>NC_035174.2:2123616-2748025 GCF_001659605.2 Manihot esculenta | reverse complement strand
ATTCCATCAGCGACTTTTGAAACAGAACCTGCAAAATTGAGATAACGCGGAACGAAAAGAGAAGCCAAAGTTGAGGCTCCAATCGCCAGCGAAAACAAAACCCACGACTTTTTTTGTTTCTTTCGCTTTCTCTCTCTCAATAAAGTAATATTATAAAATTGAGTCAACCATACTGGACAAACCGCCCCGCTAATCGGGTCCAATGATTAGTGATTAGAAGTGGCGGGCAGGGCTTGAGCAGTTCTATAGGCTTTTCTTTTTAAGCATTTTTTGGGATAAAATTTTATGGAGTTATGAAAGATTTATAAAAATTTAAATTAAAAATGTGCGGTTTTCCAAAATAAAAAATTTAAAATATTCAAAAATTGTATTTTATAATCTATCAACATGATTGGTTTATAATTATCTTTTAAAACTTCTATTTTTTTTTTAATGAAGGATTATAGGGAATCACATGGAAAATATCATTTTCAGAGTTATGCTGAAATCACTAAAAATAGAAATTAAAACTAAATTAAACTCTTAAAAAAAACTGAAATTAAACAAACGGATTAAAACCCACTAAAATTATGACAATTTTTTTTTTCAATTTCAGCTAATTTTTTTACTAGACTTTTAAATCGCTGGTTGTGGCCCGAACAGGTGGCCGGGCCTGTAATTGGGAATCGGATTGGCCCAAAAGAGACAAGATTCACAGCTGATCCTCATTCATAACCCAAAACATGGATGGAAAAGAAGATGAAGAAAGGGAAGGTGAGTGCGCCAATGGCGGAGGAAGGAACAAAGAAGAGAAAGATGGGAGAGAGAAGAGAGACAGACAGTGGCAAAAACGCATCATCTAAGAAGTGGCCTCTTATCAAACCCAAGAAAAATCTTCAGATTAATCGTCTCAAAGATACCGATCTTTTCACTGTACGTTTTCCCTTTTTAATTTCCCTTCTGTATATATGTCCTGACGCATAGCTTTTTGTTCCTTTTTCTGCACTAGAATGGATGGGGTTTCTCTATAGATATGATAATTGTCGGTGCTGAGGTTGAGCAGTCTTCAGGAATTTAAACCTGATTCTAAATTTTAACCTTCCTTAGTGCTTCTTTGTCTTCTTTTCATTGTGAATGAGTTGAGGGCTGTTTCAGCATTTAAAATGACTGCCTAGTTAATTATCTGGGCTGTGCCTTCATTTGAGCTTGCAAATGATCAAAGTGTTTACTCCTCGTCTATTATGTTCTTAGGTAGTTAGGGTTAAGAAATTCTTCTGGCTGTAATAGTTTTGCCTTTTTCTAAAATATTCAGGTGCAGAGTTTTCTCACATCTGCTGAATCGAAGTCATTTATCAAAGCTGCAGAATCTGTTGGATTTCTTCACCAAGGGAGTCTTGGTCCAACTAAAGGAGAAGCTTACAGAGATAATGATAGAATATCTGTAAATGATCCTGTTCTTGCAAATATAGTATGGGAGTCTGGACTTAACAAATTGTTTTCTGATATTAAAATTCGGGGAAAGGTTGCTGTTGGCTTGAATCCAAATATCAGATTCTATAGGTTGGATTTCTTGTCTCTGATTTCTGATATGCAGTATTCTTACAGACATTCTCAGTTCTTAATAATGCTCAAATAGCTATTTTATTCAAATTTTTTTAGCAATAATCTGGTGTGTGCAAAAATACTTGGCTTGTGACTAGGTATATATGGAATTGGATAGAACATATTTAGGCTTACCTGAGTTGAGTTCAATACTCAGATCTCTCTATCACTTAAATTTTTAGCTAGCACTGCGTTTGCTTGTTTAAAATAGTATTGACCTAATTCTTTTTGTCCCTTGTACTTTGAAATTAAATACCTTTTAGGGGTTCAATGGGTTTTCTACTTTTCAGGTACAAGGCAGGCCAGCGTTTTGGGCGGCACATTGATGAAAGTGTTGACCTTGGGGATGGGAAGCGTACACATTATACACTGCTAATATATTTAAGTGGTGATTCTAAAGCTAGAACGAAACATGATCCAAATGACTCAAAGGATTCTTCCTTAGAGCCTCTAGTTGGAGGAGAAACTGTCTTCTATGGTTCAAGGAATGGTGTTGTAGCTGAGGTAAATACCTTCTTTTGTATGTTTTTCCCTCATTGTATATGCCTTTTTTGATTTCACAAATTATTCTCCTTCCCCTTGTTGATTAGCTTTGGTTTTCATTTAGCCAATTTGTGTCTGTTGTCAATTTGAACTATGTAGGTGGCTCCAACTGAAGGGATGGCTCTATTACACATTCATGGGGACAAGTGTATGTTGCATGAGGCCCGGAATGTTACCAAAGGTGTCAAATATGTGTTCCGTTCAGATGTGGTTTTTGCTTGAAGAGTGGCTGCCACTTCAAAATGAAGCAAAATCTGTAAGATTGTTTACTTCAAGTCTGTTTCTTTGCCTCCCTTCTGAATCTCTTGTCCTGCAGCGTTTCATCTTCCAATGTGCCAAATGTTATTCAGTTATTTTTTTATGCATCAATGATGTATACTGATTTCACACTGATAATTACCTTGACAACATTATCACCGTTGCCAAATTTTCGTAATTGTAAATGTAGTAGAATAAAGATGTTCTTCAACTAGAAGTTGTTTGTATGTTTTGTTCCGAATGGGATCACAGCTTTCAAGTTCTGATCACCGGTACCATACTTGTATATCCCTTTTAAGGATAATTTTAATTTGGAAAGACCATTTTAGAGCTAATAATGTTTTCTTCATAGTCATGCAATTGCTTCTATCTGCTGCTGTAATGACAATCACATAGAGAAGCTTTTTACCTTCAACTGCCCTGTTAAACAAAGGAAGCAATGAGATATTGTTGAGGCATTGCAGATGTTCATCTTCTAAGATTGCGTAAAAGTACAATGTAGCTATTCAATTTCTTTGCAGCCAGCCTATAACAGACCATCACCATGAAAAGAAAAGGAGATAATTTTAGCAAGCAGCGGGTCAGATCATTTTATCATGTGCGCACTTTATTAAAAATATCGTAAGATTTATTTAATTTTATTTTTAAAAAATTGAAGTGTGAAATAAAATAATTTAAAAGAAAAAAAAGTGCCACCAAATTTTTTTTAATAAAGTTAAAAAGTAAATTTATATATTTAGCTTTTTTTATATTAAAAAAAAAATACTCATAAATGTATCAAGGAAAAAAGGAGGCGCCTGAAATATTTGCATCATGTAGGTCTTAATGGACTTGCTCCTGTCAACCGCAGTGTCACTACAAACCTCCAGCCGTCCAATCTGTGTTGGATCAATCTTACATTTAGTACAAGCGAGGACGAGGACTGCAGTGGAGTCATGGTGTGGGTCTTGTGGGACTTTGCGGGGTGGTTGAGCTTGAAAGGGCGCAGAGAAACTTGCTAGCTGCTACACTTTGAACTCGCTTTTCATTTTCAACTTGTTCCAATTTCATCTCACATATTTTCAAAGCTTGTGAAAATCCCCTTTTTTTAAATTAAATATTACTTTTTAAATAACAAGATTTATTTAATTTTTTTATAAACAACCATCTACTATTTAATCACAAACTTAAAAATAAAACAAAATTTGACAAAATAGAACATATCTATGTAAATTAAGGAATGTATTGATCCTTTTAACACTTTATGCAATAAAATTTTTCTTAACCATAAGGTGGTAATTTAATGACCAAATGTTTACTTTAAAATATAATAATTTAGGAATGTATGAACTTCCTTACAAAATTGGGGAGAAAAAGAGAATTGCACTTTCGTTTTTATTTTAATCAAATGTTATATTAAAGAAAATCTTTTTTTTTATCAATGCCATATTAGCGATATAAATCAATTTTTTTTATAATTGATTTTGTCTGAAATTTGAATTTTAAAACTATATAAGACATGTTATAATATAAATCGATAAATATTTAATAATGGATAAAAGAATAGTTTATATAATTTAAATTAAAATTTAGTGAATTCTATATTATAAGGGAAATTTAAAATATCTTGCTGGTTCATAATCATAAATTTATAAATGCTACAAAAATTTACCACAATGAAAGTGAATTGCATTAGATATTGGACGCTGAGTTCAAAGGAAAATTTAATTTTTAGAGATATAATTGTCATAAAGGGCATATCGATAGGCCATATCACGAGGGCCAAGACAACGATAGTTATATTTATTTGTAAATATAAATTTACATGTTTAAGTAGTAAGTCGTTTTAGAATTGGCAGATATAATCTGCTAGTATATATATTACATTGAATTTGAAAGATCTATTAAATTGAATTTGGGAGATTTTAGATTATTTTTTTATTTTTTATAATTTTAATAATTAATATTATTGATTTGGATAAATAAATTTTAAATACGGATATTATTTAAAGATTATATAAAAAAAAAGGTTAATGAAAAAAAAAAAAGAAGACAACTGCCGTGTGCACAGTCCAACGCTTTGCGAGAACGCCCTTGGGAAAACTCGAGCTTTCAGGAGGTGTCTGGCGGGTGTACTTAACCTCTGTCCCTTCATACGAACTGGACCAACCAAATCAGTCTCCTCACTTCTCAGACCTTACATTTCCCTAGCAAGGTTATGAAGCTTGAGAAAACGCTTCACTTCCTCGCATGTTCTCATTATCTGCTAATGCTAATTCATCGCTTCTCTTCCCTTACTGGTTTAAGTCTCTCTGTTTCACGAAATCATGGAGTTGTGCCTTTCTAGCAATCGCGAATCTACATGTATATATCAAACAACTGACATAGCTTTCTCCTGAAAATGGGAATAGTGCAAGTGCAGCTAATATGAGCAAGATTAGGCCATATCTCGCGAAATCAGTTCTTTTGGAGTGCATTTCTAGATGCAATAACTTGAAATATTTCAAGACGATCCATGCACAATTAGTTACTTCAGGCATTGTTCGTAATGACTTAGTTGTCAACAGAGTTGTTGACTTCTTTGGAAAATCTGGTGATTTTGTTCATTACGCTTGTGGTTTTCTGAAACAATTTGATTGGCGCATAAGCTCATTCCCTTTTAATAGTTTGATTTCTTGCTACGCTAACAGTAGTAGGCCACAAATAGCAATTTTGGGTTATAGACAGATAGTGAGAAATGGGTTTTTACCCGATGTTTACACTTTCCCTGCGGTTCTGAAATCATGCTCAAAGTTTCTGGGGATCGGAGAGGGAAGACAGATTCACGGGGTTGTTTCTAAGATGGGCCTTGTGAACGATATCTATGTGCAAAACTCACTTCTTCATTTACATGGTGTTTGTGGTGATTGTGATGGTGCTGGCAGAGTGTTTGACGAGATGCTCGTGAGAGATGTGGTCTCTTGGACCAGTATCATTTCCGGTTATGTGAGGGCAGGGTTATTTGATGAGGCTGTAACTATGTTTTTGAGGATGGAAGTTGAGCCAAATGTCGCAACATTTGTTAGCGTGTTAGTTGCTTGTGGGAGAAATAGAAATCTGAGTGTTGGGAAGGGAATTCATGGGTTGACTTTTAAGCGTGCCTTAGACGGATGTTTGGAGGCCAGTAATGCACTCATAGATATGTATGTTAAGTGTGAGTGTTTGAATGAAGCCAAGCAAATATTTGACGAGCTTCCTCAGAAAGATATAATTTCTTGGACCAGTATTATAAGCGGATTGGTCCAATATAAACGTTCCAAGGACTCGTTGGAGTTGTTTTATGATATGCAAAACTCAGGCGTTCAGCCTGATAGGATTATACTTACCAGTGTGCTTTCAGCTTGCGCAGCCATTGGAGTTCTTGATTATGGCAGATGGGTACATGAGTACATGGAACGGAGGGCAATCAAATGGGATATTCACATTGGAACTGCTATGGTTGACATGTATGCAAAATGTGGCTGCATAGATATTGCAGTTCAGACCTTCAATGGAATGGCAAGTAAGAATATATTTACATGGAATGCTTTGCTAAATGGGCTGGCAATGCATGGACGTGGCTACGAGGCACAGAAACTTTTTGAAGAAATGGTAAGGATGGGCATGACGCCAAATGAGGTGACATTTCTTGCCATTTTGACAGCTTGTTCCCACTCTGGCTTGGTAGATGAAGGGCGTAAATACTTTTGTCAGATGACAAACTGTCAGTATAATCTTTCTCCAAGGTTAGAACACTATGGGTGCATGATAGATTTGCTTTGCAGGGCTGGACTATTGGATGAAGCTTTACATCTGGTGAAAAGTATGCCTATGCCACCTGATGTGCTTATAGTGGGAGCTCTTCTTAGTGCTTGCAAAGCTAAAGGAATTTCCGATATCTCTCGACGTATACTAGACCACCTCATAGAACTTGAGTCTCAAGATAGTGGGGTTTACGTGCTCCTCTCTAATATATATGCTTCTAACAAAAGATGGACTGATGTGACTAAAGTTAGGAGGTTGATGAATAAGAAAGGAATTAAAAAGTTCCCTGGAATGAGTATTGTAGAGGTGGATGGTAAGGCACATGAGTTTCTTGCTGGGGATATTAGCCATCCTCGAAATGAGGAGGCTTGGATATTGCTGAAGTTCCTCACCAACCAAATCTTCCTTGAAGGGCATCTGCAGGACTATTATTGACAACATAAACACATTTCTTGTAAGTATCGATTTCATATATATATATATATATGCATGTGTGTATGTATGTATGTAATTTATTTTTTTTGGGTTTCACGTTCCCAAATTTTGCTATATGCTTTAAATTTCATGCCTTCTTAAATAACATACTTTTTAAATTCCATTTAGAGACAGTATGAAGACTATTATCTTAGTAGAGTAGTCTCAGATTTCTGTTTATTTGCATAATCAAATAGAAAGATGTGTTCATCAGCATCACAACTTCCCAATACTTGTATGATAGGTCAATTTTTGTTTCTTTGTCTAAGAATTTTTTTGGTAATTGCCCCACTCTCCCTTCTCTCCTTGGTTGGCCGGTCTATCTTTTCCCCCTCTTTTGTCGAGACAGTGTGCTGTCACTTGTTTTTGTCTTGCCATTATGTTTTCCAGTAACATTAGTCAGTCAGAATAGAAGAATACAACTTTCTTTCCTCCATTTCACTTTTTTCCTCTTTTGTTTGACCAAATACTAATGTTATTTGTCACGGCCTGAACGGTCCAACCCCAAAAAGCACTCAAACTGTGTGATACTTAGCTCAATCCGTCGAACTAAGTAAGTCTTACTCTCAATATATGCAGCGGAAATCAAACAAATGATTGTAAAGGGCTTAAACTAGTTTTATGGGTGTGAAGGAAGCTAAACTAGCGAAAACTAGCAAGAAATGAAGAGAATTGGAGAAATAGACTTTATATTACACTTGGTAAAATTTTACAAGGCAAATAATACAAGAAAACTCAACAAAGTCTTTACAAAGTGTTACAAGGTTGTCCCTAGTGCTATTTTGGCGTAGGAGGCTTCCATTCTCCTGCCTGTTTTCTCCAACTGTGCCGGTCACCCCTAGCACCCACGGGCCCGTTCCACCTGCCTACTGGCTAATCTGCCTCAATTAGCATTTTCAGCCTGCAGCCAGCATAATTAGCCCATTGAATCTCATTTGGGCTGCCGAAAGTCAATCTTTCCACGAATTGTGGGGATCCTTGGTCTCAACACCTTTGGACCGTGACATATTGCAGGGGTGGCTCAATAATGCTTTGTTAAGTTATTGTACACTACACCTCAGGCAACAATTCTATGAGGAAAGAACAAAGGCAGGATTAACTTTGCACTTGAGGTTTCTTTGTAAGCTAAGCTTGTTGAATCATGTTCAAGGGTGTCATGCATAATGAGGTGTCTTAGTTTGAATGGAGCTTTGAAGTCTATGCTAGATAGACTAATTGTAAATGGGTGTTAAGTTTTTCTAGCTGGTATTTGAGTATTCAAAGAAGTATTCAAAGGAGGTATTGCTAAAGTGTCTTAGTAAAAAGGATCATGAAATGACTCTATTGTCAATACACCTGGTATTATCTATGGTAGGACGACATTTATGAGAGGCAGTCTGTTATGAATAATGGATAGCCTAAATCCATAATAAATAAATATTATTTATCTAGTAGTTTCTTTTCAAATTTTCCATTATCTTATTTTATCATATTTTTTGTTCTCTTATTCTAGATCTAATAGTTGTTTGTATTAGATTTCTACTTTGATTAGAAGTATTAGAGCACAACTATAAAAGGCTTTTATTTTATTCAATAAAATAAGCAGATTTATTCTAAAAATTATGAGATTGAGACTCTCTCCCTTTTGAATCTTGAGGTGTTAAGAGCTCCCTCTAATGAGCTTCTTTCCTATCAATCATCCCATGACGCGATCTGTGATCCGGAACCATAACAACTTGGTATCAACGACTTGACTCATCAAGTTTCAGAGCTCATTCACGCCTTCAATAGAGGAGCAAACCAAAACCAAGATGGAACGAGGAGCAGTCAATAAAGTTTTGTCTAACCAAATAATGATAGTGTTGAAGGAATGACTAGATATATGAAACTTGATTTTCCCTCATTCGATGGCTCTAACGACCCACTTGGATGGCTTCATCGCTGTGAACAATTTTTTTCAAAATCAATAAATGATTGAAGCATATAAAACCAATCTAGCTGCCTTCTATTTTACTGGTGAGGCTCAATTTTGGTTTTACTGACTTAAACAGGAAGAACCTGGAATGAAATGGCAAGTGTCCAAGGAGAACTGCAACTTGTGATTTGGTCCTCCTTTGAGTAGCAATCTCGTGGGGGAGTTGGTGAATTGGAAGCAAGTTGGATCAGTAGAAAATTATCAGCGCTAATTTCAATCCTTATCGGCAAGAGCGACAATTGGTTGAACCAATCAACCAATTGACTTTTTTATTGCAGGATTGTCTGAAACTATTCGGCTTGAGGTGGAACTACAAAACTCTCCCAATTTAGTTGCAACAATGAATTTTGCTCGAACATTTGAGAAGAAACAACAATTGAATTGGATGATGACAGCTTACGGGTCATTTCAAGCAATGTTGTTAAAGGCGATAAAAGGTGAGAGGCGAGACGAGGTGGCATCCCCTCACTTGACTGAGGCGAGGCGCCTACACAAAGGCAACGTCTTAGTCCACAAAGACGCTAGGCAAGAGGTTCCAAAGGCGACGCCTCTCTAAAGAAAGCCTTTTTATAAAAAAAATGCTTTTAAATAATAAAAAAGAAATTCTAGTCTCTCTTCATCTCTTTTAAACAGCATATAACACTCCTACAGCAGCTAAAATGCAAATTTCTTACTTTTTTTTTTTGCTCCAAATACCATTAACAAGGTATGTCTCTCCTCCTTTCTCTCCTCCTTTCTCTCTTTCTCCCTTCTTCTTCTTCTTCTTCTTCTTTCTCCTCGCTTCTCTCCCTGCTGTAATTGCATAGTAGCATGTCTTCTTTTTTTAATTTTTCTCTCCTCTTCTCCTTTTTTTCCTTCTCTTTCTCATCATCTCTTCTCTCTTTGCTAGACGTGGCACAACAACAAATCCTTTTTTTCTTTTTCTTTTTAAATTTCTCTCTTGCAAATAATATATATATTTCATTTGAACATGTAATTTTTCTTTTAAATATGGGTGTTCATCGAAGTGTTTATATGTATATATATGTATATTTAAAATATATAACAAAATTTTGGCTTTGTTGCCTTCAGGATACATCCTCTCTTCTATATAACATCCTCTCTTCTATTTTGTTTTACTCGATAACTCATTGGCAATTCAGGATACATTGTTGGTAAGATGTGAACAAGGTCAAACATACATTGTTTGTCAAATTGTGCTTAATGGATGTTTTGGTCTAATGCAGGGAAATTAAACAACCAACGGTTTTACTTGAGCAGCTGGCCTGGAAGTATATTCATGTTTCTTGGTATTGTGTACTAGATTTCCACTTCTCATCCACTGTTTTTCTTCTGCTAAAGTGCAAGTGCAAAGTATGCTACTGGGATTGAAACGAAAAATGATATACATAAGATTGTGCACTTAATGCAAGGTCTTGAATTTATCATATGAAAGAACAATAAGGCCTACCTCTTTCTTAACTACTGCTATACCCATATTGGCTTTTTCTTTACTCTTTTTGGTTAATCTTCCTTTTGCTCCATATGTTCTTCTCTCAAGAACTGTTGCCTTTTCTTCTTCATACTTATATGAGAATGAGATGTGGTGCAAGAACCTGCAGCTGAGAGATATGTTGCTTCGATCAGCGACCTTTTGTATGAGAGGAGCCTCAACTTTTTCTCCTTTCCAATCAAACACATTGAATGCCAATGCAGGTCCCCTATCAAACTTTATCTTTGACCCATATATTCTAATGTCAGGGATTTCCTCCATATTTGGATGCTTGAGCTTCATTAAAGCATTCACCAGCCTATTGATCAGGCACCTTGCCCTGTTACTGATCTGTGTCAGTCCCAATAAATCAATTTGATCCAATCCCTTGCATTCGACCTCTGTGGTCCCAGTACTGGTTTTTGAAGTTTCTTGTTCGATTACTTTAGCAGGTTTTCTTAGTCAATAATTTCTGAAGTTTCTGGTTCTTTTCGTCTTGCAGATGCTACTATGGTTTGAGACTTGGAGGCTGGAGTTTCTGGTACTTCCTGTTCTGCAGCTGTTCTTGCTGTTTCAGTCTCAGAGGTTTCTGATGCTTTCTTTTTTCCAGTTTTTACTTTGGTTTGGGACTCGGAGGTTTCTCCTTGTTCCAGTTCTCCAAAATATATCTTTGGGACGGGCATTGGACCTGAAAAAGAGTTTGATGTATCTAATTCATCTTCTAAAACAAATTTATACATCTTTTCAAGTTCTTTATCAGTACCAGAAGAATTGTCCAGGAACCAAACAGCTTCTTTGCTGGGACAAGACTTACCATTCCAGTAATGGTTGATTCTGCCAAGAGGGGAACAGTAGAGGCATCCAAATCCAGATGGGTTTTCCCCAAAAATCTTGTAGAAGGAACAAATGAGGAAGTCTGGGCGAATGAGAGGGAGGCCAAAGCTGTCCATGCCTTTTGGTCCCAATGCACAAGCATCAATCAAGATATGCAGCCATTCTCCTGAGGATACTCAATCACAAATAAGGATATCTGGCTCCAGTCACTCTAGAATGAAGAGGAAAGACAAATAGTCCTCTCTTCATGTTCTTTTTTCTGTTCCTCATTACCATCTTCCTTAAGTTTGCTGAATCAATCCTGAGCCTAGGCCATGAGAACTCGGCTGACATGACTTCGCCTCCTTTTTTCTTAGAACAGTTAATCATGGTTTCTACTGCTTCACTTTCATAGTCATAACAGTCAGAAGCTTCTGACTATATTGGAAAGGGTAAGATTCTGCTACAAGTTTGAAAGCTGATGTTCTTCTGGCAGTGAAAACCATACAATAATCATTTTCAGGTATATTTAGAAAACTCATGATCCGTCTCCTTACTGCAGACTCTAATTCTGATTCTTGGCCACCGTGAAGTAGCTGTGTCTTCAGATTTCCCATCTTGTAGGAGACACTGAATAAGAGAAAATGTGAAATTTGAGGAGGTGAATGTGGAGAAGAAGAGACAATTTGTTTTCTGGAGTCATGTTTTTGTAGCTGGGAATAGGAGAAGAGACCGATGCCCAATATAATCAAGGAAGGTACGGTGGGAGAGTGAGATATGATAGTATTCCTGTTCTCAAATTTGATCAACTTGACAGGTTTCATTATATTGTGGATAAGCTTTGGAGAATTCAGCAAATGTTTCTTGCAAAGATGGGAGAGACTCGGGGTTTGCGAAGACAGAGGAAGCAGCTGTCTCTGCAAAGTTCTGGCGACATGTTGCTATTGTGCTTCTGGTCTTGCCCCTTTGTTTCTGGGGCTCAGGAAAGCCAAGTTGAGGGCTGAGGCAGCGGCAATTGAGGCATGACTGGGAGGTTTCTTTTATGTAAGGTCACTGCATTTTTTTTTTTTGCACTCCTCAACATTTTTGATATTCTATATCTGGTTTCTTTGTTTCTTTCAATCCGCTAGCGGTGGTAAGTTTATTTGAAGCATCTGTATTATAATCTATTCGCAGTAATCACTTGGTTGTAAACGGGATGGGGACGGGGTGCCTCTCACGCTCCACAGGGACATGTTGAACAGGTCAGACTATAAAAATGATTATATGTCTAGCATGTTTCATGCAGTTGACCTTGTTATATGATATTTTAGTGAACAATTAGCACAATGCATCTTTCATGGGTAAAACTGTTGATAATTTGCTTGATAGAAATTAAGTTAAATAGACACATCAAAAGCGAATTCTATATAGAGAGCACCCGTAATGGCTGCACCTTTCCTTTAGGAGGAAAAAAACAAGGAGAAAAGTAAGTAATAATTTGACATTGGCAAATGGCAACTGGAAGCATTTGAGCTTCTTTTTTTTTTTTTTTTTTCCCTTTTGGAGAGTCATTCAACACTTTGGTTTTGGGATGAAGGATATTTGGATAATGGATGTAGGTACGTTAAAATCTAAGAAATTTTGCATACCCTATTGACTGAATCCAAGTAGCATAGCTTATAGATGCACACACCTTTTTTTTTTCTCTAGGGAATTAGTTCTTTCCCGCATTACATCATTGATCATATGGATTTATAGGTTTAGCCTTATATGGACAACAAGTACAAAATTCTTTGGTGGTCATGCCTATTGTTAATGCCTAAATCTCTGTTTCAAATAGTTGGGTATCCGGCAAATGTTCAAAGCAACATATGTAAGCGGACGACAAAACCCATTCTTACCGATAATGACCCTGAAAGCTTCCTTCAAATTTGCTTCCGGTTTAAGGCATTTGATTTCCAGGTAACAAAAAGCCCCACTCCAGCGCTTGGTGAGTGCCTATTTATAGGGGTGCCATGTGTGGTCCTGTAATCATTACTAAGGTTGGTTGTATTGCCTGCTCTAAGTCTCTTCAAAAGTGGTTTTGTGCTTTTCTTATACAAAACTTGGAATGCCAAGTCCAGATCCTCAATATTTATCAAAGGAACAATTCTATCCGAGGACTATCCTTGGATATTATAGCGTAAACTACTATTAAATCCTGAGTTTAAATTCAATAGTTCATCATTATTTGAAAATCACTCAAATATCTATATATTTTATAAAATTTAACTTTTTAGTCATTTTATATAAAAAAATATTAGCTTATCTTGAATATTTATAGTATTTAATTTCTATAATTTTAATTATACATATTATTTAATTCCTTTGACTAAAGTTAAAATAAGTTGATTAATAATTATTTTTATTAAAAAATTAAAAGATTTGGTTTCACAAAATATAAGAATGATTTTACTAATAAATTTTCTGAAAACTTGAATCTCATAATAATAATTCTAATATTTTAATTTGGCTAATAATCGTTGATTATGGCGTAACATTGATTTAGAGAGTTTGGATGGTTTACAAGGGAGAAAGTAAAATAGTTTTTATTTTCTATTCTTTATTTTTATTCATCATGTTTGGATTGATAGAAAAGGGAAAAGGAAAATAAATTTATTTTTTTCTTTTAAAAAGAGAAAACGAGTGAAAAAATATTATTGTTTTTTTGAAATTATTAAGCTACCCTTTATTTGTATATAAAGTTATATAAAGTTAAAAAAAATTAAAGGGT
The DNA here is from genome assembly GCF_001659605.2 of Manihot esculenta. Lineage (NCBI taxonomy): Eukaryota > Viridiplantae > Streptophyta > Magnoliopsida > Malpighiales > Euphorbiaceae > Manihot > Manihot esculenta. Next base: position 2,734,414 of record NC_035174.2, on the reverse strand, counting down.
ATAAATATAATTTTAATTTGAAATTTCATTATTTTCTCTCTACATTAGAGAAAAAATAATCAAAGTAATTTTTTTTTTTTTTTTGTTATCAAAAAGTAAAAGATATCATTAGCAAGTCAAACATACAAGGCCAACAAGCCCAGTTTAGCAAATTACATCAGGCTTAAAAAATATCAATACAGCCCTGCAAGATTAAGCCCAAAAACAGAAAACCTTAGACTGTAACCGAGTAACCCGAATCCAAGAAATTGGATTCCTCTCTCACGCCGCTCTTCTTGCTGGGGACTGGCCGAAGACGATGGGAGGAGAAAACAAACGCAGGATTGCATGTGCAAACCCCTTGGTACTATCGATTGAAGAACAACAAAACCAGCAAAGCTCTCAAACTCAGAAGAAAAGATTTTTCACCCGTAGCCAGTTAGCCACAAAGAAATACCATTTGTGCACAGAGGAAGCGATGATCGAGCCTAGGGAGTAGGCAACAAATTCAAAGATTTTAGAAAAGGGTGGAGGTGATGTGTTCTTCCGTGACTCACTCGCACCTTCTGGATTCACTCTGGTATCCAACGAACCACCAGCTAAGATTGCCATCTATACTCTCCACCGGAGCTGTACAAAGAAGGATTGAGACTTGTGTCTCCCAAAAGCACAAGCAATAAATTAGATAAAAAATAAAATAAAATAAAATAAAAAAAGCAAAAACCACAAAAACAGAGGTAACAACTCCTCAAAAGGCTCCATGCATGTGCTTTGTTTTGCTTTTTTAACAAAATTACAAGAGGATGGGGGAATTGGGGTAGAACATGATACTTCTAAGATTTGTACTAATGCACATTTGAATTCTGCTGTGAAAGCTTCTTCCATTGTTGCATTGAGCTTCACAAATTTGCGAGAGACAAATCAGCTAAAACTGAAACTCTGATAGTTTGTGACTTTTTGTTAAACTACAAATTTAAATTCACATTGTTTTTCAATTGAACACCTTTCTAACGGTTCTGAATTTATTTATATAATATCCACATTTGTCATATTTCATATACAAATTAGTTATACTTAAACCGATTAAATACGATTATCCACTTTATAAATGTGTGAATCTGTTTCATTTTGTAGAAAATGTATCACATTGTCGTTATTAAATTTCTTTTCTTTATTTATTTACTTGAAGAAATTGCGTTATTGAATTCTAGTTAAAAGTTTATGTATGGGCTTCGTCATCCTTATAGTAAAGGAAATATGAAAAGCTTCCATTTGCAAGCGAACGAAACCCATCCATATCTATCAGTTAGCCTCATCTGATGGAGCCGCCTGCTTTCTAAATTCTAGTTGATATAATTTAAAGAAGGGAGATCCTATATTTTTTAAAAATTTATTAGCTATTTTTTATTTTAAAATTATTCAATTAAAATGTATTTTATTTTTTTATAAAAAAAATAATTATTTTAAATAATAATAGTATTTAGTTCATATAATTTTATTATATATATTATTTTTTCTTTATAATTTTAATTATTCATGTTATTAACCTTAAAATAAGTTGATTGATAATTTTATTTGATAAAAAAATTAAATAATTTAATTTACAAAATAAATTAACGTTTTCACTGAATAATTTTAAAATAAAAATAAATTAATAAATTTTTTAAAGTAAATCTCCTTTAATTTTTTTCTTTTTGGAGAAAAAGAAAGGGTCTAGCACTAAAACATTATGAAATTAATAAAGAAAAGAAGGAAATAGCTGAAGAGAGAAAAAGTACTGCATCAAAATAGTATAAAATTAGTTTAGGTCCCCTTGTCACATAACAAACTAAATATGAATTATACTATTTTTAAATAATTTTTTTCATCTAAAGATTTTATTATTAAATTATTTCTCATATAAAATCAAGGTTATATAAAATTCAAGTTAAAAGTTAATTATAATTTAATATAATAGAAGCCTAAAATTGAAGGGGCTTTAGTTGTAAAAATAACTTGAACAATGCTATATTGAAATGTATTAAATTTTGGCAGCTTTCTCTACCAAATAACAGAAAAGCAAACTTACTACAAAAATTGAAGTAATTAAATTCACTGTATTCCGATACTATATACAACTTAACATCGACTCACAATGATGCTCAATAAGCCTTCCACTTAGTAATTCTCTCACGCATCATCATCCTCCCCATGTATCTGCATCACCACTTTATAAATTAAGTATACTGAAAATTAATAATTTATATGAGCACGTCTTTTCTTTTAGCCTCTTCTGTATAAAGATGATATATTAATGGATTACCTTCCCAGCATCATAACGGTAGCTTGAGGATTAGTCCCAGGCGAGCCAAGAAAAGTAGAGCTATCAATAACCCTTAGTCCATCAACCCCACGAACTCTGTACTTTCGATCAATAACCTTCCCAACTTGGCAACCTCCGTGATAATGCCATATGGTCATCACTGTGTCTATGCAAAATTGTTCCAAGGAAATTGTTGTAGTAGAATGCCGTGGTCTCAAGTTCACTGGTAGGTTTGCCATTAAGCTAATCAGAGCTTGCACTGGTACATGTTTGTATCGAAATTTTGAAAATGCCTTTGTGTTTATTATATTGATAATGGTTTTCATGCCTTGTACACACTTCTTCAAATCTTCTGGGTCTTTGAAGTAGTTGAATTTCACTGATGGGTTGTCGTTTGGATTTGTGGTCCTGAGCTTCAGATCGCCTGTGGAACGTGGACCCGTCACCTTCTCTAGAATAATTCCGCCTTTTAATGTTGCGTTCACAAGGGAATTCACGGTTTCAACAGCTCTTGCCATAGCTTCTGGAGTCAGTATGGATTGTTGGCCTGTCTAAATATGTCATAAATCACGCCATTTGTTAGTTTAATAAAATTATCAAACACATTAAACGCAATTAAATTACTTAGTAACGACGCATGAGTTTGTGGGCCAAAATTTCTCCAAGGACCAATTTCAAACACCAGTAGTGTTTTTGGTGGGTGAGTAAATACCTTATTTAAGGACAATTCATAATCCCTAACGAATCCTTGAGCCCAAGAGTAAGCAAATGTCAAACCACTGGCTGTTTCGATGAAGCTACCAAATTGAGTGATGCCCACAACTTGAATGAGAGAGACCTCAACAGGGACAGGGGAGGGAACAAACAGAAGATTCATTGGGTTATCAGCCATTCCTTGGCCCACCATGGGATGGTCGAGCACAACAGGAATGCCATGGGCTCGAAGATGATAAGCAGGTCCAATACCACTTAGCATTAGCAGTTGTGGGCTTCCTATTGCTCCAGCCGACAAGATTATCTCGCTCCATAAGTTCCTATTCAAGAATGCCGTGTGCCTTGTCCCCGAATCATCTTCAAAGGTCACCCCATAAGCTCTTGGTCTTGCCCATGGTCTCCCTGTATTCGCAATTAGGAGTTATTGGAATATAGATTTGCTAAGATTGTGAGCATGTGTTTTACCTTTTCCTGTAAACAAGATCTTGAGCACAGTGGCGTGCAAGTAGACCAGAATATTTCTTGGCTTAGCATACTCCAGCAGATCAGCAGCAGTGTGCCTGTGACCATCCGCATCAAAGATTGAGCCTCCAATTTTAGTTCCAGAAACATGATCATAAGTAAAACCATTATAAGGAGATACTCCTGCTTCTATCAACCCATTCCTCACTGCTGATTGCCATTGTAACATTGTTGGCTCAAACACAACCTTCTTCTCAATCCATTCATAAGACGCATTAGCCAATTTTTCACTCCATCCAGATTCCTTCACAAAATCAGCGCTGGCGTGAGTATAAAATCCGGCGTTCAGGGAGCTTCCACCGCCAAGAACACGCGCACGAGTGTTGTATACTCCATCCTCGGAGATAAAGGATTGGGAAGGGGAATTGGGAGACGTGTCAGAAATTGAGGCAACGAAGTTTCCGATGTTGGTTATGTTAGTATTGCCATAGGGGGAGCCTCCTCTTTCAAGGACTAGAACAGTTGCATTCTCAGAGAGAGTTGCAGCTAATGGACACCCTGAAGTTCCACCACCGACGATGATGTAGTCATAGTACAACACTGCTGGTGCGGAGGTTGCTTCGTGAACAAATGTGTAATGTAATTCTGAAGCTGCAAAAGATATATAGACACAAAAAACAAGTGTAAGAGAGCGAGGAGAGAGAGAGAAAGCAAATATCAAGACAAATCCATACCTATCTGTGGAAGAGGGTGACAAAAGCCATGAAACAAGAAAATCCCAGAAAGAAGGATTCTAATAAATTTCCAAGAAAGCAAACCCATGCCTCCAACCTTAATACAAATCCTAAATCTATTACAAATCCAACTACAAAGTTGCCTTAAATATACTCGAAAGAAGCTCGTGATCTAAGTGGCTGTGATTTCTTTGGGTGCAAAGATGTCCACTATGCCATGAAAAAGATGCATATTATTCTTTTTAGTTCAACAACATAAATTTACATATAAAGATCCAGTTTCCTTCAACTTCAAACGCATGCATGATGTGTGAAAATAACGTAAATTTGCCTGGAAAAAGCAACTATAATAATAAATTAATCAGACCCTTCTTCTTCATTCTTAAATCTTAAATCTTAATTATATTTAGAAAATTTTAAATTAATTTTTTAAATAGAATGCAATCCTAATATGAAAATCTTTACTACAGGCCACAACAGTGAACCAATGAAATTGTAAGAGAAGACCCATTTATATTGTTGATCCATATTCTCCGGCCCATATTTCAACAATGACTAATCTCCAATGACTTGACTACGAAAAGTTCTTAACTACACCAGGATTTATCAATTATTTTATATCTTCAATCAGTTAAAATTTAATAAATTATATTTTATATTGAAATTCATGATATTTTCTAGTAAGATATAACATTATTTAAATAATTTATTTTATTTTATATCATATTCTATAAAGATTCGTTGTTAGGATTTGAGAAACATGGACCAATTGAAATGATGAGGCAGGTGAGTTACAGATGATACCATACCTAGTTATTCATATGACACTGTATAACACGTGGATGGATGTGAAAGGCTGCCCTTCACCATTTAACGATTCTTGATTTCTTGTGATGATACGGGTCAACAGCAACCTATCCTCCATTACATTAATTAATTCCAATGTTCATGTCCCTTGTGTCAACCTTTAGAAATTGTCTTTTTATTAAGATGGCTTTAAAAAATATTAATTTTTAAATGAAATAATATAAATTAATTTATATTAAAAAAATGTTATCACTTTTATCTTTATCAATTATATTTTTCTAAATTATGTAAAAATAAAAGTAAATTTAATGTTCTGTGTTTTATTATTTTGATTCTCACATTTTATATGCATCTTAGTTTATCATCATTTCACTCCTTTAATTAAAAAATTAGATCAATTTTACGCACGTGATAATTTTAATTCACTTAAAATTAAATTATTCACACTTCAAGTTTACTAAATTGTATTATATTAAAGGAGTATTAATTAGCATTAGCAATTAATAAATCATTTAATAGAAAATTTATTAAATGGTTAAAGTATAAAAAATACATGCTTTTATTGATTTTTCACTTCCACACTTAAAATTTATAATTTAATTTATATTAAAAATATTAACAAATAATAATAGTCAAAATATATAAACTGCTACTAACATAAATGTTTTAACACTTTTTTGAATTGATAAATGTAAATATAATTTAATTTGAATTCAAAATGGATATTTATATTTATAAAAAAATCTAAAAACAATTATTGCAGGAAATAATATTTTTCTCAATAATGAGGGTATCTTTGTGCAGTCATAATATATTTTTCTTATTATGGTTGTGATGTATAATGAATGCAAGCTTTAATCCCAAATGGGGAGGAAGACGGAAGACCCTACATACGTGGTAGTGTCTTTTCTCTGATGAGACTCTACACCGTTGCTTAATTGGATAAGTGAAAAGGGATATGCCGTCCGGCCACCACCACCATCCCATGGATTGGCTTGGCCACCGTAGAAATTCAATTTCTGAACCAACTCTATCTGATTTAAAATTTCTTTTAACTAACCATCACATTTCCTACTAATACCCTTAATTAGATTAATTTTTTAGAACATCCACTAGAAAGAATTATAATTGAAATTTTATTGAATTTGAACACGAATAAATATTTAAGTTCAAGCATTGCTATATAACGAAGGAAAATAAAATAATTTATTTTTGTAAAATTAAATTAAAAGTTGAAAATTTATTGAAATGACTACAGGGGATGGAGTATTAAATTAGTTATCTTAATTTTTTTAATAAACAATTATAAAAGGAAGAAAACCTAATATAATATTTAATTGGAGGTGCATTTAAGAACCGTAAATGCAAAGACATGAAAGTCCAAATCATTTACAACAAGCTCTAGTTTTCATCACCACTGCAACAGTTGAACTAGACAAGTTATACAGTTTCTGTTCTTTCTAAACTGCAACTGCCTGCATTATTTTTTGTTTGTGATTAATTATCTCACTTTTCCTTCTTGTTTCAGAATCCTAAATACTACAATGTCATAATGAAAAAAAAAATCCATATCAAATTAATTATAGAAATTTGGCTCTTTTTTTTTTTTTTTTGTTATAAGAAAAGCATTGTATAAGCTCAAAACAGAGAATAAGAAGCAAACTATAAAATAAATTAAACTTTCACTTAATTCCAAAAGCTTTAATGCTGAGGAACAAGACAAGCTTCATGAAACAGGAATTCTGCATCTTTTGAGACTTTGTGACTTTTTATGTTTGGACGAAAGACCAAAAAATCATGTACGAACTATAGCATAAACACATGTATGGCTAAAACCCCAAAATAAGGAAAAGTTCAAGCAACTGAAAAAGAGTTGAGATTCTCTAGGGGATATTTATTCTCCTTCCTCTACAAACTGGTAGAGGTAAGTATCCCACAAGAAACTAAAGTAATTACAAAACAAAATTAAAGACCTCAACTTCTCTGATCAAACAGTAACCTAAATATATCCCAGACGAAAACTTAAAACGGCCTATCCATCTTAAGGAAGAACATGTCCACTCTAACTAACCATGGCAAAGTTTTTATCTTTGGTGTCCGATGTATATATACATGAACCGAGCATATCCAGTTCTGTTCCGTAAACTACCTCGACAACTTCCTCGGCTTGGAAGGAGTGATCTTGATCACAAGTCCGGGGAAAACATCATCTGGGTCATGTATATGCGGGTTATGCTCAACGATAAACGGGTCGCCACACTTGTCGCTGATGGTGTGCAGGGTCTCCCCTTCTCCAACGACGTATATTTCATCGCAAGGTCGGCCCAGAAGCAGGTTCCCTTTAACAGGCTCACTCGTGGAAGAACTCTCTCTAATAGACGCCAACAATATTAGGCCTAGTATGAATATGGCAAAGTACAACGGCACTGCATCGATTATGGATATTGAGACCTTGATGGTTTGCTTTCTGTAAATCGAAGCCATATCTTTGTATATGAGATAGAAAAGAGAGGTGGGTTTTTGGGTGAGATGGAACAGAGAGGTAATATAGAAACCTGAAAATAGCTAGAAATCGGTGGAGTGCGTATTTGAGTTAAACATACATGTATTTATATATGGGTATTTGTAGAGTCATAGTTGAGATAGAAATAGGTCTTTGAATTTGGAAGTTTGAGACGGGAGGAAGTTGGGTTCAACGACAAGGCGACGTGTGAATTGGCTATTAATGGTTGAAATGTTACAAGAGTCGTCAAATTACCAAGAAGGCCTTTTTATTTTTATATTTTTTATGGTCTACAGATATAATATTTTATTTTATTTTTATAAGAATTAGGTTTTATATTATTGGTTGCGGAAGAGGTGAGCTGATCATTATTTATCAATATATAATATTGTTTTTATTACATGGGAAATCATGGGATCAAAAGTCTAGTATGATCGCTATTTTTGTCTTTCTCATCTTTTTGTCATGATCTTAATTATATTATGAAGATGATCTTGATGTAATTAATTTTTTTGTAATTTTAATTTTTTTTTATCTAAGTTATTTCAGTTAAATGAGGCTAGCAGTATAATTTACTTTAATAGCAATTAAAAAATAAAAATATAATTATAGAAATACGATTTTAAGTGTACATTTGGATTATAATATTCTAATTGGTTAAGTAGATGAGCCTTAATTTGTTTGAGTTTTGTAGGATCTTCTTTTGAATTTTGTTTTGACATTTTTAGCAATTGCAAGTACCTGGTATCTAATAGCTAATTAATGATAAAATTTTGAATTATTTATCAAAAAAAAAACCTTCCCCAATACAGAAAGCCTCCAAAACAAGTGCATGATTTTCCAAGCTCCACTGTTATGCTTTTTTCTGCTTTGGAGATGGTGTACATATACGAGTAAAGATTATTCAAATCACTTGATAAGAAAAGGGCATTTTGGGTAAAAAAAAGTGAGAGTGAGGGGGCAAATAGGAAGTTAGCATGGAGAATGAAAATTAGGAAGGATTACGGTAGGGAGGTGTGAATGCAAAGAGTGGGCTAATTGCGTGAAGAAGTAGCAGCCTTCCCACTCACTACCTTTGAAAAACTGTAACCATCAACACAGCTTAACCACCCAGCCACTCCCACTCCCACTAACCCACCACCTCCCAGCGACTAGCTACCCTATTTTCTTCTCCTCCTCCTTTTGAATGACATTATTATATCTATATCTTATCAAATTAAATCAATCCACTTCACTGTAATTTAATCATTTTTTTTAATTTATTTACATAAAATAATTTATATATAAAAAATATTTTATTCAACAAATATTTTTTTTATTTTTAATGTTTAGTTATTGTAATGTTAAAAAAATAAATATTGATAAATTTATATGTAAAAGGTTTGCTGCATTGATAGTATTGATTTAATTTATTTAGCTTAACTATACAACTAGACTTGTTCAAATTAATTTCAAATCAGGAGGTGGGGTAAACGGAAAAAACAAAAAAGGAGTGAACACTTTTTGCTTTTGAATGCATTGTTAGCATGCCAAAACTATTGCGGAGGGGACCTCTCGCACTTGGAATTTGGACCAGCTGACTGAGTCACTCCTGCAACTATATACAAGCTTGTACTAAGTAAACCTCCTAAAAATCAAAGCTCATAAGGAAGGAAGACAGAAAGATAGAGGGAGATAAAAGGCGCACCCTCGATCGAGGGTTTCATTTGTTTGCCTCGATTTCTGTTTAGAATTTGAATCATTTTGGCTGTCTGTTTATAATTTTTTCTTGAATTTCTATAGTTTAACTCTGCGTGTTATTATCGGTTCGATTTTATTATTTTGATTTTATTTTATTTTAATTTTTATATCTTATTGAGTTTTGTATTTTATGTTTTTAGTTCTTAAATGTCGCTCTCTTCTGTAATTATACCATTAAATCTTTAAATTGCAAATTTATTATATGGTCAAAGAAAGAAAAAAAAACCTCCCGGAGGACCCAGACCACATATCATTTTCCATTCACCGCCACCAGCGTTAAAAGACTGCTTCCAGTTTTCAATTCTCATTCCCATATATCTTCCATGAATAATAATTCTCAATATATATATATATATATATATATATATATATAAATAAGGAAATTATATATTCTATCTTCAAGAAAAAGTCTTAGTTATGTGATGAGGGTTAATTATAAAAACTGAATAAACAGAGTGTGAAGGTTGATATGCAAAGCTTTGAATTTAACTGATCCGAGGAGTAAGGCTGCCAGTGAGCAATATTTTAAGAGTATTAGTTAAGAATTAAGATAACATGCTAAAGTGTGTCAAAGGAATTATGTTCTTTCACCTTTACCAATAATTTTTTTTAACTTTTGATTTATTTAAAATTATCTTTCTGCTTTAAAAAAAGTTAATGAGTATTAATTTGTTTTTTCAATTTTATTTTTATCTCTACTAAATACAATAATAATATTTATAATCAATTTCTTAACACTTATATCATTATTTACTTTTTTTCTCTCTTATTTATTTTACTGTTTTATTGATAAGTAAATGAAAAAAAAAATTAAGATAGGAATAATTAAGTGAGATGAAAAGTAATTTATAATTAAATTAAGTGTTATTTTATTATAATTTATAATATTTAAATATTTTTTAATCATTATATTAAAATTTTAAATGATAAATAAAAATTGTACGAATGTTATAATTAATACGAAAATAAATATTTAAGAAACATTACATTCATTAATATCTCATTCACATGTCATATCAATTTAATTTAATTAATTACAAAACTTAATCCAAGTCAACAATTAAATTAAGTATCTTTTGGACCTGCCTTTTGTTTAATTATCAAGCTTCGGTAAGTACTCCTTAAAAAAAAAGTTTGGCAAGTAATTAATTAATTACGAAGGCCGTAATTAACAACCTTAATTATTTTTGCGAGCTACTTAACCTTCCCCTGCCCTCACCCCACATCCACCAAAGCATAATGGATGAAGGTTGATGATTTAAATTTAATTCTATTAAATGAATTATATATTTTTTATTACTAAATCAAATTAAGTTAGACTAAAAATAATAAATTAAACTTGATTTCATTAAAGATATTCTTATATTATACCACCAAACTTAATGTGATTGAAATTTTGAATTAGTCGGACACTATAGCCAATTGTTAGGTTAAAATTTTTTCTAAAGGAATTGTGAAGTCGAGTATTATCTGGGAAACCAAAAAAAACTGTGTCATGTCAATCTATAATGAGTAAAGAAGATAAAAATCAGTAAAGAATTAGTGACAAATAATGATGGTTTGATTGTGAGTGGGCATCCATGGTTCTTAAATTTAATGATAATCTCTTAAGCCACATTCCACTATAATTGACACCCAACATATTGAATCAAATCAAAACCATCACCAATTATTGTTAATTTATTGGCTGCTAGGAATACACCAAGTGTCATTTTATTATCCAAGTCATTTTGCACCACATTTCTTTTTTTCTATAATGCCTAGAATTATTGGAAGTGAGTGCATACACCATTCTTTTTTTCTGTAGCTAAAATCTATGAGAATCAATGCTCTTTCTCCTAAAACAACATATTCGCATGCTCCTTTTATCTCTCTCTCTTAGAAATTTTTTTATTTACCTATTTTTCTTAATTTTTTTAATTTTTAAAATAAAGAAATAAAAAGCATATTAATCATAATATAATATAAAAAAAAGGAAATGTATTTTTATTTCACAATAAAACTAAGTTGGACTGTAGTTTGCATGCCCATTCTGACGCGTGATTTGAGTATCCATCAGTTACCAAATTTTGACCGATTCTATTTTATTTCTTCTATCATTTTCAGCCTTAGTTAATTATAATAATTTCTCATATCCTCCAGTATATTAGTTCGTACATTGCAAGTCAGAAGGGTCTTGCTAAGGCGAAAAAGAAGACATTTGGTTATTTCATATTAGGAATTAGAAATAAAAAAAAAAAGCACTATACCTATATAAAATTATTATTATTATTTTATTCGATATAAAATACATATATTAAATTTAAATATAAAATTAGACCGTCGTCAAAATCAATCATTTTAATAAAGTCATTGATTCTATATGATTATATATTTCACAATCAATATAAAATCTCGAAAGATTAATCTAGAGTATGCTTCAAAAGAATTAGACTCAAAAATAGAACTGAATTATTTTCAAAACCATAATAATTTTAATAAAATTATTGATTCTATATGAGTTTTGCTCATACACATTCTATATTCAATGTGGGATTCTGAACTATCTATGCTATTATTAAAAAAATTCATACAATAAATACAAAGTATATGATTTAGATATTCAATATCATATAATCACTGTATACACCATTGTATATTTATATTTATAAATTATTTAAAAAAAATAAAATTATCATAATTTGATTTATTTTTTATATGAAATGAGTAATATAAATAAAAGTATTATTCATTAATTTGTAGTAGCGAAGTTAAGTATTGTGAGTCAGCAATCTCAAACATGTACAACATGTAGAATTTTTGAAAATTATTAAATGAATATTGGTGAGTATGGATGTAGTAGTTGTTGTGGGTAATTCATAGACCAAGAGAGTGCATAGGAATGGGGCATTAATTTGATGCCTAATATTGTGAGCCGAAGCATTTTATAGGCCCATTTCTAGATTATTTGCCTCGCTTTTCATATGACTGTGCATGGATTTCTTTTCTATCGGGCCCAAACTGGAATAAGAAAAAAATGGCTTTTCTTGTATACTCAGTCCATATGTCCCATAGCATATAGGAAAGCTATGTCTGCATTTGATGACAGGTTTATAGAGTAGAGCACCAAACTTAAATGGTGTTAATGGGAATGTAAATCCTGTGAACACGGGGATTAGGAAGTGGAATTTCGCATGAATTCATAAAATATAATTACTATAGTTAAAAAGTAATATATTTTAGGTAAAATGCCATTTTGAGCACCTGATAAATTTCATAATCGTCATATAAGTTTTTAGTAAATTTTTTTGTTCAAAAAGTCCCTAATTAGACAGTAAGGTCAGATTAAACCAAATCGTTAAATACCGTTACACTCTATCATTATATAGATGAGATTTTTCTCTTTAAGACGAATTAAAACAGGAGTATTGAAGTAAAAGAAGAAGGGATAAGTTATGTGGTATTTTAAGTGAAAGAATCTTCTTGATTTATCATGATATCATTAGAATAATTTATTGAAAATTGTAAGTAGTGAAAATTGTGGCATTAAATATCATCTTTTGGACTGGTCGCAATGGTAGAATGATTCTAATTCTGATTTTCCTATTCTTGTCGTTCTTGTTTTAGAGTTGTAAGATGAGATTTATGAGTAGATTGTATTTGGAATTCTTCTAGTGACAACTCTTGATGTGTGTTAAGCAAAAATCATGAAAAACAATGATGTAGCAAGATTTTTTTGGCAAAATCAAGAATTAAGTTAATTAGCTGGATAAGAGAGATTATTTAAAGAAAATAAAAATTAAATAATCTTAGATAAAGAGATCCCTAAATAGGTTTTTGTCCATATTTCCTCCAAAACTAAAAATCAAAAGGTGGCGATTCATGCTTTCTCTAATAGTCTTTTGAAATTGTAATAAGAGTTCAATATTGTAAGTTTAATTTTATAATTAAATGATTGAATCTACCAATCTTATAATCCTTAACTTTTCGAGTGAAAAAGAAAGAGAGAGATGATCGAACAACTTTTAAAAAAACTAGAGAAAAAAAAAAAAGAGAATGAGCTAATATTAAATTTACGGCATTAAACATATGTAATTCACATCACATGATTAACAAAATATCTTAATTGCTTTAAATTATCTATATATAATTTAATTCCACACTGTAAGGAACTTTTTTAAACTAAAAAAATTATTAAAAACTTATATGACTATTTAAAAATTTATTATGAATTTATATAACTATTTAAAAATTTATTAAAAATTTATATGTCTATTTTGAAATTTATCAGATTAAAAATCCTTTTACCTAAATTTTATAATGCACTTTTTAATATATTCTCTACTAAAATTGTTCCATTAATAAATTATTTTTAGAATTACTAAATTTTAACTTTTCAAAGGAGTATTTTGAAAGCAAAGTGATGGATAAAAAAAATTTAAAAAAGCAAGCAAATACGAGAGAGTAATAGGTAACTTGATTGCAGAGTTATGAGTTATCAAACATTTTGTAATTAATTATAACTACCAATTGTAAATATCTAAGAATTTTACAGAGATTTGCAATGGCTATGAATCGAGGAAGAAATTAATTGTATTTGTAATTTGAATGAGTTGCAGAGAATTGACTTAGGGTTTAGGGAGTTTTACACGTTTGCAAATAAACACACAAAGATGCAATTTGCTGACCTGAGCTACAAGAAACGACAAAGGGAATATGAAAAAAGGAAGTGAAATTATAGTTGGATGGAAAAATCACTGTTTGAGAAGTTAGAGTTGTTATTGGCAAATTCAAAGGAGGGCGAAAGAAAATCAGTTCGAGTGAGATTGTTTTAGGAAATGGTACTGTGATTCGATGGGGAACAACCAAAAAGAAAAAAACATTCTCAGCACTTGCAGTCAATTTTTATTAATTAAAAAAGGAATAGCCAAAATAAGCCCCGACCAAGCAGCAAAACACAATAAAAGTCCTAATAGTTTTGCCAATGAAGAGAACTATAGGCGATAGAGAGCCCACAGGGAAAGGAGCCTCTGTCTTGGGTAGCTCAATCGCTGCTCCAACGGACTCCTCCTCTCGCCCTCCTCTCTGTCGCTTACCGGGTCATCTCTCTCTACAAGATCATTCCACGTTGGTTTTCGATTTTGGGGATTTGGGATCGCTTGTAATTGGCAATAACCATTGTTTATTGAAAACTTTGTGATCTGGGTGGCCTTGTTTTCAGGTAATTGATTCTTTTCATATTTGGGAGTTTAGCTGATGGGTATGTGAAGGTGATTCATTTTCATTGTTGGCTTGCTTTAGAAAACTGGAATTTTCAATATATTAGCTTGGAGATTTTATTAAACCCACAAAGTTATACAGAAATTATGTATATCTGACACTTTTTGTCGTTTTGTTTGCATCTCGCATAATTTGATTCGAGTTTAATTTTTTTTAAAAAAATAAAATTATAATTTTATGGTTTCAGATCTAGCAGAAATTGGAAGAAATTTCGAGCTGAATTATCAAGCTTCTGCCGCTGTTAAGTTTTTATTTTTCCTCTCTAGTACCAAAATTTCCAGATACATGATATCGGATGTATCACGGTGTTACTGTCTCCTGTCAAAATCGCCCTTGAGAAGCTTCTTTTAGGATTTGGCCTCAAGTAAGTTTTTGGTGATTGGTTACGTGAGCAAAAAATCAAGGCTTTTAACTTGAAATTGTAGATATTTTATTATTTTGTTAGAAAAAGAAACGAGGTCAATAGGGACAGATAGAATTTGGTATGGCTGTTGCACTTGCACTTGCAAATAGAGACAGCAGCCGCGACTTGTCGAAGCAACCGTGCAATTGTTACACATTTTCAAGCTTAACTCAAACCATTTTGGACGCAATTCAGATTTCAAATATGAAGGATAGGTATATTCTTGGAGAGCAGCTGGGCTGGGGACAATTTGGTGTTATTAGAATGTGCACTGATAAATTGACTGGAGAGCTATTTGCGTGCAAATCGATTGCCAAGGATAGATTAGTGACCTCAGATGATGCTAGAAGTGTCAGACTTGAGATTGAGATAATGACTAGGCTATCCGGGCACCCAAATGTCGTAGATCTCAAGGCAGTTTATGAGGATGAGGATTATGTTCATTTGGTAATGGAGCTTTGTGCTGGAGGGGAGCTTTTTCACCAGTTAGAAAAGCATGGACGATTCTCTGAGGTGGAGGCTAGGGTTCTCTTCAGGCATTTGATGCAAGTGGTGCTGCACTGTCATGAAATTGGGGTGGTTCACAGGGATTTGAAGCCAGAGAATATTCTTTTGGCTACAAAAGCCTCATATTCACCTATTAAACTGGCAGATTTTGGTCTTGCAACGTACATAAACCCTGGTATTCTTCCATGTCTCATTCTTTCCCTCTATTCATCATGTAGTTGTTTTTGTTGACTGCTATGTTTTCCAAAGTTTGACTTGTTTGGTCTTTTAAACATCTGGGATATGTTCAAATAGGTCAGAAGTTGCGTGGGACTGTTGGGAGCCCATTTTATATAGCCCCGGAGGTATTGGCAGGGGGCTATAATCAGGCGGCCGATGTTTGGAGTGCAGGGGTGATTCTTTATATTCTTCTCAGTGGGACACCACCCTTTTGGGGCAAGACTAAGTCACAAATATTTGATGCTGTAAGGGCTGCAGATCTGCGATTCCCATCTAATCCTTGGGATCAGATAACTGAATCTGCAAAGGAGTTAGTCAGGGGCATGCTTTGTACAGATCCTTCACAAAGGCTTACTGCTCAGCAGGTTTTAGGTGGGTTTGTCTTTTCATTTGCTGGAAAATTTACCTATTTTCTGTGTTATACTCGGTCATTTTGTTATGTATTCTGGTGCACATACGTATCTGAAGGCTTATGGTATGTGCAGAGCTAGATAATTAACAGGTAACTGATGCTGCTAGCTATTGAAAAATTCAGGACATCATATCATCCACTGAATTTTTAGAATGGACAAGTTCATTTATGTTTTAAATGGTTTTTAGCAAAAGCTGGAGCATCCTGCAGTCAAGAAATTTTCACCACTATGTTTTTCTAATGAGCTAATCTGCATGAGTGTATCCTTTCTTACCTGCTACAAGATAACTGAGCCTCTTTCCAAAGACTTGCCTAAACTTAATTATTTTTGCAGATCATTCCTGGATGAAGGATGATGCAATATGTCCTGTACAACCTAGTCATTTTGAAAAGCAAAGTTGTGAAGAATGGGATTTAGGTGGTGGCTCTTTCTCTACATTGATGGCCAGGAATCAGGACATCAGCATTGGCACTGGATCACCGTTTGTTTGTGATACAGAATCACCTACTTTCACATGCAGATCATCATTTTCTTCTTTCCATGCGGAACCTTCAACACCTTCCTCTGTATCTGGTCAGCTTTCTTTCCATAACGGTGGCAATTCTGATGCCTTGGAATTTCCTTCCCCTGTAGGATCAATGCCAAGCTTTGCTTTCTTTAGCCATAGCCCTGTGACGAAGCAAGGGAGTTGTGCATTGGATTTCTCAAACAATATTTCCAGTTTGAATGCTAGCTATGGAGGTGAGCTATTTTCATTTATTTGACAGCTTATTTATAATGATGTTATAGAATTAAATCTTTTAACATTCTATCATGCAGAGGTCAGCCTGGAAAAGATGCTCATGTTGCCTGAATCTTCTATATTCTGCGCACATGAGGCTAGAGAAATGGAACAGAAGCCAGCGGACGCTAAGAGGTCAGGAGGAGCCATAGAGTCCAGGATGGGCACGCACAGTAAGAGGAACCGTACAATTGGTCTTGGTGAGGGCGAGCAACTCGATTTGATGGTGAGCGAGTCAGTTATCCGACGGGCATCATGCATGCATCTTCCAACTGCTCTTCTCTTGTCTGTTGAAACTTGAAAGAGAGGGCTGGCTGGCTGGCAACCTGAAGCTAGAGTACAGAATGAAACTGGAGGCTCTCTGATGGATGACTGAGATGGAGGAAAATGGCATGCCCACACTTGTTTCTACAAGCCAATGTGTTTTGTTTGCCCTGTTGTGCTGAATCATGATGGCAAGTCCTAGGCAAGCTTCAAAGGGTGGTGTGATTTGAGTGTATATATTTTTGTCCTCTTCAGTTTATGCACTACTAGGTTGGAAGAGCAACAAGTTGCTAGTCATAGGCTTCTGCCTTGTATCTAAGACTGAATTTTCATGATGGTTAACACGCATCTTTTCTGTTCTTGAGCTTTAATAATTAATATTAAGATTTCTATTTTTAAACTAATTAAAATTGATTATATTGCATTAATATTTAAAAATTGTAAATCTTCTTTCACACTTTTATCCGTGTTATTTGAAATCTCATTCTCTCTCTTGTAAAACTGAGCTACTTGAATTTTAATTTAGCATTTCAAATGAATAGAGTTCTCATGTGGATTAGTGAGAAATCGAAAAGGGTGGAGAGGGGCCTTTATCCATGACATGACTAATTGATTTAAATGTTCAATTAACTTTAATTTTAATTCGGTATAAATACATATTTTGGATGAAAATTGCTTGGCTATCCCATCATGGATTTGACGGTGAGGCACTTGGGCTGCCATGGAGGATGAGTTTTCTCTTTCATTAACTATTTGACAAACACGATGCCTCCACGACATGGGGATTGATTATTGAAGTCTGAAAACACGTGTTGGCTGTTGGTAAACGTGCCCGATTCCAAGGGGGCGCTGTAAGAAGTGAACTCGTGTCATGTGGATGGTACACTCTGCATAAGTGGTAGTAGAATTTCAGACGCAACAAGCGCCAATTTCTTTGTTAGAAAGTAATAATAATAACTCCGGTGTATGGCTCTTGGCGAGTAGCCAAATCTTTAATCTATTTACGGAAATTCTCTTTTCTACTCTTTTCTTTTCTTTTTTTTTTTTTTTCTGTACATATGGTGTATTTAGATTTAAATTTAAATTGTTACATTTAAATTTAAAACTTTTCGTATCTTACTAATTTTCACCTAATTATATTCAAATAATAAAATTTTATTTTAATCGAAACCTAAATTTTGAAAGGACTAAATAAAAGTGTTTACTTATTATTTGTATTTCATAATGAATTTTGAAATAATTAATTAAAAAATGTTGCCTCTTTTTTTTTTAAAAAAAATTAAAAATTTTAAATTCTCTTCTTTCTCAAATCCACACATTTTTCTTAAAAAAAATAGACCTAATTTTTCATATTTAAAATTTCCAATTTTGGTGAATTTCTTTGTCGTTTTTATTTTCCTTATTCACTCTTCAAAACTTTCCTTTTCTTTTTAATCTTTATTTTAATATATCAATATATTTTTATCTCTATATTCATAATGAACTTTGAAAAAAATATAATTTTATTGCTTAAATGTTAAATTAATTCCATTAACTTCATTGAAAAGCAAATAATAATAGAGGTATATTTTTGGATTATGGAGAGGGAGTAGGAGAACAGCAGTGTGGAAGGGCAAATAATTATGAGGATTATTTAGTGAAAAACGATATAATTACATGTACGAGACCGCAATGATAACAAATTTTGGGAAATAGCCTTCCACTAAAAATTGCCAATTTTTGGAATAACTATAAATTTTCTTTTCTTCACGGCCAATACGCCACAGTAGTAAAATCACCCCAAATATGAAGATAAGGACCAAATTCAGAAGACATACCAGCCTCTCATCATGTGTACGATTTCTGAAAGACTGGAAGCAGAGCCTCATCTAATACCCCAAGTCTAGTGCCAAAAGCTCGATTCCTCTTCCTCTGCATTTGGGTAGAACTCGAAAGCCAACTTTTCAGAAAATGGGTTGCAGGATACACACTTCAAATCCCCCAATCCTGTGCAAATTTTCTACAAGGAAACCAGCTCTTAGAATTAAAACCATTGCATTATCTTCTATTCCCAACCAACAGGGTTCCATTTCTACCACCACACTCCCAAAAACTGATACTTACACTGTTGATTTCAAAACTTTGGAAGCTTGCAAGCTTGGCATCTCAAGATATCCTGACTTTGAATACGATGCTCAAGGAGGAACAGGATCTGGGACTGCTACCAGAATTAAAAAGGGTGACCTGAAAGATGAGATTTCAGTTTCGTTTGACTTGGAAACTCTGTATATTCCACCACTAACAAGTGCAACTACTAGGTTTCTTGGATTGCCATTGCCACCAGGTTTGAAGATTGATGTGGTGCCTGAACTCTTTCAAGGAAGGATTGAACGAGATTCTGGTAAGGTAAATTCTGATACTCAGCTTCATTCCCAAGGCTTCTTCTTTGAGGAAGTTACATAAAGTGAGCACCTTCCATGACACCACCGGAATCATTCTGATATGCTAAATTCAAAAACAACATCCTTATGCAGAACAGATTGAAACCGCAAGATATATATGTTACTGCTACTTGCTAATCCACTATTCTTGGATTCCAGAAGCCCGCCAATTAATGCCGACTTTTGCTGTCCATGTTTTGTAGGTTGATCTTGAGTTCATGGCCAAGTTCTGGTTTTCTGTTGGGAATATCTACAAAGCTCCTCCCCTGCTAGTGAAGACAGTATTGACATCAGAAGAATCAAATGGAGTGATACGCAGTGGACGAGGAGAAAGGTTGGATAGAGAAGGGAAATGCAGATTGGTTGGGGTGGCAACTGTCCAACCAATTGATGATGTTTTCATGAACACCTTCCTTGGTCTTCCTACTGAATGCCTTGCCAACCTCAAAGCTGAAATTTCCTTTCCTACTTCTCGATGATGCAAGAAATCTCCCTCTCAATACTTGCAAAGACATAAAGCCTGTTATGAAGAAAAAATATAGAAGAATAAAATGTCCTGTAGCATCTCAGCATCAATAACATCTAGGTACAATGTTGATTCACATGCTTATCTTAGATTAAAGATAAAATGGCAAAACAATTATCTATTATAAATAAAAGGCTTTACAGAATTCATATCTTGTTATAAATTAACATTTAAATAAAGAAACACCAGTTGTCTAGAAATTGATAACTATCAATAAAGTAGTATTGTTTCACAAATTTTTGGCTTCAACGGCACATTGGGCAGCATCATGTACTAAATATATATATACACACCTATGAACTGTAATTTAGCAAAAAGAAAGAAAATATTGCTTGGTTTCCACTTGTTTAAATGGTACTCATTAGTGTCTCTGCACAGAGCAAGAGAAGGCAGTGGTCACTCCATGTTTCAATTGTCTTGCATATTGTTACGAAGTTATCCAAAATTATCAAACTTGCTCAGATAATTAGAATAGATGAAAAGTGAACATTAAATGAAACAAGGCAGGAAGAAACAAAAATAGAAAATCTATCTTGAAGAAAAATCATTAAGCAGAGCATCATATGTGCCCCCTTTTGCTTTCAAGGTAATGCTACAAAATTCTAGACAAGTCAACGAAAAAAGTATAAAATGAATGAATTTCCCAAAACATCAAGGAATATAGACCAAAGAACTGAAAGTAGCCGTCTCCCATTTCTTCCTTCCAAGAGCCAGTTTGGCAAGAGAACAACTGGATAGTGTTGTTAATCCCGGATTGGACACGGTTAATCAAGAATCAGAGCGCGGTCTAGTACAGTTTAACAATCCAAACCCTTCTTTAGAATTCAGAGTGAACTGGCATGAACCAGCGGGGTAACTGGTTAACTGACAACCTAGTTGGAGTATAAACAAGGTAATCCAGTTTGGTTACTCGATAAATGTTTGTGAAATGATGACAATAGGAGAAATAATGAACATATACTATAGGCCTTGCTACACCCTGAAATTTATGAGGCTCCAGCATGTGTACAATGTGACAACAAATATATAGTAGTCAAATTAGAATGCTAAAATTATCAATCAAAAACATTTATAAGATAATTTATCATTGTGTAGACTATATTAGATACAGAATAAAGACAGTAGAAGAAGTGATATAAGACGAAATACTAAACCAACTAAAACAGACAAACTCAGAATCTGCAAGTCCAGCATTGATGCCAGTTGGGGCAAGAGCAAAAAATATGCATATATCCAAGACATCAGCAGCTTCCGGCAGTAGAATCATAGATGGAAATCTCATAGGTAGACATATGAAAAGTAATCTTATTGTATCAATACGGGGCAACATTTTTTCAGGTATGTGAATGCCACCTGAACAGAGACCATTAGCAACATGAGTCCCCAATATAAAGCTCACTTTTGCTCCAGAATAGAATGGCTTACCTTGAAAAAAAAAAAAGAAGTACCTTAAACCAGCAATCCCTTTCATCTATAATAGATTCCAAATCAGATGTCATAAAGCACTAAGTTCACCGACCTGCAAAAGATTAATAATCCCAAAGGCCTTAACTCAATGTCAATCATGTACTGGTACGCAAGTTCTTAAGAAATACTACTCTTAAGTTCGCAATTAACGGAGAAAACCTTATATCAATTAAAAACTCTGCCAGCATAAACCCAAAAAGAAACAAGAACACATGCCAAAAAAGCATTTAACTTTAGATTACCATGTTCAGAAAGTTAATTAATTCACTCAATAAGCTTCTACCTTCGGAATCAAAACCCATCTGAAAATATGAGCTTTTAGCATCTTATCTCCAACAGTGAAATCACAGAGAAAAATTGGTTCCAATGACTTTAAAAATCCAACCTTGCCAAGCAGCCTCCACCGAGAGTTAAAAATCCAACCTTGCCAAGCAGCCTCCACCGAGAGTCTGGCCTTACGCCTATAAGCACTTCAAAATATCGGGGTGGCACCAAAGAAGGACTAAATTAAAGCAATAGTAAAGTAATTAAAACATTACACGATATTCTGCTGATTAGCATAATAAACAAGAGAGTAATAACACCAGTTTTCAACTTTTAAATCGTACCGTCAAATAAGGGCGTCGAAAAGGTACAAATATTGCAACAAACGAGATAAGAAGCGAAACCCCAAGCCTCAGCTTATGCTCAAGCAAAAGCCCCAACTTATGAATTTCCATGACTACTATTCCTCGCCGCGGCCTTTTCTTCGGGCTCCATAAAAATCGGTACCCGGACATGCAAGAGCACGAAATTGTGAGATTTTGGAGCTCCATCACCTCACAGAAGATAGTGAAAATGGCGGGAAAAGACATGATTGGCAGAAAGAGTGAAACTGGTTAGAGCAGCACTTTTCGTGCTATTAGTGGAAGGGTTTAATAATTAATTCAATTAAAAAAGAGAAAATAATAATTAATATTAAATTGTTAATAAAAATATTAAATTTTATTCAAATTAAAAAAATATTTTGAAATTTTTTTAAAAAAAATAAATTAAAATTAAAAAAAATATAATTACCGTAAGAAAAAACAAACAATATTTTAAAGACACTTAAAAAGGCAGAGACGAACGAAAATTACGAGAGTATGTACATTTCAAAGGGACGAAGACTATTGAATAGTCACTGCTGCGCATTTCGGTAAATCAATCACAAGAAAATACATCTACGTGTCTCCTCGTGAATCGCCCCAAGGATCAACTTGTCACGAAAGTCTGGTGTCAGCCCGATCAGCCATCGATAATCCGTAGCTCGTTTTTCGTCCCCTCCTCTTCTGTCCGCTTGTCTATCCCCCACGCCAACTGTGCCGTCGTGCCGAGTGCCCGAGTCCAAATATAGATCGACTCGATACTAGCTCATGTGCTCCGCTTATTTGATTCCAACTCAAACTTGCTCGCGCTGACACCCTCATCCTAGTCTGTTTTCTTGTCTTTATGATTCCATGGAAGCCTATCCATGACATCCTGATCCGAAGCTCCGTGGCTACCGTTTATTTTTTAATGAATCGGATGGCTGTGTATCATTGGATTGTGCTTTCTTTTTCGCTCGTCTGTTTAGTCCGTGCGCTTGACGCTAGTGCTGGTGATGCTGATCCGCTTTACAAGTAAACTAGCTCTCTTTTTCTTACTTCATCTTTGGTTTCCCGTTTTCATGTCGTTTTCCCCACTTTTTTGTGATCTTTTTGGTTCTAAATTTGATGTATTTGCATCCGTAATTAAAGCTTAATACGCTTTTTGGAATGTAAGTTAAGTTTTAGAAGGATGCTACTGTTTGATTGACGAATTGAACATTGTCTTCCTGCATTTCTGGTGTAAACACAAGTTCTTAAATTACCTAAAAAATAGACGTGGAAAGGAAATGCCTGCTAAATTTAGCTGTCTTTTTTTAAGTTGGTGGATTAGAAAGGCTCACTAGTTTGATTTGTGCGTAAATGTAAACCGTGAGAATTAATTACGAATTTGAATTATAAAATGTGAATGTAGATGGGCTGGAACATGAAGTTGACGGACAGTCTGTGAATCGAGAAATTTAGGCATTTCAGTTGACTTGGTTGTGGCTTCTTATGTAGATTCCGTTGAAGTTCGTGGTTTCTGTATTTAATATGGGGAAGAAATCTTGTTATCAGATTTTTCTGGATAGTTTCACTTTATAGAAACCCTTAGTTTTAATGCATTGTCGTTGAATGGCCATACAACCAGGAGATTAGTTTAATCTAGTAGAAATTCAAAGCTTGAAGCTTTGCTTGTGGATTGACAAATCAACTGTTTTTAGCTATTCCTTTTGGGAGTAATGATGAAATAACCACTTAGCAAGGGTGTGTTAGACGATTGACTAATTTAGGAGATGTTATTGGTTCTGATCATAGCTGTTTGATTTTGTTACCTGTTATTATTCTATCATTTTAATGGTTACTCGTTTATAGGCATGGAGCAGTGTTACAAAACTGGATGTGTGGGTCAGAAATCCTTCCAACATTGTCAATTCTTATCTAATGCAAAACCTATTGATGGACCATGGTATCTTCAAGAACCACTCTATCTGCAATGGAAACAGTGGGACTGTCACAGTGGTTGTCCATACAATTGCTTGGTTGCTGGAAGAAGACAGGAACTTGGTGATAAGCCTATCATGTATCGTGGGAATGGGCATCTCAATGTGTTTATGGAATTCAGGTTTATATTTATAATTTTTGAAGTCATTATTTTATCAATGTACCCCACAACATAACGGTCAGCTGGCTGCTTTCGATGCGGAAGCCGTACCGCATCGAAAGATTGATAGAAAATTAGAATTGTATATAATAGTTAACACGAAACTACTAAATAATTTGAGCTAATCATTTTAGGCCAAGTGTAAAGTGGGCCCAAAAGTTATTTGGGCTAGTTTGGACCCGACTGTTTCAATTGATATCAGAGTCACTCTGGGTCAGACAAATTGTGCGGAGCGAGTGGGCCTGCGAGGAAAGGGCTACCCGTGAGGGACGAGGTGGAGCCCTGAGGTACTAGCGAACCACAATATCCGAGGGTTCGGTCTTGGTTGGCAATTATAACCGATTCAGTTGCGATGAAGACGTCGCAAATTTAGCGGGACCGAGTGTAACAGTCAGCTGCCTGCTTGTGCAGAGCTAGTGGGCCTGTGAGGAAAGGGCTACCCGTGAGAGACGAGGTGGAGCCGCCTAAAGTACTAGCGAACCACAATATCCGAAGGTTCGGTCTTGGTTAGCAATTGTAACTGATTTAATTGCGATGAAGACGTCGCAAATTTAGTGGACCGAGTGTAACGGTCAGTTGCCTGCTTCCGGTGCGGAAGATGATGGAAAATTGGAATTATATATAATAGCTAGCGCAAACTACTAAATAACTTGGGTTAACCATTTTGGGCCCAATGGAAAGTGGGTCCAAAAGTTATTTGGGCTAGTTTGGGTCCGGCTGTTTCAATTGGTATCAGAGCCACCTTGGGTCAGACAAATTATGTGGAGCTAGTGGGCTTGCAAGGAAAGGGCTACCCGTGAGAGACGAAGTGGAGCCGCCCGAGATACTAGCGAACCACAATACCCGAGGGTCCGGTCCTGGTTAGCAATTGTAATCGATTCAGTTGTGATGAGAACGTCACAAATTTAGCGGGACCGAGTGTAACGGTCAGCCTGCTTGCAGTGCGGAAGATGATGAAAAATTGGAATTGTATATAATAGCTATCACGAAACTACTAAATAATTTGGATTAACCATTTTGTACCGAGTGAAAAGTGGGTCCAAAAGTTATTTGGGCTAGTTTGGCAGCTGCCTGCTTCCGATGCGGAAACTGTCCCACATCGGAAGATGATGGAGAATTGGAATTGTATATAATAGCTAGCACGAAACTACTAAATAACTTGGGCTAACTATTTTGAGCCAAATGGAAAGTTGATCCAAAAGTTATTTGGGTCAGTTTGGGTTCGGCTGTTTCAATTGGTATCAGAGCCACCCTGCTATTGAGATTATAGGAAGAAATTTGCTTCTATTTTCTTACCTCTTGTGTAGTAAGTTACAGAGTTTATATAGTACATAATATGAACAATTAGACCTTTGATTGTGCCCTCAATTATGTCCTAGAATCGTGCTATACTAAACATGGTAAGATTTGATCACTGATTGATTTACAATAATGGCAGAGGATTCTTTCCAACACTGATTGATTTACAATCATGGCAGAGGATTCTTTCCAACACTCCCCCTCAAGTTGGTTCATGTGGATCTAGCATACCCAACTTGCCCAAAACCTCATGGAATATTCGTCCAGCTACTGCTTTGGTTAGGATGTCCGCCCATTGATCCTTTGATTGAACAAACGGTAAAGATATCAGACCACTGTCCAACTTTTCTTTGATGAAATGTTGGTCTATTTCAACATGTTTTGTTCGATCATGTTGAACTGGATTTTCAGAAATGCTTATTGCCGCCTTGTTGTCACAACGGAGTTCAGCTGCATCCTTTTGTATCCATTCTGAGCAAATGTTTTTCTGTAGGTTGACCAACTGAGGTGATAGTCTTTCTCCTCTGGTAACGTTTGCCACAGGGTATCTGGACCTGGCTGCCTCGAATTCTGGATCATATCTCCTGGGTGGAATTCCTCTATTATTTCGAGGGGGTAGGACATATTGGCCTGTTTCAGGAACCTCAAAGGAAATGGGTTCAGTGGTAAGGTTATTAGAACTAGGGGAAAGTTCAGATTCACATACCTCAGTTGTGTGTTCCTCAGGATATTCTACGGTGTCAGGTTCTGGTTGTGACGTTGAGACCGAGGACTGTACTAGATGGTCAGTGTCTCCCAGTTCTGGTGTAGACTCAGGAAGAGAAGAATGATCAAGTTCTGGCTCCCCCTGACTAAGCCAATTTGGCAGTGGTGGTGATTGTGCCGTTGTCTCCCTCTCACTACTAGTTGGCGAAGGAAAAAAATATTCCTCTTCCAGAAAAGTGCAGTCCATGGTAGTGAAGAGCCGTTTAGAGATTGGGTCAAAACACCGATAGCCCTTTTTATGGACACCATAACCAAAGAAAACACACTTAAGAGCACATGGATCAAGTTTAGTGCGGTGTGTTTTAGGAATGTGAACATAAACTGTGCAGCCAAAGATTTTAGGTGGAAGGTTGAGATGGGAAGGGATGGTGTGATGAGAGGACAAGGTATGCAAGGGAGATTGGAAATTAAGGACGCGAGACGGAAGTCGATTGATGAGGTAAATGGATGTGGCAACTGCTTCAAACCAAAACTTAGGAGGAACTTGGGCTTCATACAATAAGGCTCGGGCAGTCTCAAGGATATGTCGATTTTTCCTTTCAGCAACCCCATTTTGCTGTGGTGTATAAGGACAAGTAGTTTGGTGAAGGATCCCATTATCCCGGAAAAAGGTTTGGAGATGGTTATTTAAAAATTCCCCCCCATTGTCAGAGCGGAGGACTTGAATGGTCCTGTGAAATTGGGTTTTAATCATGCGGAAAAAATCACAGAATTTCTCAGCCACTTCACCTTTTTGTTTTAACAGATAAACCCAAGTAACACGAGTGTAATAATCAATAAAAGTCACAAAGTATCTATAATCAGGGGAGATAGATTCCGGGGCAGGCCCCCATACATCATAGTGTATTATTGAGAAGGGAGTATCAGATTTATTTGTGGATATATGATAAGTACTCTTATGACTCTTAGCAAGCACGCATGAAGTACAAACTGGAATGTCAATGGATTTAAACTCAGGAAACAAAGTACGAAGATAATCACTTGAGGGATGGCCGTAGCGCCGGTGCCAGAGCCATAACTATCGGGTTGAGGACCCTTGAGCTAAATGAGCTGACCCAGTACTTGAGACCTCCTCCACATAGTACAGTCCATCTTTCTCAGTACCACGGCCCAGTACCGTGCTCGTATGAATATCCTGCAAAACACAAAAATGAGGATACATAAGTACTCTGCAATTTAACTGTTTGGTGATCTGACTGACAGAGAGTAATTTGCAAGATAAGGAAGGTACATAGAGGCTATTGGAGACATTTAAAGTGGGGTTTATAGAAACGGTACCACCACCGATGACCGGGAAGGAGCCACCGGTAGCGTTTAGAATATTGGATTTTGGGGGTGGGGCTGACACAACAAAATCTGAAGAATCATTAGTCATAGTGTCTGTGGCTCCTGAATCAAATACCCACCCACTAGCATTTTGTACCTTGTGAGCATGACCGATAGAGTTAAGGGCTAACGATTCAGACTTATCTAAAACATCCGGGACCAGTGATTTAATTTTACAAGAATTAAAACAAGCAGGGGCACATTTAGATTTATTTAAAGAGACAGGGGTAGAAAGGTCATTGTCCCTCCTTTCTAACCCTAAAATACCTCCTTCTCGATCATAAGGGACACCCGTGCCTCCTCCTTTCTTGGCTCCTTGTAGCGCCGCTGCAACCCCTGAGCCCTGTCCGTTGCCCGAGTTTTCCTCCGTTTGTCCGATCAGGTTATTGTCGCAGGCAGCCTTTTTGGTGCCGCTGGTAGTGACCGTGGCCGTATTCCCTGCGCCTTGTCCCTTTCCTTTATTCTTACGGATATTGTTTTCCTCCCACCACTCCGGATACCCTATGATCTTAAAGCATCCGTCCCGGGTATGTTGAGATCCGCTGCAATGGGTGCATTTTAAGCCTGATTTATCATCCCGGAGTGATGACTTGTCTGTGTCTGACCGGTTTTTAGCCAATAGACCGGCCCCCCAAGGTCGGAACCTGCTGTCGCTGGTGATGGAAGAGGAAGGTGGATGGCACGGCGCAACTTCTCACCTCGGAGCCGAGAGTAGGCGTTGTCCAAGGTCGGCAATGGCTCCTCGTTGAGAATTTCTCGACGGACTGGATCGAGGTCCGACTGTACTCCGGCCAAAAATAGGTACAGACGTTCCTCTTGGATTTCCCGGTTCCGGATAATGATATTGTTGTCTCCTTCGATTCTGGTCGGTTGTCTTTCATCGATCTCGGCCCAGATGGCCTGAAGATCGTTGTATAAATCTTCCAGATTGCTTCCTTGTTGTGTTAATTTGTATGCTTTAGACTGTAACTCGTAAATGATAAGTTTGTTGCTACCTGTATTGAATATGATCTTGAGGGCATCCCATAGTCCTTTGCTTGTCTTGTGCTGCAATAAATTTGGACGGAGCTTCTGTTCTACCGTCTGGATTAACCATCCTCGGACAATGTTGTCATTAGTTTGCCACAGGTAAATTGCGGGGTCTGTTTCTGTCGGAGGGGAGGGAGTCCCAGTCAGATGGTTTGATTTCCCTCGCCCTGTGATAAACATCTCCATCATCTTTGCCCAGACAACATAATTGGAATCATTCAATTTTATGTCGGACGGTGGCTGTGCTGAATCAAGATTGAATTGGTTTGCTGATTTCTGATTTCCATTTTGGCTATTCTGAATTAACTGGAATAGTTTTTGTGACAAGTCTGCTATTGGATCAATTATTGCCTGGGATTGGTCAGCCGGGCTGGGGTGGTCGGCCATTGTTGTTTCGGTGAGAGAAAGAAGTTGGGAAAGGTATCTGGTAGGTTGGTTTAGTGAGAGAAGGTCGGGAAAAATATCTGGTAACGGATGGTTGCAGGACGGCTATAATTCCAGGATCGGAACCCGCTCTGATACCATATTGAGATTATAGGAAGAAATTTGCTTCTATTTTCTTACCTCTTGTGTAGTAAGTTACAGAGTTTATATAGTACATAATATGAACAATTAGACCTTTGATTGTGCCCTCAATTATGTCCTAGAATCGTGCTATACTAAACATGGTAAGATTTGATCACTGATTGATTTACAATCATGGCAGAGGATTCTTTCCAACACTGATTGATTTACAATCATGGCAGAGGATTCTTTCCAACACCTGCCACCTGGGTCAGACAAATTGTGCAGAGCTAGTGGACCTGCGAGGAAAGGGTTACCCGTAAAAGACGAGGTTAGTAATTGTAACCGATTTAGTTGCAACGAGGACATCGTAAATTTAGCGGGACCGAGTGTAATGGTCAGCTGCCTGTTTCCGGTGCGGAAGCCATCCCACATCGGAAGATCATGAAAAATTGGAATTGTATATAATAACTAGTACAAACCTACTAAATAATTTGGGTTAAAAGTTATTTGGTTCAGTTTGGGTCGGCCTGTTTCAATATAATTGAATACATTACCCAATTATTTCAAGTAAATGTGTTTGTGCTTCTCAGGAACCTGTTTCTGTTGCTGTCTCTGCTTTACCTATCGCCATTCAGTTTCATGGTTTTGTGTCCTTTTTCATCCTTATATAGTAAATGCTGCTGTTGTGGCCAAATAAGTAGACATTTTGAATTTACTGGCTTGTGGCATGTCTATGAGATCCTATCAATGAATTCTTGGTTTTGGAGTGCTTTCCACAGTCGGTAAGCTGTATTAGTAGACAAAAATTGGAAGGGGTAAATTTTCTTCCCGACATCATGACAAGATAATGCCTTACCAGTAATGGTTATGTTCTTGAATTTTCAAGAATTTGGTTTACATTGTATAATGCTTCCACACCTAACAACCAAATGACCAATTTTGATGTCCTCTATCCAAATGAAAAACGTTATAGTGGAGAGAGTTAATAGAAATGAATGTTGGCTCTGCTATCCATGATATTGAATGTTATGATGGACAATAAGTTAGGAGAAACGGATTTTGACCCTGCTTGACTGTTCATCATAGTTGTGATTGGTGACATTCTTCTGGAGAGGATCAAGCGTTTATTTAAACTTACAACTCTAGTATATAAAATGATAAATGCACATAATTTTTCTTATATAATATGTGCACTTATAGTTACAAATACATTAACTGTACATCTACAGAAGTAGAGGTCATTATCCCGTTATGGTCTTAAAACAGGGTTCTGAGTGGAAAATTTTAGCACACTCATGCAATATCATTTTTACGTTTAAGACTTTAAGTTACTGCTCTGAGGACTTCAAATTTCTCTCCTACAATTGGAAGCTCTAACTTGTAGCACTGCAGTAAGCAGTGGCCTCTGCATACACACATATCTTTTTATTATATTTTTCATCTTTTGCTAGTGCCTTCTATGTCATTTTCTAAGTTAATTAATTGCAGAGATTTTGAGTTGACAGAGAAGCTAGAATATTCCTCTGCTGTCTTTACTTGCAACTACCCTAATTTTAGTGATACTGCAAGCTTTCAACGTGAGAATTGAGGCTGCAAGTATCATGGTTGCAGCTCCTTTAATTGCATCTCTTGCAACACATATTATGTATCTGAACGTCTATGATCTTGACTGTGGTAATTATTTCTCTAGTAATTTTCATGTCGTGTGATGCCTCAAAATCTACCTTAGACTATTCTGGAGTTCCATTAGAATGCTACTGTTAAAAATGTGTTTAATCAAATCTGTTTTTCCTTCAGCTATTTTGAACTGCGCTGCTAATTTTCTTGCTATTCTGTCTTTATCCCTGTTGTCTGATTTAGACTTGGTTTGTCTCGTATGCACATCACATGCAATTACTGTTTCTGTACTTTGTATAACAAATATAATCTATAACTTGAAATTCCCAATTTTCTAAGATTGCTTTAACTGAGTTATCTAATATAGGGGATCTATAATGCCCATTCAGTATCTTATTCGGTGATCACAAAGAAGCAAGGAATTTTTTTGTTCATGGACAAGTTGAAGTTTCTGCAAAATGGGGGAATACAATAAAGCATGCGTAAGTCAAACATCCTCACACCCTTTCCCCCTTCAAAAACTTAAAATTAAATTAGAATAAAAGAAAAATATTGAGAGAAGTTGCAAATGCTTAGTTGTTACTGCACGTGTGCCTCTCTTGTGATATGGTTTTACATTGGTCGATTCTTTTGCAGGCCTAAATATGAAAGTATGTGGGGCTATGGGTTTAACTCAGCTGCTTATTTGGGCAAGTGTTACTCATCATGCATCCCGGTGCAAGTTGTGGATGGTGGTTGTGGGTGGAGGTCTCGCTATGCTCTTGGATACCATACGACTTCCCACCATATCACGGATTTGTTGATGCTCACGGTCTTTGGTTGTGGAGCTTTGTCAGGGATGATGCGAAGTTTAGTACTTCAAGTCTCCTGAAGAAAATCAAATAGCATTCTATAACACATTCGTCTACCCAATTCTCCAAATAGATTTTGATTTTTGTCAAGCACATTGCAGGCTCAAATATGCCTCGAACAACCAAAAGGCGTTGTTTTCCCGTGCATGCATTTGTCCCTCATGCTTACCGCGGCTGATCCTTTCACTTAGTATTTAATTTAGTGTTGATCTATTATTTCCATTGAAAATGAAAATGTGGTATACGATCTTTAATGAAACTCAGGTTTTGAGATTTTCTTCTCCATATGATGAAACTGGGCTGAAGAATTTGAATTGTCGAATATGTTTCTACTGTGTGATTATTGAATCACATGGATTGAATTGAACACAGCTACATCCGTTAATTATAGGATAATCCGAATGCTTGTAGTTTTAGCCCATCATCTCCCAAAATTGTCTCGGAAGCGGCGTGCAAAATTTGGTTGCTCCAAATTGCAGGCACGGGATCAAAAAAGAGCAGAAGGAAATAGAGCCAAGCTTCCGAAGTATTCGGAAATAAGGGATCGACCCTACTGTCTTTTTTGGAAAGGAGATCAAATATTACAGACAAATGAGTGCGCTTTAGCCGCCAGACAAACTTCCACGCATGATTATTATATGTACATCCACATTAAGATATGGATCATAATTACCAGCGAAGTACAAAGCTCCATCGGTAATGTACTCACGGCATATCATGCCCACATGACTAAACACTAAACCTCCTCGATAACGTCTTTTTATGAAACATCCACATTGATTTCTTAAAAAATTTGAAATTGTATATATTAATTAGTTAAAAATTTATTAAATAATTTAAATTAAATAAAAAATAAATTTAAAAATTATTTTCATCAATTTAAACTGAAGTGTTACATTTTCAATCTTAACACACAAGTTCGCCCTTTTGTCAAATTCAACCTTTCCATTTCTTACCGTACTAGTAAAAAATATTAAGTACGGAGGATTTTCTCTTTTTTTTTTTTCTTTTTTGCTTTTTATGGGTTTACAATGAAGCTAGCACCAAATACACTCGACCTTAGTGATGCACTGAATATCAAGCTACATTTGTATATACTATATCTAATAAAACACTAAGTTTATTTTCTTAATAAATTATACAGAAAAACTCCATAATGGCACATCAGCTGCATCCGTTTCTATGTCTTCCCCGCTCTGTGCAACGCATTGCGGTGGAGGCAATAGCATCCCTTCTGCCATATATGCCAGTAGTCCTGGCATCCCAAAAACCGCCTCTTCATCCATATAAAATACTTCCTCTGTAGCTGCCTCCGTCGTTGTCTTATTTTCTAGTTTTACTTCTTCACAAAACCCTTCTGTCCCCACCGGTTGGAATGCCATTGCTGCCTCTGCTGCCGCCTTCTGAATGTCCTTCGCTTCACTGGATGCAGGTACAGGAAGTCGCCATGACGAGTCCGCAAAATTCAAGCAGGCAGATCGTCCTCTCAGAGCTAGCGCAGCCACGTCGTGAGCTCGGGCAGCCATTTCAGCCGTGGGGAAAGTCCCTAACCATATTCTTGATTTCTTGTTCGGTTCTCTAACTTCACAAACCCACTTCCCGGAGTTCCTCTGGCGGACCCCACGGTAAACAGGATGGCGCGTCTCCCGGAACTTCTTTCGGCCTGCCCGCTTCTTGGGATAGCTGGAAGCTAGCAAGATGTCCTCATCGGAAAAGTTTGCAGCACTGCAGGTATCAGGCGACCAAGAATGAGAGGCAAAAGGGAGTGAGTCAGAGTACTGAGAGAAAACATCCATTGTAGAAAGTAAGGGTTGGGTTTAAGCTAGAAGTAGAGAGTGTGAGTGTGTAAGAAAAGGATTAAGGAATTGTTTGGGCGCATAAAAATTGGAAAATGATGAGTTGATTTTATACGACGAAGTGATATGTAGTTTATAAGCCTGCAAAAGTGAGAGTTTAGCATTTTCTGAAGAAACACGAACACGGAGTGTGATAAGGAGCCAGGCT
The DNA here is from genome assembly GCF_001659605.2 of Manihot esculenta. NCBI lineage: Eukaryota > Viridiplantae > Streptophyta > Magnoliopsida > Malpighiales > Euphorbiaceae > Manihot > Manihot esculenta. The sequence continues at coordinate 2,700,768 of NC_035174.2, read as the reverse complement.
GGTTATCTTGAGGATTGGAGATGGACTGTGTCCTGATAAACTTGCTTAGGTGGCACGTAGAATCAGAAGCTTCTGGGGGCGAGGTCACACACTTTTCAAAACACGGTTGACAGTTAATCCAACTGCCTTGAGACTTGAGTGGCTCACAGACACAGTCTCTTGCTCACTGGGTCTAGCCGCGGAAACGCGTGGACCACGTGCCCACAAAATGTTATATTATTAGCTGCCCCAACTATCGCTTTCAGGGTCCCACATCAAAATCTAAATTCCAAATTTTATAGTTGGAAGTAACTGAAGGAAGTTAGATAGGAAACTGGGACTGTTTACATCATCACCCACTGCTTGACCACCGTACGTATTGGATTGCACAGAGAAAGAGTCCGAATTCCCTGTTTTAAATAATACACTTTCTTATTTCTCTGGTTATTTTTCCTTCATTTTCTTTGCTTCCAAACATATATGGATGTGGGCCACAGACATGACCCAGCTGAGAATTTTCCACGCCAAAACTGCGTATAATTGGTCCTCGTAGCCAGGCTGGACAAGCCATGTTTGGTGTCGTGCGATTCTACCTTATGGAATAGGGGACCAGTACTGGGTCATGTCATGGGTCCATAGCCTAGCTCAACTTCTCGTACCTACGTCAGGAGTCAGGATCAACATTCACTTTCAAACGCCAAATAATTACAGCTTTAAAGTTTAGGGTACCCATAAAAATAATTGAGGTACCATGAAAGGCACCTTGTCTGTAATGAAGTCGAAATATACTTTGACCTAAATTATTATACTGGAGGCATATCTGAATCAAGGCTTGCAGTTGTGTGTGTTATATATATATATTTTTTCCATTGTGTTAGGGTTGGTACAATTGGATTAAGTGACATGATAAAACGCAATTTCACAATTGGATTATACATGAAATCTTATCTTAAATTGCAAATAAAAAACACATCAGCCTCATCTCAAAGAATTGGATCATCATTATTATCTCTTGTCCCAGAGATTTAAACCCGGCCCCTTGGTATCCCATTGCCAACTCATTTCAGAAACATTAGTTAAAATTGGCTTAAACCCTGGATGGACTTCCTGATAAGTCTAAGATAGTTATCATTTGTTCTTGGTCCAAACATTCAAGAAAACATAGTCCTACCACATTAAGTTTTTTCATGAACTTAGATATCCTTAAATAATAACAAAAATATGTAAGCTGAATTGAGTAAGCCTTCTAACAGATAATATTCCATTTATGGAGCAAGCTTTTATAAGAGTAGCAGAAGTTATAGGTTATGTTGTCCAAAAATATTATAGTAGAGCATCGCGTTATTAGTAAATTGTAAGAGGTCAAGAATCGCTCATTTAATTTGTCCAATCTGGAATTAAAAAAGAAAATTCAATCCCATATTTAAAAATCTATGAAATTCAAATAAAACATCAAATTGAAAAATAATAATGACACAGTATGCCCATAATTCCCAAAAACTGAGTATTTGATTATGTCCCAAAACTCAATCTTTTCATCTTCAAGCTTTATTAGACTATTGGGGGGAAGGTAGAACCCGGCAAGGGTTGGCTACAATTCAATTTTGAGCGTAAATTGGTGAGTTGTGTTTAAAATTCCAGGGGATGAAATCAGTTCTATAGAGTTCCCTTGGTTTCTAATTTTACGGAAAACATTAAATATTTTATATGATATATGTTTTTTTTTAATAAATTTAAGCTTTTTTTTTTCAAAAAAAGCTTTGTAAGAATTAGAATTCAATCAAAACTGATTATATATATAAAAGTGTTAACCAAATTTTCAATATACATAAAAATGATTTTTCTAATTAGAAAAATATTTTTATTAAATAATTTTTTTGGATGCTCTAAAATTACCATCACTAAATATAGGGGTAGAACAAGTAGTGGGACAAGATTAAAATAGGGAAGGACATAAACAACAAGAAAGGAGTGAGTGCAAGCAGAAAGAGATTTAAAAAAAAAAAAATGAAATGAACGAGGAGGAGGACGACACCAAAAATAAAATAAAAGAGAAGAACTAGTCAGTAATAAAAGCTAAATTATCTGAATTTTTTTAAATTAATAATAAAATAGATGTTGTTCAAATTAGATTATTGATGCGGTGAAAATGAAACTATAGTATAATTAATTAAAAATGCGTGAGACAATAGTTATTATTCATCGCGGTCATTTTGACGCTCAATTTTATTTTGAAGAATGAAAAATATAATAGATTATTTAAAATTTAAGTAGTTTTAGAGATAATATACGTTTATTTTTATTATTATTTTTATTTTATACCATAAAAAAATAAAAATTAATATAATATTTTTTAAAATTCGATAATAATCTCATTCAATTAGAGATATCGCTAACTAATAAATTAGTGATTTCGTGATTATAGACGATATGAGTGTATACTCGGTAATGAAAATTATGTATTAAGACTCAATTTACCGAACAAGCGTAAGTTTTCACAGTAAATCAAATATTATTATTTATTAAATTTTTATTGCGTTATGATTAATTTTATATAACATAAAAAAATAAATTAAAGTTTATAAACTAAAAATTATCAAATTCAATGTTTTAACCATATTGAAATTCTTGACTTGCATTAAAAAAAAAAAAGAAAAACACCTTTCCGGATGTGACAGTCGTTGACTCATAAATCCATGGCCCTTTGTTTGTTTTCTCCTATAAACACTGTCCATAGTTGGGTAGTTCCATTGATCTCGATTTAACCCTCTCATATATGAAACCTAGTACAACGTCAAACTAGAGTGGGAAAGCATTTATATTAGCTTATAAATGGGTTTAAATTAATTTTTTTTATATAAAATTAAGTTGATTTGTTTATTTATAATTTTTTAATTTATAAATTAAAAAATAAACTAAAAGAACTAGTTTATTATTTTAATATTTATAAACATTAAATTTATAAATCAAGTTAATTTTAAATTTTAGAATAACTTTATTTAATAGTTTTTAGTAATTTTAATAATAAATTTGTTCTGTTTAGAGTATTTTAATAAAAAATGTAATTATTTAGAATATTAATCTTATAAAATTTAAGTAAGTATAAATTTTTTATAAATTAAGGTAAATATTCTCCAAGTTTGAAATATATACTATTTAGCAGAGCAGTATTCGGTTTAAATCGAAAAAATTGATCGAATCGAATTGAAATTTTGATTTGATTTTTTATATATTTCAGTTCGATTTGATTTTTAATTTCAAAAATTTCGATTATTTTGTTCAATAATATAGAGAAATTAAATTATATTAAAATTAAAATATTTTAATTAAATTTTAAAATATTAAAAATAAAGTGTAAAAAATAAAAAAATTATTAAAAATTGAAATCGATAAAATCGAATCGAAACCGATCAAATCGAATCGAATCGAATCAGACCGATTCGATTCAATTCGGTTTTTAATCAAAATCAATTTGATTCAATTTTTATAAATATTAAAATTTTAATTTTTAATTTATTTGGGTTAATTTAAATTTAAACCGAACTGATCGAATGCTCACCCCTGCTATTTAGTTGCTGGCCATTAATTTTATATATCGAAAATAATGTGAATAAAATTATAATAATTATGTTGGAGTAAGGAATCCAAGCAACGCCTAAAAGTTTAGTAATAAAGGCAAGGCATATCATGGTAGGCCAGAGTTGTGATGTAATAGAGAACTTGTCTAGTATAGCCGTAGTTTGAACAGTCGTTAAAAACTAAGTGAAATGAATCTCTTAAAAATATCTGAGAGCCTCGCCGAGCCTCTGTGGAGTTGGTGGATGTGATCTTCTCATCCTCTAAAATATTACTGAATTGACCATCGACTTTTTCCCTGCCCCCTTTTTCCTTTTTCATGATCTTATAGGATCGTCTTGTTTTTGGAGACGAATCACAATCATTTCCCTTTATAGAAATTGACCATTTTATATTGCAATTGCAACTGTAACTTCATACAATTCAACTTTATACTTAAATATAGAAAATTACATTAAATATTCCATCTATTTTATAAAAAATTTGGCTTTCTAAATTATTGCTTGAAAAAAAAAATGATAATATTGTTAAATAATCTCAGAAAACTTGCTAATTGATAGTGTGGTCGTTAGATAATAATCACATGATTAAGTTAATAGAAAATAATGTTGATTTGCTTAATGAATCTTAGAAGATTGAGGGCAAAATCTTGGGAGAATTTTGAGAGTAGCAAAGTCCGAATCAATTATCATGTATGAGACCCACTGGACATTGTTCACATTGCAAATTGGCAGTAGCAAGTACACAAAACCACATCATGGAGTGAAATTGAAGCGCAGAAGGTATTGACCAAATAGGTATATTCTTTCGAAATCTGAGCCTTGAAATTAATCTAGACTGCTACCTCTCTTGGAGATGCGAATTGTGTCTCTAGATTTACACCAATAAATATGTCGACCATTTGAATTGATTGTCATTCAAAAAGAAAAATCAAAGAACAGAACAGTCGGTAATCCCCTTTTAGTCGGTTTAAGATTTTAACAGTTTGGGCCATTAAACTAGGCCCCACTTGCTTTACCTTTTTTCAACAAATTAGTCATCAAGCATCAATTTGCGACAAATTCCATTGCCGACTCCCTGCAGGTTTAACTTTCTTTTCTTTTCTTTTCTTTTCTTTTTTCAAATTTGCACAACACAGTTCGTTCTTTCCCTCTATTTCCATTTCTTAAAAGACAACTGACACAAATCTTCCTTACAAAATGTTGTCCAGGTGCACTTCTTCAAAACAGTTCACAAATCAGTAAGCGTAATACTCAAATACAAGCAATCCAGATAATGGTTTAATTTGCATATCTATGTAACTCTACTTCATGCATTATATCATACTCTATCAAAGTTTTTTCCGATCCAAATTTGCTAGCAAAGGCAGTTTTACATTGTAATTTCCACAATCTTAACAATATAAGGCTCTCTTTTTTCCTCAAAGCGTGAGTATATGACTACAGAATTTGATGAACACCACACCAGACAGTAGAAACTCCAAGTTTCTTTATTCTTCTCTAAATATTCACTACTTTACTTTGTCCTCAAATGAAATGATTAGCAAATTCCCATTAATATTTTTTCTGTAAGTTTTCTGAAACTTGCTGAGATTTTTCTTCCCCTTTAGATAGGAAACTTTCTGAGATGCATAACCAAATCCGCTAATGTTAAAAATAGCAACACGTCATTTTATTGTTATTTAAAATACCAATAATCAGTTAACAACAAGATTGTCCCCATGGTTTTTAATTTCTTACATATCATTGACCTGCAGTAATATACTCGATTAGCGAGCTTTTCATTAATTTTGCAGCAACCTTTCTCTGAAAGTTTCAGAGAAATATAAATATAACCCTTAAAATGTTAGTTAACATGAATTATAGGTTGAAATTGATGTTACACAATGATAGTTATCGCTACAAAACAGTCGTATGGTATGTATTTGATAATTTAAAATACAATTCTTCTATTTAAGAAAAAAAAGATTCGATATCGCGTCTCATATTATTCGCTTATAAAAAAATAATTTTACTATGAAACTTCATAATTTAGATTAATCACGGTAGAAAAAATGGAATTATATATAATATCTCGTATAAAATTATAAAATAATTTGAATTAATTATTTTGAACCAAGTAAAGAATGAATTTAAAAGTTATTTGAATTAGTTTGAACTGAAATGTTACAATTGATACCAGAGTCATCCTAAATCAAAAAAATTATGTGGAATTAGTGGATTGTAAGAAAAATTATGCGAAGTTAGTGGATCGTAAGGAAAGAGTTACCAATGGGACGAGGTCGAGCCACCTTTAGATACTAGCGAATCACAATACTCAAGAGTCTGATCCTATATAAAATTGTACCTAATTCAACACAATAAAATTGTAACGTGACATTGCAAAATTGAACGAGAGAGAATTATCACGTCTCATATCGTCCGTTTACAAAAAGAAAAATTGAAATTATACATAATAACCAGTACGAAACTACTAAATAATTTGATTTTACCATTTTGGATCAAGTGAAAAATGAATTCAAAACTTTTTAACTTTTTTTTAGTCTGTTTAAATTAAGCTATTACATTCAAACATCACAGCAAAACTCGCCCCCTCATAAATAGGTCGAGTTTTAATATAAAATTACCGCTACAAGACATATGCGAACATTTCCCTGTTATGGTTATGATTGCGAGATCACTTATAAATTAACCGATGAAATTCTTATTAATGAAATTCTTATTATCCTAAAGGCAATTCGCTTAAACAATTACTCTCAAATTATCATTGAGATCACCGATCGATTAGCTAATGAAATTCTTATTATGCTAAAAGTAGACAATTTACTTCCTACTCTCAAATTCTAAATTTATTCTATTGTCGGATTCACACTGCCGTAGAGATTTAACCGATCACAATGTAGCTTTAAAAACAAAATAAAGCTTTCGTTGGGTCGATCTTCCATTCAAAAAGTTAGGGCAAAGCGTTATGTGCCTGCCTGGTGAAGCAGTACAGATTTTACTCTTTTTTTTTTTTGTTCATTTGATATCTAAAGCGCTAGAGTTTGCACCCCATTACATATGAACTTTACAAGGCCAGAACACAACACGAAAAGCAATCATTTAATAAGAAAAATCTCGGCTTACCTTTACAAATATCTTCTTTTTGCGGTGATGCATGGTGTTCATTTTAGTAGAACATCGAAGAAACTAAAACGGTTCAACCATAAACATCGTTTGCACAAACATGACGCTTAGGCCCTAAAGGAAGATGTGAGCTTGGAGCTACAAATGGGCAAAGATGTGATGAGAAAGCAAATCGTTTCCCTCTATTATATGCGCACAAATTGTACCAGTGCATGCTCACATTTGTGGTGGAGTAGCAGCAAAACAAGAGATGTGATGAGAATACCAGCATTAAGTGAAAACCTAAGAACAAGAGATCCCAAGGCATAAAACTTGTAATATATAGAGAACAAGAATTGATCTGTCTCAATCCCCGACATCTGCAGCTGCTATGAGTTGTATCATTATCATTATTTGGCCTCTTGATAACTGAACCACAGGCATCAACCCGTTTCTGATTATTTGCACCAGTATCTGGGTTTATACAACCTTCATCTTCATGTGACTTAAAAGTTAAAAACACCATTGTCAAAACTCCAATTCCAGTGCGGAAGAGGAAAAGCTAAAAAACCCATTTGAAGAAAAGTACAAATCATGTTGCGTAAGTTAGCCATGTTCATCAAGAAAGTTTAAATATGTCTTAAGACCCAAAACGGGGAAAAAATTGAAAAAAGAAAGTGTGCGGATGAGAGACTCTCCGTACCATAAAATATATATCAGACTCATCTCATTGAGAATGACACAAGTAATCTTTTTTGCCAAACAAAGATGAATGAGACGTCCCCTTCCCTAGCTGTCCCCAGCCCTGGCATGTACATATACAGCTAATTAACGATAAGTGGCAGCAAAGTCACCTACCTGTTTTTTCTGCTACTTTTCTTTGCAGTGATAGTGATACACACCCTTCAATCTAGCAATCTATAGTCTAAGCAAATCCAAGCTTCGAAATAAGAAGAAAACACCTTAAATTACCCATCCAAATCACTCCTCTTTTCCTTCTACACTGCAGCTGAAGCAAAGGGATTGGTTTACTGGTAGGACCATAGGCCTTCAGCATCGGAACCACCCGGCGAATCATCAGACGACGGCGTGTTTATCCTTGGAGGGCTCACCATCATTGCTCCTGCCATGTCCACCAGCAAATTTGGCAAGTTTAGAAACATTTCCTCGTCAATAAATTCTTGACCTGACTCAACGCGGCTCGTACTGGAAGACGTGACCTCAGCAATGGGCTGACCCGCATCCGGATTTGACCCGGTTTCTACCTTGGGCTGTCTGGCTGCAGCTGCACTTGCAGCCGCGGCCCTTATGTCGTTGGCTGACGTGGATGTTGGTATAGGGTAAGAAAGAATAGATTCCGGAAAGTTCAAGGGCGTGTCGGGACCTTTGAGAGCGAGAGCTGCGACGTCGTAGGCGGCGGCTGCCATTTCAGGGGTAGGGTACGTGCCCAGCCATATACGCGTAGTTTTACGTGGCTCCCGGATCTCCGACACCCATTTCCCGCTCCGGCTTCGAATTCCCCTATAACTCGGATGCCTGCCGCTACTGGGATGACTGGAAGAGCCACCCGGAGATCGAATGGGTCTGGGCGACTGATTTGATGACGTGGAGCGCGGTGATTGGTCATCGGGCAGCAGAAGAGGTTCAGCTGGAACTTGTATCGAAGCATTGGATGGCGGTTGATCGTCTTGGGGCGGCGCATTAGACTGCGGATCGGCCATATTAAAATATGCAATAAGTAAATGGATCGTACGTTCCTTTCTATAAATAACAAAAATAGTATATTGAATGTGGGAGATATTGTTCTCTCAAATGACAAGTTGATGGGCAAATGGATGAGGCTTGCTTATATGGGGAAATGAAACAATGGGCTGAAGCGCGGGGAATTCGCGGACTTTCTCTACAGCTCAAACGCTTTTAATTTTATTGGGCTTTTCTTTTATTATATAAATTTGTGTTTGATGTGACTGATTGGCCTGGCTGTGATGAAAGGTTACAGTGCGCACACGTTTTGATATTAGCCACACACAACTCCATTAGCTGTTGCTTACCTGCTCTTCTTAAACCATTTCCTTCTTCTTCTCTTTCTAAATGCATACTTACACAACACAAACCAACAAAACTAATTCAAATAATTAAAAGTGATATTATAAAAAAAAAATAAATTTAATATTTTAATGGCATTACTGATTTAAAATTAAAGATTGCCACTCTTCTTTTATCAGTGTGCTTTTAATATCTTGATATTTAATTTGCTGGTTGGTTGTGGTGATCATTTGGATGGCATTGTATAAAAAGATTGGTCCAGTTTTTGAATTAATGAGACTGACTCACTGGTCCTCTCCCTTGTCTTGTGCTTATTTAATTTGTTTCCCATCAATCAATCAATGATCTCTGGGATCTTGCCTTAACACCCTCTTCGAAACATTGGATCGATAAGCCATCATTGTTAACGATAGTGAAACTTGTTCAATTACTATTCCGTTTCTGCTACTAATTAATTTAACTTAAATTACACTACAGTCACACTATTGATTTTACGGTTTTTTTGTTTTTGAGTGTGAGTGCAAATATATACTTATTAAAATTAATATAGAAGATTAGGTTGGTTTTATAATTAACACCGTCTTCATTTTTTGAATGTTCAGACTGTTGTCACTAAATTGTTTATAAATCAAGCAATTTATCTTTTTCCTTTTTCCTAGAATATAATTGGCATTACAAGGACAGAAAAAACCTGTTTACACCAATCACTAGGTCGTAGTCATTAATGTTTAGCAGGCAGGGTCAGGGCTTAGGTGGGTAAAAATGGAACTGCAAATTACATAACTTGTCTCGTAAAAATTGAGGTCAATCGAGAAGGTCTAGGAAATTTCTATATGGTGTCTTTTAATAGGTATGACCGACCTCTCTTTGTTTTTTCGTTTTTTTTTTTTATGCAATTATATTATTTGATTGATACATATTATTTTATTTAAGGTAAATTATTTTATATTTTAATTTAAACTATTAAATTTTAAATAAATTATTTAATATTTACATTTAATGTAACTTTAATTAATTCTTAAAAATTAAAATATAAAAATATAAATAGAATGTCAAATATAATATATTATATATGAAAATAATATTAATTTATATTTAATTATAATTAATAATAAATTTAATTATAAAAGTAATATAATTTAATTATTAAATACTTAATAGATATATTTTATTTGGTATTAATAATTATAAAAATTTTATAATAAATATGTTATTTTAATCATTTTGTATATACTATTAGTTTGTATTAAATAATATATTTTTTTATAAAATATTTATAATATTATTATAAAATAAAATATATTATTATTTAAGGCGTAAACGAAATATTTAACTATTAAATTATTTATTTTTATTTTTAATTTTAAAAATTAATTAAAATTATATTTTAAATATAAATATTAAGCTAATTTTTTCAAAATTAAAATATAAAATAATATAAATATTAAATTTTTTCGATCAATTTTATTTATTATATAACCTCTGACAAAAAAATTATTATATAATTAATTCATGTTTTTTTAATATATATTAATATACTGTAAAAGAAATGTACTTTACTCCTATATCTTGAACTAAATTACATCCGAATGAGAAATCAAGCAAAAATTTTTTTGCTACGGCATTGAGAAACTCGATTCCCGTTCCTTTTGATCCAAGAGAAGTGAACTTGCACAAACCAATTTGAGAGCTTCATAATATTCAAGATCTTATTATGAATGGCTAGTTGGGGAGCTTTCTCTTGACAAGCTTCGATGATAACGATAGAATCATCCGTGATGGTATATAATATCTGAACAAAATAAATTATGAGTTATTATTATAAAATAAGAGTACATGGTAGGAATTTTACAAGTAGAAAAAATTTAATAAGTGAGAAATGCAGTTTCGTTATAAAAATGAGATTCAGACACTTCAACATTTGGATCATTGTCAAGACTCGCCTTTTTTTGATAGGTCGAATCGTGACACATAGTTATAATTATTAAGTAATATCATAGAGTAATTTATAGTTGATAGTTAATTATTTATAACAAATTGGAGGCTGAAAAAAAAATATCTCATGATTAATGATGATTTTTAATTGTATCGTAAAATCATCTTTGAATTTATAGTTCAAAATTATATTTGATTGAAATTGAATTAGATTAATTTAATTTATTTGCGGATAAAAATTAGATTTATAATTATTTATTTTTAATTTAAAAAGGCAAAAGTGATTAATAAAATTTGAAATATTTAGTTTAATATCTGCTGTCTAATTTTGCGATTCATGCTTCTATAGGAATGCAAATATTATTGGAGGTAAGTGTGTTTTTGTAGCCGTCAAAGATTTAACTGTAGAAGATCATAAGATTTCAGAGTAACTAGACTTTAATATTCATAATTTCTACGTGACTTTATAGAGCACATGCTCCATCTCTGTGGCGTGAATTCACTGGAGATGTAAGTGGTGCCCACCAGCCAGATTGCCCCCGGTTCAACAAACTCGGTCCTCCAGGCCGGTGGCAGACTTAAAAGCAGCTTCTCAATCAGCCAAGACTAGACGTTGTGGATGGGTGGTGTTATCAACTTATCATATCTGGGAAAACTGAATGATTGTGCACATACAGACAGAGGATACCAACTGTATTGTAAAATTTGACTAGTATAAGAGTGAGAATGCTGTGTTGACTTTCTAATCTGAGTTTGTGTGCTCGGGATTTAGGTAAGATAAGTTCCTTCCTCCAACTGGCAAATCTCTCTTTCTGTTTTTGTATAATTTTTTTCCCTTTTTATTGTTTCAGAAAATGCAGATCCAGAGATGGCATGCATTATCATTTCTTCCTGGAACAGGTCAAGAGAATCTCCATTTCTGACACCAAACTTTGACTCAAACTACTCTCAAGGGTAGTTACTGTTTTGTTTTGTTTTTTTTTTTTTTTTTCATATAGAGTAGGAGTGTACCGTATACCCAAACACAACCCTTATACCTAACAGGAACCACCCTAGGTTTTTTTTTTTGGGCATTTGGCTGTATGGCCTTGGGCTTTGCCGGTTATAGGCTCTTTTAATGGATGGACCTATCTTCATAGAAGGAACGCAAAAAAAAAAAAAAAAAAAACTGAGTGGCACGAAGTGTATCCTCATATATTAATAATTTTCATTTACACATTTTTTGGTATAGAAAAAGAGAAATTTACATTTAATCAATAGTGCATATACAAAGCATCATCATATATTTAATAACGTTCACTTACGTATTTTTTTGGTATAAAAAGAGAGAATTTTACATTTAAACATCACCAAAAGCGTATATGCAAAAGATCTTCATATATTAACAATTTTTATTTATATATTTTTTTTAATAAAAAGAGAGAAATTTACGTTTATACCTTATCAAAAGTGCATATACAAAATATCTTCATAGGTTAATAATTATATTTATTATTATTAAAAAATGATAAAAATAATTGTTTGTCAAATCTTAAATTAATTTGTGATAATAAATATAATTATTAATGTTATATAATAATGATAATTTTATCAAATAAAAAATCATAATATAAAATAAATCTCTTAATATATGAGGATCATATACACATTTTGATAATGTCTAAATGCAAACTTCTTTCCTTTTAGACTAAAAAAATGTGTAAATGAAAAATTCAAATTTCCTTGGACTATTAATTTGTTATAATTTCAGTTTTAGACTGTTTATTTGCAATTTCTGTTTATTAAAAATAATTGATAATTATTGAGCTTTTATACATAAATATAAATGTTAATGTTTTTTTTTTTAAATATTTATTTTTATTGTTCCCAATTCTACAGTGCAAATGCTAAACGTTGAATTGTGGTCCGAGAAAAATAAGAGGAAACTAAAAAAAGGTAGGAATATAAAAAATAATCCAAATAAAATTATTAATATTGGTGTTATTTTTAAAATTATGAAATTTCAAATTAAAATCTGACTGAAAAAGAAAATTAAGTCCTGTAAAATTCCATGTTGAGAGTGTTTTTTTCAGCACTGAAAAAGTAATAAAGCAAGAATAGCCATCTATCTATTTTTTTCTATCATTGAAAATTTGGTATAAAAAAAAAATCCTTGGAAAATTGGTGACAATTTATCATTAAATTTTTCATTGCATACTTATGAGAACGGATCGAGTTTTTTGATATTTGATCTAATCGAATCTTAATAACATGAGTTTAGATAATTATAATCGAATTTAAAATGAATATGAATTAAAAAGGGTCGATTTTTTTTGATATTTGATCTAATTGAATCCTAATAGAATAAGTTTATATAATTATAATCGAATTTGAAATAAATTTAAATTAAAATATAATATGTTGATATAAATAATTAATTTAATATAAAAAATATATTTTATAATAATATTTATATATATTTTGATTTAAAAATTAAAAATTAAATATTTTTTATAAATATTGAATTTTTTAAATGAGAATCATTAATAAAAAATATTTTTTATATAAATTATTAATAAAAATATATAAAACTAAATAAATTCAAATTTTATTTAATAATAATAATTGAAATGAATTAAATAGTTTAAATTAATTTTTAATTAAATTTATAATAAATTTAAATATTATTAATATAAATTAAATTTAAATTTAAATAATTTAATTTTTACAGATTTCATATTCATTTAAATAGCTAATTATTAATACTTCAATAGATATTAAGAAGAAAAAAAAAATCTTAATTACTTAAAAATTGATCTTATCTAAACCAGGGCTTCAGATTCTGGCGTGTACACGTCATGGCTTTTCATTAATGTGACAGATTAGCAAGACTTAAAAGGGCAAGAGCCAATTTCAATTTCCACAATCTCTCTTAAACCAAATTTTGGCAAGTAGGGCAAATTTGTCATGTAGAAATGAACTAGTGGCAATCCAAAATCGGTGGTTTTGTAAACCATGGGCAGAAGCAGAGCCCAGTTTCCAACAGCGGTTTTCAGAATTACACAACATAGACGTACCTAGTCACATTTATTTTTACTACAAACTTCCATTTATTACCACTGAACACAAGATAAGAAGGTAAAAAAACTCCATTTTTACTGCAAGTTTTATTTGATATCTAAAGGTAGATTTTGTTGATGAAGGTTAAAGCATGTGCATGCAATCCAAGTGGATTCTTAATCTTTTTCTTCTATAAGTGCAGGTTGCTGCATCCACCAAAAGCCCGACATGCGAGACCAACAAATGCCACCAATTCGTTTGCACACCTTATATTGCCTTTGTAACTAAAATAACTGTTGAGTTTTTCTTAATGTATTAGTTATAAAGAGCATTATAAATTAATTGAAAAATAAACTAAAATATTTTAATTATAAAATAATATTTTAACTAATTCTAAAATGATAATCTATTTTAGAAAAATGCATTTTAGATTTTGAAAATTAATATGGAACGGGTTTAAAGATTTTCTGTATGAGTGCCGAATAATATTAATTGGACTCTCTTTTTATTAAAATATTCTCTATATATGTGTTTAAATTTATTCAGAATTCTTTTTATATTTAAATGCATATTTAAAAAAAAAAAACTTCTAACGAAACTTGTAACAATTTTAAAATTTAAATAAAAGCTAAATGTTACATAAAAGCTATATTTTTACAATGCACAATTTTTTATATACGTTACTTCAACATTTTTGTTTTTATTATCTCCAACTGCATAGCCAAAATTAAAATGTTTAGACATTTTACGTCATGCAAATAGAATTATTAAAATTTTAATATCAATATATCTGCATAAATTGAATTATATATTTAAATATGTTTTCAATATTAAATTTATACATAATTTACCTCCAAATAGTGAGATTAGTGGAGTGCAGCTAATATACTAATTAATAGTAAATATTTATATATTAATTTTATTATTTAAACTAATTTAATTTCATAAGCCACCTTAGTTTTCAACAGCCGTCTTAGAAACTTATAGTTTTATTTTTATGTTTTATTTTTCCCGGATGTTTTAATGGTTAAATTATAGGTGGTACATGAAATAAGTAAAGTTTCAATCTCCAGCTAGCTAGACTTGCGATGTTAAAAATTCGAATGAAATTGTCATTTTTATGTGAATATCCTTAAATATGGATTAATCTTAAATTAATTAATTTAATACAATAAACCACCTCATTATTCAATCGGCATGTGGTTAAAGCCCGATGATTCTCCCACTGTCTGGAAACTTATAGTTTCATTTTTTATTTCTCCCAAATAGTTGCAAATTGTTGGATGTTTTAATAGATAAATCGCACATGGTATATAAAATAAATAACGTAAAGTTTCAATATTCAGCTGGATTTGTGATGTTAAAAGTTCGAATCTCAAACCTTTCATCACTGGAAAGGTTTAATGCAAATAACACTTACACCTGAAATATGGATTATTAGCCTTATCCTTATGCATGGAAAGATAATATATACTTCATATTAAAGGTTAGAATGCAAATAGACGTTTATTATTGAATTCACCATTTATTTTATTTTGAAAACATTTAGTTCTAAACTTATTGAATGGATAAATCACTAATCCTAAAAAATTATACACAATTGATTTAAAATTTCAAACTAATAAAATATACGTATAATATATATTGGTTTTAAAAATTATTTTTTCAGTGAGTTATGTAATAAATAAAAAAAAATCAGTCAACTATTAAAAAAAATATTAACAGCAGGTAATTGAAAAAAAATCATTCATTTCTTAACAAGGAAAATAAAAACCTAAGAAAAAAAGAAAACTTGACAAGAAAGATTGTGAAATCTTCCATAGAAGGAACTCTTAGTGAGAACATCTCAATTAAGGTAAAATGCATTAAATGCTGATTTCACACTAGATTTTTAACATTTATTAATTTGAAATTCAGTGGGCGAAAGCAGAAAATTAATATGGTTTTTCTATGATTTTTTATTTTATTTTATTTAACAATATAAGCTGTGAAAAACCACCCGAAATAAGTAGAGGAAAAGAAATGGAAAACGTGAGTTTTCTATAAAGGCACCTTTGGTCTAATGGTCTTACACTATATAATCAGTGGGACTGACAAGTGTAAGACATTCTTCAAGTCCTCTATTTTGCAGTTTGAGAGGTACATTCAATTATAAGTTGTTTTCTTCCAAGTTGCCCAATCTTGAAAACATGAGCAATGGGGGAATTGCATCCTCTCAATCTCTCAAGAAAAAAACTTCTCTTTTCAAAATCCAAATTTTGGTTGTGGATGATGACTCTACCTCTCTTGCTATTGTCTCTTCAATGCTTAAAAAATGCAGTCTCCAAGGTATATGAATTGGAGATCTCATAGCTATCTACCTCATAATTTCTTTACCAATAATCTCTGGATTTTCTTGTATGTTTTTGATTTGATAGGTTTTGTGTGCTTGTTTTCCTAATCAAATCCTAGAGGGCGATTTTTGTTTACTGTGTTTGTTCATTGGTAAAGGTGAAAATATCATATCTATGCATGATTGTTGAAATTGAAGTCCTGCCATCCAAAATTCCATAATCATCTTCAATCTTAGTTGGATTTTGAATATGTTTATCCTATACCTCTTGAGGATTCTTTTGTATTTCTTTGCTAATTTTATTACTTTTATTTTGCTCAATTTTTGTTTTATTGCTTGTTAGAAGGGAACTACAATAGATCTTCAACTGGTCAGTGTTTTGACAAGGCTTTGATCGGAAATGTTTTGACTTGATGCAATAGATGTCTTCCATTTGAGTCAATTTTGACTAAGAAATTGAGGTTTTCGATCAAGCAACTGTTTGAATTACAAACTACCACCTCCCAATTCTTCCCTCATCTTTATCTAACAGATCAAAATTTAAGATCTCACTAATTCCTCTTTTGGTTTTACAATACCTAGATTTGAGATTTTCTTTCTTAGGCCTTTGTTAGGATTTTCTCTTTTCTTTTTTCTTTTTTTTTATGATGGTATTTATTCAAAATAGCTCGGTTTTACAATACCTGATATTTTCTTTCTTAGGCCTTTGTTAGGTTTTATTATTATTATTATTTTGTTTTTATGATGGTATTTGCACAAAGTAGCTCTAGGGAGATTGGAATTGCTAACAATTTTATCAAAATTACTTCACACTTATTTTGTAGAAATTTATTAGATGAATATCACGTATATATGATTTAGTGTTTTCAACTAATAAATATATAATACGTGTTATATATCAAATAAATAAAAAAAATATTAGATTGATAAGATAGAAAAAATTTTCGTTCGAAAATTTTAACCGTAATATTTACCTTATAGAAATTTATTAGGTGAATTTATTATATCATATCTATATGATTTAGTGCTTTCAACTAATAAAAATATAATACGTGTTATATATCAAATAAAAAAAATAAAAAATTAAATTGATAAGAAAGAAAAAAGTTTTCGTACGAAAATTTTAACCTAATAGATTAACCGTACTAACATATTATATTTTTATTAGTTAAAGATATTAGATTACATTTCTTACCTGCATCATATTTCTCCCTTATTTTGTATTTGATAAAAGTAATCTTTGTTTTCTTTTTTTAGAAAACCACAATAGCTATAGGGATATTGGAATTGCAACAATTTTATGAAAATTATTTTTACAATTACCTTACGGAAATTTATTAGATGAACATAATATATCATGTCTACATAATTTAGTGTTTTCAACTAATAAAAATATAGAAAAATAAAAAATTAAATTAATGAAAAAGAAAAAATTTCATACAATTTTATAGGAATTTTTACCATAATAGATTAACAGGAAAGTATTATATTTTTATTAATTGGAAGTATTAGATTACATTTCTTACTTGCATCACATTTCTCCCTTATTTTGTATTTGATATTTTCCCCCAAAAGTAATCATTGTTTTCTCTTTTTTAGAAAATATTGATTTTATTTAATTGACCTTAGCTTTCCTAATAATTTTTTGATAATTCCATGAATCACTTTTCATATATATGTATATATATTACCCTTTCTTCCCAGCGTATGAAAGAAATTATTTTGTAAACTTTCTATGTTGATTTATTAATTTTAGTTATGATAAAGAAATGAATTTTTTATCCCCATATATAATATGATTTCATTATGGTTAATGGGGATCTTAGTCTGAAAATGTAGAAGTTGCTAGTTATAGGGAACATATTACTTTTTATTTGCACTATGATATTGTCCTCTCAAATGTCCTAATCAATAATTGTCTTTGTCACTTGATAGATTGCATGATAGATCTTTCAGTTGTCACCGTTAAGAATTCATTGGACGCATTATCAAATCTTCGAGTTCAAAATGGAGCATTTGACTTGGTTATCACTGATCTTCATATGCCTGTAATGAATGGATTGGAACTACAGAAGCAAGTCAAGGAAGAATTCAAGATCCCTGTCATTAGTAAGTTCAGTATTGAGCTATTACTCCTCTTACGATATACATTTAATTTCACTTATTTGAATTCTCAATCATGTTCTTGATGCAGTAATGTCAGCAGATGACAAAGAAAAAGAGATTTTAAAGAGTTTAGAGAGTGAAGCTGCATTCTATATGAAAAAACCAGTGAATCCAGAAGATCTGAAAATAGTTTGGCAGTACGCAGTGGCTTCCAAGAAAGGTAAAAAGGTTGTTATGGAGCAGGAAATTGGAAGTGGCCAAGAGGAAACTTCATCAAATGACAAACTTCATCATATCTCTTCTTCATCAGAGAATGAAGAGAGTGGCCCAAAAAAGAAAAAGGGGAGAAAAAGGGTAAGAGATCAAGGCCAGGAGGAACGAGATGCTGCTCCTGCTCAAGCTGCTGCTGCTCCTGCTCCTGCTCCACCCAAAAAGGCCAAAGTCATTTGGACAAATACACTGCATGATCTGTTTTTGCAGGCTGTAAGCCACATTGGCCTGGAAAGTAAGACAGCATTATATATATATATATTCAATTTTTTTTCCTTTCAAGTGGATTAATTATATACTTAATTTACTTACAAAATTAACCATATTTATCTGCGATGGATTTCTTTGTGGGTTTAATTGATCATGCAGAGGCTGTTCCCAAGAAAATTCTTGAATTCATGAACGTGCCAGGACTAACCAGAGAAAATGTTGCAAGTCATTTACAGGTTTGAATGAACTTTCTTGACGGTTATTGCGTATAATATGAACACTACTTTTCAACGTCACCTTTGGACTAGCTTACGTTACTACTGACACTACGGTCCTAGTTCTCACATTTCCCCCTTTTTTCTGATATCTAGGGATTTAAAAAAACAGCTATTAATAAAAATATTTTATTCATAACAAAAATAAAATTTAAACTTTTATATATAAATCTTATTAAATTTTTTTAACATTACAATAAAATAAATTATTTTATTAAAATATTTTTTATACATAAAAATTATTTCTTTTACTTTATTTACAATTATATATATATATATATATATATACATGTTCAACAAAATCAATTAGCCAAACCACAAATTCAGGTTTCATTATAAAGGAAACCAATAATAAAAAGTATGTCTAGTAAACATAGTAATAAGAGATTATAATATTAGTTAGTCTATACATTCATCCATCCATACATATTTACATATGTATATATTATTAAAAAATCTATTAATTAGTAAATTAATTTTAAATATTATTCATTTAATAATTATCTCATTTAAGATATTGTATATTCAACAAATAACTATATAATATTAAAATTTAAATTCACAAAATAAAAATATCATAAAATCAATGATAGAAAGATTTTTAAATAAATTATATTGAAAATATTTTGATATAAAAAACAATAAATTATTTTTTTATTAAAATAAAACAATTTGAAGTAATATTTTTTTTATATAAAAAAAGTTACAAGCCATCATACATTTTTATGAGTAGCTCTTGGGTTTGAGACTTGGGGCCATGGCTCCCCTTGGGCTCTAGTTCTTAAGTAACTCCCCATCTACATAAAATATTTAAATCAAGGACCTTTTTTTTTTTTGCTTTTTCTGTTGGGAGAAAGATGGTTCTCACGTATACATATGTCAAAATCACAGAAATATCGGATGTTCCTGAAGAAGGTTGCGGAGAAGGGTTTCTGGACATCTCGCAGTCTGGCTGAAAGGGCGTTTAGGTCATCCTTCGCCAATGGATATACCTCCATGTACCAAAATCCCCACAAGCAATTTTCACCTTTTCTTGGACAGCAGCCATCTTTCCAACCAGGATATGGAGGCAATCTCTCTGGTTTCAGAAGCTCCAGCTCCGGCCTCTCGCGCTTTCCTAGTCAGGAAGCTCCAACTAGCAACTCTGTGCCTCAGCTCCACTATGGACAATCTAGTTTATTTGGCAATCCTACTAGTTTCCAGCAGCGACCACTAGTGTTTGCCAACCCATGTCTGGCAAATCGCTCAACATCCAACAATACTGGAATTAATCTGTCCTCGGATACAGCTACTCAACATGGCCTCACCATCGGTGCAACACCAATGCAAATGCAACAGCAACAAAATCAAGCGAATCCTCAGAGCAATATTATTGACACTCCATTCACATTATTATCTACCGGAATCGGCTGTTCCAGCATGGCAACTAGTAACTATGCTGGAATCATATTGACTAGTGACGGCGAGCTCATTGGAACAGGAAAAACGCGATTCAACGGTATTGATTTATCAAGTGGCTCTAATAATGGTGGTAAAGTTTTGATGAATATGACTCATGACAACAGTATGAATAATCCACCAACAGGAAATGGGATCTTTGGGGGTTTGTGTGCTCAAGGTTCCTGTTCTTCTTCAACTGTGCTTGGGAGTACAAACCAATATTCACCAACTTTCATTGCAACTAATCAAGAAAATACTTTAATGCTTCCACCACAGTCTCAGCAACATACCAGTACTGGTCTTAGGAATGCTGGTGGAGAAAATGACTTGATGACTAATGCTTCTACCTTGGGTACCATTTCTGATAATCATCAGCAAGAGCTTGGCGAAGTTGACCTTGATGAGCTCCTTTTCGGGTCCCCCTATACAACTCCTTACCAGGTAGTTTGCACATTTTATAGAATTTAAGAATGTTTCTTCAGCTATATATGTAGATCATCACTGTCAGTTGTTTGTCCACTAATTGTCGGCTTTTGTACATGTAGGACCAAAATTCGGAAGTGTCAATGAACGTGAACTTACATAGCAGCCCATATCAGGCTGAAGTTGGTGGTCCTGTCAATGAATTCCTAAATTCGGAATTTTCTACCTTGTGTACTATTGCAGATCAAACTCCTTGGAGTGAAAAATCCTCTGCCCAGGCATGTCTATTACTTGCTCCCTTTCCTGCTTCATCACCAACCTATAATTAAATAACCTTATAGGAGACATTTTTAAACTTTGTACATTTTTTCTAGCGCAAATGTTTGCAATTTCTTTTCTTTTTTTGAAGGTTGATATCGATTTTTCGTCTCATGTTTGATGTTTCTACTTGTTTTTCATCGGGTGCATTCAAAGAAAATTGAGAATTTTATAGTCAAGCTCGTCCTTAATTGCCATTTTCTGCAGCTTCAAGGCAGGGAAGAAACGGTGAATCCCGACTTTGGTGGCAATGTTAATCCATTGGAGGACTATTATCCAAGCTTTGAGCAGGCAAGTTTACTTGTACTATTTGCTACAAAATACAAACTCCCAAAAAATAAAGAAAAAAAAAATCTGAACTTCGTGTTTTTTTAGCAACCTTGTGTTTAAAAATGCTCCTTTATTTGAACTAAAGTAGCTATAAGAGAAACTAATTTCCTTAGCTTAAAAATCTGTTTCTCGTTATATGATTGCAGCCACAATGCAATAATTTGGAGCATACGCTGAATGGCATGGATCTTGATGAAGCACCAATATCAGGAAATGAGGCATGTTTATATATATATATATATATATATATATATATATATATATTATTTTCTTTTTTATTTATAAGCATTAAAAAGAAAAGGGATATTACAAGGGTGTATACTAAGCCTAGTTTTGGGTTTATGCAGGTTTGGGGAGACGATATCTTGAACTTCCTGCTTGGAGATGAGGTCTACTAAATGGATGACAATCTGGCAAAAATAAACCTAATTCCAGTATCGAAGGCTGGATTATAAGTCTAAACTACTATGTTTATATAGTAGTCTGGGTTCATGTTTTACAGTTTAGCTGACAATAATAATCACCTGGCTGATGGGACAGCTTTAGTTTGGTTTTACAGTATTTGCTTCTAAAAGACTTAATTCGTTTGCTGTTTGTGGTTTGTAGTTTGTAACTACATACACACAGCACCTGTGTAATGGATGCATCAGTATGCATGTTTTTAGCTATGCTAAACTTATCCATTAATTTATATGAATGTATGTATATATGCTTAACCTAAATCTCTCTCTCTTTCATATCCAAAGAAGGAGAAAAAGAAACTTCATCGCCCCACTAAATAAATGATAATTATAGTGTAAAATGTTGATGTTAAACTTGTTTTATTTTTTTTATTTTTATTTTTTGATTGGTACAGCTAGGAGTAGTTGTCTAAATTATTTTTTAATAATCTGTCAAACTCCAAGTGGGAGTATTTGTAGGGATTTTCTGTTATTGATTTGGTCAGCAGACATGGAGAAGTTGCAGGAGCTTAATAAGCCACTTTCTCCTATTTTGTAGTCCCATTACTTTTGATTTTATTATAAAAACAGGTGCGGCATCAGAGTTTTTGTGTAGCACCACAAAAAGAGTGAAATCTGCTGTGTTCTTCATTGTTCTCTTATTTTTTAGTTCTGTTTTCCAGTTAATATTGCAGAACATTGTGTTTGAATATTGCAGCAGAACATTTGGTATCAGAGCCTCTTCGATCAAGGTCTGAAACATGTCTCACCTTGAGATTGAGAGAGCAAGGAGAGAGAGAGAGCAGAAAGAAAGAGAGGGTGCCTCCAGCGATACTTCAAACAAAGAAAGCTTGTCGGGTCAAGAGAAGGAGGGCTCGATTACGCTAAAATATCCCATGTTGACAAAGAGCAATTATGCAGCATGGGCTATTAAAATGGAAGTGTTTATGGTGGCTCAAGGTGTATGGGAGCCAATCGAGTCTGAAGGTCCAGTTGATAAACGAAGAGACAAGATGGCATTGGCGGCCATCTATCAAGGTATAGGTGAAGATACCTTGCTTCAACTAGGGGCCAAGAAAACAGCAAAGGAGGCATGGAATATGCTCAAAGTTATGAACCAAGGCGCAGAAAGGGTGAAGGAGGTCAGAACTCAAACCTTATGGAGTGAATTTGATGCAGTGAAGATGAGTGATTCAGAGACAATAGATGAGTTCTCTGGAAAACGCACCATCATCGTCAATAAATTAAGAAGCCTTGGGAACATTGTTGAAGATGAAAAGGTGATTAAGAAATTGTTACGTTCAACTTCCTCAAAATTTTTGCAGATAGTTTCAGCCATAGAGGAATTTAGTGATCTGAAAACCAAATCGGTAGAGGAGGTAATTGGATCATTAAAGGCTCATGAAGAACGTTTGCTCGGTTATGGAGGCAATTCAGCTGAAACAGTCCTTCTCACGAGAGCTGAATGGAAGGCCAGAGAGGAGGGCAGCACTTCCATAAAAGCTCAGAATAGCAACAGTGGAAAGGGGGGCAGAGGTCGAGGCCGAGGATGCGGCCGCGGTAGGGGAAGAAGCAACAGCGATTTCCGAAAAAACGGTGATGATGAGTCAAAGCCGCAAAAGAAAGATAAGAGCAAGATCAAGTGTTATAGCTATGGTCAAATGGGACATTATGCCTCAGAATGTCCCACGAAAGAGAGAGATGAAAAGGCTAATTTAACACAAGAAGACGAAGGACCATCCTTGCTGCTGCTGGAAACGTGTGTGCCAGAATTGTTACCAGCAGAGGAGTCCGAGATAATTATGCTGCAAGAAAATACCAATGAATCCGAGACAAAAGAAAGTAATTGGTATTTGGATTCTGGTGCAAGTAGCCACATGTCAGGTGAAAAACGCTACTTTGTAGAATTAAACCTTACCATTACAGGAAAAGTAAGATTTGGTGATGGGTCCATGGCTAGCATTTGCGGACAAGGTTCAATTCTATTCCAGTGCAAAAATACTGAATACATAACTCTACAGAATGTTTA
Source organism: Manihot esculenta (assembly GCF_001659605.2). Lineage (NCBI taxonomy): Eukaryota > Viridiplantae > Streptophyta > Magnoliopsida > Malpighiales > Euphorbiaceae > Manihot > Manihot esculenta. Next base: position 2,676,916 of record NC_035174.2, on the reverse strand, counting down.
TTATATTCCAAGGCTTAAGAGTAACATTATAAGTCTTGGACAGTTTGATGAAGCAGGAAACTCAATTGTGATTGGCAGAGGACACCTGAAGTTGTACGACAGGAGGAGCAGGCTAGTGGTGGATGTTGTGAGAGGAACAAATCGGCTTTACATTGCAGCCTTAGAGCTTGCTACACCAATCAATTTGCTGGCAAAGATGGACAATGAATCTTGGGCATGGCATGCTAGATTTGGTCATCTTAATTTTGATTCTTTAAGAAAGGTCAGCAGAAAAGGCATGGTCAAAGGGCTGCCCAGTATTGATCAAGTAAATAAGCTATGTGATGGGTGTCTTGTGGGGAAACAGCACAGAACTTCATTCCCGAAACAAACAGAATTCAGAGCAAGCAGACCCCTGGAGCTCGTTCACAGTGACTTGTGTGGTCCAATATCACCAACAACATGTGGAGGTAATAATTATTTCATGTTATTGGTGGATGATTTTTCCCGATTTATGTGGGTATATATGTTGAAAAGCAAGGATGAGGCTCTAGCTAATTTCAAGAAATTCAAGATATTCGTTGAAACTGAATCTGATAAAAAGCTAAGAGCAATCAGAACCGATCGGGGAGGAGAGTTTACTTCCACAGCGTTCAAATTATTTTGTGAAGAACAGGGAGTTAAACGATTTCTTACTGCTCCATACTCACCGCAGCAAAATGGTGTAGTCGAGCGTAGAAATCAAACCGTCGTAGAGATGGCGAGATGTATGTTAAAAAGCATGGAGGTCCCGTCGAAATTCTGGGCAGAAGCAGTAAAGACGGCAGTTTACATCTTGAACAGAGCTCCTACGCAAAGTGTTTCTGAAGCAACTCCCTATCAAGCTTGGTTTGGTAAGATTACAAATATACATCATTTGCGTGTGTTTGGGTGTGTAGCACACGTAAAAGATGTAACTCCTAATCTTACTAAATTAGCTAATAGAAGCAATCAAGCAATAATGATTGGTTATGAAATTGGGTCAAAAGCTTACAGGTTATTTGATCCAATTCGAAACAAAATAATTGTGAGTCGTGATGTAGCTTTCGAAGAGGGAAGAAAATGGCAATGGAATGATGATTCAGGTGAGAGAATCAAGGAAGCCGGAGAATTTACTGTAAATTTCAAACAAGCAGTAAATCCTCATCCAGAGACTCCTGAAATTGGAACTCCGATCTCCTCATCCAGTACGCAATCTCAAAGCTCGAGCACTAGTTCCAGTTCAAGTGAACCACGGAAATTCAGATCTCTTCAAGAGATTTACGACAATACTCGAGAAATAGAAGAAGCCAGCTTATGTTTTCTTTCTTTAGAGGAACCCACCTCCTTTGAGGAAGCCTCTAAGAATGAGAATTGGAAGAAGGCGATGGAGGAGGAAATCGCGTCAATAAAAAAAAATAGCACATGGGAGCTTACTGATCTTCCAACAGGTCACAAACCGATTGGATTAAAGTGGGTGTACAGGTTAAAAAAGAACCCAGAAGGCAAGATTGTAAAGCACAAAGCTCGATTAGTGGCAAAGGGCTATGTGCAGAGACAAGGCATTGATTTCAATGAGGTGTTTGCTCCGGTTGCGAGACTTGAGACAATAAGAGTTTTGTTGGCGGTTGCAGCTCAAAAAGATTGGGAGGTGCATCACATGGACGTGAAAACAACGTTTTGAATGGAGAGCTTGAAGAAGACGTTTATGTTGCACAGCCAATCGGATATGAAGATAAGAAAAACCCAAATAAAGTTTTAAAGTTACACAAAGCTTTATATGGGTTAAGGCAAGCACCTAGGGCTTGGAATTCAAAGCTTGATGGGTGTTTAAAAGAACTCGGTTTTGAACAGTGCCCTCATGAACATGCACTGTACAAAACGTTTTTTGAAGGTGAAATCATGATTGTTGGAGTGTATGTAGATGATCTTGTCATAACAGGAGGAAATCGGCAGGTCATAAAAAAATTCAAGACAGAGATGCAGCAGAAGTTTGACATGTCTGATCTTGGATTGCTAAGTTTTTATCTTGGTATTGAGGTAAATCAAACTCCTACTTCTATTTCTCTTCATCAAACCAGTTATGCCAGGAAAATATTGGAAAAAATGGGAGTAGGGGAGTGTAATCCATGTAAGCTTCCCATGGACCCAAGAATAAAGTTGAGTAAAGTTGTGGAAGGCGAAACTACTGTAGATGAGACACTATACAGGAGTGTAATTGGCAGTCTTCGGTATCTGGTAAATACAAGACCAGATATCACTTTCTCCGTTGGTGTCTTGAGCAGATTTATGGAAAAACCTACAACTAGTCACATGGCAGCTGTAAAACAGGTCCTTCAGTACATAAAAGGTACCATAAATTTGGGCTGTGTTTATTTGAAGAAACAATCAGATATGGGTCTTATTGGTTACTGTGATAGCGATCTTGCCGGAGATATAGATGACAGGAAAAGTACAACGGGAGTTCTGTATTTTCTTGGAAACAATCCAGTAACTTGGACTTCGCAAAAATAAAGAGTTGTAGCTTTGTCGTCATGCGAAGCCGAATATATTGCTGCCACTGCAGGAACGTGTCAAGGAATTTGGTTGAGCAGAGTTATAGGTACAATTCTTGGAAGAGAAGTGAAAGTAACGCTCAAGGTGGATAACAAATCAGCAATTGCACTTGCAAAAAATTCTGTGTTTCACGATAGGAGCAAGCACATTGATACACGATATCACTTTATTCGTGATTGTGTGCAGGCTGGAAGTATTGATTTGTTATATGTTAACACTGAAATTCAGCTTGCTGATGTGTTAACAAAGTCTTTGGGAAGGCAGAGGTTTGAAGAACTTCGAGAGAAGCTAAGTTTGAAGGCAGTCAGTCAAAAGGAATAAACAAGTTTAAGGGGAGTGAGTGTTGATGTTAAACTTGTTTTATTTTTTTTATTTTTATTTTTTGATTGGTACAGCTAGGAGTAGTTGTCTAAATTATTTTTTAATAATCTGTCAAACTCCAAGTGGGAGTATTTGTAGGGATTTTCTGTTATTGATTTGGTCAGCAGACATGGAGAAGTTGCAGGAGCTTAATAAGCCACTTTCTCCTATTTTGTAATCCCATTACTTTTGATTTTATTATAAAAACAGGTGCGGCATCAGAGTTTTTGTGTAGCACCACAAAAAGAGTGAAATCTGCTGTGTTCTTCATTGTTCTCTTATTTTTTAGTTCTGTTTTCCAGTTAATATTGCAGAACATTGTGTTTGAATATTGCAGCAGAACATAAAACATGTAAGATATATGTCGGTATTTATTTATTGATCGATTATAAACGATGCAATTTTAAGTATATATAGCAAAGTGATTTCCAAATTTGATCTACGTAGTTTGCATTATCAAATTAATGACTCCATGGATTTTCTCCGTATGATCAATGAAAAAGATTCAAAGTTGTTTAGATTTTGTGCAAGACAGAAGAATACTGCTTTTGCTTTCACTTAGACCTACCCCGTCCACTAGCAATGGATAAGCTAAAGAAAGTGAAATTTTCTCAGAACTTAAATTATTGAGAAAAAGATAAGCCTAATAGAATGTCTTACAGTGTGATGTACACTTTATTTGGTACAAGCACAATGACAAAAAAGATCATTTTATTTTTCCTTGGACTAATTAATTTCTCCTCAATAAGTTTTTTTTATAAAAAATATTTATTTTATTCATAAACATATTAATCCCGATCAGCAGATTGATTCAAAACACTCGATCTAAGATGCAGAAATACTAAGAGAAAATTTTTTATGAAAGACAAATATGATACATGGCAAAAGAAAACAAGCAACAAGACCAAGACAAATGTTGCCAAAAAAAATAAAGAAAACAAATAAAATTAAGATTACAAAACTCACTCAAAAATACTATTTTATTAAAGTCTTGCCACAAAATTTCAGTATGATATATATCCTGCTTTGCCAAAAAGTAACGTTTTTTGAAACAGATTCAATAAAAGCTGATCATGTGAGCAGCAATCATTAAGGAAATCTTTTGAAATTTGTAAGGCTTTTAGGTTAGTTATGCATTCAGCTTCATTTGATTCTACTGAAGAAGCATCAACATTCCATGTAAGCCAAGATAAGGAGGGAATGCTCACTGTTTGATTTTCAGTGAGTTCTTGTTTTAACAACGTTTTTCCAGTCATCTGAAGTTGATCTCAAGGAGGATAATCTATTATCTATGAGCCTAAAGACCTCTTTATTCTAGATCTTCAGTTTCTGTCTCAAAAAATTAGGGAGAGAGCCATAGTGCTATAGTGCTATGTGATGTTGTGAAAACTAAATTGATAACGTGGCTAGAATGGAGCGGTATTGTGATTGGCTAATCATGTAACACAGAGAAAGTGAGGTGGTAGTGCAGTCATTCCGACATTCAAGTCAGTATTGAATGAAAAACTTGAAAGTATTTATATAGGAGAATAATATATATTTGCCTCTATAATAGTTTTCCTTTTATAGTGTAAGGAGATAGAAATAAATATAATATTTTCTAATAATCCGGCAATGATATGGCGGACTGCTTGATAAGGAATATTGCCAACTAATAAGTCAGTGATCCCACAATAACAAGCGTAATAGAGATATGTTGGACAACACTTGATAACAATAATTTTATGCCGAGATTTGCTCTATTCAGGGAAAGACAAGTCTTGATGATAAATCGAGTGTTAGAGTGTCTAGATCTTTCTTTCTTTACGTGTTATAAAATTTTGGACGATTTTATTGGACGAGATTTACTCCATTTATCAGATTTTTGCCATGTGAACCTGTTCAGTAACGACAATTTATAACTTATATTGGACGATTGTCATATAGCATCACTATGCAATTCAGACCAAAGGCTTTTGACCATGCCAATAAAATCAGAAAAGATCCACTAAGTGTCTAAGAAATGCACGAGTTTCCACCTCCAATTAAGCTCAGGTATATTAAGAAGAATTAAAACTACTGAAAAGATACAAAAGTTTTATCAATCTTGCTCATTGATGTTCCATTTTGCTAGGTGTATCGTTTGATAACGAGGGTAACTTCTATCACCTCTAAACATATAATAAAAGATTGAAAATTTGTCATTCCTGTTCTTCAGAAATATATGTTTTTCCTCTCTATTGAACACCTAGTTAAAATCACCCATTAAAAGAATAGGTTCATTTATATTGCTAAGTATATTTTTAATTCTTCCCATAAAGCCATCTCATCTCATTCTAGATCATTGCTATGCCACTAGATTGACGTTTGGAGCTAAAAAAAATTAATCTAATTGTTGTTTTAGCCAAACTAAATTAAGAATTTTATAAAAATTTAATTCAATTAAATTTTTTGTTTGTAAAATTTTTGTTTTGAATAAAAGGATTCAGAACTTTTTAATTTTAAAAATTTTTAATTATATATAGTGATAAAATTATGAATGATTTTATAAAAATTTATTTAATTTTTTTTATAAAACTATTCATTGCCAAACGAAAAAAAACAGAGGTGAATTAGAATTTTTTTACCGAATAAACTACAATTTTATTTATTTTTAAAAGCTACTATTTAACATTTTGTAATTTTACAGTTAAGTGAAACATCCACACTAATCATGTATTTTTGAAAGATAATTATTGAGTATTTATAATTTTAAAAAATAAATAAATTAGTTTATACAGATATTATATTATATTTAAAATTAATTAGCTAAATTTAAAGATAGCAATCTATTTTTTCGCTTTTGTATTAAGATAACAGTCTATCTTTTAAAACTATATGCCCATAAAAATCTCTTCCTTTTCTTACTTTAATTCATTTCAGGACATCTCTAGCCACATCAAAGCTTGGGACACTTTAATTTTGGCATATCTTCCCTCATAATTTTTTATACAAATATCTGCAAAATATAAGAAACTTTGAGATTTTAAATTAGTTGAGTTTTTTATGATCAAAATTAAGCTCTTTGAAATTTATGGACTAAATAATAATTTCTCATCGGAAAACGATTTCCTACCAAAATGGGCATGCATAATTTTATGAGAAATTATATTTGCCAAATAACGTTTTAATTCACCTTAAATTGTTAAAAAATATATTTTTTTTATTGAATATGCATAATATTAAATTAAAGTTGTGGGTTGTTATTTTATATTTTCGCTTATTAGCTACCCATGAATGAGAGAAGCTCTCTTCGAATGATAACACATAAAGATCTGTAGAGAATCCTAACTCTCAAAATTTAAGTTCACACTTACCATCCTTAATTCTCTCCAAAAATTGCTTTCTCATCAATCTTTCCTTGTGAAATCTCATTTTTTGAAAAAGTAGCCGTTGCAAAATCTAACAGCTACTTTGGCTCAATGCAAACCCTATATTAACATCTTAAACAATATTTTATTTGTTATACAAGATTCTAAGAATATATCCATTGGATTTCTTGTTCAAGAACAATAAGTTGACAGGATCTTGAGATTCTCTCAGGATTTTAAATAATGAATTCCGATCGTTGTGCTGCTTGCAAATACTTGAGAAGAAGATGCCCTTCAGATTGCATTTTCTCTCCTTATTTTCCTTCCAACGATCCTCAAAGATTTGCATGCGTTCACAAAATCTATGGTGCCAGCAATGTGGGAAAAATGCTCCAGGTAACCCTAATCATCATGTTTATCCTTTATATTATTTAATTAAATGACAATTAATTAATCACTGATTATTTTGATGATTATAATATTCCAGCAACTCCCAACTCACCAACGAGTCCAAGCAGCAAACTCCTTATTTTACGAGGCACAGTGCAGAATACAAGACCCTGTCTATGGGTGTGTTGGGATAATCTCTCTGCTACATCAACAAATACACATTGCACAAAACCAGCTGGCCAAAACCCAAGCGGAAATCGCAGTCCTCAGCACTTCTCACGCACCTGATTCTCAATTTCAACCAAATTTGGCTGCAACAAGGCCACTTTAGCCCTTCCACTCAACCTTCCTCTTGGTTTACATGATTCTTTTCTTTTCTGCAAAGTTGTAGGAGTGTTTTTATATTCTCAATTGAATTTAACTCTAAAATATTCTATTTTAAAGACAATTTTGGTATCATTGGGATTAATTGATTGATAAATAAGATTACATTATCATTAAATTATTATATATTTGGTTTAAAGTTAAGGTTAATTAAAAACTAATGGGATTGGATGATGGGAAATATCCTTTCAAAATGATTTATAAAACTACTTTTATGCATATGGCAAGGAAATTTATTAGAATAGTGAAAAATAAAGTTAATGAAATCTTATTTGTTTCCAAAATTTTAATGGTATAGAAGTAAGAAATATAAACATATCTTAACTTTAATTCATGGATTTAGAACAGATGAATATATGAAAGATAACGAAATGTAAAAAAATAATTAATCTAGCCTTTGTTATGATTTTTAAAAAAACGGTAGAAGATTAACAAATATAAAAATATTTTAGAACTTTGTCACGCACATAAACTTCGATTTATGAATTTGATATGAAAAGCTCATACTTTCACAAAGAAGAGAAGAGAAGATCGAGAACGCTGGCTTAATAATCCATTGAGCTCTAGATGGGACTAGGCTGGTCCAAAAATGTTTATAGCTAAAGATTAAGATATAGGAAAGGGTTTCTAATTATGAATAAATCAAAATAATCAAATAATTGCTAGTAGCAACTTAGTGCCAAGGCCTACTAGCTTTTGGACTATGCTTCCTAAGAAGCGAAGCCTGCTTCGCAATGGCTACCAGTGAATATTTATGTAAAAATAATTATAATTATTTAAAAAAAAATCATTCAAAAAAAATAAATACATTAAGACTTTTAATATGATTAATTATGATGATTATTGAAAATGATTAAACATTCAACACTAAAATGAAGATCACCAACGCAAGTTGCCCTCGTGGGTCTCTGCCGAATTTTTTCCAACCGTTCAAAAGCAAAACCCAACTGTTAAGGCTGGGTCTGGGTTAGGGATGACAATGGATCCGATATTTTCGTTCCGAATCGTAATAGAATGGATTTAGAATGAATTCGAATTTTAAAAATAATATCCGTTGTAGGTTCAGATCGGATTTAAATTGTATGTACATGACACTCATTATCCGAACCCATTTATATAAATAATTAATTTAATATAAAAAATATATTTTATAATAATATTTATAAATTTTTTTTATATATTTTTATTTAAAAATTTAAATTTAAATATTTTTTAGAAATATTAAATTTTTTAAATGAAAATTATTAATAAAAAATATTTTTTATATAAATTATTAATTAAAATATATAAAATTAAATGAATTTAAATTTTATTTGAATAATAATAATTGAGTTTGGAATGAATTTAAATAATTTAAATTAATTTTTAATTAAATTTAAAATAAATTTAAATATTACTGATATAAATTTAATTTTAATTTAAATAATTTAATTTTCGCCGATATCCGAACCAATTGCATCCCTTCCAAATTACAATTTTGCAATTTTGGATTCAAATCACAATGTGGATAAATATGCTGTGTGTACCAATCAAGGCTGTCACGTAAAAAACCAGCATTAAAAAGTGGGACTCACTTCTTTTATTTATGACCGTACAATGTTACTGCTTTTGAATACTTGTCATCATCTCAGACGTTACTGCCCTCGTTCCCTATGAAACAGTGTGCTATCAGCTATTGCTTATCGTTCCCATGTCTGTGTCATCTTTTGACACGTTATGATTTAACAAGTTCTGATTTTGTTTTTTTTTTGTGAAAGATAATATTTTTTCACTGGGCCTAAATAAATTCGGAATAGATTACATTAAAAGGTAGACTCAAATTTATACAGTCCACAAGAAAAGCTTAGCCCAACAAAAGAATCCTGTCTACTAGAAACGAAAGAAGAAAAAACGCCGAAGGCTAGTAGTGTTGTCATCGTGATCTTCTCCTCCATCTCATATCATTAGCTCTTCCTGAATTAAGGTGGCACAAATCGAGAAAACAAGAAAAAGAAACACAAACAGCAAATGATTCTTTTTGAAAGAAAATGACAGAATTAGAGTTAGTCCAAAAGCCACAAAGCAAAAGAAGCTCAAAGAAACCAAAGCAAGTCCAGAGCCAATAAAGTGAAACGGTGATGCAGCAGAGCTCCTTTGCACGATTAGCCCTTTAGAGACTGGATGCTTCAGACAAGATTTCGATAACGTTCTCAGGACAAATCACACCTAATAAAAGGCAACAAGTCATCATTCCAAACTTGTCTGCAGTCGGTGTTAAAGAGCCTCCGCCCTGCAAGCAAGGAAGATGAAGGACAACTAGAAAAAAAAAATCATATTTGCTTTGAAACTTCCACCTGTACTCAGAAGAAACGACATGTAAAAGGCAAAAAAAACATAAACAGAAGAAGAAGAGGTAGATTCTCAATGTGGTCTTTCTCAAATCAAGCTTAAATCTACCCACAAAGAAAACTAAAAAACTATTCACAATCCCCGATAATGAAGAAGGCAAAACCCACCATTAGTAGAAGAAGAAACCCTGCCTTGCTTAAAAAGAATAGAGGAAGCCGAAGAAATCGACAGAAGAAGCTAGACTGGCTCTAAAGCAAAAGGAAAAAAATAGAGGATTTTCTCTCTATTCAAAATAGTGAGAGAACCTCGCCCATCTTGATTTTGTGTGTTAGAAGTTTAATTATTATCAATTTCTTATATTTAAAAGATATTTATTTTTTAAGGAAAATTTTATAATAATTCCTAAATTCTCAAATTAAATTCAAAATGAAAATCTTTACCTCCAAAGGCCTAATATTTTTCAAAATCAGCCCAGAGAAATTATTTTTATAAAAAATATTTTGTTATTTTATGACATTGAATGAGAATAATTGATAAAACAGAAGATATTTTTTCAATTAAATACAAAATTAAGTATTTTATTGACAAAATTGATAATTTATTATAATGTGAATAAATTTATAAATATATATTCATTAGTTTATCATTTCGGCAGTCATCCATCCATCCATCATCCTTGGTGACCGCCAAAAATTTATTATATATTTTTTATATAAGATAATAAAATGATTAAAATATATATATATATATTATAAACATTTTGTTTTTTTTTCTACAAAGATAATGATTTTGCTTCTGGAAGAAAGAAAGCACGTAGGCATTTCCCGATTGTCAACTTGGGAATCAATATTTCTTCAGTTCAAGGGTAATTAATAAATAATATAAAATTGTGATTGAAAAGCAAAGAGGCAAATCCTCATCTTTAATTAATTTTAAAGAGCATATTTTACCTTTTTTCATCTTCTTTTCCTAGATCGCCACTTTCATCTGCCTTCCACTTTCTGCGCAATCCTCATTATTCTTTCCCCATTAGGTAAACTTTCAAAGTGGAATTTTACTGTTGAATGCACTTCTTTTATTACTTTTATAAATATATAAAATCACATTTTTAATTTCCAAGAAAAAAAATCTTTTTATTAAGGGTAAACTGTAATTTAGTCCATCTGATTTAGTGAAATGCAACCTTTTGTCCCCCTGTTTTAAAAAATCTTCAATTTAGTCACTGTGATTTTTAAAAACTATGACATTAGTCCCTCCCGTTAGATTTTCAGTTAAATCACCGTTAATTTTAATTAAAAAGACTAAAATATTCATTCTCTCTCCTTCCTCTTCCTCCTCCTCTTCTTCTTCTTCTTCTTCTCCTTCCCGATCTCCTTCTTCTTCTTCTTCTTCTTCTTCTTCTTCTTCTTCTTCTTCTTCTTCTTCTCTTTTCCGATCTCCTCCTTCTTCTTCTTCTTCTTCTTCTTCTTCTTCTTCTTCTTCTCTTTTCCGATCTCCTTCTTCTTCTTTTTCTTCTTCTTCTTCTTCTCTTTTCTTTTCCGAAGCCAGTGCTTGATGTGATATTCTGCAAAATCAGCAGAGGCAAAGAGAAGTATGGTAATTTGCTGGAAGACCAATCCAGGTCTATCAACATCAGAATTTTACATATTTCTGAAGCTGCCACTCTTATGTAGAGATCTTGACCATATTCAACTACTGGTCTTGTATCAACCAACCCTCTAGCCCAAGTAACACAACCATTGCCAGTACCATTGACATCCAACTTCGCATAAGCCACGCAGAGCAGTTCCTCAAACACTTTTCCTTGCAATCTTGGACACTCGTACTTACACTCACCCAATATTCTGACGCATCTGGCAGTTTTATTCCAGTTAATTTTATGAACTCCTCATTTCCACAAACATGTGGATTCTTTGGAACACATCCACCTGACCAATCTAGCATTTCCCAGACATTGGGATATCTAGGTTTAAAGCCCTTCATGCATTGAAAAATAGTGGTGGAATTGGTGATATTACAAATACCATAAGCACCACAAAGGCCATAATTGTCACAGCGGTCTCCTTGGACTGTGAATATGAGGTTCCAACTAGCACGTCTATTATTAAGAAGAAGAAGAAGAAGAAGAAGAAGAAGAAGAAGAAGAAGAAGAAGAAGAAGAAGAGAGAATGAGTATTTTAGTCTTTTCAACTAAAATTAACGGTGATTTAACTGAAAATCTAACGGGAGGAACTAATGTCATAATTTTTAAAAATCACAGTAACTAAATTAAAGATTTTTTAAAACAGAGGGACAAAAAGTTGCATTTCACTAAATCAGAGAGACTAAATTACAGTTTACCCTTTTATTAATATATCAGATTTAAAAATATAAATAATCAATTTCCTCTCATGTTTCTGATTATATTTTAAATAAATTAAAATATTTGTCCTTTAGAGTTATTTATTAAAAATATATAAAACAACAACTAATCTTTGGCTACAAACAAAATACAAGTAATTAAACTCAAAGGGTGTCTGTAGCGCAGGTAAGAGCCAGATGGGAGTGTGGGTTTTGCTGAAGAAGACAATTACACATATTGGCTTTAAATTAAAATGACAAAAAAAGCTTTTTAAAGGAATCGTTAGGATGTTTCCAAAATTAAGGAAATAGACTGAGACATAGAGAGGACAATAATCTAGATAACATCAATAACCTTTGACCCCAATGCATATTACTGCAGATAATTCGCATGTGAACTTTAAGCTTATCGCTGCCCAATGCAACTACTTAATCTTTATCCATCATCGACTCATAATTAAGAATCTTATGCATGAAACTACCGGCAATTTAAACAATCTGTTTAAACAAGGTTTACTTCTTTGTTACGGGCAAAACTAATCAACGTTTCTAATTAATTAATTTACCTAGAAGATTTTTTTTTTTTATGGGTATAATAAGCTAGCTTAAACTCAGGTACTGCCCTTGTTGTCTCTTCGTTAATATCTTGATATACCAGAAACAAATCATAGTTATAGATGAACTTTCTCTGAAATTCATAAACCAAAAAGACAACGACAACTCTAATAATAAATAATAGTGTTGATTCAAAAAAATAATAATAATAAATAATAGTGACCATATAAATTGTATAATTAATTATTGACGAATTATAGTGTACATTCAGTCTATCACGTTTATGTGCATTTTTAATTATAAAATATTAAATTTTACTTGAGATATGAATGGTGTGTCATTTTTGTGATATTTAAATTCAAAAACTAGTATTCTAATTGAAATTATGCATGATTTCAAAAAAAATAATTTTTTTTTACAAAATTAATCATAGTAAACGAAAAGTGAAAGTTTTGTGATTCTAATTTATAACATACTGATATCATATAAAAAGCAATAATTGTTGAAATCGTGCGTGATTTAAAATAGATGAATTAATCTTTTCACTTATTTGATCGAGTAAAAGAAAGATTGATCTATAAGAGATCAAAAATCAGGCCATTATCATCCCCGACCTCTCTAATATCCGGAATGAGCAAATAAAGACTATCGATTCCAATAAAGATTATGTAGACCGGACACGACCTAACGAAACCAAAGCAAGTTAATCGGACACGACCTGACGAAACCAAAGCAAGTTAACCGGCTTCCATGTTGTAGTCAGCCCCCTCTAACCCATTCCGAGGTACCAAATGCATGTGTAGAAAGGTTGCCCAACCACCTAAAACACCTGCCAAAGAGTATGGGCTCAATGGCTTAACATTGATCAGTCGTCTGCCAGCCACCTGATATAGCTCACGCACCATGCCACCATTCAATCCGATGGGACATAAAGTAGAAAATCGGGATACAAATATCCCAAAACCCACCTCGCCGAAGAAGAGGCTGGATCAGATGGAGACAGCTCTCTCCTCCCTCAAGCGGTGGCAAATTAACGCTCATTGAAATTTAAAAAAAAAAAAAAAGTTATAATAAAACGGGGACTCTCTCTCTAGTACATCACTCACTCTTCTCTAGGAACTAAGACCCAAAAGGAGTTAATCTCCCTTTCATATACTCACATAAGAATTCTCAAAACAAAGGCCCTCTGGAGATTTCTTGAAAATGTTTAACTATTTCTTTTACTTTTATTTTCTCTTTATATTAACAACCTAACTTGAGCGTCGGATGGTCTCTACCGGGGCATTCCTGGTGGACCTCTGACCATCTTTTCTATCTTACAAATCCCCTCCCTTAAGATCAAGTACAGAGGGCCCAACAGAATCAACTCTGGATCAACAATCAACTAATTAGATCGAACCGTTGCCATGTGTTCATATCTTGACACCCCTCAAATATTATCAGTGGCGCCGTCTGTGGAAAACAAAGGAGCCATTGAGATCCACATCAAAAATCAAGAAAAACTAATGGCCAAACAAAAAGAAAAACCAAAAAAAAAGAGAAAGGGTGAAAACACTCAATAATCACCAGTTGCATTTAAAAGCCACACAGCGAAAAATCAGATAGAAAAAGATGCTGATGCGAGAAGAAAGTGCAACTGTGGAAAAAGAGTGACGTGTACGAATTACCCAATTTGTACGGTTACTTTTTTTAACTCAAAGTGTTTTTATTATTACGAACTAGTAAAAAATTTACAATTTTAGATAAAAGTCTTGTGTATGTGAATCCTAATATGATAAGTACACTAAAGAAGTTTAAAAGCTCCCATCTATGATCAATTTTAGCACAAATCTATTGAGAAAAAGATTATCTGTTTAAAGTTTGTTGCATTATGATTTGGAAGGTATGAAGTAATTTATGCATGAGAATGCTTATTAAATTCTTTTGAACCATATAAAATTATATGGTTGCACAAAATTAACGTTTGCAGCAGTTGAACCATGAATCTAAAATATCTTGCTAATCAAATTAATAATAAGCACTCTCATTATGTACACTTTGTGCAAATTTTTATTTTTCATAAAAACCTAAAAACAAGAGAAAGACTAAAGAATCGAGACTAAGAGCCTGGAAACTAAGGAGCAAACCTAAGACTAAAAAAGTCCGAAAATCTGTAACTACCCGAAAATCGGACCGCTACCGGCTCTAGGATCCAGATCGGCTTAAGGCCGCCGAGACCCGTAGCAAGCCTGACATGTAACCTGTAGACCTGTTTAATCCCATACATGATCAACAATCATACATAAAATTTAAAACTTTCCTTTTCATTCATTGCTCATACACCAAGCTCAACCTGTGCATGCACTACACATAGCATATACATAAACATTAATCCCTCTGTGGGATTTCAACAATGCCCCAAAGGCGATATCCATGTGTTGAGTTGGCTAACATATATCATCAAATATCTAAGATCATGTATCAACAAGGGATTTCAATGAACTATGGTCAAGCACAATTTCTAAACTTCAATATCATTACACATAACATAACTATTCAGTTATACATCATCTTACAATTCATCATGTCCACTATCTATCTATTACAAACATAAGACTTTACTCTTCCTGACTTCTCTGTCTAGCCCGTACCTGCAATCCTGGGGGAGTAGGGAAAAGGGGTGAGCTACAAGAGCCCAGTGAGCAGAATAATAGAAAACAATATTTAAAATCTCATGCCATTATGTAATGCAACACATCACAACTAATCACATCTCGGATGGTATTGTCACCAATAGTCCTCTACATAGTCCAACTGTGCCGGGACGTAGAATGGGTACAACCGGTCTTTCTCTTAACATAACATATCATAACATACCAATGTGTCAGGGACGTAGAATGGGTACAACCTGGACTTTCTCTTACATCGTGCCAGGGACGTAGAATGGGTACAACCTGGACTTCCATACCATCTCATGCCGTAGCATCATCATATCATATGAGGACTAAAGGGTCATCCAATAACCAATCCACATCAACATCATAAATGCAATGCAACATATTCGTGAATTCTAATGCAAACAACTTAATTCATCACATGGCATTCATGATGTATGAACATGCTTAACTGTGTAATTCATTTGCTTTAAAACATAAGGTTTATTCTACTCACCTCTGGATAGCTCTGACCAGACACTGGGGCAACAGACTCACTGCTGGGGTCCTCGGTTCCTCGGGTCCGAACCTACACAGGTGGACTCAAATGAGGGACCAAACATACCTGAACATAACTCTAAACTATTTCCTAAAAACCCCCTAAAACATCATGGAATAATCATAGAAAAACATGCAAGAAATGGCTGGACAGGGCACTTTCGGCGGCAGGTTCGGCGGCCGAAAGTCCCTCCAGAGCCGAAAGTCAGGCAGGTTCGGCGGCACCTTCGGCGGCCGAAAGTCCCAGACAGAGACGAAAGTCTCCTTTCGGGGGCAACTTCGGCAGCCGAAAGGCCTGCCTCCCCAGCCATGTTCGGCGGCCGAAAGTGCCTTCGGCTGCCGAACCTGGTTTCTGCCAAAGGGCAGAAACTTGGCTCCTTTATGCACATTTGCCTCCCAGCTCTTTCAACATGCATAAAACTCAACCAAAACATGCATACAAGCTCCTAGGGGTCTCAAACTACCTTAAACCCCAACTACAACACACATACACAAGCATTTGCAAGCCACATTGTCCATAAACTCAAAAATCATCCATAACTCACTAAAAACCTACACATGCATTTCTACACCATAGATCTTGCATAAAACCTATTTAAAACATATAATGAGCTTAAGATCGGCTCTTACCTCTTGAAGATCGAGAGAGAGACGACCTAGAACTCGAAGGTGGGAGAAGTTGGATTCTTGAACCTCCAAGCTCCAAAACTTTGCTCAAAAGCTCAAATCTTCAAAACAAAGTTAAAACACATGAAAAACTTGAAAGATTTAAAGGAAAGAACTCAAGGATGGTGAGGAACGGCGGAAAAGCTCACCTTGGCCGAAAATGGGGAAAAGCTCGCCCGTTTTCGGCTAAGGGACCCTTTTATAGTGGCTGGCCAGGCCACGTTCGGGGGCCGAATGTGCCTCCGCATGCATGCCATGTTCGGCGGCCGAACTTGAGGTTTGGCGGCCGAACCTGGACTTTCCTCACTTATGCTTTCGGGGGCCTAAAGGCGCTCCCGAAGGCATGCATGTTCGGCGGCCGAACTTTGAGTTTCGGCGGCCGAACCTGAGCTTTCCTCCAAGGTTGTTTTTATGCAAAAACTCATTTTCATTTTACTTAAAACCATGAAATACCTTAAAACATTTTATGAAAACATGATTCTACCCTACTAGAGGCTTCCGACATCCGAGATTTCACCGGACGGTAAGAATTCCGATACCGGAGTCTAGCCGGGTATTACAAAATCGACCAGTAAACCAAGGAGCTAGTCAAGCCAGAAGGACAAGATAAAACTAAGTACATCGTAGGCTCAATGTTTATTAACAAATATTACTCAATTAACAAGTATTCTCGCTATATATATGTGCACAGTACAAGTCATTATTTTGCAGATAAATTTCAAAAGTAAAAGAAAGGCTAATAAGCTCAAAATCGCCAGTAAAACCATGAGTCTGAATTTTTAAAATCACTAGTAAAGTCACGAACTTGAATCTCAAAAATCGTCAGTAAGGTCGTGAGCCTGAATTTTTGAAATCGCCAGTAAAGTCACGAGTTTGAATCTCAAAAATCGCTAGTGAGACCACAAGTCTGAATCCTTGATAAAGAAGCCCGAAAGCTAATTGAAAAGCCAAAGGGTTCAGAACAAAAAATCAGGGCTAAAAGCCCAAAAATGGAAAGTATAGAAGCAAAAGAGTTCAGAAGATGCGCAATGAAAAAAATGCTCGGAAGCCAACCAAGGGAAAAAGAGCCTAGAAGATATAAGAGCAAAAATGCTCAAATAAAAATCATGGGTAATAGCCCGGAATCGAAGTCAAGACTAAATGTCCATAAGGAATATAAGAGCAAAAGTGCTCAAATAAAAATCAGGGCTAATAGTCCAAGATCGAAGTAAGGCTAAGTACCGTTTAAGCATCAACAAGCCCAAGAGAAGGAGGAGAAGAGAACAAAGCTATTCTTTCAAAGGAATATAAAGCCCTGATTTGGTAGGAATCCAAGCGAAGCAACTCTTCAGGAATGACTCTTCAAAGGTTGTTCTGGCTGACATTTGAATGCAATCCCTCTACGGGAGAAAATCTTAAGAGAGCCATAAGAAGGAAAGACGTACCTGAAGTAAGAAATTTCGTTAAAGAAGTGTAACGCCCCGGAAATCCGGACCGCTACCGGCGCTAGGATTCAGGTCGGCTTAAGGCCGCCGGAACCCGTAGCAAGCCTACATACATCCTGTTCACCTGTTTAATCCCATACATGATCAACAAACATACATAAGAATTAAAAAAAACTTTTCTTTTTCTTCATTCACCAAACTCAACCTGTGCATGCACTATATTCATCATATATATAAACATTAATCCCTCTGTGGGATTTCATCAAAGCCTCAAGGGCTATACATCATATGGTGAGTTGGTTTACATCAATATCAAAACACAAGATCATGTACATACCAAGGGATTAACATATACTATGGTCAAGCACAACTCTATCCTCAATAACATAATTACATTACATTCTTATCATTTGTCATATCCACATACTCTAGCTATTACATACATATGACTTTTCTCTTCTTTTCTTCTCTATCACTCCCGTACCTGCAAACCTGGGGTTAGGGGAGAGGGGTGAGCTAAAAGCCCAGTGAGCAGAAACTAAAAACATTATATTAAAGTTCATGCTTTCATGAAATGCATCATATCACAGACAATCCACATCAAGGGTGAACCTGTCACCAATTAGTCCCAACATAGTCTCGTGCCAGGCCGTAGCATGGGGTCCTGGTCTTCCTGTCATAACATACATAAAGTCTCGTGCCAGGCCGTAGCATGGGGTCCTGGTCTTCCTGTCATATCATATATAAAGCCTCGTGCCAGGCCGTAGCATGGGGTCCTGGTCTTCCTGTCATATCATATATAAAGCCTCGTGCCAGGCCGTAGCATGGGGTCCTGGTCTTCCTGTCATATCATATATAAAGCCTCGTGCCAGGCCGTAGCATGGGGTCCTGGTCTTCCTGTCATAACATATATAAAGTCTCGTGGACTAATTGGATCATACAGCATTCACCCACAACCACAAAATAAAATGCAATGCGACATATTCGTGAACTAATGCAATCAGCCTATTACATGTCATCATGATGCATGAAACATGCTCAAAACATTTAATTGCTTGATTTAAAACATTAAGCTTGTTTCCACTCACCTCTGGTTAGCTCTGACCAGACACTGAAGCAGCTCACTCACTGCTGGGGTCCTCGGTTCCTCGGGTCCGAACCTACACAGGTGGACTCCAATGAGGGACCAAACATATATAAACACAACTCTAATACATCCCCCAAAAACCCCCTAAAACATCATGAAATCATCACAGAAAATATGCATGAAACGGCTGAACAGGGCACCTTCGGCGGCACCTTCGGCGGCCGAAAGTCCTGGACAGAGACGAAACTCAGCTAGGTTCGGCGGCACCTTCGGCGGCCGAAAGTGCCAGACAGAGACGAAAGTCTCTTTTCGGGGGCACCTTCGGCAGCCGAAAGCTGCCTTCACAAGAGGGGTTCGGCGGCCGAAACTCCCTTCGGCTGCCGAACCTGGTTTCTGCCAAACGGCAGAAACTTGGTTCAAATGAACCTCCTGCCTCCCAAAACCATAGATCATGCATATTTCTCAACCAAAACACACATACAAGTTCCTAGGGGTCTCAAACATGCATATACCCCATCTACAACACTTCATTCACACACAATCAAGCTACATTGCTCAAACATCATCAAAACCCATAAACTCAACATATGTCCTAACATGCATTTCTACCCATAGATCTTACTTAAAACTTGTTTAAAACATATAAAGGGTTCAAGATCGACCCTTACCTCTTGAAGAAACGAGAGGAAAGCGATCCTAGCTTGGAGATGGAGAGATTAAGCTCTTTGAACCTCCAAGCACTCAAAACTTGCTCAAAGCTCACAAATCTTCAAAACAAAGTTATAAACTTGTTAAAACCATGAAAGATCTAGAGGAAACACTCAAGATCGAGGGAGGAACGGTGGAGACTCACCTTGGCCGACAATGGGAGAGAAAAAGCTCGCCCGTGCGGACCAAGGGGACCCTTTTATAGTGGCTGGCCAGGCCACGTTCGGGGGCCGAATGTGCCTCCGCATCCATGCAATGTTCGGCGGCCGAACATGAGGTTCGGCGGCCGAACCTGCACTTCCCTCACTTAGACTTTCGGGGGCCTAACGTGCCTCCCAAAGTCCATGCATGTTCGGCGGCCGAAAGTGAGTTTCGGCGGCCGAACCTGGGTTTTTCCTTAAAGAATTTTCATGCAAAAACTTATTTAAAATCATACTTAAAACATTAAAATACATGCTTTTACCCTTCTAGAGGTTTCCGACACCCAAATTCCACCGGACGGTAGGAATTCCGATACCGGAGTCTAGCCGGGTATTACATTCTCCCCCCCTTAAGAACATTCGTCCCCGAATGTTCCTCAACTAGTACATGCATAGCGAAACAAACATAACATACACACATATAGCACATGGAACACATCTCAACTAACCTTAGAAGAGGTGGGGGTACTGCTGGAGCATGGACTCCCGGGTCTCCCAAGTGCATTCTTCCAAATTGTGGTGGTTCCAAAGGACTTTCACCATCGGGATTTCCTTGTTCCTCAACTTTCTGATCTGAGTGTCAAGAATCCGCACTGGCTGTTCAACATAAGTGAGATCCTCTTGGATCTCCACATCAGGCTCGCTAAGAACCTTGCCCGGATCTGACACGAACTTCCTCAACATGGAAACATGGAAAACCGGATGGATTCTTTCCATAGAAGCAGGCAAGTCCAGCTTGTACGATACATTCCCAATCCTTTGCAGGACTTCAAAGGGTCCAATGTACCGCGGAGCTAGCTTACCCTTTTTACCAAATCGAACCACCCCTTTCATCGGAGACACCTTGAGCAATACTAGATCCCCCTCCTGAAACTCTACCTGTTTCCTGCGGATGTCTGCATAACTTTTCTGCCTGCTGGTGGCAGTCTCTATCCTTTCTCTGATAATGGGCACCACCCTGCTGGTGATCTCAACAAGCTCAGGCCCTGCTAAGGACCTCTCTCCTACCTCTTCCCAACAAACGGGTGACCTGCACTTCCTCCCATATAAAGCTTCATAGGGAGCCATCCCTATGCTAGCATGATAGCTGTTATTGTAGGCAAACTCCACCAAAGGTAGATGTTGCTTCCAAGAACCGCCAAAATCTAGCACACACATTCTGAGCATATCTTCTATGGTCTGGATGGTCCTCTCCGACTGTCCATCAGTCTGGGGGTGGAAGGCAGTACTGAAATCTAACCTGGTACCCATAGCACTCTGCAGACTCCGCCAAAACCTGGAGGTGAACTGGGGCCCTCTATCTGACACTATAGATACCGGGACCCCATGTAGTCTGACGACTTCATCCACATAAACCTGCGCTAACTTATCCACAGAGTAGTTGCTCCTAACTGGAATGAAGTGAGCAGATTTGGTGAGTCTGTCCACAATCACCCATATGGAGTCTAGTCTGTTGGATGTTGCCGGTAACCCCACTACAAAGTCCATAGCTATGTTCTCCCATTTCCATTCTGGAATAGGTAGCGGGTTAAGCATTCCAGCCGGCTTCTGATGTTCCAGCTTCACCCTCTGACATATTTCGCAGGCTGACACGAACTGTGCCACTTCCCTCTTCATAGCTGGCCACCAATACACCCTCTTCAGATCTTGATACATCTTGGTGGCTCCAGGGTGAATGCTGTATCTTGCATTATGAGCCTCTCTCATAATGTCTCCTTTAAGCCCGATGTCATCTGGTACACATAGTCTGTTCCCATAGCGGAGGATCCCCTTATCATCGAATCTGAACTCGCTATCTTTGCCTGACTGAACAGTCCTGGCAATCTTCACCAACTCTGGGTCCTCGTGCTGTTTCTGAGCCACCTGCTCCAGAAACACGGGGGTTACTTTCATCTGTGCAATCAAAGCACCTGTACCAGACAACTCCATCTGTAGACCCTCCTCAATGAGCTTATAAAATTCCTTCACCACCGGTCTCCTCTCTGCCGTGATGTGGGATAGACTGCCAAGTGATTTCCGGCTTAAGGCATCAGCTACTACATTAGCCTTACCCGGATGGTACTGTATCTTACAATCATAGTCACTGAGCAGTTCTACCCATCTCCTCTGCCTCAAGTTCAAATCTCTCTGACTCAAGATGTGCTGCAGGCTCTTATGATCTGTGAAGATCTCACATTTTACCCCATAGAGGTAATGCCTCCACATCTTGAGGGCAAAGATAACTGCTGCCATCTCCAGATCGTGTGTGGGGTAATTCATCTCATGCCTCTTTAGCTGTCTAGAAGCATAAGCGATCACCCTACCATTCTGCATCAACACACAACCCAAGCCTACTCTGGATGCA
This sequence comes from Manihot esculenta, assembly GCF_001659605.2. Lineage (NCBI taxonomy): Eukaryota > Viridiplantae > Streptophyta > Magnoliopsida > Malpighiales > Euphorbiaceae > Manihot > Manihot esculenta. The sequence goes on along the minus strand of NC_035174.2, from coordinate 2,655,057 downwards.
TCACAGAATACTGTGAAGTCCTCATTGCTGGTTGGCAGAGCTAACACTGGTGCTGAAGTCAACCTCTTCTTGAGCTCCTCAAAGCTTTCTTCACATCGATCGGTCCACTCAAACCTCTGATTCTTTCTGGTCAATCTGGTTAAAGGAGCTGCAATTTTGGAGAAGTCCTGTACGAACCTCCTGTAATAACCAGCCAAACCCAAGAAACTTCTGATCTCTGTCACTGAGGTGGGTCTGGGCCAGTTAGTCACAGCCTCTACTTTCTTGGGGTCTACCTCTATTCCATTCTCTGACACTATATGCCCCAAGAATGATATGCTCCTTAACCAGAACTCACACTTGGAGAACTTGGCATACAAGCCATGTTCCCTCAAGGTCTGCAAAACTATCCTCAGATGATGGGCATGCTCCTCTGCATTCCTGGAATACACTAGGATATCATCTATGAAGACAATAACGAAGTGATCCAGGTATGGTCTGAATATTCTGTTCATGAGGTCCATGAATGCTGCAGGGGCGTTAGTTAACCCAAACGGCATTACAAGGAACTCATAGTGCCCATATCTGGTCCTGAAGGCCGTCTTTGGCACGTCCTCCTCTCTGATTCTCAACTGATGGTACCCGGATCTCAGATCTATTTTGGAGAAACAACCCGCTCCTGCTAGCTGGTCGAATAGATCGTCGATCCTTGGCAATGGGTACTTATTCTTGATGGTGACTTTGTTCAACTGCCTGTAGTCGATACAAAGCCTGAGGGATCCATCCTTTTTCTTCACAAAGAGTACTGGAGCACCCCAAGGTGAGGTACTCGGTCGGATGAAACCCTTGTCTACCAGTTCCTGCAACTGTTCTTTTAACTCTTTCATCTCGGCTGGTGCCATCCTGTAGGGAGGGATAGAGATAGGCCTAGTTCCAGGCATTAACTCAATTTCGAACTCTATCTCCCTAGCAGGTGGTAACCCTGGCAGCTCGTCTGGGAAAACGTCTAAGAACTCACTCACCACAGGCACTGAGGCGGGCTCTCTAACATGACTATCCAACTCCCTCACATGAGCTAGAAACCCCTGACATCCCCTCCTAAGCAACCTACGAGCCTGAAGAGCTGAAATTAGACCTCTAGGTGTACCCCTATTGTCTCCTCTGAAGACGACCTCTGACCCATCCTGACATCTGAACTTAACTACTTTGTCCCTGCAGTCCAAGGTAGCACCATGGGTAGATAGCCAATCCATCCCTAGAATGACGTCAAAGTCTGTCAAATCTAGAACCACAAGGTCGGCGGACAAGCATCTTCCCTCTATAAAAACTGGACTACACTGGCAGATTGACTCTGCAACTGACGGGTCACACTTGGGTCCACTGACCCATAGGGGACACTCTAACTCAGAGACCATCAATCCTAACCTCTGAACGGCTCTCGGTGCAATAAAAGAGTGAGATGCACCCGGGTCCATTAATGCATACACATCAGAACACCCAATGATGAGTTTACCTGACACCACGGTGTTGGATGTGTTAGCCTCCTGCTGCGTCATGGTGAAGATCCTGGCTGGAGCTGACGGACCCTCACCTCTGAACCCTGCTGAAGAAGAGGCTGACCCTCTCCCTCTGCCTCTGCCACTGGCCTGTGTAGCAGCTGGAGCTACTGGCTGTGCCACACTTCCTGAAGCTGTCTGCTGTGTCTGTGCCATAGGAACTGCTTTAGGACATTGCCATGACATATGCCCCTCTTGCCCACATCTGTAGCAGGTCGTCGTCCCATACCGGCATAAACCCCTGTGTGGCCTACCACACTTCGCACAAGCTGCATTATCTGCCCCAGAACTAGAACCACTGCCAAACCCCAGACTAGACTTGACCTTGTTCCAGAACTTATTCTTCTTACCCTTGGGCTTACCCCATCTCTTACTGCCTGAAGCTGCTGCACTCAAGGTAGAGGGATCTAACCTTCCCCCTCCCGGAGTTTTAGAACCAGAAGCTTGTGCCACTGTCTGTTTGACTGTCCCCTGAACGATGGCACTAGCCTCCATTCTCCTAGCCATGTCTACTATGGCGTGAAAACTCTCTCTATCTGCTGACTGTACCAAGGAGGAATACCTGGGATGGAGCTTCATGATATACCTCCTCGACTTCTTCTGGTCTGTGCTAAGGTCTTGCCCAGCAAAAGGCAGCAACTCCATAAACCTGTCAGTATACTCGTCTACACTCATGTCATCGGTTTGCCTCAACTGCTCGAATTCTATCATCTTCAATTCCCTTGAACTATCAGGGAAAGCCCATCCTGCAAATTCATTAGCGAACTCCTCCCATGATAGGCTATCCACCCTCGGCTTCACATAGTTTTTGAACCACTCACGGGCCTTTTTGCATTTCAAAGTGAAACCAGCCATCTGAATGGCTCTACTATCATCAGCTCCGATCTCCTCTGTGATCATCTTGACCTTCTCCAAATATACGAACGGGTCATCGCCTGACTCAAACTGGGGAGCACCCAACTTCATGTAATCTGTCATTTTAGCCTTACTTCCCCCAGATGAGCTAGGCTGAGGTATCTGGGTATCTGGGACTGTAGGTGCTGGTGGTGGAGGAGGTACAGCATCCCCTGAGGTAGGGTTTGCTGGATTTGGATGATATGGTGGAGGTGGGTACATTGGGTACTGTGGATACGGAGGGTAGTATGGTGGGTATGGCATCTGTGTGGAGTAAGGGTTAAAACTAGGGTAATCCGATGTACCTCCCATCGAATACCCGGGATTTTGGGTGTAGGGCGGATAGTGAGGTGGCTGAACAAATCCCGAGGCCTGAGTGCCTCCTTGGGATTCTCCCATACCCTCTTCTGACATACTGACGCCCAAACTGCCATCCCTCCTTTGATCAACATCCATCTGATCCCCCATATCCTCTGACATACCTCCCTGCACTGTTCCTCTGACTGATCTGCTTCTTCCCAGATCTAAAGACCTTCTAGGGTCTCTCACTGCTCGGTCCCTGTTGGACCTACTTGACATTGCCCTAGGCAATGTTGAAGGACGGGCACCAATGCCCTCGTCCTGAGGTGGTATTCCAGTCAATCGTGCAGATCGACGGGTTCCTCTCATCCTGTTTTCTGAGAAACAGTAAACATCACATAAACATTAGCATTAAATGGTTCATGTCGGCAAGCATGAACCTCACAGCTACATTACACACATAGCATATCATCATGGTATATCATACAATCATAGCAAGACAGGACTCTACATCCTATCCTAGTGGACATGATTTTTGCCTATTGTGCTTGACCTTCTATAACATCTATGAGCCTGACACTCTAGGTCCGACCATATGAACCTAGGGCTCTGATACCACTCTGTAACGCCCCGGAAATCCGGACCGCTACCGGCGCTAGGATTCAGGTCGGCTTAAGGCCGCCGGAACCCGTAGCAAGCCTACATACATCCTGTTCACCTGTTTAATCCCATACATGATCAACAAACATACATAAGAATTAAAAAAAACTTTTCTTTTTCTTCATTCACCAAACTCAACCTGTGCATGCACTATATTCATCATATATATAAACATTAATCCCTCTGTGGGATTTCATCAAAGCCTCAAGGGCTATACATCATATGGTGAGTTGGTTTACATCAATATCAAAACACAAGATCATGTACATACCAAGGGATTAACATATACTATGGTCAAGCACAACTCTATCCTCAATAACATAATTACATTACATTCTTATCATTTGTCATATCCACATACTCTAGCTATTACATACATATGACTTTTCTCTTCTTTTCTTCTCTATCACTCCCGTACCTACAAACCTGGGGTTAGGGGAGAGGGGTGAGCTAAAAGCCCAGTGAGCAGAAACTAAAAACATTATATTAAAGTTCATGCTTTCATGAAATGCATCATATCACAGACAATCCACATCAAGGGTGAACCTGTCACCAATTAGTCCCAACATAGTCTCGTGCCAGGCCGTAGCATGGGGTCCTGGTCTTCCTGTCATAACATACATAAAGTCTCGTGCCAGGCCGTAGCATGGGGTCCTGGTCTTCCTGTCATATCATATATAAAGCCTCGTGCCAGGCCGTAGCATGGGGTCCTGGTCTTCCTGTCATATCATATATAAAGCCTCGTGCCAGGCCGTAGCATGGGGTCCTGGTCTTCCTGTCATATCATATATAAAGTCTCGTGCCAGGCCGTAGCATGGGGTCCTGGTCTTCCTGTCATAACATATATAAAGTCTCGTGGACTAATTGGATCATACAGCATTCACCCACAACCACAAAATAAAATGCAATGCGACATATTCGTGAACTAATGCAATCAGCCTATTACATGTCATCATGATGCATGAAACATGCTCAAAACATTTAATTGCTTGATTTAAAACATTAAGCTTGTTTCCACTCACCTCTGGTTAGCTCTGACCAGACACTGAAGCAGCTCACTCACTGCTGGGGTCCTCGGTTCCTCGGGTCCGAACCTACACAGGTGGACTCCAATGAGGGACCAAACATATATAAACACAACTCTAATACATCCCCCAAAAACCCCCTAAAACATCATGAAATCATCACAGAAAATATGCATGAAACGGCTGAACAGGGCACCTTCGGCGGCACCTTCGGCGGCCGAAAGTCCTGGACAGAGACGAAACTCAGCTAGGTTCGGCGGCACCTTCGGCGGCCGAAAGTGCCAGACAGAGACGAAAGTCTCTTTTCGGGGGCACCTTCGGCAGCCGAAAGCTGCCTTCACAAGAGGGGTTCGGCGGCCGAAACTCCCTTCGGCTGCCGAACCTGGTTTCTGCCAAACGGCAGAAACTTGGTTCAAATGAACCTCCTGCCTCCCAAAACCATAGATCATGCATATTTCTCAACCAAAACACACATACAAGTTCCTAGGGGTCTCAAACATGCATATACCCCATCTACAACACTTCATTCACACACAATCAAGCTACATTGCTCAAACATCATCAAAACCCATAAACTCAACATATGTCCTAACATGCATTTCTACCCATAGATCTTACTTAAAACTTGTTTAAAACATATAAAGGGTTCAAGATCGACCCTTACCTCTTGAAGAAACGAGAGGAAAGCGATCCTAGCTTGGAGATGGAGAGATTAAGCTCTTTGAACCTCCAAGCACTCAAAACTTGCTCAAAGCTCACAAATCTTCAAAACAAAGTTATAAACTTGTTAAAACCATGAAAGATCTAGAGGAAACACTCAAGATCGAGGGAGGAACGGTGGAGACTCACCTTGGCCGACAATGGGAGAGAAAAAGCTCGCCCGTGCGGACCAAGGGGACCCTTTTATAGTGGCTGGCCAGGCCACGTTCGGGGGCCGAATGTGCCTCCGCATCCATGCAATGTTCGGCGGCCGAACATGAGGTTCGGCGGCCGAACCTGCACTTCCCTCACTTAGACTTTCGGGGGCCTAACGTGCCTCCCAAAGTCCATGCATGTTCGGCGGCCGAAAGTGAGTTTCGGCGGCCGAACCTGGGTTTTTCCTTAAAGAATTTTCATGCAAAAACTTATTTAAAATCATACTTAAAACATTAAAATACATGCTTTTACCCTTCTAGAGGTTTCCGACACCCAAATTCCACCGGACGGTAGGAATTCCGATACCGGAGTCTAGCCGGGTATTACAAGAAGAACTGAGGAAGGAGGAAGTTTGAAGTAGCAGAGAGAAAACTAAAAAATTCCAAAGTCATTCAAAATATTCTGAAGAAGGTTTTTATAGGCCTAAGAGAACTTTGAAATTCAAAAATTGGAGAATTGGTAATGGCGAGGGCGCATTTCTCGGAGGAAAATGAGTCGAAAACTGCTCACAACGGCTCTATAAAAGTAAATTTACTCCTCCAACCATCATAAATAACTCTCAGAGAAGTGAAAGGACATCTCTGATAACATATAAAAAGCAATGACTGTTGAGATTGTGATACGTCTACGCATAATTTAAAAGAGACGAGTTAACCTTTCCACTTGGTTTGACCGAGTAGAAGGAAGATCGATCTATAAGGGACAGAAGATCATACCATTAGCACCCCTGACCTCCCCAATATAACCTCTCCATTGCTCGTACTTCACACTAGAAATAAATATAAAAACCACCGATCCCAATGAAGGTCGTGCAAACCGGGCACGACCTGATGAAACTAGAGCAAGTCAATCGGCCTCCATGTAATAGTTGGGCCCCTCTAGCCCATTCCGGAGTGCTAAATGTGCGTGCATAAAGGTTGTCCAGCCACCTAACATACCTGCCAAAGAGTATGGGCTCAACGGCTCAGCATTAATCAATCGTCTGTCAGCCGTCTGACATACCTACTGCACCATGCCACCATCCAGTCAGATGGAACATAAAGTAGAAAATCGGGATACAAATATCTCAAAACCCACCTCACCAAAGAAGAGGCTAAATCAGAGTGAGACAACTCTCTCCTCCCTCAAGCTCTAGCATATTAACTCTCTCTAAAACAAAAAAGTTCTCTCTCTGGTACATCAACTGAGGAACCCCGTCGGATGGAGGCTCTCTCTTCTCGAGGAACTAAGGCCCAAAAGGAGTTAATCTGCCTCTCATATACTCATAGAAGAATCTCCGATGGACCCTGACCATATTTTCTATCTTTCAGATTTCCTCCCTCAAAATCAGGTGCGGAGGGGCCCAACAGAATCAATCCCGAATCAACGGTCAACTCATTAGATCGAATCGCTGTCAGATATTCACATTTAGACACTCCTCTGGATCTCACATTATTACATACTATAGGACATATATACTGTTGGATCTATATCAAAAATTAAGCCAGATTTAGTCGCTACCAAATCTGGCTACTACATCATTGCGACTTAATACATATATAAGATAAACAAAATTCAAAAGCAATACAAAATAATCATATGTACATTGTCACATGTATAAAATATTGATATATATTTCTTCTACATTCCTTCAGGCAAAAGGATAGAATTTCGGAGTGGAGTGGTCTTTCCGCAGCACAAGGCAATATTTTTAAGTTTTCCCAACTTTGTGTTCCTTTTATGCATATTTCCATTTATTTCAATACGCAAGATGGAATGGTAAAGATATATATATTTTTTATTCATTTAATTTTTTTAAATTTGCGCGAAAGAACGTCCTCTATTAACGAAATTATATTACACGAATTTAAATTAATAAAATAGAAGATTTCGATTACGGTTCATTTTAGCTTTTGTTTTTTTCTTAGTTATCATTATTGTCAATTACGATATTTTTCCAAAGAGCACATCACGATCGATCCATGAGATATGCCACCGAAAGGCCAAGTAAAAGACAAAGATAGCAGTGAAACTAGATGTACCAAGAAAATATATACAAAGTTGGTGGGGAAGAGTCAACATTGTAGTTTCAAAAGGGAGATTTTCAGAAAACGCGAAAATGGAGTGAAGAATCCAATAATGGTATGTAATAGATGATGGAGAAACCATGAATGGAATATTCAGTAAGCATTTTAGTACCTTGTAACATGTTTTTAAGGAAAAATTTTTTTCACACAACAACGATTATATATTATTTTTATCTCATAATATTAAGATTTATTTATATGAAAAATCTAAAATTTTTTATTATTTTATAATTTAATTTAATATTTTAAAAATTGGTAAAATTATTTAAAATTATAAATTTTATTATAACGTAAAACGTGATTTATATATTTTATTATATTTATATATCATATGAAATAAATGCCGTTGATATAAATTTTATTATTTTACAATTAAATTTAAATTTTAAAAAATTGGTGTAATTCTCCCTAATGGGTGTTTGTCTATTCTATAACAAGCGCAATCTCCATCTCCCTCCTGATTACCCAGCATCAGGCATGATATGGGCTCAAATCAATGTCGGGAGATGACGAGGATGTCGACCCTTCGCCCTTCCGTGTAACTTCAAGCCGCTATTGCTAGGCAGAAAATTTAGAAGAGAATTTTATTGTGGATCTAACACAATTGTCCAATCTCCAAACCCATAACTTGCTACTACACATCAAACAAGACATCATGTATGAAAAGAAATGTGAATTTCATGTCATATCACAAAACTTTTAATTGAATTTTGCCATGTATTTGTATTGCCAAGTCATCTAAATCTCATGGTGCTCGTTTTGCAACCAAAAGTGTGAGGAACTGTTGAAATGGCCCACAACACAAAAGAGGGAATTTTTGCCTAAACAGAGAAGAAAAGCAGAAGAAACAGACAACTTGAGAAGAGGAAAATAGCTCTGTTTTCAGCAATAGCTCTGTTTAGAGTTTGAATTCAAAATTTTAAAGTAAAAAATAATTTCAGTGTTATTAAACTGCAGTTGTTTGGTGAGCTAAGCAAGATTTAAAAAAAAAATATTATTATTATTATTTTATATGTCAAGAACCCTTGCTTTCTTCCTCCCCTAAATTCAGCCAGCTAGATTTGGAAACTGAGTGTTTTGGGAACTGAGTGTTTCTTTTTTTTCCTTCTTTTTTTTCTTTTTCCTTGCTCATTATGATCTTTTACTGTGGTTTGGATCCAACGAGCTAAATTTATCATTACACATAGTCAGATTCCAATAGTTAGATTCCAAGAATGCCATTATTTACCCAAAAAATACTATTAGGAATATAAACTGATAAGAAATTTTTGCAATTTGAATTTATTAATAATATTTGAACTCATTTTAAATTTAATTAAAAATTAATTTAAATTATTTTAAATCTGATTATTAGTATCCGAATAAAATTCGTAATCCGTTTAGTTTTATATATTTTAATTAATAATTTATATAAAAAATATTTTTTATTAATAATTTTTATTTAAAAAATCTAATATTTCTAAATAATATTTAAATTTAAAATTTTAAATAAAAATATATAAAAAAAATTATAAATATTATTTAAAATATATTTTTTATATTAAATTAATTATTTATATAAACAAATTCGGATAGTCAATACCTTTACATAAAATGCGAACGAATATTTTTTTAAATTTGAATAGATTTTAAATTCGATTATAACTATATAAATTCATTTTATTAGAATTTTATCGAATTTGAATATCAAAAATATTTAATTCGGTGTCTATGATCAAAATTAAACTTTGCAGAAGTAAATCATAAAATTCCAATGATAACATATTTTGCTATCAAACTAATTAACTTTGGGCCTTAATCTTTAAAAATTTATCTATGAGAGATATTAAAAAATAAAAAAACTATTTCAACTTTAAGAGCAAAATGAAAGAAAATGAGGGAGACCAGAAGAAAGCTTAGAAAGAGAGGATTGCAAATGTCATAAATTTTACAGCTAATATATTTTCATAGTAAGCTTGAAGCTTCTGATGAACTATCGTTTCTGGAGGTCCGGGCATTGAACCCATCATCAGAAATTTAATGAAGCTTTATTGGATTAATGAAGGCCGGGATAACCAACACTGCTTCTTTGGACTGACCATAAACTGGGGTATTAAAAAAATTTGAGTGGCACAATCAACTAAGCCGTCCAGCCACAAGACAACAGGGACAAGTCTTTTGGTGGCAATTCCCAATAATAAATTACTTAATCTTTTCTCATAAAGTTCAAAGCGGGCGTCTCCCGAAATCCTATAAAAACCCCCTGCTACACGTCCATTTTTAAACCCCCCCCAGTTCCTCTTCTCTCTCTCTCAAAACATTTTCCTTGTAATAACAATGTGCCACCGCCAGCCAAACTCCTCTGCCCTCTCCTCTAGATGCCCTTGCCTGCTCTCAATCAAGGACCCAGCAGAGTCTGACATACAAACCTTTTTGATACCCAAAAGCCCAGCACCGAAACAGCAGCAGCAGGAGGAACATGAACTGCCACCAGAATTACAGGAGCTACCACACAAGACCCACATCTCCCTTGCGATCGAAGAAGCCATGTCCATTGCTAAAATAGCCCTTCCTTTGATTCTCACTGGTCTTGTGCTCTACTCTCGCTCGATGATTTCTATGATGTTCCTTGGCCGCCTTGGCGACCTTGCTTTAGCCGGTGGTTCTCTTGCCATAGGCTTTGCTAACATAACTGGCTATTCTGTCTTATCTGGTCTTGCCATGGGAATGGAACCCATTTGTGGTCAATCTTTTGGAGCCCAAAAACACACCCTTCTTGGTCTCACCTTGCAAAGAACTATTCTTTTGCTACTAATGACTTCCTTACCCATTTCTTTTCTATGGCTAAACATGAAAAGAATTCTTCTATTTTGCGGCCAAGATTTGGCCATAGCCACAGAAGCACAGTCATTTCTTCTTTATTCTCTTCCTGACCTCTTAGCTCAATCCCTTCTACACCCATTGAGAATCTATCTCAGAACTCAATCCATAACATTGCCTTTAACATTTTGTGCTATTCTATCAATTCTTCTACACATACCCATAAATTATCTTCTTGTAACACACCTTAACTTAGGGATCAAAGGTGTTGCTCTTAGCGGGGTATGGACTAACTTCAACTTTGTAGGCTCTTTGATCATCTATATCTTTATCTCCGGTGTCCAGGAAAAGACATGGGGCGGATTTTCAAGAGAGTGCCTTAAAGAATGGAAAACTCTCTTGAACTTGGCCATTCCAAGCTGCATCTCAGTATGTCTTGAATGGTGGTGGTATGAAATCATGATTTTGCTATGCGGGCTGTTGTTAAACCCAAGAGCAACAGTTGCCTCTATCGGCATTTTGATTCAGACTACTTCACTAATCTACATATTCCCATCTTCTCTAGGCTTCAGCGTATCCACAAGAGTAAGTAATGAAATGGGTGGTAACCAGCCCAAGAAAGCAAAGCTCGCAGCCATTGTAGGCCTCTCTTGCAGCTTCGTTTTGGGCTTTTCAGCTCTAAGTTTTACAATTACAGTGAGGAAAATATGGGCTAGCATGTTCACACAAGATAAAGAGATAATTGCGTTAACATCACTTGTTTTGCCAATAATAGGATTGTGTGAGCTGGGGAACTGCCCACAAACAACTGGCTGTGGAGTGCTAAGAGGAACTGCTAGACCCAAAGTTGGGGCAAATATCAACTTGGGTTGCTTTTACCTTGTTGGTATGCCAGTAGCAGTGTGGTTAGCATTTTTTGTAGGATTTGATTTTGAAGGACTATGGCTAGGCCTATTGGCTGCGCAAGGCTCCTGTGTCGTGACCATGTTGGTAGTGATCTATTGCACAGATTGGGACTTTCAAGCCCAGAGAGCTAAAAAGCTCACCGGAAATCTGGGCGTTGTTGATGCTGGCAAAGAGATTGAGGAAAACAACTCATCTAAACCTGAAATCAAGGTGGATTCTTTATACTATTTTGGTGATCAGTCACCAGTTTAATTAATGTGTCCTTTTCTCTTTTTGCTGGGAGCATTTACTCTACATCTAATCAAATTCAATTTTGCTTTTTGAAAAGAGGAAAATATTTATCTAATTCACTATGGACCAAATTAATTATAAAATATAAATAAGTGAATTTTTCAAATACTTTTTTTCTTTCTTTTTTTCTAAATATCATGGGAGGCAGCTAAAGCCGCTTTATATATTGCACCGCTGTTTATTAAAGTTATACGTGTATAAACCAGTTCTAATTATTTCAAAGCTTTGATTAATCCACTAATTTTATTTGAATTCAATTCAAATTTAAATATAATCTTTACGTTCAATTTAAAGGAAAAGGAGATGTTCTATTGTGCAAAATTATTAGAGTGAAAGCCGGCAAACCTCTGAAAGCTAAAATGGAAAAAAAAAAAAAATACTACAAGGCTGTATAAGTGAATATTGAAATAAAATATTTAAATGAGTAAAATTAAACATTTTTTTTAACAAATGACCACATTTGAATTTGAAAAACAGGAGAACTTGACGATATATTTCAGTACCGCCATTGGTAAAACATTTATTTAATATTGCCATTGTATTACAAAGATTTTTTTAATGATAAATATTAGTAAAATGTTATTATACTTAATCTTGAGCTTCACTAATTAGTTCCTTCCACAAGGCTTCTGCTTGCATGCCGACAAGCTTTTCAAGAGTTCAAGTTCGACTTGCACATGTATGTGTTGTACATTTTCTTTAATCTTAAAATTGCAGTTTTTGTGGGGAAAATTAACCAAAATGCTACCTACGCATGCAGACAAATGACAAAATATATAATTAGTAGACGTTGATTACTTAAATTAATGGGAGAAAAGATGAAATTTGTCATGGAGCTATAGACCTAACCTAGGTGAAGTTAAAAAAAGATAAAAACTAAAAACAATGCATAGATATGGGTTTAAAATTAGGGTAGCCTGTCGGTTGGTTGAGCTATAACACACGACGTCTCAGCCGTTGCGGGCGGCCGGTTGCTTGATGGCGACCAATTCTCTACTTTTTCTCCCCTGAAATGGGAATCTTTTAATTACTAGTAAAGTAGCGAAAAAGAGAGAATATATGCAGATGCAGATGCATGTGCAAAGTCAATGGGGGGATTACTTAAAGAGTCATACTGAAGACTCCATTAAAGATAATTCCACTTAATAAATTTCTGTCGCTTTTTATGCTTAAGATCTCCAATCTTGGATTAAGGGAATCCGATTAATTGGAATTTTCTACGTGGTTTATATTCCATTAATTATACCTTAATTAATTATATATCTGTTGTAACCTTAAAAATCTTAAGAATAATTAGGTGTTAAGGGTTGACCCTCCATTATTTAATTACTGCCCTATTTAAATTAGGCCCCTCTCTCTTTCTTTCTTTTTAATTATTCATCCAGTTTCAGAATCATAAAACCCTAAAGCTAAAATAATAAAATTTGCTGAACTAGATTCGCTAATGTTTTCCTGGATCGACATTATAAGAAATTGCATTAACAAAAATAATCACCTTCTCAAGTCAACCTCTCTCCCCATGCTCTTCCATAAAATATGGGATACTCTCAACTTCCTTAAGCCAATAATAATATCATCTCCTGCAAGATTACCAGACCTTATTTATAAATTATTATTTATATTACTATTAAATTTTTTTTTTTGAAAAATTTAATTAATATCATCAGTCAATATGCATATTATGAAAAATAGTTCAATTTGAGGATGTCAATTAAATAATATAATCACTAACACTTAATGCCATTTTTTAATTAAGGAATGTATAATAAAACTATATATATGCTAAAACAAATGGAGTAGTCAGAGCCATATGGACTGCAGGATAAAAACTTCCTTTACTTTATGAGGAATAAATTTTTAGAAATACAAATAAATATATTGTCTATGTTTTAAGTAGGGATGTAAATGCACTAAACCATTCATGAGCTACTCGAGATTCGATTCAATAAAAACTCGATCGAGTTCGATTCGATTTCTAAACGAACCAAATTTGAGCTTAATTTTTAAGCTCGTTTAGTAAACGAGCCAAGTTTGAACTTCATAGTATTTGGCTCATTAAGATTTGTAAGTTCAGTTCGTTTCTAAATTCATGAGCAGGCTCGCGAATAGGCTCATGACCAGTCTTGTTAAGTAAGTTGAAATTATTATCATACGATAAATAAACTCAAACCCTACATATATTTTCATGAACCAAACCTAAATTTTTTAAAATTCATCTCTATATAGTTTAGTTACACTCACTTGTATATATTTGAACTATTAAGATTTAAAAATTCATCTTAATAAGTTTACGAGCTAATTTGTAAATATAATTATTTAATTAAATTTATTTTAATTTAAAATTTATTAATTTTAAACTAAAACTCATTATACACGTAAATAAATTGAATTACTCTTAAATAATTTGAGACTAAATTTGATAAAAATCCGACTCGTCTAAGCTCGTTTACTAAACGAGTCAGCTCGAGATTGAAATGAATAAAACTTAAACTTCTTAATATTAGACTCAAGTTAGAAATGAATAAAACTTGAATTCAATTCGAATTTAAAAAAATTTTAACGAATTAAGTTTGAACTTTTTAAAACTCGATTCAGCTCGTTTATATCTCTAATTTTAAAAGGATTTTGATTAAAGTTTAAATTTAAATTTTTTAAATATTTTTGAATTAAAAACTAATCAGCACGCAAAGACAAATCAATTCAAATTTTATTAGAAATTAAAATTAAAAAAAATTGATTTATATATTAGATAAAGACATTAATTACTAGAATAAAGAAAAATATGTATTTATGATTTTTTATATATATAATTAACTCAATGTATAGTTTGAGCTCATAACTTGCGGTTTTAAAATTATTTAAGTTTTATTGAGTTGATCAGTATTTATGATGATTTTTTTTTTTAAAGAAAAAGTTGTAATCCTGGCAATTCATTGTCTGCGGAAAAATACGTGGGAGAGAGAAGGGCAGTCCAGCAAAAATGAATAGGCAAATGGAATTTGACCAAATTTAGTATTGTTGCAGTTAGGGAGGCAAAGGAGCTGCAGTAATGGAGAAACTATTGATAGAGGCTAAAAGAAAACAAAAGTATGGTCATAGTCAAAAGGTAGGCGGAACCCTTTCAAGGAGACAAGACGGCGCACGTAACAAGCCTCCACGCTTGGATAAACCCCACCCCCGACCCTTGTTTTCGGATAACTGGAACTATTTTCTTTAAAAAAGAAAAAGAAAGAGAGTTTACATGGCCCCAGACCCCCAGTTCCGTGTCACTTTGGGCCTCTTGGTGACCATGACGCAGTACTGTGCATAGATGCTTATCAGAATCTTAAAACACACACGTAATGGATCTTCAATTTTTCAATTACACGTTTCAATTCTGATTCTTTTCATTGTTTTTCTTTCGGGGGAACATGTTCTTTATCTTCAAACCATGCATGCATGAACTAAGTATGTTGCAACTTGGAACCAAAATTTCCTTTGTGGAATAAAAAGCGGAAAATATTATTGAATCTGACTCACTCTTTTGAATATTTTTACCTCCGAATATGAAAATAAAATATTATAATAATGCTTGGAACCCACCACATGTTTTATGTGTATTAATCTAATAAAATCTTTTAAAATATTAATTTAATTAAATCCTTTTATCCACTTTGGTTTCATGAATCAATTGCATGCTTATCTGAAGGATTTTCCTATCTTAAGGAGGAATTAAAGTTAACTAACGCCATATCACTTCATGCCTCATACCTATCCACAATATGCAAATATTATGTATAAAAAGATTATGAATATCCTCGAGAGGAATAAAATAAAAAAAAGATATGTGTCTTCAATGTGAATTTCCTTGGCTAAAGCCTGGAATTAGTGTGTAGCAATCACTAGGACCATTTCCTTACAATCTTCAAAGCATACTCCTGTTTCAAAAACACAAGGCAGACTAATGAAATGTGATATTCCTGTGTCAGTTAGAAAATGGTTAACATTGAACTTGAAAGTTGAAAACCGACCAACAGATGCTTTGAAAGTCAAAAAATATTACAAGTGCAACAAACCTAAAACCATTACTATTATATATATATTCTTGTCTCAGGCCTCACTCACCCACCCACCGTTCACGCGCCGACGTTGTGTACTTTTGCAACACCTAAGCTAGCTTTACTGGTGGCTGTGCGTAGGGGCTGCTTAAAGTCTTGGTTATGAATGATTCATCAGACCGAAAGCTTTGTCATCTTCTGTTTTTAACTCGCATATATTCATTCTAAAAGTAACATGTAATATTTATCCTAAGGAGTTTCAATTATATATGTTAAAAAAGCATTCAAAGCAACACGCACCACCTTTACTTTCTGCAATGTTGGAAAACTGGAGACTCCAACTAAATTCAACTTGTCTAGTTCATTGCATCCATATCATCAACCCAATAGCAAGTATCATCAACCCAATAGAATACTTGCTAAAGTAGCAGAAAACAATCTTGCTTAATATCACGGCCGAATATTCTTATCTTATCGAAATATAAAAGGATGATTAAGAATCCATGTCACTGACCACATCAGATTGAGTTCTTAAGAAAGTTATGTACATATGGATTGGTTTTTCTTTTCAGAAAAGAAGGGGAAAAAAAAAGCCTTTAGCTTTCAGATAGAGCAATGGCGTCACACCTCACAAAATCAGTTTCGTGGGAGTTACTCAGTTGGGTCAGATTCAGAAAGATAAAATTTTGAGAGGGACTTGAATGTGATCATTGTCATTGATTATATCTTAGCTTATCTTTAAGGTGATAAATGGCAACAGCTCCCTCTCCCGGGGACATACGATAGGATAAAGAAGAATCATTCTACCTTAAATATTTAAATATAGTATAAAATAATTATAAAGTAATTAAAATTTTTCACATGACAATACTATATAATTTTTTTTGAAGCATGTCTATCATATATGATGCAATTTTTGTAGAATATTCCTCGGACTATGAACAGAGAGAAGAATACATGTCCGAGATCTAGGCTCGGTCGACGGCATACAAGAGACAAGGTTTCGCAGCCTAGGCCCAGGATTCCGTGTCGAAAATTTGCATGTAATTCTTTCAGTCTGCATGCAGTTGGAAATTAACGTCACATAAATACACTGATTCTTTCCTAATTTTAGACAATCTATATTAAGTCAAAAGAATGGGTGAGCTTTCAAATTTGACGGTATTACGCATTGAAATTAATTTTTGAGAATCTAGGCATGGACTTTGCTTGTTGTTTTAACTGTTTTATCAATATATAGGTTTTTTTTTTTTCCTTTTAGAAATAATAAACTATTTTCATTCAGTCATATTAAAATTAATTTTCAAAATTTAAAGATTTTAGATTCAAATTGTATTTCAAAATTAAATGAAAAGATTTCAGCTTACATTCAATAATTGCAACTAAAAATATTCTTGTTTAAGAAGTACATATGCATTACATAGTGCATACGTAGAATTCACGAGAATGATGAAGGGAAATTAAATAATTAAAAGTGGTAATAGTAAGGTGATAAAAGTCTAAACCCACCCACCCAACAGCATAAATTAACATTCAACTTTAAAGTGCTAATTAATCTTTTTGGACAAGTTGGACGTTACGTTAAAGAAGTTAATAAAAATGATGCTGTCTGCATTAAGGCTTTTTTTTTTGTATGTGGCATAAAGTTGGCTGGTAAAGAAGTTGATAAATATATTCTTTACTAGAGATGATATAACAAAAGCCAGTTTTGAGAATAAGATTGAATTGAAGTCCTTGTTGATTTGAGTCTCGCCCTTCGCATTCTGGGCCTTCACAAATTATACAAATACTTGGGCGATAATTGCTTTTGTATGGATGGTGGAAGAGAATTATCGGGCCCCTGGAGCTGGAGGTCATCTGAAAGTCCAAGCAATTTTCATGGGCTTTAAAGGTAGTTGTATAGGCCCAGGTAGGTTATGAACACAACCTGATTATTTAGATCCGTGAATCCATATCTCCTCTTAGGTTTCAAGCAACGTTGGAGGAAAGAGGTAATGTCCTCTCAAATTGGCTGTGGCTGGCTATATCTTGGAGTAGCCCAGGTGTCCACCGACCACTTAGCCATGTTTGACGAGCGTGGTGGGGTCTTGGGCTATACCCCACCTTCAATGACAGTCTTAACAATCAGCATGGATATTTTGATGGAGATTTATATTATCAGCATTTCGATACTTCCAGGGATGATAGTTTCAACATTTTAAGGTGGCTCAATATAGACATAGTGGCAAGCTCTTAACCAAAATTTAGAACATAACCAAGTTGTTTGTTGGATGCCTGATGCTTGCAACATAATAAAAATGAGAGGATTTCTACCCGCACTCACAGGCCAGAGTGGTTCATAAGAATGATTTTTTTTTTTTATTACACCAAGTATTATCAACTTTGCACAGAATTATCTATTAAAGGGTCATTAAAAATAAAATTATTTTTTAATGTTTGATACATGCATATATATATTTATTTTTATTATCTAAATTTTGATAATATGATAATTTATTTCGAATAGTTATAAATTAAAAATTTTTTTTCTCGTTCGACTTGCATATAAAACAAAACTCATGAATTTAAGAAAAGTAAAATGCTGACAAAAAATAAATATCGAAAAGATAGAGATAATGGGATTTTATTCATGGTTGATCCACCTCTCACTAATCTGTGATTGGTAATTATACTAAACCACTTCTTTTCAAAACACTGAATTTTTATATTTGATTATTCTTTGCAAAAATTCTCTCCAAACTTCAAAAGGGAGACTCTTTCAATTATCCTATATTTACTTTTCATTTTTAAGACTGGTTGTTTGAGAAAAATAATTTATATTTAAAAAAATATTTTTCATATGCAAAATATTTTTTCACGTAAATTATTTTAAAAAATAATTTATTTTTTATTATTTAATAATAATACTGAAAATATAAAATATTAAAAATTTATATATAATAGTGTTCATTATATTCTCAAAATTCATAAAAGATTTGAAATTTTTAAAGGATAAAGTTATTCTACTTTTACTTATTAAAATATTTTTTATTACCTAATTAGAATTCACGTTAAAAAATATAAAAATATATGTTTTAGAAAAAATATTTAAATCTAAATTTGCAACCTTTTTGTAAATGTTGTTTACCTTTATACTAATTATTTTTTTCATGACAGAATTTGATGTAAATTATAACACCTTTTATCCTATTAAAATATCTCCTGTAAAGTTTTAGTCATACTTCTTAAAATTTATTTGGTATCGGTATTAATAAATTTTATTCAATAAATAATTAGTTATGGTATAATTAATACACTCTGTTCCGAATGTTTCGAATATACTATTACTGTGTCCAATTTGAATTTACTTGCAATTTACATCATCTCACCTACAGATTCAAAATTTGGTCAATTTATGAAAGTTTAACTCTTTACTTCAACTTTTATTTGGTATATCTTAGACCTAATTTCAATAACTATACGATAAGTTGTGATACTAACACATACTACTCTGTTAAAACTTATCCTGCCAGATTTACATTTTTAACTTTCATGTTTGGTTTTTTTATTTCAAACCTTTAAGATATAAATTAACATAGGTGAAAGAACATCGAAGGGAAAAAAAATAGCTAGAGAGTAGAAATGGAAAAAAAAATTTAAAAAAGATTTAATATTTGTATGATTTTTTATTTCCCTTTAGTCTTCCTATAGTCTTCCTATAGATATGTGAAGTTAGGGATTGATTTTACTTGTCGAAAATATTACTTTGATTGTATAAATATGTTATATGAAAGTTAAAATGGTGATTGATAGGGTAAGGAGTGTTATATAAATATCTTATTAAAATTTTTTTTTTATATTCTTAATTTGACTTTAGAGTTAAAATCACAATTTCCGTCTTGTTTGATTGCTTTTATATTTCTAAAATTACTCAATAAAAGTAAACGTTTACATGTTAAGATAGAGATGCAAATACATTTTTAAATGCTTTTACGGGGTGGCCCATTTGTAGACGCATTATACTTAAAACACATCTCTCAATAAATAGTATAAAAATATGCACTAATTATAACTAATCTCTAGCCCATGTATATATGAAAATCAAGGGTATTTGTTTCATTAATGAAATTAAACTTTTGAATTCATTCAAAAAAAAAATATCAATACAGTATAAATCAATTATGTTTGAATTGATTCTTAACGCACGAAATGCGGGATAGTATATTGTCCAACAATCGAGTTGATTTTCGGATGGTTAAGCCAACTTCTGCTTATTACACTTAGAATAGTTAATTAAAATTTGATTTAGATTATGTAAGTAAAGTTTAAAATAGCAACATGTTTTCATAATTAGAAATAAGTTTAGACATATCTATATATGTTGAATAAGTCTATCTGATATTTTTTTTTTTTTTAATTTTCTAAAGGGAGAATCTCTCTGGGAGTCGAGTCTCTAAACCTCTATCGCTTGTCAATTTTTCCCCATCTCATTGAGTAAAAAAAGCCTCTTTTATTGTCGGAAAAATGAGTTTCTTTTTTATCTCTAGATAGACGATACTTTTATTATTTTTTATATATTCTTTTTATTTTTA
Source organism: Manihot esculenta (assembly GCF_001659605.2). Lineage (NCBI taxonomy): Eukaryota > Viridiplantae > Streptophyta > Magnoliopsida > Malpighiales > Euphorbiaceae > Manihot > Manihot esculenta. The sequence goes on along the minus strand of NC_035174.2, from coordinate 2,635,058 downwards.
TTTTTTTTATCGATGGACCGTATTTTTTTAAGGGGTCTTTAATACCTATTTTTTCTAGCCTTGATTTTCTTTTACATGCAGGAAATAATTGTCGCTCTTTAATTTGTGAGCTTATATAGGTAAAAAAAAGTCATATTTAGAGTTTGCCTTAATTAAGTGAAAATCAAGAAGTTCAGGCTAATTTACAATATTGGAGATCTATTGTAAACGAGGCGAGACTTTTGAACTTTGACGGAATAAGTTGGCTGAGCGGACGAAACTTGTAGAAGTTGACGCTAGGCGGGACGACCTGCCAAGCGGGATGAATTGCGGAGTGGACGAGCGTTGTGAAGTACGCGAGGCTGGTTGGGACCAAAGAACGTCCAGAAGCTCAGAGGGGCCACAGAGTGCTCAGGAGCTCGAAATGACTAGAAAGTGCCCAAGAGCTCACAAGATTAAAGATGCTCGAAAGCTCGAATGCTTGCTAAGACAGGAAAGATGCCCGGAAGCTCAAAGGCTTGCCAATGCTGTAGTAGCCAAGAAGCCCGGAACCTCACCAAGCATAAACAGACAAGAGCACGGGTGAAGCACACCGAACATGAAGATCCTACCGTTACACATGGCAGGTCCGTGTAGTCTTCTATTTCTCCGCAAAAGAGTAGATGGGCCATTTTCTATAGAATTCTTGTACCGACATCCTCCTAGCAGCAACCAAAATATTTTAGAGCAATTGGACCAAATGGGAAAATGAAAAAAAAATCATTGAATAACTTATCTCTACCCTTATAAGACTGGGAAATTTTCTATTTTTGATTTTGTTTTTTAAATTAATGATAGCCAAGTATAAAAAAGGTGGGGAAGTCTATAAAACCCCACCTATCCATTCCATTTAAGAACAAAGAGTGAAATGGCTTTACATACACAGCCCGCTGAAACCACTTGCAAGAGAAAGTGTGTAGAAAGAGAGAGTGTGTAAGGAGAGTTCCTGTGCCAAAATTAAATTGTGTCCTTGTAGCCTTGTAAAATTATAATTTAATCATTGTACTTTTATTTAGTAAATTAAAGCCTCCCTTTTGCAACTTTTGTGTACCAACTTTCTTCCTTGTACCCTTTCTTCTTTATGCCCTTGTGACTATTTAGCATTCGTTGTTGCCATTCTTTTGGTTAGTTCAACTTAATTCAAATATTTTGTTGAGCTACTTTTGTTGGTGTGAGGCTGACTTCATTTATCAAGCTAATTTGCAAGAGACTTGACATAATGCGCAGATTGGCGTTGCTTTCACCCTTCTGTTATTCCGATGTTGGTCTACAAGGAGGCTTGTGAAGCAGAACCTTGAATGACGTGTTTTGTATCACTGAAAAGCTCTTCGTTTACCTTCATCGGTGCGATTGCTTGATCTATGGTGGGATCTCCTTTTTGATAAGAAAATAAGTTTGGTTATGCTTTCGTTGTTTTTATAATAGAATCGATTCAACTGCCTCTTTGCCTCTCTCAGCTGTTCTTCTCAGTTTCTCCCTCACCGGCGGCGCTGCAAGCTTCTTTGGTTAGGTTGCTAGGGTTTCGCAGTTCAAGGGCTTGGGGCTGATGTCTCCTTTTGGATTGGTTTGGGCTTTCTTTGTTAGGGGGCGCTGGGGTATTTGTAAGGGGCTTTAGGCTTTTGGGTTAGGCAGCTGGTGGTTTGCAGTAGTTCATAGGCCTATACTGTTTCTTCTCTATACGATGTATTCTTACTTTTGGAAATCTGATCTTAATTTTTTAGCAAAATATATTCAAGTATTAATTTTTTTAATAATAAAATATTATTCTTTTGTAATATTTAAATATTAAATTGTATATAATACTTTTAATAAAAATAAAAATAAATGATAAAAACTAAGAAAAATAGAGATTTAAAGTAGAAATTTATTTTTTTTAAAAGTAAAATTACTGATTGTATTAATAAAATCTTATCAAATAAAGAGGGATATTATTTCAAATAGAGAGACAATTATATCTGATAAATTCTCTAGCCAAAATATGAGCAGTTAGAGTAATATTATGACAAATCCATCCAACAGAAATATCAATTCTAGAGTATAACAAAGATTTATAATTATTCAAAATTAAATTTCTACATAACATAATTTGACAAAAATTATTCTAAGTGACTGTCTAAATCTCTGCATAAGATAATTTGACAAAAATATTTCTCCTTTTTCATCTCTCAAGCATAAATTATTAAAATCTGCCGAATAAAACCACGGAAGAAAGTTTCTACAAGATAAAACTCGAATAAAGTTTCTACAAGATAAAATTCAAATAAAGTTTCAAAACTGACGTCGTCATTGCGATTCTGAAAACCCATAATAATTAGTAAACCTCCATTGAACATTACCTTTTGAAATAATCGAATCAATAAAATTTGAAGAAAAATCAACCACAAAAACAGATCCATAACTCTTCCATTTTAACGAAAGGTCTCTTATTAATTCTTGTCTATTGATTGAGAAGCAACTATCAAAATGTAAAAAATTACGAAAAAATTTCATACGAGAACTAATAGTTTTTATTTCCATCAAAAATAAAATGTCCAACTTGTAATTAGAAACCAATCCGAGGATTGCCTCCATAAATTTGTAAAAAAAGTCTGTATATTCTGAAAATTGTCTGGATTGTACGTGAGAAACATCCTCACCATACAGAAATTATAAGTGACGATTGGAATATCTCTGGAACTCTTAATAGGAACAACAATATCTTCTTTTTTATCGATAGTCAATTGACGCAGATCGTCTTTTATGGGAAGGAAAAAGAAGAAGTTAGATTTAAAAAAGAGAAAAAATCGAGAATATCGAGTTATAAAGGACCACATAGGAAAAATTGCATCGTTACTTTAAATTGTAAGTACAAACTCATTTAAAATTAATATTTTAGTATGTTATGGTATATTTTTGCCTTAAATTTAAAATTATAGACTTGTTTAATAAAAAAAATTAAAATAAATTTATTTGTCCCCAATAAAAATATGGAAACGAATTTGAACTGATTTCCTTTCATAATCATACCATCATTCTACCGCTAAGTTTTGGAAGCGCAGTTTACTTTTAGTACAATTTCATTGGAACTTTACCTTTCTTCTTCCAAATTAAGTATCCTAATCTAATAAAGTCACATCTAAAGATCTTGAAAGCCAAAGAGTCCAAAGACAAAGTTACATTGAACACCCAATGAAAAATGTCCTTTGTGCCTCCTCACTTCTCACTACTAAAGCCTATAGTACACCAGGTGATTCTTTCCAATCCAAATATAATATCATATATATCCTTTTGGGCAATTATTGTTTCTACTCCTAAAATAACATCATTAGCAACTTTGCACTTTCATTTTCTTTGCATCATATACCCAAGATAATCGCTTTCCTTTTTCTGCTTTCTTACCCTTTTTCAATAATTGGTTACTACTGCTGCTGTTGACAATGGCCAATTAAGGAGCTCAAAAATCCCAATACGCAATTGGATACCTCATGCCCTTGGTGGGTGGTAGCTATTATAGCCTTTGTAGGGAGGGAAGAGAAGAAGGCTTTCTAAAATTGGATTGATAACTTGCTTAAAATCTTTTGAAGTTTTGCTTAAACAAATCCATGGTTATCATTTCATCTACGCTTTACTACAAATTCGTCTCTCTATGATTGGTCAGGTTAGCTACTTGATAGCCATTACACCTTCCTTTTTGTCATTTTGTAGCCTCTACAGGAAGCAAGGTATCATAATAATTATTAATCATCAATCAACCACTACTGTTTCATTAATAAAAGAAACACAAGTGCCTCCACATTTATCAAATTGGGTAAAAATGCACTACACGTTCTTCCTCTGTCGAGTGACGAGTCCTAAACCCCAAGAGAGAAATCTTCACAGATTTAGGAATTCAGTGGTCTCTATCACTGTCTAAAACAGAACCATTCAAATGGAAAATGAATCTGTGAGTATGAGAGAGGACAAGTTTATGGTAATATGAACTATCGATCCCATTTATTTCTCGACTTGAATGGTAGATTTATAGAGGCTAACAAATCTAAATACATTAAAGAATGGAGATGATACCAAACCAACTGGAGACAAACTCAAAGCACATCCACACACATTGGAAGAAAACATCTAAGTGGCTGTAGCATAGAGCCTAGTTAAAGAAATCCCATGGGAACTTGGGTTGATGAACTGAATTATTATTATTATTTGTGGCTGATGTTGAGGTGGACGTGGATGCTGAAGTGACAGGCAATAATCCAGGGGCAGAATCAAAGATTTCCCATTGTGTAGTAACAACAACTGCCCCAGATGTTGAACTCTGCCGCTCATGATGATGGTTAGCCGGCAATTGCCTTGGTTGCTCCTCTTCTATTGGAATGAGTGGTTGTTCTTGAATTGGGGCTAGTCTCTGTCCATTTGAATTATGCTTTTGCTGATGCTGCATTGGTATCTGATTGCCATTGCCATTGCCATTAGCCATGGAGTTCTTCATCTTCAATATATCTAGAGTCTCTACATACTTCTGGACTCTTCTCACCTTCATGAAAATGGCAAAATTTATGAACCTCAATTTGGTGGCAAATTGTCTAAGGAGCAATTCAAGTACCGAAAAGGATTTATATGAACTTTAGGAATCGGAATTACCTGCATTTTCCTTTGTAATTTCACATCCCCATCAGCCATAATTCCATCCAATTTGAGCAATTGATTCATTAATAACTCAATCAAATTAAGCACAGTTTTTTCTGCTACTTTCCCTCCTTTAGAAATTACAGATTCAAGAGCCGAGACCTATTGGGTTTCACATTTCAAACATCAATATCGATATATAAGAAGATGAAACACACGCTTGGCATAATTTGAAGATTTTCAAAAGCAAATACCTGGCCGGCCAGCCTATCAACCTCGAGGCTGATTTCTGAGATGGATTTTGAAGCCTTCTCCATCTTAGCATTCCTTCTCATCTCAAGGAAACGTTTTTCTTGGCTAATTGGGTCCTCAACTAGCACAATCTTGGACTTGTCCTTCACTCCAGACATGTCAAGAAATGCATTTGAATCCCTCTCTTTGTCTTTGAAAAACAGCTTTTGGTCTTGATGGTGCAGTCCGGTTGGCCCTGTCAACATTTTCTTCAACTCCCCTGCACCCAAGCCAATTATATATCATCAATTACCACCTACAAAATTACAAATCCATTCTTGGCAGCTCTCTCAATCTAAATATTAGACCCCAGAAAAATTTAATTATTGTGGAGCTAAGGAGTTGAGAGATATTATGAAATTTACCAAATGTAGCTTGGGAATTAATACTGATTTCGTGATACGTTGACCCGTACTTAACCCTAACTCTTATTGTCGGAGGTGGGATAGAGCTCCGATCTGAGTCCGGGTTTCGCTTCTGTACCACCATTCCTCCTGGTCTAAGCTCCCACTCAGCCCCAGACTCACCTCCGCCACCGCCGCCAGCTCTTGAGCCGCCATTCATATGCGACAGCCCTGTCGGTTTAGTCTTCATTCTCATCATTTTTTAAAACGCCTTGTTGCTTGTATCGGTTGCAAAATTTAGGACACTTTTCAGGCAAAAGAGCCTCAGATCTCTAGGACTAGAAAGCGTGATTCTTGAAGATCTGTGTTAGAAATCATAGAGACTCATCTGAGACAAAGCTGTTCGACTCTGTTCCTGATAGAGTTTCAGACTGCTTCCACCACAGCATTACACGAGTCCAATCCCAACAGCCACGCGTACACGGAGAGAGAAAGAAAGAGCGCGTAAACTTCTAAAACCTTCCAGTTTTATTCTCCTTCTTTGCTGAATCAATGGCGTCTCTTAAAAGAAATAACTTCTGCCCATGAATGAATGAATCTTAAAACTCTTGCAATTCAAGAAAACTTAGCTCACCGGTTCCCCGGCTGCGGGAAAATTAAGAATCTGCCAATACCTTGTAATGAAGGAAGTGAATCCTAGATCTCTCCCAAAAAATGAAACCAGATAACTCAAACTCTTTCAAGAATGTTTATTTTCCTCCTCAAAAATCCGAACCAACAAAAGAAATAATAATAAGAATAACAACAACAATGACGAGAGTCTAACTTTCTACAAATTTTTTCCCAAGAAAGAACAGAAGAAAAATCAATGTGGAGTCAAAATCAAAGAATATGGGATTTCAATGTGGAATTATTCTCTCTCCCTCTTACTTTGCTGTTCTGGAGATTTCACAGAGGAGGGAAAAAAATAAAAACAAAAGAAAAAGAATATAAAACGAGTGGACAGCTAACTGAGCTGTTGTTCTGGCTTCAGGACTATATATATACTTTATATTGATACAAATAATTTATGTATTATCGGAGAATATTTTATGTTTTTTTTTTTTAAGAAAAAAGAAAATAAAGAAGGCCGCCAATGCAAACTATTTAAAGGTTAAAAAACGGAGGAGAAAGTTTGGGTCTTTCACCGAACTAATGCTACGTGTTGAACACATCCGGGTCTATGTGCACTCTTTATAGGGCTTTGCTTTCTAAATAGTCCACGTGTATATGATGGGGGCATATACGGGAATTTGCAACAGCCCAATCATCGTCTTGTTGTCCATGTGTCAGCTAAGCGGAGAAGTGAGCTTTAGTTAAACTTTTTTTTCTTTTTCTTTTTCTTTTGGAAGAAACTTAAACAGTAAAGATGGCTTAGTCGGGATATTATGTTGGTACCAACAATGTCTAAACCGGTGACGTTTCGCTGTCGCTTGGTTCACACATGCGGCACGTGCCATGCCACCGTCTTAAAAGGTTAAACCATAACCATAAATTAGTGATTAATTACTAACAGGTACCTTTGGTCGTACGGTTTATAAGTAATATTTAAATTTTGTAACCACAAAAAATACCTACTATTATTAGGCTAATAATTTCACCTAAGCTAAACGTCAGTCTATGATTCTGTTTGCGGTCCATCTAATCCATGCCAACTATCAGTGCCCACAAATTCGTGGCTTTTATTTGCCCAAGCTAAGGGTATGTGAAAAATCTAATGAACAATTGGACAGAAGCAAGCCTGCAAAGTGCACACTCAGCTAATGCTTCATCGCAAGCACACTGCCTTTTAATAATTTTGAAACAATTTAGATTTCCCCCCATTTTTTGAAAAAAAAAAAAAAAAAAAAAGGAGTATTAACTTGGGGGTCACTTTGGTCGGCCCTGCTGCAAGTGTTGGTTTACAAGTCAAGTATAAAGCTACAAAACTTGTTTTTCATTTGAAGGCTTTCCTTTGTCTTTTTACGACCCTTTTGGCTTTGAGAATTGGGAGGGCTCTCAATCTCTTCCTCATAAATTAAATATCTACCAGCTCGTGAAGGTGGGGTTGAAAATGTCATCTCAATAAAGAATGAGCCAACGCTCCAAACAGTGAAATGCTAATAAAATATGAAAAAGATCGACTTAAATTAAATTTATATAAATTAAAATATAAACTGATAATATGATCAATATAAAATTTTATATATCTATATAATATATTTATATATATTTAATATAAGTAAGAGTTATCTATAAAATAAACTATATATTTTTGATAATAATGTAGAGGTCAAGTAAAAAAAACAATGCATTCTGTTTTTATCTCATAAAAATGAAATTTCTTATATTTTTAATTTTTTTTCTTTTAAAATTACAGTGTTTTGAAAATATAAATTATGTAATTTTTATAGAATAATATAAATATAAATATATTAAGTGAAAAATAAAAGTAAGTTTATGTTTTTAAGACGAATGAAGTATTACAACAAAATTTATATTATTAATTAGTAAAAAATGGAAATATATAAACTAAATCTTTAAATATAAATATAAATATTAATTTGATAAATAATTGATTTATTTTCATATAAAATTAAATTTACAATAGCTATCCATTGAGGGAATTACACATTTGCAATTCACTAGTATCGGTTTCATCGTAAACGTATTCATTTCCATCAATTCTCCCAACGCTTTTTATTCAGCTCAGTCTTTCAAACACGTTCTTTTCAGTTTTCACTTCTCGCGCTCTCTCTCTCTCTCTCTCCTTGACTTTATTGTCCGCCACCGACAGTCCTACACGTGCAAGTGGAACGTGTGAAAGCTATACACGTGGCGATATCGAAGCCGTTGAGAAAGTCGTCCCACGTGGGAATAATTGGATGGATTATATTCTGTGCATACGTAGTTTGATTAAGACAATGCAACTTAATTGTGCATAAACAATTATAGAGACGGAAGGTCGGCAGTATTTATACTTCTTCCTGTGTACTTTAAAACGTATTTATTTTTAGCATTTAAAAAAGTAAATCTTTAAATAAATTTTAGAATACTTTTTTAAATAAAAGTAAATTTTATTGACAAACGACGATGGGATAAAGAACAGAAATCAAGGTTTCCGACGACAAAATAAAAAGAAAGGTTTTGAATAAATGGTGAGTGATTTAGAGCAGACTGGGCCATGAAGGGCATGTTTGATTAGGAACAAGAAACCGACCATTGGCATAAAATATTGGTCTTATTGGAAAGAAGAGTTTGGTTGCCAGCGGTTTCATAGAATTTCTGTGGTCTCTGTTTGGAATAATATCTACCACGTGATCACGTAACAGCCTACACTTTTCTGTTAAATTTACCGGTTATCAAGATTTTTATGCACTGTTCTTAATGTTAAATGCGTTTAATTTATTTCTTCTAACATCATTTTCCGGGAGTTTATTTCATTTAAATAATCTCCATTCAACATTTGAGAGAAGAAAAAAAATTCCACTCGTTTTTTATCAATTTTTTCTTACTTAAATATTTAATTATCAGGAGGAGATTAATACCTGTGAATTAGCTCCACTAGTATAGAATTCTTTAATTTTAATTTATTGCATTCGAAATTACTTTTTTTTTTCCAGAATAAATTAGAGTAAATAATTCAATAAAATTAAAAAAATATAAAAATTCACTCGATATTTTTGAAAAAGTTAAAGATGAAATAGTAATTTGTTTAAAAATAATGCTGTAATTTACTGTCCAAGAACTTCGAAATTCACGCGTTTCTGATGTTTATTATACAACTTGAGATAAATTAACCACTTCACGAATTTAAATAGTCATTAAATTTTATTTTCAAAATAGGCAGCAAATTGATTTCAGTTGTTTTATGGTGATAAGCTTAGCACAGAATTTGAGAATTCAAAACCAGTCTATATATATGAAACGTGTTATTCTCTTATTCCTATTTTATTTGACAACAGCTTTTTAAAAGGAAAACAAGAACGCTGAGGATCCATTTCTAAATGTATTAAATCGTGACAAACATGGTGCAATGAATCAGAGTTTGCGATCTAAGTCTAACTATAATCAGGAAATTAAAAAAAAAATTCACCTGTCTCCAGGCTGCCCTTGGATTTTTCTCCGAGGGAACAACACTCTTTCTTTGCTCTTTCGGATAAAAAGTGTATATTTATTTATTTTATTATTTATATATCGATTATTTTATTATTTTTTGTACATAAAAATTTCATGAAGGGATTTATATTTTAAATATGAAATTCATTATGATTTTTGATAACGTATTATTTATTTAACACCGAATATACACTCAAATACTTACAAGATTTTACAAGCAACCCTGAAATTGCCAATTCACCAAATTTAGTCTGTAGTTTACTGTCCAAAAAATGGAACATTGCATGCCATGCAAAACTTTCATATATATATATCTGAGCAATCAGTTAAGAATTGATGGGTAGTGTTAATGATAGTTGCAATTCGGTAAAAGGAAAAAGAGAACCAAAAAAACCCATACTAGAAAGCCCACTGATTAGAAAAACTTGATTAGTTTTGTAATAAATATATATTCAGAATTTAAGTGAGCGATTTCAAGTGGAATAGGAGGTTCTTTGGACTGAAAACGGTGGCTCACCATCTTTAAGAAGCATTGTCGTGCAAGCAAAAGTTGTGGCTAGTTCGATTCTAGCTCCCCACTTCCAGTTTGACATTTTCTGCTCCAACAACACTGATGCTTCGCCTAATATATACTTTCTACTGCACTTGGAAAAGCTGCTTTCTATCAAACTCCCAATGCTTTTTTTTTTTTTTCTTTTCCTTTTTTGCTTTGAAAATTCAGATACAGCATACACACATCACCAAATAATAAGCAAAAAAGTAATTATTTTCTTTTATATTTTCAAATAAGGAAAAGTGAGGAAGTTTTTCTATTTTTCTCTTTCAGTCCTTTTATTCTCCTCACATCCAAAAAAGCAACCAAAGTTAAAGAAATATTAATAATTGGATGAAAAATCATTTTCAATGTAAAGTTAGGCCTAGCACAAATGCGGCCCGAGTTAATTCCAGGCCGGAATCGGCCAGCAAGAATATGATTAGGAAATAAATCAGAAATGGATCTATTATTAGTCATAATTCCTGCCAGCTTCAATTTTAATAAAATTTCAACTTTTTTAAAAATTTAAAAAAAAAAATCCTGCTAGCATGTAGGATTTTTATAAGTGCAAATAATTAAGCTGAGATTGGCATGACCAAATTATTTGGAATGGAGAAGATGAGATGTCATCAAAGATCTTGTTGACCCTAACAAATGCACCAATCTCACACGTTATCCCAAAGTGTGCGAGGCGAGTCCTGGGTGTTAAAAGGTCTATTTATTAGTTAGTTGCTTGATTAGCTAAAGCTAATTACACTTTGGAAAATGAAAATCCAACTACTAACAAAATTTTGAATATTGTTGAGACGTGAAGCCTCACCCATGGACAGTCCCATTCTCATTCCTCTTATAATAATTTACTCAATTCTGAGATTACGTTTGCGATTAATTTTTATGTGTAAATAATAAGCAAAGCTCTAATTTATAAAGTTAAGTGGCGTCGTTTTGTTTCATTTAGTCATAAAAATATTGTTGGTAGGGAAAGCTAATTTTGGTACATGTCCAAATTCCACAAATATTCTAAACAGATGAAATAGCACCCATTATCAACAACACATGTACATATACATACAAGTCGCCAAATGACCAATCACTGATAAGGCTATTTTGTAATTTTAGTATTCTTAGACAGCATTAAAATTATACCTTTTTTTATTTTAATGAGAAATAAAATTAGGTTTTTATGTATATTGTAATATAATAAAAATGTGATTCATCAAACTGTTATAAATTTTAATATATTAACAATAAAAATTTCAGAGAATAGTTGTTGATAAAAATAATTTTAAAAATTTAATTATAAATTACCATATAATTAAAGGCTGGAAACAGAAACTCAACTCCAGAAATTTTAAGTTTGAAGTTTTAGACTACCAAGGAATTCGTAAAGGGGAGGGTTTTTTTTTTTTTTAAAGATATAAAGATTTCGCTAAAAAACTATTAAAGGTTAAAGATTATAAAAGAGTTCAAGGCTTATATAGACAGGTCCAAGATCTAACTTAGAACAAATATTTTAGAAGTAAGGTTTGAGGGTTCCAAAAGAAAAGAATCCAACTAAATAATAAACTCTAAAAGTTCTATTCAAAAATTTAACTTCCCAGCTCGATTAATACAAAAACACGCCGCTTTTTTGCAAGAACCAACATTCTTTAGCGATAAAAAAAGATTTTTCTTTCTCACGAATCGAAACTAATTACAAGCAGAAGTTTAAAGAGAAATTGCAAGTCAGACGATAAAGATATATTCAGAATTAAGCAAAAAAATGAGTTGGACGATAAAGGTATATACAATCAAATAGAGAGAAAAAGAAAGAGTTGGACGCTTCTGAAAGGGAAGGATGCGCTCTTCCTCAATCGTGTCAAGTCATCTCTTCCGGAGTCGAGTACAACTTCCAAATCAACAATACTTTCTTCATGAAAAATTTTCAAATGCAAATCTAAGAAGCAACATATAAAAATAAAGAAAAAAACCACACAAATGCAAACAATACAAACAAGGCAAGCCAAAAAAACTCTCTCTCAATAAAAGCAAAACATAATAAAATCACAAAAATTACGCACAGTCTCGCCCAAAGGAGAGGGTGTACATCCACTTTCGAACGAAGAAGAGAAGAGCCACCCCACTAAAAAATAATAGGGAAGCCGCACAAAGCCGACAAAAAAAAGAGATTTTGTGTCTCTCTCTATCTAGCAGATAGAAAGCAAAAGTGAATTATAATATAGATAAAATTAATTGATAAAGATAAAAATTAAATTATAAAATATTTGTTGACTCAAACATAATGTATTTGTTTGATATGAATTTTTATAAAAAAATAATTGAATTTTATTGATAGAATTTAATTTATTCATGAAAAAAATTTATTTATTTTGAATCATTTAAATGTAATAGAATTTAATTAGAATTTTTTATATTAAATAAATTAATAATAAAATTTAAATTAATTTAATTTATTTATCATTCTTATTATTTTTAAATTAAATATAAATATTTATTCTTGTAAATAATAATTATTTTTATTCATTGAGAAAACGTTATTAATATTTTTGTAACATTCAAAATCTAAATTTTACATAATTTTTACTATTAAAAATATAAAAATTGTATTTTTTTATTAACAAAATAATATAATAAATTTTTAATATTAATTATAAATGTATTAACTGTATATTAATAGTCACTATTAAATTAAAATAATTTTGTAGTAATTATTAATTAAAAGTAAAAAATAAATTTAAAATTAAAAAAATAAAAAAATTTTCAAAGATTAGTTAATTAATTTTAATATAAATAACATTAAGTGAAATCATTTCTTATAAAATTTTAATAATATTTACTTTTAATTTAAAATTAATTTAATATTATTGATTTTGCTAAACATAAAAATTTATTTTAAAAAAATATTTCTTTTAATTTTTTTAAAATTAAACATTTCAATCAAGTTATAAAAATTAAATTATTTTATAATTAAAAATTAAATGAGTAATATATATTTACTTTTTAATTATTTATAATTTAAAAGTTGAGTGAGTAAGCAGTGAGAAGTAAATTATATATATATAAAAAAATCATATTGGTAGGATGTGATGTTGGAAATGACACCATTATGACATGCGGGGGACTGCTGCCTATGCTCTCTAGCCTTTAATCTTGAACCAGTTGTCCTCACATTTTTGTGAAAATGAAAAGTTTTACCTCTTTAATAATAAAGAACCTTTAATAACTTTATTTTTAATAGAAGTTGATTAGCAAGGTTAAATCAACAGTACTAGTTAATGTGGGTATCTACGGATGCCTAAAACTTAAAAAACTAAATTTTAATTGTAATCAAACAATGATTAGTTAATGGCATTAAGATTTATTGGAGAACAATGACCAGACAATTGCATTATGAGCATCAGATTCAGAGCTGGTGAAGCCCCCTAATTATGCATCTCCATTAATGAATTGCCACGGTATTCAATAATGGGGAATCCCATTCATTTAAATTAAGCCTGTCTCGGATGAAGACCACATTTATTTTATACATCTTCCATCTTAATTGACCAAATAAAATATATCCGTTTCGATTATCTTTGCACTTTTGCTTCATTACAGAAGAAGAAGATTATCTAGAAATGGAGCTGTCCAAATTCCATTATTACATTGCTGGAGCCCATTAAAGAATAATGATATTGAATTGTACCTTGATTTATTTATTTTTTTTAACCTATAAATGAAAATCACTTGCTTCCAAGGGAAAAACAGAATTCCCACTGGAGTTGTTGGCCGGCCCATTTGTCCATGTCTCCTCCTGCACATGCTGACATGCAAAAGTGAGTGTCACAGAATTGCCTATCAATTCAAACCCTAAAGAATCTTATCTCAGGAAAAACAGAAATTGGAACAAATGCTTCTCAGACAGTGAACATCAGCCATGGCAGCTTCTCTAAGTTGCCATTTTCAGTTCACAACTTCACAAGAGTTCCAGTACTGCCAATGTTAAGCCTTCTATCTCCACTGGGAATAGACAGTTAGAAATGTGGCAGCAAAACAAAGGATCTATGGTCCTCCAGCAAGCTGCATTTGTGCTTCCTTCCACTACAGCAATGTAGAAATTGTGGAATCACGGCCACAAGCAGCAGTAAGTTAAGTGAGCTATGCATATAGATACATATCATAGACGTTTTGGTAAGCAGATACTGCTCTGAATGAAATCATCCCAGAGACACATTGATTCCAAAAGGTTTAAAGCATATTTTAAGTTCCTGGGTCACAAACATGTCAAAAGTTGAAAGAAGGTGAAAAATGAAAACCACATTTATATAAGATAAACCAAGAATATTAAATGTGTCCTACTAAAGAAAGAAGGTGATGGCTACCGGACTTCACGGGCTAGCTAGGAGGTGAGGCCTGCGAAGGCTGCCCCAGACCAAGATTCAGGAAGCCTCTCTTTTAGGCCGGACCAACTCCTTCGGCTCAGACATAGTTTCAGAGTGCAGATCGAACCACTCACAAGTCCAAATATCCTAACTACGGGCTCAGTCCATGACGTGACATGAGAAAGGACAGCAGGTCCAGTCACCTAGCAGCCCTCCCTGCATGCGCGCCGAGAGGAATTAAATAGCCGCCTGATGTGGAGAGGACGTCTGACGCCATTTGTACCTACAGATCTGTCCGACAGAGACGAGCGGTACTGTAACAGGGAGTCCGTTAGGCACGGCTAGCAGACGAAGGGAAAGAGGATAAAAAGAGAGGAATTAAATACATTTCTCGGGAATTAAACTTAAACAATCACAGTAAACTCTATTTTTTGGATTTCAGAATATCAGAAGGTATTCTATCTGATTTACCCATATCAAACATGATACTACAAAATGTGCAGTGCCTATAGTCTTGGCTATTAGAAAACCAATTGTGTGAAAACTGATATTTTATTTCTTTCTTGATGCTTTCTGCTTCAGCCTTTAGCCCATTTTGAAGTTTATCATTCCTTTTTTGTTTGTTGTAGTGGTAGAATCTGGTGTATGCTTGGGAAATTTTTTGTAACGAACAAAATTTCTTGAGTGTCAGCCTGGAAATTTATACTCGGGAAGATTACAGATTAGAAGAAAAAAGCACCACGTCCTGCAGAGATAGGAAGTTTTAGCGGCAGTTCAACGCAACAAAAAGAAGGTTTTGTCAGCTTTAGTTATTAGCTTCCCTGAAGATATGAATATATAATCTGCAAATCCTGAAAGAATTAAGCAGATCCTCCCTCTTTTCAGAATCTCAGGAGTGGTTTTAAATAGACAAGGAAGACAGGAAAAGCACACGTTTTACAAGAAAAAATTTTTAAGCTCCATTTGACATGTGTTCATTTAAAATGAAATTTTATTAAACTATTACTAGTTGTTAATTTTTTTAGTTTAAAAATAAATTGTTTTTGTTATTAAGAAAAATAAATCAGTAATGTATTTCAAAACTTAATTTACTTGAAGAAAATTTTAATATGCAGTATTCATTATTATAAAATAATAGTATTCATTATACATTATTGTAAATAAGTAAATTTTAAAAAATGAATTTCTTAGTATTATTTGTACATTTTGATTAATTGGAGTTAGTTTTGACTTCCAGTGGCCTCCCCTGCCCAGGTCTGCATGTTCAGACAGTTGGGCCATAGCCCATTTCTTCCTTGATGGGCTTTAGGCCTGGGTCTTGAGCTTTATGTTTTAATGTAGCTTGTTGCTATCTTTTAAACCTGGAAGTCATCTGAGTGAATTTAAAATTTTATTTTTTAAAAAGCAAAAGAATAAATTAATTAATAAAAATAGAAATTGACATCTCGATCCATAAAAAATGAAACACAGCAATAGTGTAAATTTTAATTTAATTTAATTATTTTATAATGAGTATATCAAATTACTGTATTTTTATATTGAAATTGGTTTGAATTTTTAATTCAAGATAAATAGGAAAAGAGGGATTCGAGAAAAGTATTTTTATATGAAGAAATCATTTTTCCTATGGAATCTATTGGCCCATGTGGAGTGGAAGATAAAAGCTCAATCGTACGGCTGCGATCAATTAGTCAAAATGTATTAGGCCATCATCGGCTTTTGTGCTGGTGCATGTGGATCAAATTTATTTTCCATATTAGTGGCCTTCAAAAAATTATTATTATTTTGGTAAATACAAGGACAGTTAATTTAAGAATATTTCGCAATTTAAAATTAATTAAAACTTAATAATTCAACTTTTGACAAAAACATTATTTTGAAATTTATTTTATTAATAATCTGGTCACGTTTATATAATTAATTGTATTACTATTTTTTTATGTTAGCTTTTTTATTTTTCGTTAAATTATAAAAGCCAACTTTAATCTTGGAGGACAAGGGAAGAGATAAACCAGAAGGCTTTGGGATTATTAATGAAGTAATATATTAGTCAAATACGTATGACTCTATAAATAAAGAATATATAGTCAAATATAAATGCAAAGTATCAATCATACTTTTTATTTTAATAAGGTCTCGTACTATTCTTTACAATAATATAATGTTGTATTTACATTATTTTCTTCGACTTAAAGAGATTTTTTTAAAAAATTTACGTCAATAACTATAAAAATTATTATTTTTATTAAGCTATATCAATTTTTTTAGCTTGAGAATTAAGGCAACATAAAGAACATATATTTTTATGAAATTAAATTTTAAAAATATTTTAATATATTTTTTTAAAATTAAAAAACTCACTGAAAGATTTTATTTTAAACAGGTAGAAAATATATAAAATACTATACACATTTTCTTTCTTATTTTATTGTATTTTTTTTCTCTTTCTTTTAAATAAAAATTGGACTTCTCACACTCTCACTATTTTGTCTTTCCATATCGCAGAGTATAATAATAGAAACTACTATAGGTGATTCTGCCCTAAAAAGGCCAACCCTCATCATAGGCAACCTTCATCTTAACCAATGATTTTATGACACGTCATATACGAGCTTGTCGCCACCGAGCGATCTAACACCGACTACATTACCATACCTTTTAACGGACACGTGTGCTATATCTCACCGGAAACAACCGGTGGTATAGGGGTTAGCTACTAGTGCAGCCGGTCACTCCGCCTCTGCAATTCCCGCTGCGTATATAAGCAGCCTCCTCGAACCCTCTACCTCTCTCTCCCCCTCCATCCTCTGATTTCAGTTTCCCGATTGAGATAGGAACAAAAAAACGTTTTTGCTTTATCCAGCTCGCTGTCTCGAGGTTAGTAGTTTCTCTTCATTATAATTCTCTCTTAACAAAAAAAGAAGGAAGAGATTTGAACTTCTTTTTCTTTAAGTTTTTCTTTCTTTAATTTGTGTTCTTTTCCGGGTTTAAGCTTTAAATTGTGATCGATCAGTGTTTTAAGTTAATGACATCCTTTTACGAGATTTCCTTGCGTTGCTTGCCTGTTGATCTTTCAGTCTTCAGTTTATTCAAGTGTTCAATTAAGGTTGAACAGTAAATTTTTCTGGCTTTGTAATTTGGGAATTCGGCAATATCGATTTGGATTTGAGTTCTGTCACACTGTGATTTTCAATGCGTGATTAACCTGAGATTAAGCTTGATTAGAAGTTAATAGCACGACTTGTGTTATATCGTCGGCATTAGTCCTTGTAATCTACATAATTTTCGGGCTCGTTTTATAAGTTCGTCTCGTTATCAAGGGAAGTTGACTAAAAATTAGGGTTTTGGGGGGTATAATTGGTAATAATGCTCTTCTCTTACTTCAGTGGTCATATATTGAAAGATTTGGTGTTTCTGAAAAGCTTTCTAGTTACTTATTTATTAACGAGGGGAGCTATCTTTAAAAAACTTCAGTTCGTTATTTTTCCATGTTAGTGTGTATTTCTACAGCTAATATTGTTATTTGCTGTTTTTTTTTTAATTGAACATTGCTTAGATACCTACAACAAATTGTTGAAAGCTCAAACAGATCACAAAATATTGCACTCCATTTGGTCCAAGCAAGAGTCTCCTTGATCAGTGACACTATTTGTACAACAAATCCAATTTAGTTTTCTCTTTGGATGGTGAAGCGGGAGTTCTGATTCTGTTTGGGGGAATCTGTACTTATATACCCTTTTGAAGTTTTTTCTTTCATTTATTTATTTATTTTTTGCATGGGTTTCAGTTAGACATTAAGCGGATTGAACATTTTTCCTATTGAAAGTACTGGTCAGGCCTGGCTCTGGAGAGCTACTTAGACTCTGGCCACCAGGGGGCTGTGCCTGCCATGGCACCTTCTCGTGTGGCTGGAGGTTTAGCCCAATCTTCCTTAAGTTCTGGAATTTTCTTCCACGGGGATGGGCAGTCCCAGGCTGTAGTTAGCTCACATTTGACCTCATCATTTGGTAACTCATCGAATTCAATTCCTGGAACTGTGCGACCCAATCTAGGTCCGGTTTCTGGGGACGTGAATAATGCGGTTTTGAACAGTGTGGCAACCTCTGGACCAAGTGTTGGGGCAAGTTCTTTGGTGACAGATGCAAATTCAGCACTTTCGGGAGGTCCCCATCTGCAGAGAAGTGCTAGCATCAATACAGAGTCATATATGCGCTTGCCAGCATCTCCCATGTCTTTTTCATCCAATAATGTAAGCATTTCAGGCTCGTCTGTTGTTGATGGGTCCTCTGTAGTGCAGCAGGGCAATCATCAAGATCAAAGCTCACAGCAAGTTCAGCAGAATCAGCAGCAGCAACAGGGGGCATCGAGTGCGACATCTCTGCCTTCTTCACAAGCGGTACAACCTTCACTTCCCATGGGGCCGCGGGCTCCTGGTGGCTTCCTCCAGGACTCTAATAATCTAACCCAAGTTCAAAAGAAGCCAAGATTGGATATCAAACAGGAAGAGATCCTGCAGCAGCAAGTTTTCCAACAACTGCTTCAGAGACAGGACTCCATGCAGTTGCAGGGCCGAACTCCACAGCTACAAACATTGCTTCATCAGCAGAGACTGAGGCAACAGCAGCAACTTTTCCAATCTATGCCACCTTTACAGAGAGCCCAATTGCAGCAGCAGCAGCAGCAGCAGCAGATGCAGTTGAGGCAGCAAATGCAAGAACAGACCATGCAGCCAGTATCTTCCATGAAGCGTCCTCATGATGGAGGTATATGTGCACGTCGGTTGATGCAATATCTGTATCATCAACGACAGCGGCCAGCAGTAAGTTCATATTTCTATAAATTGCAAATTTCTTTTATTTTTCCTATGTTTACGTGCTTGCATTCTTCTACAGACAAGCCAGAATTGCAACTTTAATTTCAATTAAGTTCTGAAGGGAAAACATGCATTTAATCATATTGTTGCTTTCATTATTCTGATAGGAGAATTCTATTGCCTATTGGAGGAAATTTGTGGCAGAGTATTATTCACCTCGTGCAAAGAAAAGATGGTGCTTGTCATTGTATGATAATGTTGGGCATCACGCACTTGGTGTTTTCCCTCAAGCAGCTATGGCAAGTTTCTTTTTCCTATTTTGCTTTATATGATAATGTTGACATACTGATCTAAGTACTTCTGTGTCATCCATTTTTCTTATCAATTATGCAAGTTGATTTTTCTACTTATTATGTCCATGAAAAATATCCATGGAAAATCTAATTGTTTTTTCAACTTATTCTGTCCATTATGTTTTTGTTTAGTATTGTTTATTCTTCCAAAACCATGTATTTAGCACTGCATTTGTATGAAACAACCTTTTGTTTCCCGTTTGATTTCAGGAGGCATGGCAATGTGATATTTGTGGTTCTAAGTCTGGAAGAGGATTTGGTAAGGGGATTTGATGCTTCTTTGTATTGGATTTTGTACTTAAAGACAATTACCATTAAGCTGAAATTCTTGAAATTCTTGAAATTCTTTGCTTTTTGGTTGAAGGACAAACTGATCTGAAAATTGAGATGGACTTAGTTTCTAGATATGCAGCAGAATCTAATTGTTTGTGCTTTTATAGAAAAAGGAAAAAAGGGAGTGAGGGAGAGAATTTAGACACTTCAATTTTTGTAACTCAGTATCTTCACCTTTTTAGGGAATTAATTACATTCAATTTTTGCGGCTAATTTTTACAGAGGCTACTTTTGAAGTACTTCCTAGACTAGATGAAATCAAATTTGGCAGTGGTGTTATCGATGAGCTTCTGTTTTTGGACTTGCCACGTGAAGTTAGATTCCCTTCTGGAATAATGATGCTAGAGTATGGAAAAGCAGTTCAAGAGAGTGTATATGAGCAACTTCGTGTTGTTCGTGAGGGTCAGCTTCGCATCATATTCACCCATGACTTGAAGGTAATAGAAATGTCTTATGTGCATGTATTGATTCTAAATTTGTCGAGAAGTCCTGATGACATATGAAATGCCTATACATTTCAGATTTTGTCTTGGGAGTTTTGTGCTCGACGACATGAAGAACTTCTCCCACGAAGGGTGGTTGCACCTCAGGTACTATTGAAAACTTTAGTCTTTTGCTTTGACATTGTTGCCCAAAAAATGTGTTTAGTTGTGAAATAATGCATCGTTTAAAGCCTGGTATACTTATTCTCTTTTTGAGCAAAATCTTTAAATGGAGCTGTTTTTACGTTTCTGAAGAAAGAAAATTATTATGTCATTAATTCTCTTAGATAACCTTTTTAAGGTCAAAATTTTAAATTCTTCAAAGTTTTGGTGTGTACCTCAGTAAAACTTTTAAGGAATCTGCACATCCATGGCAGTATTTACCAATTTTAAGTTTAACTTGCAGGTGTATTTTTTGGTAAAATGCTTGATTGATATCTTTTCAGAAAAACAGGAATGCATTTATTTCATTTCAGCAAATGAAGTTTTCTGCAGTAGATAGGAGAAGCAAAAAGGGGTGTCAAATAATGTGTCAGTAGTTTTGTATTTTGGCTAATAAATGGAGCAACTTGCTATTATGTTGGCTAGTAAAAAGAGGGGGGAAATAGTGCAATTCCAGTCCTTGCTATTTTACTTGTCTTAAATGGAGCAACCTTTTATTTTAAACCTTCTGCATTATTAAGTTTTAAGCACAATACCGAAGCCTTTTGTTATTAATATACCCAAATAAAATTCCCCATTGCTTTTTCAGGTGAATCAATTGGTTCAGGTTGCACAGAAATGCCAGAGCACAATTGCTGAAAGTGGATCTGAAGGGGTTTCTCAGCAGGACTTGCAAACAAACAGCACTATGTGAGCAAATTGATTAATAACTTGAATCTTTCCTTATCTGGTTGGATGTTGCTTGTTCAATTCTTTTTGGCTGAAGTGCTATTATTCTTTAAATGGTAGTTTTATGGGCAAAATGTGGTACCATATAATAGGCACTTTGAATGATTGTCTTAAATGTTGCCTCTGCTTTTTTTGAGTTAAATTTCAGTGATAAGGGCATATGATGATTTATTTTGTTTTGTGCAAGAGTGGATTCTCATGTCAGTGCAAGTGGGATTAATAGTTAATACTGATTCATTGTTGCTTGTTTTTAAGGGTCCTTACTGCTGGCCGTCAGCTTGCAAAGACTTTGGACTTACAATCGGTTAATGATTTGGGTTTTTCCAAAAGATATGTCAGGTGTTTGCAGGTATAATATGACTGGTTTCTGGATCTAGGTTTCAGTAGTGAAATAAGATTGTTTTATATGCTTCGATTCTTCTTGTAAGTTCTCAATCCTATTTGTGATAGATCTCTGAGGTTGTCAACAGCATGAAGGACTTGATTGATTTCTGCCGGGAGCACAAAGTTGGGCCTATAGGTAAATCCTTTATAGGCTAATATATTATGGGCTCTGTGTTCATTTCTGGAGAAACTTTTGCAATTGAACTGTTCTTAGTGCAATTATAAACTTGAAAGAGGGATATTATTAGATACTTGCAGCTCATTACACCTTCACTCGTATAGATGTGGAATCCACCCTTCATGATTTTTGGAAAGCCCACCGTGTATGTGAGTGCAAGGCTCATTATTTTTTTTATTGCACCTGGAGCATCCAATAATTTCTTCCACAAGCATAGTTTCAAGTGTGCTAACCGAGCTGGGAGATCAAAATTGTTCTATTCATATAGTGCCTTTTAGCTGTTTGGAGAATGATTTTAAGTTCTTTAACACTAAAAATTGCTTTCCTTGAGCGTTATCCTAGTTGTGCTATGAGGATGATTTGGGCAACTTTTCTATGACTGGTATAATTTTACTTCATTGTGCGTCTTCCTTAGCAGCTAGACGTTGGTATAGTATGAAGCATTTGTAATGCAATTTTGAAAGCTCTGCTGCTTCATTCTGACAAATAATTTCATTTTTAATTTTTGGTTTTTTGGTAAATCTTCTCTCTCTGGTCAGTTTGATTCTTACTGTAGAAACCAGCTGTCTTTTTCTTTTTTCTTTTTTTTTTCTTAACTCTACCCATCATGCATCCTTTCTTGTCTGCATAAGAGTTGGTTGATCTGTTTGAGCTTCAGCAACTCCTGCTTTGTTATTTATGTGGCCAGTTGTTGATGCAACTAGAGAGACTTCTTTTAACCGTGCAGTACATTAATGGATCTGATTCAATCCTTACAGAGGGCTTGAAAAGTTATCCTCGTCATAATGGTGCAGCCAAACTTCAGATGCAAAAGATGCAAGAAATGGAACAGCTGGTGAATGTTCAGGGCCTGCCAACTGACAGGAACACACTTAACAAGCTGATGGCATTACATCCTAGCATAAACAACCACATGAGCAACAATAGCCACATGGTTAGTCGAGGAGCTTTAAGCGGTTCGGCACAGGCAGCTTTGGCACTGAGCAACTACCAGAATCTGCTCATGAGGCAAAACTCTATGAATTCCAACTCTAACTCACTTCAACAAGAGTCCACATCGTCTTTCAATAATTCTCATCAAAGCCCATCATCGAATTTCCAAGGACCTGCTGCTTTTGTACCAGGATCCATGCAAAGCTTACCTGCAAGCGGCATATCAAGTGCACAAATACCACCCCAACAGCAACAAGTGCGAACATTAAGCATTAATAGCTTGCTCCAACAAAACCATCCTGCGCCCTCTCAAGGCAACCAGGCGTTGCAACAGCAGATGATACAACAACTGCTGCAGGAGATTAATAATGGTGGGGGAGGAGTTCAACAACATCCTTTTGCTGGACAGAATGGGAATGGGAGTATGGCAGGGAATGGGTTGGGATTAGGAAGCAACTCTTCTGCACCACCTCCTGCTGGTGTCACTGTGTCAGGAAGTGTTGCTGAACCTGCACCAAGTAGGAGCAACAGTTTTAAAGCAGCTTCAAACAGTTATTCTTCTGCAGCGGGTGGCAATAGTGGTTTTAATCAGAAAGTGCCAGACTTGCCTCAGAATCTCCATATTCAGGATGACATTGTTCCAGATATTGCCAATGAGTTCAATGAAAATGGTTTTTTTAACAGTGACATTGACGATAACATTGGTTATGGTTGGAAGGCATGACTAACAATGGTCCAGTCATTTGCTGTCATTGAGCAAAAGTTGGCCAAATACGTTTGTACAGAATGTTAAATAGCTGCTTTGCCCCACCTCTCCTTGCTTTTCTAATTATCGAAATTTGTTGTGACATCAGGCAGTTGTATTTCTGTAGGTAATTAGCTTCTTTCTGCTTTTTGTTGCTTTTTTTTTTTTTTTTCTCTCCCTCCTTTCTTCTCTCTTTCTCTCTTTTGAGGGCTTTCTTTTAAGTCTTGCAAGTGTAATCTATTGGACGAAAACTGGAACAGCGATTTTAATGAGTTCTGCAATGTGGGATTTCATCACGGACTCCAATGTTATCATTTTCGTCTATGATTTCAAATGTTTGATAGAGGCATCAATGGTTGAGAAGATTTTTGTTTTACTTCTAATCTCTATGTAATCCTTTGCAAAGAGGATCAATTCAAAATTGATGTATTTTTTTGGGAAATAATTTCACGCATTCGTATCGGCGATTCATGTTCTCTAATAATATCATATAAGTGCTATTCATTGGTTTTGTAAGTGCTATTCATTGGTTTTGTTAGCTACTGAAAATCTTTTATCATTCGCAATTTTGAAAACTCAGCATTGCTGGTGTTTAACTAAAATTTGATCTTTTGCATCTTTTACGCCTTGATGCTTCCAACTAAGCGACTGCACATTTAAACATTAGGGGGAATTTATGTTCATCAGTTATTGAAGATGGTACTGGTTGCGCGTTGTGGAGAACTACTACGGGCCCGGTGGCTCCTGATAAAGCGACTCTCTTTTTCCATTAATTTCATCAAATCGTGAAACATTTCACATAAAAAGCCCAAGTATAAGCTCTTCATTAGGAGTAGCAACTGACTATATCATTGAAGGGACACCAGTGGCAGTAGCCAACAATAGAGTATCACCATGTCAGGATTGGTTTTCTCATGACACATTCTTGACCAGTATTTGCATAACAATCAACAAGTCAGAAAATCATCTTAAGAAGGAAAGACTAAATAGAAACAGCCAAATGGTCCAGCTGAAGCTTCACGAACCAGTTGCTTGACGAATCGATAAGGACCAACAAACACAAGGATGAAGCCCTTCAGAAAAGATAGCTACAACTACAACCAGACTATCCGAGTAAACTTATCGTCCATTGAATTTTGGTGGAAGGCAGAATTAACCGTGACATTATTCTCCGACTGCAGTGTAAAGTGGAAAATTACGATGACTCCGTCTAATTCGGACACCCTTGTAACTCTCAAATATTTTAGTTATTTGAGATTTCGCTAGGTTCAATTTGGTGAAAAGTCCTTGTTAACAAGGAAAATATATACACACAAATTAAGAAAAAATAGAAAAAATTGGTGGATTGAGGGAAAGAGAAAGATGCAAGGAATCAGGACAGGGATTAAAAATGGTGGGTCCTGCCTTTTATAGATAAGAAGGCCAACATTGATGGGACCCCACTAATCAACTGGCCGTATCACTATGGTCAAATCTTAGAGAACACAACAGACCCTTGCCCTGCATTCAAATTATTTGGAATTGGAATTTTTTTTTTTTTTTAATTGGAAATTTATATATACAAAAAAGCTGCTCTGCATTGCATTATCACCTCTTTAAAGAGGAAAAAAAAACTTAAAATTGTCTCTGCTTCATGTAGTGAAACAACAACAAAAAAATAAGCTTCCCACATGGCTATCCATGAAGCTTGAAGCCTTGAACAATCTTCATCAAACACAAAAATTACAATCACAAACCCAGACCCAGATGTATCCTGCTATCCCCAGACCTCAAGGCGTTCGTCTTGACAGCTTGAGATTGGTTTAATTTGTGTCTTAACTCACTAGGGCATATTAACACAGAATCCAGGCATACACCACCTTTAGTATGCGTACAATCGATCTGTGTCATGGAAAATTTTATCTTAATTTGTGTGTGAAGTTTTTCGACTGTGAACTCACCTACTTTATAGTAAAACCAGTTTCCTTGTTCATGCAGGTAACATTCTGATGAAGCACGCTGACCGTTGGATGTTGATAGCTGAAACTGGACTGGTTTGTTATTCCATCCATGAACTTGATCCATGTTACACACTCTTCGTCCAAATCTTTTTGATGCTTTGCCTAATTGAAGCCTGAAAAAGAGGCTATATGTGTCCGGAGGAAATTCAAACTCTATTTCTCCTATTACTTCAAACCACCAAATTTGTTGAAGATATGCAATCATATGGAACCTACAAGTCAAAGAAATAGTGCACTTCTGTTATCATACATTACCAAATCAATTAATCCAATTTACAAGCAACAGACTTTTAATTGTATACTAATCTTAATCTTACGACAAGGCATCACCAAGGAAAAAAAGTTAAAAAGAATTAATGCTTTGGTGAGAAGGCAAGAAATTTAGTAACTTGAGAAAACATCCTCTTCTCAAATCTAATCCCTTTCCCTTTTTCTTAGGACAGATGACAACTTGGGTATCTTGTGAAACTAATATTTTGATAAGGTCATCAAAATTAGTCTGAAACTAGTGAATTTAATCTTTTCAATACGTATTAAATAAGGGCACGTTAATAAGTTAATGACGGTATTATTTTTAACAGAAGTCTTCAATTTACCACCATTATTACTGTGTTTGAGAAATACTAGTTTCTCTCTTTCTTTTACTACACAACGCAATTGTAGATTTAAAAATGGTCGTTTTCTGATGAGAAATTACTTCTGTGATTATAACATGGACAAGAAATTAACATTTTGAGAATTACTTAATTAAAGAGAAGTACACAAATGAAAACTTTTGAAAGATATCCAAATTAGGTTATTTTCAGAAAAGGGTTCCATCAATGCCATCTAAACCCCAAGCAAATTAAAGAAGAGGCAATAAAACATCAATTCTTGTAATTGGGGTGTCACTTTCTTTAGCTGTATATCCAAAATTTATCCAAATAACAAGCAAAGAAACACAAGCCATTCTCTCTGAACTTTTATCTTTCATATATATATATATATATATATATATATGCAAACCTATATGTGTATATATTTACCTGGACTCCTCGGATGAAATATGATTCCAATATCTCCGATCATCTATCCCAGTAATCTTCAATGCCTTGTATGAAAGCGACAGACAAATCTTGCCACTGCTCTTATACAACCAAAGTTGCTGCACAAATTCACAAAAAAAAAAAAGAAGCATATATATCACTATTTATAATTTAATAAGCTCAGCTTTAACCTAAGATTTAGGCATATATAATGTCAATAGAAATTCGACAAATGGATGAGAAAGAGGGAGTAGAAATACCTTGGTGCCACCATCGAAGCAATTAGTTTCACATAATCTCGCATAGATCTGCTTCTTGCTCAAATTCTCTGGACTTTCTTGTAAAAATTTCTTAACAAGAGTTTTATAGTTTGATGGCAACTTCGTCTCCCACACAAAATCAGCTAAAGAAGCGCCATGGAAGGTCCGGCTCAACCCGGCGAGTTTACATATTTCCGGTGGATCCAAGTACATAAGAATGGAAGAGACACAGCTCTCAGGCACATCATCAAGAGTGGGTCTTAACAGAGAAGGACCTCCATTACTGGATGAATAAGCAAAAGCAGAGAAACCAGCCCCCATAAAGAAATGAAGAAGAAGATGAATAAAAGAAAATTTATGAAAGAAGAAAAGATCCAGAGTGAAGAAAGTGCTCAAAGATAGAGGAGGAGGTGATAAAGCCTAAGAGAAACAAGAGGAGGAGAGATTGAGGAAGGCGTCACCATTTTCTTCATGTACAAGGACGAATCGAAAGGGAACACTGAGGTTGGGGGGTTTTAAGAAAAAAATATGAGTAAAATATTTATTAATTTAATAATCCAAGGAATTATAGAGAGACTTGTAAAATGAACGACATATGTATTGGCGTATAAAAATAATTATAAGGAAGGAAAAAAATGTGCAACCTAACCTATTGATTATAACATTTAATTATAAGGTGCTGAATTAATTATAATAAAATAATGCAAAAGAGAGTGGTGCATGCCCAACAGCCAAGTGTCTTGAACACTGCATTTATGCTGTGTTTGTAAGTTCAACCTATTGAGAATTATGGACGTGTACGAAAAGAGTGAATAAAGCAAACAAATAATGGAGTGATTAGAGAGATTTAGCATTAATTAATAACTAATGAAAAGGGAACTCAATTTTATCTTTCCACTAATTCACAGAAATAATGATTGCCAAATGCCATGGAAGATGGAAGACGTGGAGCTGAGTCAGCTGAAGCGCTGTCCACATATTTATTCCGTAGACATCTATAACACTTATGAGCCATAATCCAAATACTAAATAACTACAGGAGGGAACAATTCTTCAAAGATGTAGTTTGGTGGGACACAGAGTTGATAAATCATTATAGTATGCGAAAATACCTTTCAGATGGGAAGGCCCCCGCCAGTTGGGTTCAAATTTAATGTACACAAAACTGCAACAGATCCAACAAGCTAGATAAACTGATGGTACCCTTATCCATAAAATAACATAGACATTTTCCCTTTCAGAATGGGGGGATCTTATACCATTTGTCTGCTTGAATTGTCGCATATTTGTCATAATAATTGTATTATTTGGGAGGCTATCTTTGCCAAATTTTTGTAAAGACAGATTCTCTTGAAGTTTTTTTTTTATCAGAATTAAAAAACATATGAATTCAAATCAAAACCAAAGTACTCATTTGATTGCTTCTCGTGAGATTACTTGTATTCTTTTTCTTTCTTTTTTTTTTTTTCTTGAAAAAAATAAAAGGAAATGCAGGGGTCACTCGTTAATCGTCATCTCTTGATTGTTGTAGTTTTAAATAATCGCACGCTTCTAGCAACGACGTGAAAATGTTGTTGCCCGTCATAGCGTGCGTGAGATGAATTTTACCGCAAATTCTCTAATTCATAAAAACTAATCTCTCATAGAAATTTATAATTAAACATATTAAGTATCT
The DNA here is from genome assembly GCF_001659605.2 of Manihot esculenta. Classification (NCBI taxonomy): domain Eukaryota; kingdom Viridiplantae; phylum Streptophyta; class Magnoliopsida; order Malpighiales; family Euphorbiaceae; genus Manihot; species Manihot esculenta. The sequence goes on along the minus strand of NC_035174.2, from coordinate 2,606,701 downwards.
CTTTAATAATTTATGTTGATATATTTATTTAAAATAATATCATACTGATGCAGCCTTAATGCTGTTGACTTCAGCCAGCGTTAACCAGGATAAAATACAGTAGCAATTGTACTGTGCTTCATGTTCCAAGGGACTAGCAGAAAGTTACGGACCATATAACTGGAAGCATGTGGATGGTTAAACGACGGTGTTTTACATAACAGTTCTGAAGATACGGCCATACATCACATAACGCATTTACAAGCCATCTTTGCAACGACCAAAGGACAGACTGCAACGGTAAAATGCCAGTTGATCAATCACCTCCAACTTGCCTCTTCCACGAGTCTTCCACAATCAGTTCATCTACTCCCCAGTCCTCGTAACTGGAAATTGAAAAATAAAACAGATAAGAGTCCGACCCAAGCAAGGGAAAATTATATTACATGAGCACCTCACATTCTAGAAAATACAAGTTTTAACTTTTTTACATTAAAAGATGACAACAGTTTATAACTAAGAATATTACCTTCCACCAGGGAGGTAGCGACGGATGGTGAAAGGTATTTTCCGCTGCCGGAGTTCCTTCATAGCAATCTAGACAAAATAAGAAATTAGGCATAAAAAGACACCATTCGATAATTTACATTGAGAAAAAGAAAGGATACGATAGAACTTTTATGGTCTAAGATGCACATATGGAAGGAGTTGAGCCAAATTGATAATGGCACATGTGTTGCAGAACAAAAGGCTGTCACATACACAGTCGAAGATTAATGCATTTTTCAACCAAAAAACATGGACCAAAAAAGACACAGGTGCAGGTTCCAGTGTTCTACTGCACTTCAGCATTCTATCCTTACCCTCTATTATTGCTACAGTAATTTGGGTTTTTCTCTACAGCTACAAGAAGACCAGCAATCTCTCTCCTTCTCTCTCCCTAATCAGCTCTAGTTCAAAATCTTAACGCTAGCTTCCAGCCTCCCTCGATCAGAATCCTAGAAATAAAAGATTGCTTTCAATTTGACACCATAAAAGCATCAGTAGGCTAGTATCTCAACGTATCCTACATCACAACAGTGACACATTGCGCAATGTAGGACACTAATTAAACTATTTAATAAAGATGCTTCCTTGAAGACAAGATGAGCTATGCAATATGAAGTTCCAGAATCTAAGAAAACGTAAAAAGACTTATAATAAAGCAATTTCTGCAGCATATGACTTGTCGTCAGTTAAATACACATGTCCACTAGTAATGCTCTCAACAATCTCACCTCAAGTGGGTCTGTCTCACCCTCCAATTCAACCATTACTGGTGCATTCATGCTGCAAAGCCAAAGAGGGAAAATTTCTGAACCCGTCAATTCAATTCAATCAGCATAGTTATAAAATGATAAGGTTTATATACAGAAAATTGAGGAAAAAAATAACCTAATCTGCAGAGCGCGTGTCCCCAAAATTCTGGCACGCTCATATTTTGTCATATATTTTGATGTTTTACGAGGATGTTCCACAGGTTCCTGTTCTTCTTTATCCTCAGTTTCAATGGGTTCCCCAGGAACATCCTCATTATTATTGTTATCAACATCATCCTCTGCTCCTTCCTATCCAATCATTCCAAGGACATTGAGATAATATTAAAGAATTTTCAGCCATATCACACAAATCAAATGCAATTACTGACTTCTTACTTCGATCTCAGGCTCTGGCGGCTCATCCTCGTATCTGTGGCAATAATCTAGGGAATCTTAGATAGGTTACTGAGCAACAAAAATAAATAAATAAACGAAGTAAAATAAATTTATAATGCAGAAACTGAAACCTACTTACACAAAGGCACACCCATACCTGGTACCGTTTATGAAAAAAATTCAGACCAAGTATGACAACAACACGGTATCATTATGGAATATACATTCGAGTGATTTACAGAATCTACAAGATCTATGATCCACATCAGTGAGGGAATGTATACTTCCAGAACCTAATGTTTTATCTCAGGAAACTAGGACACCTTTAAGGAAATTTCCAATTCAGAGCTTTTGATTTTGATTACGAAATAAACCATATGCTTGAAATATCAAATAAACTTGTTAGATGTGTAGGCCTTATCAGTTGTTGAGAAGCAAAAACTTAAAATTTCCCACTGTATCGTTCCATTAAATTAATTTTCTCAGCAAATCAGAAGAATGTCACAAAATATAAGATTATCTTAAAAACTTAAAAGATAAACCCTAAACTCGTCTGTGGTATCGAGCATGGACGTCTACGAGTGCAACGCACACAGAAACACACACACACACACACACACACAGATCAAACTAACCCCATATCCATATCATTGAAATCGTCGTCCGCCATAGTTGATCGTTGAAGACGAATAAAGCTTTATTCCTTTCACTCGGTCTGAGTCCAAAGCCCTAAGCAGGGAAAGTGTAGCAAAAAAAAAAAACCTTCTCTAATTTATCCCGCTTTGATTTAGTTGGAACGCCGCCGTTCACTATCGGTTCATCACAGACGTCCGCACCGGTAACCCTCCTGCGCAATGTTCTTATAAGATTGGGCTTTCGGGCTCAATAACTTTATTTCTTCGGTGCTGGAACTTCATCACCCGTGGCCTAATCTTTTGTCGTGGGCTCGTGCACATACTTTGAAGTCATGGCCCTCTAATTTCATGGAGGCTCGGCACTCAAGTCCTTCTTGATGGGTCTTTTCCAATAGCAGCTGAAATTCTCAAAAGCAAATCAACATTGATGGAGATGGAGGGACAGTCGATTACAATGAGTTTTAGTGAACATATAGATTAGTTTCAATGTTTTTTCAAAAATCATCTATTTAATTATTATAATTTAAAAAATTAATACATTAGTCCCTACAATTATTTATTTCATTCGCAATTTAATTTTTACAATTTTATATATTTTAATATTTTATTCTAGTTTAAATACACCTAAAAATAAAGTATTCAGAATTCACTCATATATAATTATACACAATCAATTCATACGTGATATTCTGAGATTCAGATAATAGAATTTTAGTGTGTGTGTAAGTCTCTCCTTTTCTTTTTGGGGTCCTCCATTCCTTTTATTCTTTTCTTTTCGCTTGTCAGTGACGCTCGATAGCTTTTCTAATACAGGACGTCTATCTTTGTCAGGTGGGCCCGTACCATCAGGTGCCATACCTATGTCAGACGGCCATTTAATTTCTCCCAGTGCGCATGCGGATAGGGCTGCGAAAGGATGGGACCTGTCCATTTCTCTCTGTCTCCTTCTTGGGCCAGTCTCCTCCTTACTGGGCTTGGACCTGCGAACGACCCGGCCTATCGTTCACGCTGGATCCTGGATCGAAATTACTGGGTAGGCCGGCTTAGGGACACTCCGAGCTCAGGGCCTGGTCTATTCCCGTGGGCCTTGATTTAGCCCAAAGGGGGGCGCGAGACCCGTCAGTTATCAAATGCCCCTTTACCTCCTCAGCAGTTATTGCATGAGTGATGAGAGGGTAAATACCGAGGACCCATTATGAATGCTTGGCCCGAGGACAGTTCCCATCAAAACGTCTCTTCTTCACCTTACTATTCTCAAAATTCAAATCTTCCTTATCTTCACAGAACCCTTAGTCTCCTTCTGCTTTCTGCGTGCTCCGTTCGTCCTGCCTTTTTGCCCCAATCATCTTTAAGGTATGCTTCTTATATTGCTATGGATAGTCCAAAGCTTCCTAATGTAATAAACCTTGAGTCTAATGTCACCCCTTCTATCTTGAGAAATTTCTTCTCCCGAGAGTACCTGGATACTCCTCTTTTCCGTATCCGGGCTCCCTTCGCGATGAGAGGATCGTTCTTCCCGATTCTCCTCCTTCTGGTTTAATCGACCCTCAAAAAGATCGTAGTTTAGTTTTTTTTGTCAAACAGCGCGAATATGGCTTAACCTTCCCCTTTTCACTTTTCTTCATCGAGGTTTTCCAGTATTTTGGAATAACTCCCCGGATGCTTGCTCTCAATTTAATTCTTTTTATGTGTTCCTTTGAGTCTGTCAGTCTGAGTTGGGGTATCTCACCCACAGCTCGTTTGTTCGTCACCTTCTTCTGGCTGGTTCGGGCGGTATAAGATTTTTACTATTTTGCCCCCCGATGAGGGTTGTATATTTTTTCGGGTCATAAGGACTCAATCAAAGGCTGGGCAAAGGGGTTCGCTGTGGTGGAGCTAAAAGGGGATCCCGAGCTGTCTTGGCAGGTGGACCTCCCTTAGAGGGAGGTTCCTCTGGGTTGTCATGACCTTCCCCAACTGAGCCTCTCTGAACAGATCAGCTTTCTTCGACTGACTTTCGTTGATCAGAAGTATGATGTCGAGAAATGTATATTCGTGTCCAGTCTTCAAGACTTCAAGAACGCTAGTATTTTACTCTGTTTTGGCTGTCTTGTGTTTTCTTTCTTTTTCTTTTTTAATTTTTGTTAAATACCTTTCTCACTTTATTGATATTTGCTTCTTGTAGCTTCGGAGATTCCCATGGACAAGATCAAGCCCCCGAAGAACTTTGTTTTGTCTCGAGAGAGCATGAGGGCCACTCTAGATGCTTTCCGGGCTGGGCGGCCAGTTGCTGACATGACTCGGGAGGTCGCCCAAATCATTTCTCCTAGGTCGGTGAACTGTACTGTTCCTCTTGCTCCAGTCTCCTCCCATGCTTCCACACCGAGCTCCAAAGATTGTAGAGCTTCCAAAGCTTTCGGCCGCAGCAGGTCTAGCTCCTCTCCTCAATCTCCCAAAGTTTCTAAATCCAAACAGGCCCCCGCTCCGACTTTTTAGGGTTTCAAGGCTATTGAGGAGTCAGTCGAGGACGTGCAGCTTGCGAGGGCTGAAGCTGCTCCTATTTTCGAGGGTGCTTCTGAGGGGAGAATCGAGGTCGTTCCAGCCGAAGAGGGGGCTCCTGAGGGTGGAGATGAAGTCGTCTTGGTGTGCAAAGGGGCCCTAGAAGTTGGAGTTGAGGTCGTTCCTATTGTTAAGGGTGCCTCTATGGAGGGGGCTAAGCCCAAGTCTGTTGCCGCTGCTCCTTGCAGGAAGAAGACCTCAGAGGGTAGTGACATTACTGTCAAGGGAGTTACTGGAAAATGAGCTCCCTCCTCAGAAGCTCCCGCGGTGGCTCCAGCTCCCAAGAGGGTTCATACTTCCAAGTAGTTGGCCCCAGCGCTGCCTCCCCTCGAGAAAGCAAAGACTTATGTGGAGCCACTGTTCTCTGCCCCTAATAATGAGGTCTTGAACGCAGAAGACATCACCCCCATCAGTCTTCAGCGAGCATTGTTGCTGAATTATTGCAGAAGAGAATGTTTGGTGGGATCACCGAGGCTTCAGACCCACGTCTGCTTGCTCTTACTGGCCTTTTAGCCAACTCTACTAGGGAGCAAGTAGCGTTCTGCTCTCGGACTCGGGCGGAGCTCGGAGACACAATCAGGGAGATGCTCCTCATGGTGAGTTGTCATTTTTATTTTTCAGGTTGCACTTTATGTTCGTTGCTTTTTATTTCGACAATTTCTCTCTTCTTGCTAGGTGATGGGTCTCTTTATGGAGATTGATACCAGTGGCCAGTCTCTTCTGAGCTCGATGGACAGCCGGATTGAGGAGGCTCGCCATGAAGAGAACCTTGCAGCCACTAGTGATGCCCGGGGTCATCTTGCTGCAGCCCAAGAACATTTAAAGACTCTGTAAGAGGAGCTGGCTTGGACCCGGGATGCTGTCAAGAGGGCCAGTGAGAGGGCAGCTACCGCGGAGGCTCATCGTGACAAAGTTTTGGAGCAACTGTCGTCCCTGGAGGAAGCCAGGCGGGAGAGGAACGAAGCCGTGGGTCAAAGGGATGAGGTCTGGCGTGAATGTGAAGTAGTTAGGGCAGATCGCGACAACGCCCAGGCCCATTTTGAGACAATGAAGTCCCAAAGGGAAGAGGCCCTAGCTCGGGTTGTTGTCCTCGAGTAGGAGCTTGGCAAGCGCACTGAAAGTTTAAAGGACCTGACCTTGGCAGCAGAGGAGTCAAAACTTCAAAATCAGCAGCTCTGCCAAGAAGTCAAGGCTCTGGAAAGAAGATGTTCTGCCCTGCTTGAGGACGCTAAACTCACTGAATGTAATACCTGGCTAGACCCCGGTATCGAAATTCATACCTTCCGGCGGAATCTCTATTGGAATCCGGAATTCCTCGGATATTGGAAGCCTTCTAGAAGGGTAAAATAAAAGTTTTCTAAAATGTTTTTACATGTTTTTATGGTTTGATCAAGAAAGAAAATTGAGTTTTGAAAGAAAAGAAAGTTTTGAGGGAAATGCCAGGTTCGGCCGCCGAAGGTGGCTCCCTTTTGCTGCCGCCGAACCTCAAGTTCAACCGCCGAACATGCTGGAGTTGTGGAAGCACCTTTGGCCTCCGAAGGTGGTCTGGCCAGCCACCTATAAAAGGCCCCATGTCCGAAAATGGGCGTCTCCATTTTCGGGCAAAGGTGAGTTCTTGACCCTCAATGGTTGATTTTATGTTTTTCTTCAAATCTCCCAGAGTTTTTATGAGTTTTTACCATGTTTTGAAGATTTTAAGCTAAGATCAAGGTTTTAGAAGCTTGGAGACCTTCAGAGTTCGTTTCCTCCACATCTCCAAGTTTGGGATCGCATCTCCTCTCGATCTTCAAGAGGTAAGTGTAGATCCTCCTTTTCTTTCATGTTTTAAGTTTTAAGAAGGGGTTAAGGGTTTTAATGCATGTTTAGAGTAGATCTAAAATGTTAGGGTTTATGTACCCTTTATGTTAAATGTATGCTTAATGTGATGTTTGTTGGGGTATAGGCTAATTTTAAGCCCCTAAATGCTTGAAAATATGTTTATGCATGCTTTTGTGTGAGTTGGTATGAGTTGAGAGGCTTTGGGGTGGCTGGATGTGCAGGTGAGGCTCGGGTTCTGCCCTTTGGGAGAGCCCAGGTACGGCTGCCGAAGCTAGTTTCGGCTGCCGAACCTGCCTGGAGGCAGTTTAGGCCGCCTAAACTCGCCCTCGAAAGTTTGGACTTTCGGCTCTGGAGGGGAGTTTCGGCCGCCGAACCTGCCCCCAAAAGTGGGTGACTTTCGGCTCTGGAAGGACTTTCGGCCGCCGAACCCTGCCCCTGAAAGTGCCTGACTTTCGGCCACCGAACCTGCCGCCGAAAGTGCCCTGTCCAGTCTTCCTTTGCATGTATTCTAAGAATGTTTTGTGATGTTTTAGGGGGTTTTTGGGGAGATGTTTAGAGTTATGTTAGAGTATGTTTGGTCCCTCATTTGAGTCCACCTGTGTAGGATCGGACCTGAGAGACCGAGGAGGTCAGCTGTAATACCCGGCTAGATTCCGGCATCGGAATCCCTACCTTCCGGCGGAAGCTCCGTTGGAACTTGGAATTTTTGAAGATGCCAGAGTCTTCTAGAGGGGTAAAATGTGTTTCTAAAATGTTTTCATATGATTTTATAGTTTTAATACAAAAGAAACTGATTTTTAAAAAGAAAAGACCAAGGAGGCATTTGCCAGGTTCAGCCGCCGAACATGGGGTTGTTTCGGGAGTGCTTTAGGCTTCCGAAGGCTTTGAGTGAAGTAAACCAAGTTTGGCCGCCGAAAGTCAAGTTCAGCCGCCGAATATGGGATAGTTTAGGAGGCACGTTAGGCTTCCGAAGGTGGCTTCCTTTCGGCCACCGAACCCTAGGTTCGGCCGCTGAACGTGGTGAAGTTTTGGCAGCAGCTTTGGCTGCCGAAAGAGGTTTAGCCGGCCACCTATAAAAGGCCCCGTGTCCGAAAAATGGGCGAGTTTTCTCTCTCTTTTCGGGCATAGGTGAGTTCATGCTCTCCTTTGGTTGTTTTTATGCTTTTTCTTCAGATCCCTCAAGTTTTCATGAGTTGTATCTTTGCTTTGAAGAGTTTTAAGCTTTGATCAAGGTTTTGAGAGCTTGGAGACTTTTGGAGCTTGGACTCTCCATACCTTCAAGCTTGGGTCGCACCAACCCTCAATCTTCAAGAGGTAAGTGTAGATCCTTATCTTTTGTGATGTTTTAAGTGAGTTTTATGAAGGGTTATAGGTTAGGAATGCATGGGTAGTATGGATGTGCATGTTAAGGGTTTTGATACCCTTTTATGATAAAAGTATGTTAATGCATGTTTATGTGATGTTTGTTGGGAGTTTAGGCTAGCTTGAGACCCCTATATGCTTGTTGTATGAGTTGTGCATGTTTTGGAAGTGTTGGATGTGAGTGAGGGAGGTTTTGGAGGCGGATTTCATGAGGCGGAAACGGGTTCTGCCTTGCTGGGGAACCCAGGTTCGGCCGCCGAAAGTGGTTTCGGTTCCCGAACCTGCCTGTGGACGCAATCTTTGGCCGCCAAACCTTGCCCCCGAAAATGGACTTTCGGCTCTGGAAAGGACTTTCGGCCGCCGAAAGTGCCTGACTTTCATCTCTGGAGGAGACTTTCGGTTGCCGAACCTGCCGCAGAAAGTGTCTGACTTTCGGATCTGTGGGAGCATTCGGCTGCCGAATGTGCCGCCGAAGGTGCCCTGTCCAGCCTTCCTTTGCCTATTTTGCATGCATGTTTTGAGGTGTTTTAGAGGGGTTTTTGGGGAGATGTTTAGTGTTATGTTAGAGTTGTTTGGTCCCTCATTTGAGTCCACCTGTGTAGGATCGGACCTGAGGAACCGAGGTGGTCAGTAGTGTTAGCTGCTTTAGAGTTATTTCAGAGCTAGCCAGAGGTGAGTAGGACTGAACTTTATGTTTTAAAGTAAATTAAATGTTTTAAGCATGTTCATGCATCATGAATGCCATGTTATGTAATAGGTTGTTTGCATTAGAATTCACGAATATGGTGCATTGCATAATACGATGAAAATGATGTGGATGAATATTGAATGATCCTCTAGCCCGCAGTACGATATGATATGACATGATGTGACATGAGATAGAAAGACCAGGTGTAATACCCGGCTAGACACCGGCATCAAAATTCTGACTTTCCGACGGTATCTCCATTGGAATCTGGAATTCGAGGATGTCGGAGGTTCTTTGAAGGGTACGAGGAAGGTTTTCAAAATGTTTTTAAGTGTTTTATGGGTTTGAATGCAAAGGAATTGGGTTTTGAAAGGGAAAAGACCAAGGGGAAAAATTGCAGGTTCGACCGCCGAAGGATAAGTTCGGCCACCGAACATTGCTTGGTTTCGCCCGCCGAAGGTGAAGTTCGGCTGCCGAATGTTGCATGGTTTTCCATGCAGCTTAGGCCGCCGAAGGAGAGGTGGTTGGGCCACCTATAAAAGCCCCGTTGACCAGAAATGGAGTGTGTTTCACTCTCTTTTCGTGCAAGGGTAGGTTCATGCTCTCCTTGGGTTGTTTTCATGATGTTTCTTCAAATCTTTCAAGGTTTTCATGAGTTTTCTCCTTGTTTGAAGAGGTGTGAGCTTTGAGCAAGATTTTGAAGCTTGGAGACTTGTGGAGCTTGGATCTCCATATCTTCACGTTTGGGGTCACACCAACTCTTGTTCTTCAAGAGGTAAGTGTAGATCCTTAGGTTTTATGAAGTTTTAAGTGAGTTTTATGGAGGTTTATGGGTAGAGATGCATGTTTAGGGTAAAGTGGGTTTTTGGTTGATTTGTGGTCAAAGCATGCTTATGTGTTGTTTGTTGGGGTTGTAAGTTAGTTTTGGACCCCTTTGTGCCTATACTTGAGTATATGCAGGTTGTGGAATTGTGGTTTGCATGTTTTGGGTGTTGGAAGGTTTGGGTGGCTTATTGGTGCATGAAGCTGAGTTCTGGATGAACTCAGGTTCGGCCGCCGATGCAAGGTTCGGCCGCCGAACCCCTTAGGAAGGCTGTGATGGCCGCCTAACCTTGCCCCCGAAAGTTGAGTTTTGGCTTGAAAGCAGACTTTCGGCCGCCGAAGGAAGGTTCGGCCGCCGAAAGTGCCTGACTTTTGTCTCTGGAAAGGGACTTTCGGCTGCCGAAGGTGCCGCCGAAAGTACCCGAGTTTCGTCTCTGGAAAGGGGGTTCGGCCGCCGAAAGTGCCGCCGAAGGTGCCCTGTCCAGCTTTTCTTTGCTTGTTTTTCCATGCATGCTTAAGGAGGTTTTAAGGGGTTTTTGGGGAGTTGTTTATGAGTTGTTTAGAGTGTGTTTGGCACCTCATTCGAGTCCACCTGTGTAGGATCGGACCCGAGGGACCGAGGGGGCCATCAGTGTTAGCTGTTGCAGAGTCCGTCCAGCGTCTATCAGAGGTGAGTAGAACTAAACTTAATGTTTTAAATTGAGAAAGTAAATGCTTTTAGCATGTTTCATGCACCATGAGTATGCAATAGGTTGATTGCATTAGTAGTCACGAATATGATGCATTGTATTATTTATTAATGATGTGGATGGACCAAGGCGACCTCAATAGCCCACGATCTGTTAAGTAAGGAAAGACCTGTGTGAGCTCCCAGGGGGGCCGGGCGCTAACGGAGGGAGTTTTGAGGTCATGTCCAATCCGAGATGTGAAATGTTTGTGTTGTGACGCATTTCATGAAAGCATGTTATTAATGAATTGTTTTCATTGTTTCTACTCACTGGGCTTTTTAACTCACCCCTCTCCCCTAACCCCAGTTTTGCAGGGCCAGAGTTAGCTATGGAGAGTCAGAGTCAGCAAAGTGTTGAGTATGAGTTGGTTATGTAATAGCATAGTGGACATGATGTAAATTAAAGGATTAGTATGTAATGTATCGAGATATAATGTCATGTAACGGATAGAGTTGTGCTTTGCCCTAGTGTATGATTTATCCCTTATTATGCATGATCTTTATTGCATGTTTTATGTTTTAAGATGAGAAATGTGTTGCACCAAGGCTGACTTGTGATATGCTGACCCTATGAGAGTGGGTTCTATGTTTTCAGACATAGTGCATGCAGGTCAAGCTTGGCAAGGGAAAGGAAAGTGTTTTCAGTTTTTATGTTAATGTTTGATCATGTATGGAATTTATCAGGTACACAGAGTTCAGGATAGGCTTGCTACGGGTCCCGGCGGCCTTAGGCCGATCTGGATCCGAGCGCCGGTAGCGGTCCGGGCCGTTACAGAGGGGTATCGGATTTCGGGCTGTTACACCAGGTGTGGCCTAATCGTCCCTGGCAATATGTTATAAGTAAGAAAAGACCAGGCGTGGCCTAATCGCCCCTGGCATAGTTGGACATGTTATGATATGAGCTATGTAAGAGGAGACTAGGCGTGGCCTTATCGCCCCTGGCACAGTTGGACATGTTACGATAGGTAGAGGGCTATTGGTGACAAGTTCATCCTTGATGTGATATGTTTGTGATGTGATGCATTTCATGAAAGCATATGTTTAAATGATTTTATTATTGTTCTGCTCACTGGGCTTTATAGCTCACCCTTCTCTCCTAACCCCAGGCTTGCAGGGTCAGAGATAGTCCAGGAGGTCAGCAGGTTATGGCTATGGTTATGTTATGTAATAGAATAGTAGTGGACATGATGTAATGTAAAATTATGTAATGATGTAAAAGAGATGTATTGTAAACTAATGTATTGAGGTTTAGTATTGTGCTTAGCCCTAATGTTTATGGTTTGTCCCTGGTATACATGATCTTTATGTATGTTTAAAATGAGATATGATGAACCAAGCTTGACGTATGATATGTGGACCTAACTGGAGCATTTGATGAGGGCTCCAATAAGGGGGTTTTATGTTTTCAGCTTTTATGCATGTTCAGGTTAAGCTTGGTAGATGTGAAAAATTAAAGTTTTATGCTATGTTTGATCATGTATGGGATTATACCAGCTGTACAGGATGTATGTTAGGCTTGCTACAGGTCCCGGCGGCCTTATGCCGATCTGGATCCTAGCGCCGGTAGCGGTTCGGTTTCCGGATCATTACAGATTGGTATTAGAGCCTGGGCCTCATGAATACGGTGTGCTGAGCGAGGACGCTCAGGCCTGTAAGGGGGGTAGAAGCCCTATGCAGGTGGGTCAAAGGTATCCCACATCGGAAAGAGGTAAGAAGGGGGGGAAGCCTTATAAGGGCAAGCCCCAGAAGACCCAGTGGACGCGTTTTGGGAAGACAGGGTATCAAATCCCTTGACCCAGAAACAAAACCGTGAGGGGAAGGACGCTGGGCGTGAACCCAAAGCGGACAATATTCACTGGTGTGGGCCCAGAGGATGTTACAGATTGGTATCAAAGCCCTAGGTTCATATGGTCGGACCTATAGTGTGTCGGGCTCATAGAGGTTATAGAAGGGCAAGCACAATAGGAAAAATCATGTCCACTAGGATAGGATGTGGAGTCCTGTCTTGTATGATGACGTGAAATGCCATAATGAGATGCATGTGCATGAATGATATGTTATGTATGTGATGGGGATTCATGTGTTCCCACATGGATCATATGATGTTATGTTTAAATGTATGCGTTGTGCTTTCAGATAGCAGGATGAGAGGAACTCATCGATCTGCTAGATTGACTGGAGCTCCACCAGAGAATGAGGGCATGGATGCCCATTCCCTTGTTCTGCAAAGGGCAAGATCTTGTAGGACAAGCAGAGAAGGAACATCAAGGGACCCTAGGAGGTCTTTTGATGCAAGCAGGAGGAGATCAGTTCTGGGCAGAATGTCAGATGATGTGAGGGAATCAACAGAGGAGGATCAGAGAAGAGATAGTAGTCTGGACATGAGTATGTCAGTAGAGGGTATGGAAGTGTCCCAAAGAGGCGCTCAGGCCTTGGGTTTTGTTTACCCACCCCAGTACCAACCCTATCCTCAGGGCCCAGGGTATCCGATGGGGAGTACATCGGATTACTCCAGTTACCACCCATACCCTACCTTCATGCCCTATCCTCCCTTTTACCCACAGTATTCACAGTACCCCATGTTTCCACCCTCATCATTTTACCCAGGTCCAGCAAACCCTAACCCAGGGAATGCTGCACCTCCTCCACCACCATCAGAACCAATAGTCCCTAATGTCCAAACACCCAGATCTAGCTCATCAGTTGGGGGTAAGGTAAAGATGACCGATTACCTAAAGTTGGATGCTCCCAAGTTTGAAACAGGCGATGACCCTTTTGAGTATCTCAGAACGGTAAAGATGATAACTGATGAGTTGGGAGCAAGTGACAGTAGAGCCATTCAGATGGCAGGGTTCACATTGAAATGCAAGAAGGCAAGGGAATGGTTCAAAAACTATGTGGACCCAAGGTTGGAAAGCTTATCCTGGGAGCAGTTTGCCAATGAGTTTGCAGGATGGGCTTTTCCAGACAGTTCAAGGGAGCTTAAGATGATTGAGTTTGAACAATTGAGGCAGACAGAAAAGATGAGTGTGGATGAGTTTACAGATAAGTTTCTGGAGCTGTTACCGTTTGCAGGACAAGTTTTTGATACAGACCAGAAGAAGGCTAGGAGGTATACCATGAGGCTCCAATCCAGGTATTCCTCCTTGATACAATCAGCAGAAAGGGAGAGTTTCCATGCTATAGTGGATATGGCTTGGAAGATGGAGGCTAGTGCCATCATCCAAGGGACAGTTAAGCAGTACGTGGCACAGTCTTCGAGTGCCAAAATCCCGGGGACAAGTGATGTTAATCTCTCCCCTCTGAGCGAGGCTGTCACAAAGAGTAAGAAGGGAGGCAAAGGCCTCAGAAGATCGAAGAAGAACAAGTTCTAGAGCCGGATAAAGTCTGGTCTGGGAATAGGTGATGGTTCGAGCTCTGGTTTGGATGACTCCAGATGTACGAGGTGTGGTAGGCCGCACAAGGGAGTCTGTCTGGTGGGGACAACGACATGTTTTAGGTGCGAACAGGAGGGGCACATGGCACGTGAATGTCCCACTGCGACCTTAGTGATGCAGTCCCAACAGACAGCTTCAGGTAGAGTGGCTCAACCAGGAGCTTCAGCCATGGCGCAAGGCAGAGGCGGAGGGAGAGGGATAGCTCCTTCTTCAGCAGGTTCCCCAAGTGAAGGTCCATCAGCTCCAGCATGGATCTTCACTATGACTCAGCAAGAGGCTGACACGTCAGACATGGTGGTGACAGGTAATTTTCACTCCCTTATGTTTTGATATGTATGCTTTTATGAACCCTGATGTTTCTCTTTCCTCGCTGCTTAGAGAGCCGTAGAGAGTTTGGGTTTGATAGCTTCTGGGATTAGAGTGTCCTCTTTGGGTCAATGGACCCAAGTGTGATCCATCAGTGGTAGAGTCAGTCTGCCAATATAGTTCAGAGTATGTTGAGAGTAGATACCTTCCAGCCGACCTCATGGTTCTAGATTGGACTAAGTCTGATGTCATTCTAGGGGTGGATTGGCTATCTGCTCATAGTACTGCTTTGGATAGTAGAGACAAGGTAGTCATGTTCAGAGATTAGGATGGATCAAGGTAGTCTTTTGAGGGGACAGAGTAGAGATACCTAGAGGTTTGATATCAGCCCTACAGGCTCATGAGCTATTCAGGAAAGGTTGTCAGGGGTTTCTTGCTCGTGTTAGGGAGCGTAGTAGTCAGATCGGGGGAACCAGCTTCAGTGCCTGCAGTCAGAGAGTTCTTAGATGTTCTCCCAGACAAACTGCCAGGTTTACCACCGGCTAGGGAGATAGAGTTTGGAATTGAAGTGATGATGGGAACCAGACCCGTCTTTATCACTCCCTACAGGATGGCACTTGCAGAGTTAAAGAAGTAGGAAGAGTAGCTGCAAGAGTTGGTAGACAAGGGTTTCATTCGACCGGGTACCTCACCTTGGAGTGCTCTAGAGTTGTTAATGAGAATAAAGGATGAATCCTTAAGGCTTTGTATCGACCGCAAGTCGTTGGACAAAGTCACTACCAAGAGTAAGTATCTGTTACGATCTATTTTAGACCAGCTAGTAGTAGTCGGTTGTCTTTCCAAGATGGATCTGAGATCCAGGTACTATCAGTTAAGAATGAGGGTAGAGGATGTGCCGAAGACGGCGTTCAGGACCAGATGTGGCACTATAGGTTCTTAGTAAGGCTGTTCGGGTTAATAAATGCCCCTACAGCATTCGTGGATCTCATAAGCAGAGTTTTGAGTGAGTTCCTGGACCACTTCGGTATTGACAATACCGTGGTGAGTTCCAGAAACTCAGAGGAGAGTGCCCATTATCTGAAGATAGTGTTGCAGACCTTGAGAGAACATGGCGTGCATGCCAAGTTCTTCAGGTGTGAAAGCTGTAGCAACTGGCCTAGACCCACTACAGTGACAAAGATTAGCAGTTTTCAGGGTTTGGCAAGTTACTACAGGGGGTCAGTCCAAGACATCTATAGAAATTGCATCTCCTATGACCAGATTGACCAAGAAGGACCAGAGGTTGTATGGTCTGATCAGTGTAAAAAGAGTTTTGAAGAACTGAAGAGAAGGTTGACGTTAGCACCAATGGTAGCTCTGCCTACCAGTAATGAAGATTTCACAGTGTCCTATAATGCGTCCCTTGTGGGACTAAATTGTGTGTTAATGCAAAGTGGCAGGGTAATTGCTTATGTTTCTAAGCAGCTGAAGAAGCATGAGTTGAATTATCCTACACATGATCTAGAGATGGCAGTTGTAATCTTTGTGCTCAAGATGTGGAGGCAATACCCGTTTGGGGTAAGATGTGAGATCCTTATAGATCAAAGGAGCTTGATGTACATCTTGAGTCAAAAGAGATGAATCTGAGGCAGAGGAAATGGGTAGAACTGCTTAGTGACTATGATTTCAAGCTTCAGTATCTTCCGGGTGAGGCAAATATGATGTTTGCTGCCCTCAGCAGGAAGTCGCTTGGCAGTTTATCCTGTATTACAGTAGAGACAAGGTCGGTTGTAACAGCCCGGCCCCGTATGACCGGCCCTGTTACCGCTCACAGCCCGTGACCTTCCTCTGGGCCCAGCCACTGTGAGCAGCTCTTAACATCCCTTCACCCTCACGGGTTCCAGGCAGGATTTGTCCCTCGGGGGAGCCATTACGGCCCGCCCTAGCCCGAGTGGATTTGGCCCAATTCCTTCCTCTGGGAATTAGGTCGCCTCCCCCACTGCTCGAACCCTTGACCTCCCACTTTAAGGGAATACTCCAGTGATACCGTGTTTCTTTTTAGGCTAGAATTATGTGTTATTATGTGTATGTTTATGTTATGTGTATGCATGTGCTAGTTGAGGAACATTCGGGGATAAATGTTCTTAAGGGGGGAAGAATGTAATACCCGGCTAGATTCCAGCATCGGAATCCCTACCTTCCGACGGAAGCTCCGTTGGAACTTGGAATTTCTGAAGATTCCAGAGTCTTCTACAGGGATAAAATGTGTTTCTAAAATGTTTTCATATGATTTTATAGTTTTAATGCAAAAGAAACTGAGTTTTGAAAAGAAAAGACCAAGGAGGCATTTGCCAGGTTCGGCCGCCGAAAGTCAAGTTCGGCCGCCGAACATGGAGTTGTTTCGGGAGTGCTTTAGGCTTCCGAAGGCTTTGAGTGAAGTAAACCAAGTTCGGCCGCCGAAAGTCAAGTTCGGCCGCCGAACATGGGATAGTTTAGGAGGCACGTTAGGCTTCCGAAGGTGGCTTCCTTTCGGCCGCCGAACGTGGTGAAGTTTTGGCAGCAGCTTTGGCTGCCGAAAGAGGTTTAGCCGGCCACTTATAAAAGGCCCCGTGTCTGAAAAATCGGTGAGTTTTCTCTCTCTTTTCGGGCATAGGTGAGTTCATGCTCTCCTTTGGTTGTTTTTATGCTTTTTCTTCAGATCCCTCAAGTTTTCATGAGTTGTATCTTTGCTTTGAAGAGTTTTAAGCTTTGATCAAGGTTTTAAGAGCTTGGAGACTTTTGGAGCTTGGACTCTCCATACCTTCAAGCTTGGGTCGCACCAACCCTCAATCTTCAAGAGGTAAGTGTAGATCCTTATCTTTTGTGATGTTTTAAGTGAGTTTTATGAAGGGTTATGGGTTAGGAATGCATGGGTAGTATGGATGTGCATGTTAAGGGTTTTGATACCTTTTTATGATAAAAGTATGTTAATGCATGTTTATGTGATGTTTGTTGGGGGTTTAGGCTAGCTTGAGACCCCTATATGCTTGTTGTATGAGTTGTGCATGTTTTGGAAGTGTTGGATGTGAGTGAGGGAGGTTTTGGAGGTGGATTGCATGAGGCAAAAACGGGTTCTGCCTTACTGGGAACCCAGGTTCGGCCGCCGAAAGTGGTTTCGGCTTCCGAACCTGCCTATGGACGCAATCTTTGGCCGCCAAACCTTGCCCCCGAAAATGGACTTTCGGCTCTGGAAAGGACTTTCGGCCGCCGAAGGTGCCGCCGAAAGTGCCTGACTTTCGTCTCTGGAGGAGACTTTTTGCTGCCGAACTTGCCGCCGAAAGTGCCTGACTTTCGGATCTGTGGGAGCATTCGGCCGCCGAATGTGCCGTCGAAAGTGCCATGTCCAGCCTTCCTTTGCCTGTTTTGCATGCATGTTTTGAGGTGTTTTAGAGGGATTTTTGGGGAGATGTTTAGTGTTATGTTAGAGTTGTTTGGTCCCTCATTTGAGTCCACCTGTGTGGGATCGGATCTGAGGAACCGAGGTGATCAGCAGTGTTAGCTGCTTCAGAGTTAGTTTAGAGCTAGCCAGAGGTGAGTAGGACTGAACTTTATGTTTTAAAGTAAATTAAATGTTTTAAGCATGTTCATGCATCATGAATACCATGTTATGTAATAGGTTGTTTGCATTAAAATTCACGAATATGGTGCATTGCATAATACGATGAAAATGATGTGGATGAATATTGAATGATCCTCTAGCCCACAGTACGATATGATATGACATGATGTGACATGAGATAGAAAGACCAGGTGTGGCCTAATCGCCCCTGGCAATATGTTATAAGTAAGAAAATACCAGGCGTGGCCTAATCGCCCCTGGCATAGTTGGACATGTTATGATATGAGCTATGTAAGAGGAGACCAGGCATGGCCTTATCGCCCCTGGCACAGTTGGACATGTTACGATAGGTAGAGGGCTATTGGTGACAAGTTCATCCTTGATGTGATATGTTTGTGATGTGATGCATTTCATGAAAGCATATGTTTAAATGATTTTATTATTGTTCTGCTCACTGAGCTTTATAGCTCACCCTTCTCCCCTAACCCCATGCTTGCAGGGTCAGAGATAGTCCAGGAGGTCAGCAGGTTATGGCTATGGTTATGTTATGTAATAGAATAGTAGTGGACATGATGTAATGTAAAATTATGTAATGATGTAAAAGAGATGTATTGTAAACTAATGTATTGAGGTTTAGTATTGTGCTTAGCCCTAATGTTTATGGTTTGTCCCTGGTATACATGATCTTTATGTATGTTTAAAATGAGATATGATGAACCAAGCTTGACGTATGATATGTGGACCTAACTGGAGCATTTGATGAGAGCTCCAGTAAGGGGGTTTTATGTTTTCAGCTTTTATGCATGTTCAGGTCAAGCTTGGTAGATGTGAAAAGTTAAAGTTTTATGCTATGTTTGATCATGTATGGGATTATACCAGCTGTACAGGATGTATGTTAGGCTTGCTACGGGTCCCGGCGGCCTTATGCCGATCTGGATCCTAGCGCCGGTAGCGGTCCAGTTTTCGGGTCATTACATCAGCAGTGAGCTAGCTGCTACAGAGTCAGTAAAGCGTCAGCCAGAGGTGAGTAGAACTGAACTATGTTTTAAAGTAAATGAAATTTTTTAGCATGTTCATGCATCATGAATGCCATGTATATGTATTAGGCTGTTTGCATTAGAGTTCACGAATATGGTGCATTGCATAATATGATGTTGATGTGGATGGATATTAGATGACCCACTGGCCCTTGATATGATATGTTATGATACGATATGGAAGTCCAGTGAGGCCTATTCTACGCCCCTGGCACGATGTGAGAGAAAGACCAGTGAGGCCCATTCTACGCCCCTGGCACAATTAGACTATGTAGAGGGTTAGTGGTGACAAATCCGTCCGTGATGTGAATTGTTTGTGATGTGATGCATTTCATGAAAGCATGTGTTTAATTAACTGTTTTACCGTTCTGCTCACTGGGCTTTAGTAGCTCACCCCTTCCCCTAACTCTCAGGTTTGCAGGACCAGAGTTAGCATAGGGAGTCAACAAGGGTAATGGCCATGGTTATGTCATGTAATAGAGTGTTAGTGGACATGTAATGTAATGAAATGTAAAATGATGCAATGTAAAGTAATGTAATGAGGATTAGTATTGTGCTTGGCCCTAGTGTTTATTGTAAATCCCTGTTGTACATGATATTGATGTAAATGTTTAATGATGAGACATGTTGAACCAGGCTTGACATATGAGATGTTGACCCAACTGGAGCATTTGATGAGGGCTCCAGTAAGGGGTTTTACGTTTACAGTTATGGTGCATGCACAGGTCAAGCTTAGTATATGTGAAAAGTTTAAAGTTTTTATGAATATGTATGATCATGTATGGGATTTGACAGGATGTATAGTAGGCTTGCTATGGGTCCCGGTGACCTTAAGTCGATCTGGATCCTAGCGCCGGTGGCGGTCCAGTTTTCGGGTCGTTACACTGAGGACAGGGTCCGATTGGCGTGCAAGGAGCGCCTGCGGGAGTACAAAGAGTCTGCTGAGCTGAAAGTAGAGATCAATCAGGCCTGCCATAAGTTCTTGCAGGAATATAAGGGCTATATAACGACCCGAAAATCGGACCGCTACCGGCGCTAGGATCCAGGTCGGCTTAAGGCCGCCGGGACCCGTAGCAAGCCTGACATAACCTGATAAACCTGTTTAATCCCATACATGATCAACAACATACATAAAAATTTAAAACTTTTCTTTTATTCATTCATTCATACACCAAACTCAACCTGTGCATGCACTGAACAAAGTCATAATCATAAACTTGACCCCTCTGTGGGATCTCATCAATGCCCCCAATGGGTGGCATAACATGTGTTGAGTTGGTTTACCTCTACATCATAAAACATCTAAGATCATGTAATAAAAGGGATAACAACATCCATAGGGTCAAGCACAACTTCTATTCCTCAATATCATAATACATAACATGACTATTCAAACTTTACATCATTTTACAATTTATTATGTCCACTTTCTATCTATTACAAACACACGACTTTACTCTTCTTGACTTCTCAACCTAGTCCGTACCTGCAATCCTGGGGGATTAGGGAAAAGGGGTGAGCTACTAGAGCCCAGTGAGCAGAATAATTAAAACATTTAAAATATATGATAACATGAAATGCATCACATCACAGCTAATCACATCGAGGATGAATTTGTCACCAATAGTCCTCTACATAGTCCAACTGTGCCAGGGGCGTAGAATGGACCTCACTGGTCTTTCTCTTACATAATCATAACATAGCATAACATAACATTCCAACTATGCCAGGGGCGTAGAATGGGCCTTACTGATCTTTCTCTTACATGGTGCCAGGGGCGTAGAATGGGCCTCACTGGTCTTCCGTACCGTATCATCATCATATCGTAACATATGAGGACTAAAGGATCATTCAACATTCATCCGCATCATCAACATATTATGCAATGCAACATATTCGTGAATTCTAATGCAAGCACCCTATTATATCTCATGGCATTCATGATGCGTGAATCATGCTAAAACTGATTTATTTATTTAAAAGTATAAGAGTTATTCCACTCACCTCTGGGTAGCTCTGACTAGACACTGGAGTAGCTGAACTCACTGCTGGGGTCCTCGGTTCCTCGGGTCCGAACCTACACAGGTGGACTCAAATGAGGGACCAAACAACTAGAACATAACTCTAAAAACATCCCCCAAAAACTCCCAAAAACATCTCAAAACAATCATGCAAAAACATGCAAAGGAAGGCTGAACAGGGCAGGTTCGGCGGCACCTTCGGCGGCCGAAAGTCCCTCCAGAGCCGAAACCTAGGCAAGTTCGGCGGCACCTTCGGCGGCCGAAAGTCCCAGACAGAGACGAAAGTCTCTTTTCGGGGGCAACTTCGGCAGCCGAAAGGCCTGCTTCCCAGGCAGGTTCGGCGGCCGAAAGTCCTTCGGCTGCCGAACCTGGTTTCTGCCAAAGGGCAGAAACTTGGTTCCCTTTGCACAAAAACCTCTCCTTCCCATTTCAACATGCATATAACTCATTCAAATCATGCAAATATACATACATTGGCTCCTAGGGGCTTCAAACTACCTTAAGCCCCAACTACAACACACAACAACAACACAAAACCAACATACATTTCCCATAATCCAACAAAACCCAAAAACTCATAAAATCCTACACATGCATTTCTACTTCGAGAATCAACTTAAAACTTGTTAAAAATATGTAGTGAGCTCAAGATCGGCCCTTACCTCTTGAAGATCGAGAGGAAAATGACCCTAGCTCGAAGATGGGAGAGATTTGAGTTCTTGAACCTCAAAGCTCCAAAACTTGCTTTAAACTCGAAAATCTTCAAAACAAGGTGAAAACTCATAAGAAAAACATGAAAACTCGAAGGGAGAAGCTCAAAACAGAGGAGGGGCGGTGGAGAACTCACCTTGGCCGAAAACGGGAAGAAAAGCTTGCCCGTTTCAGCCATGGGGTCCTTTTATAGGGCTGTCCTTGCCACCTTTCGGCGGCCTAACGTGCCCCCACAGCGCATGCAAGTTCGGCGGCCGAACATGAGGTTCGGTGGCCGAACCTTGGCTGATTTAAACAAGGCTTTCGGAGGCCTAAAGCGCTCCCAAAACCTCCCCACGTTCGGCGGCCGAACATGACTTTCGGCGGCCGAACCTGGCAAAGTCTCCAAAGCCTTCTCCACTCAAAGCTTGAATTTATTTTCATTAAAAACCATAAAATACATCAAAACATTTTAAGAAAACATGGTTTTACCCTTCTAGAGGTCTCCGACATCCGAGATTCCACCAGACGGTAGGAATTTCGATACCGGAGCGGGTATTATAGGCTCTGCGGAATTGAAGTCTGAAATCGAGTAGGCTTGTGAGGATCGTCTTCAATGTTATAAAAAATCTCCTGAGCTGAAAGCTAAAATTGAGGAGGCCTGTGAGGCGTGGATTGCGGACTTCGAATCTTCTAATGCAATGAAGCACGAAATATGGAATAGAGGCTTCTGCATGTTTGCCTCCGGGTTTAATTAAGGTCTGAAAGAAGCCAGGGATTCCCCCTCCACCCCACTAGCTCTGGTCCGAGCTCCTGAAGTGGACTCTGATGGCGAGGAGGTGTGCTACGGGGAGGATGACAAACCTTTGCCCAAAGGAGCTCCTCGTTCGACAATCGAACCCCAAGAAGAGGACGTTGGTTCTGAAGTAGAGGGTGTTGAGCCTCAGAGAGAAGGTGCTGGGCCTCGGGGAGGTGAGATTGTGCCCTTCGTGGGTGTTGAGGGACAGGAGCCTGAAGGCGTTGGGCTCCCAAGTAGTATAGGTAATAATGTAAATAATGATAACGATAATTTAATCACTAATGTCAATCCTTTAAGGACGGTCTTTCCTCCTGTAATTTTGGATGATTGAATAAAATAGCGTGTTGTTCCCCCTTTTAGCTTCTGTGACTGAGGTCTTACCTTTGTTTATATTTATACGTAGGTTATTCCTTGTTTCTTATCCGTGTTGTAGGTTTTATTGACTTATTATTACTCCTTTTAAGATTTATTTAGTTTCCTTCTTTCTGACTTGGCTTAATTTAAGCATAAGAGTTTTTAAGCTATATGTTTGTTCAACTTTTTGTCTTACAAGTTTTTCTAATTTTGTGAAGATGTTCTTGGTTTTTATTTTTATAGCTTTATCAACTCGAGCTTGGACATATATAGAAACGTCTTATTGGCTCCAGGCGCTTCCTTCTCTTTGAGAATGACCTTATAAGTATTAGAGTGGTTTGGATCACATGCCCTATTGAGAAAATGAGCTCGGACTTTTGATGTCTTTTCTACTTAGCTGATCTTATTTTGTTTTCACGCACTGGACATGGTCTAGACTGGGAGCTCGTCTCCCTGACCTCTTTTACTTCATCTCTTGTTTTTTCCAGACGTCTTGGGTTAGGTGACGAGGTCAGTCCCTTGACTTTATTTCTACTCATCCCTTTGGGTAAGGAGGAACTTATAGCTTTTACTTCGATATTTGGCTTCTCTTTTTTTTTTTTAAGCTCGATCCTTCTTTAATTCGATTTTTCCAAGCTCAGTCTCATGTAACTCCATTCGGGACTCAGCCTTTTCGGGCCTGCTTTATCCCCTTCCTGTTTCTTAGACTTGGTCAAGATTTGTGCCTTTAGACTTTACTGTCGTTTCATTATTCCAGCCGGTTTTGTGGTGCCGGGGTCACTTGGGGAGCCCGGTCACCTACCTTACTGAGGTCTTTAGTAAGATTCAGGCTCTTTGGCCTTACTGTCGCTTCATCATCATAGCCGGTTTTATGGTGCCGGGGTCACTTGGGGAGCTCGATCACCTACCTTACTAAGGTCTTGAGCAAGATTCAGGCTCTTTGGCCTTACTGTCGCTTCATCATCCTAACCGGTTTTGTGGTGCCGGGGTCACTTGTGGAGCCCGGTCACCTACCTCACTGAGGTCTTGAGCAAGATTCAGGCTCTTTGGCCTTATTGTCGCTTTATCATCCCAACTGGTTTTATGGTGCCGGGGTCACTTGGGGAGCCCGGTCACCTACCTCACTGAGGTCTTGAGCAAGATTAAGGCTCTTTTGCCTTACTGTTGCTTCATCATCCCAACCAGTTTTGTGGTGTCGGGGTTACTTGGAGAGCCCAGTCACCTACCTCACTGAGGTCTTGAGCAAGATTCATGCTCTTTGGCCTTACTGTAGCTTCATCATCCCAGCCGGTTTTGTGGTGCCGGGGTCACTTGGGGAGCCCAACCATCTACCTCATTGAGGTCTTGAGCAAGATTCAGGCTCTTTGGCCTTACTGTCGCTTCATCATCCCAGCCGGTTTTGTGGTGCCGGGGTCACTTGCAGAGCCCGGTCACCTACCTCACTGAGGTCTTGAACAAGATTCAGGCTCTCTGGCCTTACTGTCGCTTCATCATCCCAGCCGGTTTTGTGGTGCCGGGGTCACTTGCAGAGCCCGGTCACCTACCTCACTGAGGTCTTGAACAAGATTCAGGCTCTCTGGCCTTACTGTCGCTTCATCATCCCAGCCGGTTTTGTGGTGCCAGGGTCACTTGGGGAGCCCGGTCACCTACCTCACTGAGGTCTTGAGTAAGATTCAAATTCTTTGGCCTTACTGTCGCTTCATCATCCCAGCCGGTTTTGTGGTGCCAGGGTCACTTGGGGAGCCCGGCCACCTACCTCACTGAGGTCTTTGAGCAAGATCTGTTCTGTTTTTTCTTTTAAGGGAAAATAAGGCAAGCCATAAAACAACATTGTTCGATTTGAATTTGCATGGTCTACTTCATTCATATCGTTTCAGAATATAAGTGTTCGTATTTACATTATTTATATTTTAAAGAAAGTACCTCTTTAGGTGCTGAATGTTCCACGCGTGAGGCTCTAGATTCCCTTGCATGTCTTCAATTCGATATACGCCTGGTCTGACCACTTTGATTATTCTGAAGGGGCCCTCCCAGATAGGTGCTAACTTTCCTATCGCAGCTCTTTTTCCCGTGGCTTCCAGCTTTCTTAGCGCTAGGTCTCCTATCTTCAGGCTCCTTTATTTGACTCTTTAATTGTAGTAACGAGCTGTCCTCTGTTGATAAGCGGTGGTGCAGAGTTGAGCTTCTTCTCTGACTTCCTCTAAGGCATCCAGATTGCTCATCAGCTTATCATCGTTAGTGTTTCCGTTATTAAATTGAACTCGGTGAGTGGGAACTTGTAACTCGACGGGACCACGGCTTCAGTGTCAAATGCCAACGCAAAAGGTGTTTCTTTTGTGGGCGCTCGGGGAGTGGCTCGAAATGCCCACAAGATGCTATTAAGTTCATCTGCCCAATTCTTGTTTGCACCATCTAGTCGCTTTTTCAATCCCTGGAGAATGGCTCGGTTTGTTACCTCTGTTTGGCTGTTAGTTTGAGGATGGGCTACCGAGGAGAACTTGTGCCAGATGTCCATGTTTTTCGTGAACTCTTTAAATGTCTTGCAGTCAAATTGCTTGCCGTTGTCTGATATGAGTACCCTCGGTATTCCAAATCTGTAGATAATGTTCCTCCAGATGAAATCTATTATTTTTCTTGCTGTGATGGTGGGGACAGCTTCAGCTTCCGGCCACTTAGAGAAATATTCCACAGCTACTATTACGAACTTCTTCTGCCCCGTGGTTTTAGGAAAAGGTCCCAGAATGTCTATGCCCCATTGGGAGAATGGCCACGGGCTGGATATGCTGGATATGCTGGATTGAGGGGTGGCTGGAATGTTGATTGCATTGGCGAACCTTTAACACACATCACATCTTCTAACAAATTCTTCTGTCTCCTTCTTGACTAGAGGCCAGTAGTATCCTTGCTTGAAAATTTTATTCGCCAGCGTTCCTGCTCCTTCATGAGCCCCGCATATTCCCTGATGAATTTCTTCCATAACCCTGGTTGCTTCTTCTGGCCCTACACATCGGAGCCACGGGCTAGATTTCCCCCTTCTGTATAGCGTGCCTCTTATCGCTTGATAATTAGGAGCTCGGGTTGCTATTTTCTTTGGTTTAGCTTTGTCTTCTGGAAGCTTTCCTTTCTCTAAGTATTCCAGGTATGGGGTCATCCAACTTTGTCCTTCTTCAACCGGCATTATAGCATTCGTTTTGTCAAAGGCGGGAGTATTAATATGTTGTATGTATACCTCGTTTGGGAGTTGTTCCAACTCCTCTTCAGATAATCGGCTAAGCAGGTCTACTTCCTCATTTTCTTCTCGAGGTATTTTCTGATATTTTACAGTGACTCTCTGCTCGCTGAGTTCTGCTTTGATGGCTTTTACTTTCGTTAGGTATTTCTGCATAATGGGGTCTCTCGCCTGGTATGCCCCCGTTATTTGGTTGACCACCAACTGAGAATCACTGTTTATTTTGAGGTCGGTTGCCCCAATTTCCATTGCTATCAACATTTCGTTTATCAGGGCTTCGTACTCCGCTATATTATTGGAAGCACCGAACTCTAATCGCAGGGCATAACAAACTTTGAACCCTTCTGGTCCTTTCAACATTACTCCTGCACCACTACCTGCAGTGCTTGATGCTCCGTCACATATAGCTTCCAATTGAATTCTCACAAGGGCTGTTGTTCGCTCTTTTCCTCCGTTGCTTCTGTGGGTTTTTCGTTGAGCTCTGCCTGCTCTTTGTTAAAGGAGCATTCCGCTATAAAGTTGGCAAGGGCTTATGCTTTGATGGTTGTTCGAGGTCGGTATTCCAAACAATACAAGCCGATCTCAACAGACCAAGCCAGCATCCGTCCTGACGTTTCGGGCCTGTGGAGAATCTTCTTTAGAGGCTGGTCCGTCATCACTACTCCTTGATGGCTCTCGAGATATACTCTGAATTTCCTTACTGCTAATAATAAAGTATATGCTAACTTTTCTATGTTTAAATACCTGACCTCAGCATCTTTAAGTACTTTGCTCACGTAGAATATTGGCTTCTGCTCTCCCCCTTCTTCTCTTACTAACACGGCATTGACGGCTTGTTCTGAGGCGGGCAAATAGATCAAGAGTTCTTCCCCAGTTAGGGGACTGCTGAGTTGGTGTGGCGAACTAAGGTACTGCTTAAGCTCTTTGAAGGCTCTCTAGCAGTCCTTGGTTCACTCAAAGTTTGGGACTTTCCTTAGCTTCTTGAAGAATGGCAGGCACCTTTCTGCGGATTTTGACATAAATCTGTTAAGTGCTACCACTCTTCCTGTAAGTCTCTGCACATCTCTTATGTAGGTTGGTTCAGGCATTTTTAATATGGCTTCTACCTTCTCTAGATTTGGCTCGATTCCTTTTCCGTTGACCATGTATCCCAGGAATTTTCCCCTGATGAAGAAAGCGCATTTATCTGGGTTTAACCTCATTCTGTACTGCATCAATACTCCGAATACTTCTTTTAAATCTGCCACGTGTTGCTGAAAGGTCTGGCTTTTTACCATCATATCATCTATATATACCTCCACATTTCTTCCTATCTGCCCCCTGAAGATCTTATTCATCAGCCTTTGGTATGTCGCTCCAGCATTTTTTAGCCCAAAGGGCATAGCCCTGTAACAATAAGTCCCATCTTCCGTTATGAACGAGGTCTTCTCCTCGTCTAACCTGTCCATGGGTATTTGGTGATAACCAGACATAGCATCTAGAGACGACATATAATCAAAGCCGGCTGTAGAATCGACCATTTTATTAATGTCGAGGAGGGGATAACAATCTTTGGGACAAGCCTGATTCAGGTAAGTGAAGTCTATACACATCCTCTACTTGCCATTGGCTTTTTTCACTAGTACAGGATTTGCTAACCATTGTGGGTACATGACCTCCCTAATGAACCCTGCTTCTTCTAACTTTTGAACCTCCTCCCTGGGGGCCTGTTGCTTTTCTTTTCACACTACCCTCTTCTTCTGCTTGATTGGTTTGGCTTTGGGGAGGACGTTTAGTTTATGAGTCATTACTTCAGGGTCTATTCCCGGCATGTCTGATGGCTTCCAGGAGAAACTGGAGGCATGGCCTCGGATTAAAGCCATCGCTGTCATTTTCTGTTCTCTAGTCAAGTCGACGTTAAGGTTAAAAACTTTGTCTGCTTCTTCTTCTGACAGGGGGAAGGTTTCTAGTTCTCCCATAGGCTCTGTTCTCACCTCTTTCTTCTCATCTCTGACTTCCATGATTTCTGAATCGATTCCTTCACTCGCCGAGCTCGGCTCTGTTACCGTGGTCAAGTATACTGCTCTGGCTTCTTCTTAACACCCCCGAACTACTCCCACTCCTGCTTCAGTCGGGAATTTCATGGTCAAGTACCTAATGCTGATCACTACCTCAAAGTCGTACAGCATAGGCCTTCCCAATATTGCATTGTAGTTCAAAAGGAGCTTCACTACCAAGAACACCGCGTAGTGAGTTCGAGATAGGGGTGGCTCGCCCACAGTCAAGGCCATTTTTATCTTCCCTTCTACTGCTACTGGAGTTTCCCCTATCCCTTTCACTAGAGTTTGATCCCTTACTAGTTGTTCTTCCGGTATCCCCATTTGCTGGAAGACCCTATACGCCAGCAGATTCACCTTGCTTCCATCATCAACCAGGATCTTTCAAACTCGAAAGTTGTGAATGATAGCTTCGATAACCAAGGCGTCATCATGCGGCATCTGGATGCCGTGGGCGTCCTCCGGAGAGAAAGAGATGGTGGTTGAGGAGTGTTCTATCACCTGCAGAACTTCGCTGCTGCTTCCCTCCCCATCCCGGCTTCTTTTCTTTCCCCTTTTGCTCATCCTGCCTCCAGTCCCTCCGACAATCATATTGATGGTTCCGCTGGAACCATCATTAACTGGTCCTGCCCCCGATCTTCGAGGCCTCTTTGTCGCAGGGTTTAATGGAGGCCTCTCCCCTTCTGGTTTCCTTACAAAGTTTCAGAGATGCCCCTTTTTTTATCAACCTTTCAATTTCACTGATCAGTTGGTAACAATTATTGGTGTCATGACTATGTGTGCGGTGATACTGACAGTATTTGTCAGGATCTCTCTGGCTCGCTTCGGTTCTCATGGGCTTGGGCCATTAAAGGAACTCTTTGTCTTGGACAACTATGAGCACTTCAGCTCGAGAGGCATTGAGAGGGGTCACGGTTTCAAGGACCCGAGGGGGAAATGGTCTTTGCTCCCTCTGGTCCCAGGGCTGTCTATACGTCTCAGGTTTTTTGTTCTGCCTCTTTTCATATCTTTCCAACCTCCTTTCTTCCCGGGCTTTTCCTCTGTCTGCTGCCTCCTTGGAGAATCTGCTTGTCATCAAGGCATCATCTTGCCTTATGTATTTTTCTGTCCTCTTCATCAACTCTGCCAGCGAGGTGGGGGGCTTTCTGCACAACGAGCCAAAGAACTCGGGGGAGGTAGTTCCTTTCTACATGGCTTCCACTGCCCTGCTTTCATTTAGTTCAGGGATTTGTAGGGCCTCCGTATTAAAACGGGCCACATATTCTCTTAGAGAATCGTTCGTCCTCTGCTTCACTGTTTTCAGGTAGCTGGTTTTTCTATCAACCGGTACCCCTGCTATAAATCGACTGATGAAAATATTGGCGAGGTCGCCAAAACTCCTGATGCTTCCGGCTTCCAGACCATTAAACTAGGCTCTCACTGGTTCTATGAGTGTAGTAGAGAATACCTTGCACATTAAGGCATCCGATAGGGTTTGCAGCTCCATAAATGTTTTGTAGTTGAGGATGTGCTCCCTCGGGTTTCCTGTTCCATCATACACTACCATGGAAGGCATCATGAACTTTTTGGGAATGGTTTCTTGTTGGATCTACCCCAAGAAAGGTGAGAAAGTGGGTAAAAAGGTCTGGCTCTGGTCCTTCGCTCCCAGATCGGCTAGAAGTTGTTTTCTCATCTCCCGGAGCTTTCGGTCCACGTCTTCCTCTTCTTGTCTTGGTTTCTTCTCCTGGCAGTATTCTTCCCTCCATTATTCACTTCTGGTTTTTTCGGTTGCTCCTGTGAAATAGCTTTCTGCTTCATCGTGTTCTATAAGCTCTCTCACCCTTCTTCCATGAGCTCTGACAATCGATTCTTCTTCCCTATTGGCTCTTCTATCTCCTTCTCCTGTCTCTCCACTATTTTGCTGGTGGATTGGTTGGTTGAAAGTTGGCTGAGGTTCGTTGGTTTGAATCCCTTCGACTATGGGTGACACGTTTGACGGGGTATTGAGGCCCCTTTGCTGTATTATTTGCCCTAGCCATTGGACAGTGTTTTGTAACTGAAGGGCGATGGTTTGACGGTCTTGTTTAGACATAGTGGCTACGGGTGCATTCCCTGTCGAGCTCGACGAGGGATTAAACAGTATCGGTGGTTGATTTGTAGGGCTAGAGAAAGAGAACTGTTGCCCTTCTTGAGCAGAGTTCAGGTCATTTAGAGCGTTGGTATTGTGGTTTTCGTTGTGGTTAGTCATCGTAGATCTCAGTGGGTGTAGCAAGGATGGAACTCCGGTGACGAAAAGATCTTCTTCGTTCCCACAGACGGCGCCAATTGATATTCTGAGATCCAGAGAATAGGATTTTAGTGTGTGTAAGCCTCTCCTTTTTTTTTCGGGGATCCTCCATTTCTTTTATTCTTTTCTTTTCGCTTACCAGTGGCGCTCGATGGCTTTTCTGATACAGGGACGTCTGTCTCTGTCAGGTGGGCTCGTACCGTCAGGTGCCATACCTATGTTAGGCGGCCATTTAATTTCTTCTAATGCACATGCGGATAGGGCTGCGAAAGGACGGGACCTGCCCATTTTATGTCTCCTTCTTAGGCCGGCCTCCTCCTTACTGGGCTTGGGCCTGTGGACGACCCGACCTATTGTTCACGCTGAATCCTGAGTCGAAACTACTGGGCAGGTCGGCTTAGGGGCACTCCGAACTCATGGCCCTGGTATGCTCCCGTGGGCCCTGATTTAGTTCAAAAGGGGCATTTTCATATTTTTATTTGGTTTAAAATGAAAATTTTTGTAAGTAAAAAAATTGAATTTTACTGGGCTTGGGCCTGTGGATGACCCGGCCTATCGTTCACGCTGAATCCTGAGTCGAAACTACTGGGCAGGTCGGCTTAGGGGCACTCCGAACTCATGGCCCTGGTATGCTCCCGTGAGCCCTGATTTAGCTCAAAAGGGGCATTTTCATATTTTTATTTGGTTTAAAATGAAAATTTTTGTAAGTAAAAAAATTGAATTTTTTTATTAATATGAATATTTTTGTAAATTTTTAATTCTAAAAAGATAACGATAATCTAAATTAAGTTTTGGACTGAAGTTACGCTCAATTATTCAATTTTAGCCTTTTGTATAACGCTCAATTATTCAATTTTAGAGTTACGCTCAATTATTCAATTTTAGCCTTTTGTATAAGGATAATCTAAAAAGATAACGATAATCTAAAAAGAAGAAAGCTTCCAAATTCTGATAATATAAAAGTTTTTTTTTTTTTTTAAAATTACGAGATATTCCGATTTGAAATAATTGAATAAAATAAAAAAATATCTCTATATAAATATAAAAGTTATAGCATTATGGTGTCCGCAAGACAATGGAGCTATGCAATATAGTAGCAGAAAGCATCCTTCTCTTCATCCCCCTCCTCTTGATGCCTTATTTCTTCATCCTTTTGAAGAACATTTTCTCCAGAAATCCACCTCTACCTCCTGGTCCATTTGCATGGCCTATCATCGGAAACCTCCTTCAAATGGGAAAAGATGTTCATGTCTCATTAGCAAATCTAGCCAAGGTTCATGGTCCTCTGATGTCACTGCGGCTGGGCACCCAACTTCTCGTTGTAGGCTCCAATGCAGCAGCTGCCAGAGAAATCCTTAAGACCCATGATCGTAAATTATCCGGTCGTTTTGTTTCTCATTCGTTTGCAATTGGAAGCCCAGAGCGAAACCACTTATCACTGGGATTTGCAAAGGAGTGCACTGATCAATGGAGGTTACTTAAAACTTTTTCTGGAAGCCACTTGTTTTCCACTAAGGCCATAGAAGCTCACAAGAACGTGAGGGAGACGAAGGTATTAGAGTTGGTGAGTTTCTTGACAGTGAAGGCAGGTGAGAATAAGATGGTGGATATTGGAAGGGCAGCGTACACAACCTTCATTAATATCATGAGTAATGCAATATTTTCAGTGGATATTTTGGACTATGAAGGTAAGGGTTCAGGAAAAGAGATAAAGAAACTTTTCATGGAAATAATTGAGATGGGTGGCATCCCAAATTTATCAGATTTTTATCCCATTTTGGGTGGATTTGATTTTCAAGGTTTGTATAAGAAATCTAGTGTCACAAACTTCCTACCTTCTGGGAGCACATCATTGCAAAAAGAAGAAAAACAAGAAGTGATGTTTCAAAGAAAAATGATTTCTTGGATGCGTTACTTGATAAACAGTTCAGCGATGAGCAGATCAACCAACTAATTGCGGTATATATATCTCCGACTCCTCCTTAATTGATATTACTTACATGCACAGCATTTTCTTACTGGTTTTTCACTTTTAAATGCGTACAGGAGCTACTTACCGCTGCCTCAGACACAAGTAGCTCAACAATAGAATGGGCAATGGCAGAACTAATAAGAAATGCAGATACCATGAACAGACTGCGGGCGGAGCTGGCACTTGTGATCGGAGAAGACACCATCAAAGACTCACACTTGCACCATCTGCCATATCTGCAAGCCTGCGTCAAAGAGATACTGAGGTTGCACCCACCAGGCCCATTATTGCTCCCCCATCGTGCTGTGGAATCTTGTGAGGTAATGGGCTACAACATCCCCAAGGATACACAGGTTCTTGTGAACATGTGGGCCGTAGGTAGAGACCCCACAGCATGGGATGATCCCCTCAGCTTCAAACCAGAACGTTTTGTCGGTTCTCGACTAGATTTCAAGGGCAATGATTTTCAATATGTTCCTTTCGGTGGTGGCCGGAGAATTTGCGGTGGACTGATTTTGGCTGCGAGGCAAATTCCATTGGTTCTTGGTTCTTTGGTGCACTCGTTTGATTGGGTTGTTCCAGGCGACGTGGATCTGCTAAGGATGGATATGAGGGAGAAATTGAATCTCACAATGAGGAAGAAACATTCTCTATACCTCATCCCCAAAGTGAGAAAATAAGTATGCCTTGGTTATCTTATTTCATGAGTGTGGTTGGTTGTTACTATTTCTTATTTCATGGCACCGCCTTCATCAAATCAGTGAAATATTAGTAATTACTGAACCAAACCGCACTAACCATTTCTATTCAATGTTGACTTGATATTAAAATTAACAAGTAAATAAATTATAAAAGAAAATGAAATATTTAAATATTCAATTGCAAAGACAATTTTTATGATTACCCAATATTCTTAAATTTTATCATAAGGACTTCCAAGGTGGTATGTTGTCAACTACTATATCAAACAATTTTTCTTTAGTATATATAAAATACTTCACACAATGGTTAATAAATTCATCTTACTCACAGCATAAACAGGGGTGCCATTGCCCTCTTAAATTTATTAATATATATAAAGGAGATTTATTATTTAATTTTCGAACATTATTAATAATAAATTTTTAAAAATATAAAAATACAGCCTAATTTTATTTATATGTTTGTCATTGATCTACCTTATCCCATTTTCAGTTTAACCACTTTATCGATCCCACAAAAATAATGACGCTATTAATTAGTGCTTGACATGCATGGTTGGAAGGGATTAAAAAAAAGAGAGAGAGAAAGAAGAAGAGTTGCAGCATGAACAAGACCACTGTCGAAAACTGGCAGCCAGAAATTAACATAAATCTCTCATTTCAATGTCTCCCCGCCGTTGCCGTCAACCTTGGTTTTGACTGCCTTTTCTTTTCAGGCACAGCCGACTTCCCTTACTTGGCCTTTCGCAATATAAATATTTAAATTTAAATTAGGATTTTACAAAACTTTAAGTTAAAATTTATTATGTAAATTTAATTTATTTATTTATTATTTATTTTTTAAATAATTTATTTATTTTATTTTATTTTTTTAATTTTTTAAAATGTGAATCGAAAATTGAAGAAATAAAATCTAAAACTTATATTTATCAATACGTGTTATTATATTAATTTTATATATGTATATTTTTTAATATATAATAGGCTGAATTAGGTATTAAAAAATCTACGTATTGCATCGCAGGAGTTGACTTTTTTTTTTTTTCTTTTAAAATAGCACGGGATTCAAGATGTGGGAACCTAGGACTTGCGAAATCTGGATGAGGAGTACAAGAAGGGGTCCAGAAAGAACTAAATTGTAATATAGTAATAGAGGCAGAGATCAAAATATTACAAATGAGTGACTGAGTGAGGCAATACCCACTTTGCAGAAATACCTAGACGGGGTCTACTGGACTGGAAAATCGGCCGAATCGACCCACTAACCCACTACTTCTCAAATCATATTATCATTAATCTACAATTATTTTAATTTGGTAATCTGGAGGAGCACCATTTAATACTCTTCGATTCTCGTCCTCTGTCACTTCCTATTTCTCCAAAATTTCCAGCTCATATGCAAACTTTGCACTTTCCATTTTAAAAAACCACACCTAATTTGTATATTCTTCTATAAATAAAAACAAAACTTCCTCTTTCTCATACTCCATCCACATGATCCACTTGATTTAAACCTATTTCTCCTCAACCCTCTTTCTTTCAACCTATTCCAGACCCAAATCCAAAACCGCAGTGGATCCCCAGATTCTTAGGCAGACCAACAACAATCAGCCAGCAGCGCTAGGCAAAATCCGTATCCATGGGTAGCGCTGCTCAGAGCACACAGTACCATGCCACCTCCAAGCCCTCCAAAGGCCTTGCTGTTAATGTCCGCTTATTCTTCAAAAAGAAGAATCTTTTTTCTTTAGCTCTTATCCTCTTTCTCTGCATTTTCTCTTATCTCTTCGGCCTCTGGCAAAAAACCAGCGGCGGCTTTACACCGAGCACCACCACCACTACGATTTCAATCCCATGTAACACTGCAAACACGAAACAAGAAGAACTGCTAGACTTTGGAAGCCACCACACGGCGGACGATGTAGGAACCACAGTAGCGTCGGAGGTCAAAATCTACCCTCCATGCAACGTGAACTTCAGTGAGTACACCCCATGTGAGGACGCTCATAGATCATTGAGATTCAGTAGGCGAAGCCTGATATACAGAGAAAGGCACTGCCCAGAGAAAGATGAGAAAATAAAGTGCCGTATTCCAGCCCCTTACGGGTACAAGAACCCATTCGCATGGCCTGCGAGCAGGAGCTTCGCCTGGTACGCGAACGTGCCTCACAAAC
The DNA here is from genome assembly GCF_001659605.2 of Manihot esculenta. Classification (NCBI taxonomy): domain Eukaryota; kingdom Viridiplantae; phylum Streptophyta; class Magnoliopsida; order Malpighiales; family Euphorbiaceae; genus Manihot; species Manihot esculenta. The sequence continues at coordinate 2,571,842 of NC_035174.2, read as the reverse complement.
ACCTTACGGTGGAGAAGGCAGTGCAGAATTGGATCAGATACGAGGGTGACCGTTTCAGATTTCCTGGGGGTGGAACTATGTTTCCTAATGGTGCCGACGCGTATATCGATGATATTGGGAGATTGATCAACGTCAAAGATGGGTCTATTAGGACCGCCATTGATACCGGCTGTGGGGTAAGCTTCAAGAATATTTCATATTCGCTAAAAAAAATTTTCTTTTATTTGGTTTCCTAATGAATATTTAATCATATATGCTAATATGTAAAAAAATCTTAGCATATATGTTTAACATATTAATAAATATTAATGTTCCTTATTAATATGTCAGTGAAGATTTGAACTTTCTTTTAACAAATCTTAAGCTTGAATCGAATAAGAAAGGTTTTAAAAATGAAGGGGTACCTACAATAAATGTATTTAATTTGTTTAGTATTTAGATGCATTATCTACTACGAAAAAAATCAAAAATTGAAGATGCGGAGTTAACTTTAGATTTTGGTTTTGGTGAGAATTTACTTTTATATTTATGGAAAGTTAGAAGAAATTCGGAAAGGTTTGAATGTTCATGTGCGTAGTCAATTGTTTTAATCGATGGATGGGATAAAAATGGTATGTGATCCTAAAGATTTTTATGAAGATTACACGTTTTAGGGAAAATGGCATTTACATACAAATTTGACTATTAAGTTTTTTTTTTTTTTTTGGAATAAGCTAGCAGGGAAAACGTGAGAAAGAGATGGAATTTATAACATGACATGTAGGATAGTATTAAAACAAAGAAAATTTTAGGTGCAAAACTAGAAAAATGGGTTCTATTTGATTTTTTTCATAGAGAAGCTCAATTGCATAGGTCTTGAGTTTATGGGATCAGATATTGATGTACATTTAGTATCTAATCAATCCCAATTAATTTAAGATTAAAATTTAATTGTTATTAATTTGATTGAAATTCAAAATTGAAACTTTTTGAAAACAATTTTTAGTCTCTCTAATAAGTTTTGATTTCTCGGATAATGCATTAAGAATATGTATACTGCAATTCGAGAAAGTCAAAGAAAAAACAAACGACTTGAGAATAGTATTATATTCGGATTTCCAAAGTATTTTATCAATGACTTGATATTTGTAACGACGCAGGTAGCAAGTTGGGGTGCCTATCTTCTCTCACGCAACATATTAACAATGTCGTTTGCACCGAGGGACACCCATGAAGCCCAAGTGCAATTTGCCCTAGAAAGAGGAGTCCCTGCTTTGATCGGAGTTCTCGCCTCCAACAGACTTCCATACCCATCTAGAGCTTTTGACATGGCTCATTGTTCTCGCTGCCTTATTCCATGGGCCGACCTCGGAGGATTATATTTAATTGAAGTTGATCGAGTTCTTCGGCCTGGTGGCTACTGGATTCTGTCTGGCCCTCCGATCCGGTGGAAGAAATATTGGAAAGGCTGGGAGAGAACAAAGGAAGACTTGAAAGCTGAACAGACTAAAATTGAGAATGTGGCTAAAAGCCTTTGCTGGAAAAAGTTGGTAGAGCAAGGTGACATTGCTATATGGCAAAAACCACTCAATCACTTAAATTGCAAAGTTAACAGGAAGATTACACAGAATCCAACCTTCTGCCCCTCAGATCAGGATCCAGATAAAGCTTGGTGTGCATTATACATAGAAGGTTTTGAATATATATTTAATTAGCTTGTTCTTAAATACAATTAAGTTGAATCACGTTTCTGCATCAGGTACACAAATATGGAGACTTGTTTGAGTAATTTGCCTGAGGTATCAAACAATGAAGAAGTTGCAGGTGGAGAATTGAAGAAGTGGCCTGAGAGACTGAATGCTATTCCACCAAGAATCAGCAGAGGAACAGTGGAAGGAGTGACAGAAGAAATTTTCCAGAACGACATAAAGTTATGGAATCGGAGATTAACATATTATAAAACTGTGAACAACCAATTTGGTCAAGCTGGAAGGTACAGAAACCTTTTGGACATGAACGCTTACCTGGGAGGATTTGCTGCTGCTCTAATAGATGACCCAGTTTGGGTAATGAATGTGGTTCCAGTTCAAGCCAAGGTCAATACTCTTGGAGTGATTTACGAACGAGGACTAATTGGAACATATCAGGACTGGTAAACTACTAAATTCACACTCATATTGATTAATCGGCTTGATCAATTTGCATAATCATTAACTTGGAGCTAGTGGCAGCCTGACAATCTTCCCCTGTTTTGTCCTTTATGTTTGACAGGTGTGAAGCCATGTCTACTTATCCAAGAACCTACGATCTGATTCATGCAGCCTCTGTGTTCAGCCTCTACCAGGACAGGTAAATTCGATTTTATCAGGTAAATTGTGTTGAAATTGATGTGAGCTAACAGCTGAGCTGGATGGGTTTAGCAGATGTGAAATGGAAGATATATTGTTAGAGATGGACAGGATTCTGAGGCCTGAAGGGAGTGTGATATTCAGAGATGATGTTGATACATTAGTGAAGATCAAGAGAATAACCGATGGATTAAACTGGGATAGCCAAATTGTTGATCATGAAGATGGACCTCTTCAAAGGGAGAAGCTTCTTTTTGCAGTGAAGTCCTACTGGACAGCTCCTGCTGCACCTGATCAAAATTAATGGCTCTGTAGGACATATTTAATTTCATCAAAATTAAATATGAAACCATTTATTACTCCTAATCGTTGTATTTTTTATTTTATTTTTAATTTATAAATTTTAAAGGCAACATGCAAACACCATATATAGGTGTTTTGAATGTGTAGAAACTGTCCAGATTATTAATTTTATACCTCCAGAATTGGACATAGATAGCCTTCTTTTTCTTCTTCATTATTTGTATTCATTAATGGCATGCATTACTGAACATAATATTCGGTTGCTTATGGATGAAAATTTCCTATGACATTAATATATTCAATTAAGGACATATGGTAATTAGATTAGTCTGGTGTAATTGGTACTAAGATTTAAAAATGATTTTTGTGGTTAATTAAATTCACATCCAACTAAAAATGAATCAATTTACCACAAATTTGAAAATAAAAAGCACAAGGCACAACAAAACGGCTTATATTTAATCTTTAATATTTATAATCTGTTTTTCAGGACTTATATTGAATGAGAATGTCTTTATATTTGATTTTTCTTGAATATTTATTGAAATGGTTAATTTTGGTTTTCAAAGTTTATAGTGACCATGAGAGTACAAATATGAATTGATAATATTTTATATTTTTATTAATCGAATTTTTTAATTATTTTTTATGATTATTTCTTTTGAAAAAAAAATATACAGATAACCATAGTAAGGTAAATATTACAGAGAGTGATTCAATTATAATTTTTATAAATTTTAGAGATGAAATCGTAAATTGTCATATAAGATTATAGTTGCTGTGAAGATGATGAAAATCATAACAAGCAATTAACTGCAAGGCACTATAATGTGAGTCTCCTCAAATTATAAATGTTTTTTTTTTTTGGAGTCCAACACAATAAAGATGAACTTGTATTAGGTGACTCACATCAAGACTCAACCTCAAATATATCTTGGCACCGACTATAAATTGAAGTAAAAAATCTTAAACTTAAAACATAACAACGAGTAAACACAAAATTGATCAATAGAAATGGCAGCTATCAAGTGCCTGACCTCTATGAGCTCGCAAGCAGCAATGCTTCTCTTGTTCATAGCAGTTGCAGCGCAGACCCACCTGAGCATGTCGCAGAGTTGCCCAAGCCAGTTGAATACCCTGAATGTGTGTGCACCATTTGTAGTACCTGGTGCCCACGGCAGCCCTAGTGCTGATTGTTGTAACGCACTCCAGTCCATGCAAAATGACTGCCTCTGCAACACTCTGGCCATTGCTGCCCGCCTTCCATCCCAATGCCATCTTCCACCTCTCAATTGCGCCGTCAACTGGTACACTCTATTTTTTCAAAATTTGGATTTGTCACGCTCATTTTGATAGCATTATAATATCTAACTTTATTATATTGTTTTTGCAATTGCAGATGCAGAGAAAGATGGAGCTAAGTAGGATGAAAGTGAGCAAGGAATATATGTCATTACGATGTCGTGTTATTCCTTTAAAATTTTCGTTTCTGCTTAGTAATGTATCTCCATCTGCTGCCTACGAAGCATAAGCTTCTTCTCATGTTTCAAAATAAATAAAAGGTGCTTCTTATCTTTATATGCTAGCAGTCATTTGCACTTACTAATATGGATTTAAACAATGATAACACAATCACATTGGAAAGCCACTGTCTAAGAATATTATCAATTGAAACTATGTAACAAATTTATTATATGGAACTGGGTACACTCAATAAAAAATTTCTTTTAAAAAAAATAATTTAATTAAAAAATAAAATTTATTAAATTTAAATTTACTTAAACTATTATGTATATTATAATTAGTTCAGTGGTGGTGTAGATTTTCAAGATTAATTTTAGATTATATAATGTATTATTATTAATTCAATGTACCACCTCAAACTTGATGAGTTGATATTTCAGAAGTATTAAATAATTTTCCTACTAACTAAATCAAAATCAATCCATGATCAAGAATAAGAAGAAAAATTCAATCCATACTCTCTTTTTTAACTTGCTTTAGACCCTAAATTTAGAGAAACATCTAGCAGTAAATAAGCATCAGTTGCCCCATTGCATCATAGCATGAGGAACCTGGCAGTGAGTCCGGTGAACCATAGCAGCTGATAAACGTTGAGGAAACTGAGAGCACCCCACGGAGATGCACTCTATATATACCTGCTGACACAGCCCATAATTGCACTATCACTATTCTCGTAGCTTCACTTCAAAGACCTTATCATTATTATGAAATTAATTTTTAATAATATTTATTGTAAATTTTTTTTACAGTAATTATAACATGCAAATTTAAAAAAAAAATAATACTATTAGAGTAACATAATTATTTAATATAATATTTAATATAATATTTATTTATTTTTAAATTAAATTATCTAACTCATTATCGGTACAAATAATATTTTCATTTTATTTTTTTAAATTTAAATAATTTAATATATTATCTATAAAAATAATACTTGATTTATATTTAAGTATTTTTAAATTATCTAATCTATTACCTATTAAATTTATATTTTTAAAATTAAATAGTCTATAAAACTCATTAATTAATAAAATATTATTCATAAAATACTTTTATTTATAAAAATTTAAAATTTATTTCTCTAGATAGTTTAATAAATAATTTTGATTATATAAATAAATTAAAAATTAATCAAGTGAGATAATTATTTTTTTATAATAAAAATAGCATATAAAATTAAATTACATAGTGAATAAATAATTTTTAAAAAAAATTTATATATTAGAGTTAAAATTTTAAATATGAAAAATAATTTTTTTAGATAAAAAAATAAAAAAATAACTAAAATTAAATAAATTAAATAGTATTAAAGATGAATATGAATTTATTTAATAAAAAATTAAAAAAAAATAATTTTATAAATAATAAAATATTTTAATCGATTAATTTTGAAATAATTAATAAATTTTTTAAATATATAGAAATTTATTGATGAATTCTTTTATTATGTATACAATTACTTAAATACCCCTACAAAATTTAAAAATTTTCAAGTGGTCGAAGCCCTTTAGCACCACCTGCGTCCGTCCCTGACGAAACTTGGGACATTAGCAACAGAGGATTGGCTGCAAGTTCCTTTTGATAAAATTTAAGAACAGGTGGTGTCGTGGTGTAGTTGGTTATCACGTCAGTCTAACACACTGAAGGTCTCCGGTTCGAGTCCGGGCGACGCCATGCATTTTGTTTTGAGGTTTTGGGTTTTCCTTTATTTTCTTTTGTTTCCGATTTGTGTTTTCCTTTATTTTCTTTTGTTTCCGATTTCTTTACAGTTTAACTTGACACAATGTTAATGGAGCATTGCTTGGGTAGAAATGTGTGTTTGGGTATGGTTTTGTCTTTCGGGATATCCAAGGGTCGAGGCTATGCCCAGGCTTGCCATCTCCAAAATCTGTTGAAGCTGCTGCTCTAAAATATGCCTTGCTATGGCTAAATGCTCATCAATATGGGTTTGTCGTTGTGGAGTAAGAGACGAAGCAGGTTCACTGATATGGATGAATCTGAGTGGGGGGGTTATCACGGCTGATTATCGGTATCTTCTAAACAGGCAGTGAGTTGTGGCTGTGTTGGGTTCCTAGGCAAGCAAAGGGTTGCCAATGCCTCAGCTGGACAGTCTTGTTTTCATGTTTGTGCTAGGGCGTGGACTGAGGTTCCACACTTCATTTCTTCTTTCTTGATCTTGGATTGCTCTTAGTTTGAATGAAATGTGGTTTGGTTTCACCCAAATAATTACAAAAAATAAAAAATTATTATTATGACTGAAAAACAATTGCAACCGTTCCTTACTGAAACACAAAATATGCGCACCCAAGCAATCAGCGAAATGGCTACATGTAAGATTTACAGATGAGAATTCTATTATATTGAATGGCCGGAATTCAAATACAAATGCAATTACAAGAACAGTTTCTCAGGTTTAGAGAAAGTTAAGTAAGCAAACCTAGTGGGGTCCTAAGCTACTGCTATGCATTTACATGAGAAACAGAAAACAAGAGAACCATGAAGCCCCCAACAAAACATCTAGAGCTGGTTTTCTTCACAGTTCCATCTGGAAGTGGGTACGCAGCTCAAGTAGTGACACCAATGGCAGTGATCATTCCCATTTTCTCCCCGGAAAAGCATCACCAGTGCAACTGTGAATCTGCATTAAATTAATTCAGGTTAGTGTTTGTTCAAGGAATAAATTAAATCTCCAAGCAACAGCAAACAAAGCGAAACTGTAATAGCATGCCCACAACCCCAAAACTTGACAACCTCAAGCAGATAGGGTATTAGAATCATCAAATGGCTGAAAGTGTTGGTTTCAGATATTGTTCCACCAAAAAATAATGATTTTTGAAGACTAAAAAAAGCAAATAACATTATTTCATTTTCTCTACTCCAAAAACATATTATTGATAGTGACTAATTTAGGCAGTGACTCACCCTGCAATTAGGAGAATCAGAGAAACCAGCCATAACAAATATTGGTATGCCTTGTACTTCGATTTCACACCAACATCGGCAGGAAGATTTCGACGCTCTAACCATCCATAATGAGGACGAGGCAGCAAAATAAAGCCAAGGAGAAACCCGGCCAAAAATCCACCAATATGAGCAAAATTATCAACATGTGGAAGAATTCCAATTGCAAGGTTGATGGCTATGATGACTAAAAGTGTAAAAAGTGCTGCAGCCTATAGAAGCAACAGAGAGCATAGCATCTCATGGTTATGGTCCAATATTATTGCAAACAGTATCAAATACTTTCAACTTACAAATGTTTACAATTGTGAACCACAAGAAGACTTTAATAAACTTAATATATGGCAACTTGAAAACAATTGAATATGTTAAAAATTCAGCACGCTGACCTTGTTAGTATAAATGGTCCAGTTTGTAATTAGTTCAGAAAGCATTGCTCCTAGAAGCCCAAAAAGTGCACCAGAGGCACCGACAGAAATGCTGTTTCTGATAAACAAAGAGGAGAGCACACTCCCAGCAAATCCAGACAACAGATAGATAATACCAATGTGAACTGCGTAATTTTGACAAGAACCATTAACTTCAAAAATAAATGTCAAGTTCAAAGAAAAAATAAAGTGCGAGTGTGTAACTGCAAAACGAACACTGATCACTACAAAATTAGAGCCTCTTCAATGGTAAGTTGTTCAAGTAGGCCAAAACATTTCCAATGCTTATTGCTTGTCAAAGTAATATTCCCACATATGGGGAGTCTTCAACGTATACCTAAGAAAGCATAGCTACATACCAAAGCCAAATTGCTGCTCAAGGCGAATACCAATGAAGACCAAGCACAGCATGTTTGCAAGAAGATGGATAATACCCACATGCAGCCAAACACAAGTAAGAAGCCTCCATCCCTGGTGCTTTTGTACAACTTTTTCCCACTCAATCTTTGATCCAAAAGAGAGAAAAAGGAAAGGGGAAAAACAAATCAATTAAACAATGCTCCTTCTACTTTCATTTAGCTTTATTATTGCGAAGACAATGACAAACTGAGAAATGAGAGCATCACTAAAATATGTAGTGTCCAACACAGCCAAAAATACAAAAATTTATGTCAGATAGCATTCACCTCAAGGAAGATTAATGAAGAACCAATAAATATGTATTTAGATTCAGTAGAAGACACCTGATACTGAAGAAATGAGTTTCACTGCCAGGCATTTGAACTATGAAAATCCATTAAGAACCACAGGTAACAGAATGTGATACAACCAAAATTATTCACAAACCGTTGAGTTTTCCACTCTGAATTTAAGATATTCAAAAGCTAACGAGACTAATTCAAAGTAATTTAGCAATACGTCAGAGCAATCCCATCATAGAAATTGTAATTAAGAGTACAAAGGTTGATGTTTTAAAACGTATAAATCCAACAAAAACTCATCCATAAAAGTCCAAAATTCCTCAGAAGCATTCAAGGAAGAGAACAGAGAAGGAAAGAAAATTAAAGCAGAGGAAGGAAGAAAATTTAGTTACGTGGCGGAAGGACCAAAGAGAGGATTGTCTCTCAAGGGCTCAAAAGAGAACCTCCCAAGAAACCTTGCAACGCAGTTCCCTTCGAACCGAGAATGAAAATGCTTAGGACAATTGTTGATGTACATGACAACAATAAAGACAGCAACATTTGCTACCACAAACATAGGCACGAGCCATGACGTCCATTGGGTTTCTCTATCTTCAATTAAATAAGATGAAGACGACGATGGATAGCTGTTATTTGTTCTGCTCTTCACTCCACCTCCTCCTCCTCCTCCTCTTTCAATATCATCCCCTGGCATGTTTGAAGCAAGATCCTTGGGCGTTTCTCCGGCCAGCAAGAACCCTCTCCCTCTCTCTCTCTCTCTCTCTCTCTCTCTCTCTCTCTAAATAGGATGGTAATTGGTGAATTGGGTGTTTATATACAGGTACAGAGAGAACAATGAAAGTGTAAGTTTTTCAATATTCATCATTCAAGTATTAAACTGCCGCAGTATGCAGAGAACCTGCTCCTGAATTTCGATCAGCTGCACCTGCAACCACTACTGCAACTGTAACCACTTAGATTTACTTGACGACGTTGACTGGATTTTACCTATTGGTGACGTGGCTATAAACGGCCAGATGGATATAGTTCAAAAAGAAGGTTGTGGAAACTGCAGATGGTCTCTCGCTGTCTGTTACTGTCGAATGCTGCGCTTGACTCCAGACAACACTTTGACTCTTTATTTGACTCCGAAAATATTTATTATTTATTTAATTTTGTTAACTCACTCGTGACATTAAATTTTTCGCATTTTAACTGTTCGACAGAATAAATTTTTTTTTTTTTACAGTCAGAATAAGAATATATTAGTATTTGAATTTTTTCTTTTATATTTATAAAACATGACAATGATATTTAAGTGTATTTTAAGAAAAGCCTAATTTCCGTTATTTTTCTTTTTCAAAATAAAAAATTTGAGTATGAGTAAACATAACTATAAGGGAGAAGAAAAAAGACAAAACTTATGAAAAGGTAAACAAGAAAACAGGGTTGTCTTTACCGCCCATTATCTTTATCCTTTCCTCATTAGCTGATAAGCTGCTTTTTCAGCAAATTTTATTGGGGAAAATTAACAAAAAGTCCTTGAGTAACTTTCATTATGAAAATTTCCCCAACAAAATGTTTTATTGGGAATTTTTATCAAAGTCCTTTTCCATTGTAGATTGAAGTCTTGTACCTATTCTTCTTATGTAATTTACATTAACTACTCATCTCCATCTCTTTTTTTATTAGTTCGATTATATAGAGATGAAGCGTTTACTTTATTTCATATCAATTTAAAAATTCTCGCTCCTCGCATTTTTTTTTATCTAATTCAGCTCTTCTCTTAATTAATGATACTGAAATACCCTCTTTTAAAATGGGTTTTAATAATATTAAAAGTAATTACCTGAGTATCATTAAAATTTTAAATTAAAATCCCAATTGGAGATAAATTAATTAAAAAATTATATTTTTTTAGCAGCATGCATGACAAAAAGTATATAATTATGAGCTAAGCGAATTACACAGGCAAATGACAAACAGATTTTGCATCATACAGCTAGCAATTCCAGAAGCGAACACGCAGAGAAGCCTTTTCTCTATTTTTTTTTCCCCTTCCTTTTCACGTTTGAACTTGTGGAGACTGTGGAGCATCTAGAATTTTGGCTTTGGTGTGAAGGAAATGATCCAACGTAGAATAAAGGCAATATTGAAACTTGCAGAAATCAGAAGATGAAAAGAGCCCACTGCCAACTTCTCCCTCTCCCTCTAGGGGGTTATGGTGGGGCTGCCCTTGTCTCTTACTTCCAAGCTACTCCCTTATTTTGCCATCTGGCTATTATCATGGTTTTGTTTCTTACATATACCGCCGGTCCCACCATTTTGGTACAATAGCTTCCTTCCTTCTGTACAGAAAAATATTTTCTCGGTGTTTCTTCCATTTCCAATGGCGACGAAGAAAGGTTGTTCTTATTCTCTTTCAAGGGACAACAACTTCCATGTTTTAAGCTTTTAGCTAAAGCTTGGAACTTATCTCTTTACACATTCATCCACTAAGGTCAACTCCATATGCCTAACCTAAACAGCAGGAGGGAGAGAGACAACTGGGCTTAGCTTGTTTGATGCCAGTGGTTTTTCTACAAAAAGACAAGCCTTTACGGTCCAGTGAACCTTCATTTACGACGAGCCAAAGTCCACTATATTGCCCTCATTCTCAATATCTATGATTTGTCATTTTAAGACCACATGCTTCGACTGTGTCTGTGTCGGTGTCGTGCCCTACCATAAATGTCCTGATACCCTTACAAGCTATATAGTTTCTTCATGGCGAAATCAACTACACATACGAAATAATAGAAAGCACACTGTCCTCTCTTCTGTAACGCGAAGTCTCCTCTTAACAGCTTCAGGAATACTTTTCAAAATTACCTCAAAGTCCACTATTAGTCTCTTTATGAACAAAACACAACCTATATATATGCTAGATGCTTAATGGGAATTCCTTGAAATGGTAAGAAAGTGCAAAAACCCACAAAATTCTAATGTTGATAGTTTAGGACTTCGAGTGGACCAACAATCTACCAAATAATTTTGTTTCTTCTCCATTTACCATTTATGCATCAAACAGGCACTGTAATGCATTCAACACTCCACAGTAAATTTAAAGTTTCTCATTGAAAAAGAACGAAATTGAGGAAATTTTGGCAAGAAGAGATATTTTGGATTGAGCCGGATATAGATGTAGTTGCTTAAAGGGCTTATAAGTGAGTTAGGCCCACAAGTCAACGTTTAAGCTTGAGAGTTTAGAGTACGAAGAATAGCCATGGCTATGTGGGTTTCAGGCCTACGAGAATGATGCCTTCTCTTAAATATCTTTTTTTTTATATATATATATATAATTTGATTTTCTTCTTAATTTAGTTTATCGATTATTTAACTTTTTTTCTTGTTCTTAAATAAAATGAATCAAATTGATCAATCCTCACCCTATAATTACTATCCCAACTTTCATTAAATTTTAAAATTAAAATTATTAATTTTTCCCATTAATTACTTTTAAAATTAATGATATCACAATCTGGACCATTGCATGCACAGATTTATAAGCAATATCAATAATAATGCATATGATATGATTAATTATGCAATGCCATATCCAAGTAAATTATTTTGAAGCACCAGATGTGAAATTTTAAAAGTAAAATCATTTCATTGTCCGTTTCAAATCTCACATTAAATTAAATTAAAAACTCTACCAAATCAATCTCTAAATATGATTCTGTTGATATTATTTTGAGAAAAAAGGACATCATTTGATATGTTGTTTTTTTATAAGGACACATTTAATATATATTTAAGCTATCATTAGAAAATAAATTTTAATCTTAATTTAATTTCTATACTTTTTATAAATGATTTTTATATTTTTTATTAATTATATTCATTTTTTTAATCAATAAATAATTGGTAACAAAATCCTATTGGGTTGATATCACGTTTTAATATTATCAAACGGTTACACTTTGGTGAGTCAAAGGATTTGCATGCCGCGATCAAAATAAGCTGATTTCCAAATTGTGTTAGGATTTTCTTCCCAAACAGTCGACTCGATAATCAAAATTACCAAAGTATCCTCCACCATTGTGGTGTCAATTTTCTACTGCAAATCTCCATCCGGCTGCAAGTACTCTATTATATCAAACACGCACCAGATCACTGACTATCAAGTCACAACGGCTTCAGAGAACGAGAGAGAGAGAGAGAGAGAGAGAGAGAGAGAGAGAGCGGGCAGAGCGGAGGCTGACATCACGAAACCAGGTATGGCAGTGAGTGGACCCACGATTTATTTATTTATTTTTATTTCTTCCTAAGTCAAGTGTGCACATTATTATTTATTATTTCCCTTTTTATTACATATATTTTTTCCTTTTTAACTCGAAAGGAAAAGGAAATAGGGAGAGAAAAGTGCATGGAAAGGCCATTGAAAACCACCAGTAAGAAATTTTATTACAGTTCATAACTAGGGTTTTTGGGTGTTGATTAAATCTATTACTTTGTGGGTTTTGGATTAGAGATTAAACAAAAAAAAAAAGAATCCTATTTGACTGGATGATATCGTCTCCCTCCTTGTAAGTCAGCTCATACCTTCAATTCAATTCCTAAATTATTCTTTATGAATATGATACACTTATATGCAATATACAATAATGTATATGCTCCAGCACTTGCATCATGATTTTGACGTTTACTCTGGACAGATCCCCACATATTAACACAGCGAGAGAGACAGGGGTCTCTGCTGAGTGAAAGAGGATCTGTTTTTCTTTATCTGATTTGTGAAAGAAGCAGGCCTCGGTTCCTGTAAACTAAATAAAAGGTAGTTTTTTTTTTTTTTTAAATTTATCCGTATTGGGTTTTGGTTTTTGGTTTTTCTAATGTGATTTCTTGCGCAGTTGTATGTCTTACAAGGAAATAGAAAAGGTCAATTGGGTGGTCTATTTGCCCTGATTTGGTTGGGTTTGAAAAGTCTTTGCACACAGTGTGAATGTGAGAGATAAGGTTTCAACGTTTTGCGGGTTGGCTTTTGGTTCTCCTTTTTTCTCTGTCATCCTTTTGAAAGCTTTTCGTTTTTTAGTGCAATTATCAATACTGCCAATACAGTGTTGGTCAAGCAATCTATGCTGTAGAGTGTAGAAGCTGGTGAAACCCTCTCTCTCTCTCTCTCTCTCTCTCCCCCCTATCTTTTGGCGGTCTTTTATGGTGTTTCAGGAATTCTCCCCTCCGTCGGTTTTGTGCTCTAGAGAGGTAAAGTAAAGGTGCGGCGGTGGATCAGAGAAAAGACTAGTTCTTTCTTGACTTCTGTTATTTCGTGTATCTGCTTTTTCTTCTAGAGAGAGTGCAACGTCATGCATGGGGCGTTGACAAATGAAACTTCCTTTTCTCTTTTCTGATGGGAATGCTGCTGCAATGACCTTGATTCAACGCTGGAGGTAGCTGAAGCTTTTAAGGCCAATATTTGATAGACAACAAAGAGGAACAAAATCTAAGCACATACTTGTGAAACTGATAGCTACTTTTCCGATAAATCAAGAGTGAGCGAGAGAGAGAAAGATCATATTCACATAGTAGAATAGAGAGATAAAAGAGAGAATAGAAAAGGGAGTTCTTTTTTGTTTTCCCAGTAGGATGAGTTTTGGGGATTTGATGATCACTAGTTGTAGTAATAATGTTAGTAGTGATGGTGCCGGGGGTTCAAAGATTGTGGCTGATATTGTTACACGCAGCAATACCATGTACAATGCTGGCATTGCTCATCAGCTGCCAGTCCTCTCTCCATCTATTCACAAATCACTCGCCCTCTCCCTGTCGCTTGTATGCTCCAGCTTACGCATATCGTTTTTCATATATTCGCTGTGTACTTGGTGTTCTTGATAGCGATTTTGGTTTTGTGCCTCTTCGTAGCTTTTGATGACTATACTAACTTTTTATGGTTTAATTCATTTTAATGGGAGTGCAGAAGGGCAAGATGGATAGTCATGGAGATATGGGTCTACTTGGGGAACATTTTGATCCTAGTATAATGGAGAGGATCAAGGAGGATGGTTATGAGAGCAGGTCAGGCAGTGATCATCTGGAAGGTGCATCTGGGGATGATCAGGAAACTGGAGAGAATAAACGGCCCCGGAAAAAGAAATACCATAGGCATACTCCTCATCAAATACAAGAACTTGAATTGTATGGTTTTATCTGCTTATTTATGGTCAAGGGATCTGCATTTGTTTTTCAAAACTTTGATCAAGGCATTTTGCTTAGGAAGCTTTTCTTTTGTACGCTTTTGTGTTAATAGTTGCTTTAAGGAATGTCCTCATCCTGATGAAAAGCAAAGAATGGAGCTTAGCAGGAGGCTTGGCTTGGAAAACAAACAAATCAAGTTTTGGTTCCAGAATAGGCGAACCCAAATGAAGGTAAATTGGTAATATGTAGTTTGCCCTTTGATTTTTTCCTTCCCTTTTTTAAGAATTTAAGATTTTGGTTGTAATTTGGAACCAGACCCAATTGGAGCGCCATGAGAATATCATACTTAGACAAGAAAATGATAAGCTCCGAGCTGAGAATGAGTTATTGAAGCAGAATATGACGGACCCAATTTGCAATAATTGTGGTGGCCTTGCGGTTCTTGGACCGGTATCATATGAGCAACAGCAATTAAGGATTGAAAATTCTCGACTCAAGGATGAGATAGGTCGTGTTTGTGCTTTAGCCAATAAGTTCCTAGGTAGGCCGCTATCTTCGTCGGCTAGTCCTACCCCTCCCTTTGGCTCAAATTCCATGTTGGACCTTTCAGTTGGGATAAATGGGTATGAAGCTTTAGCCAATATAGAGACCACATTGCCAATTGGACTTGATTACAATGATGGGATCACAATGCCGTTTATCAAACAAATGACAAGTCCTGTGGTCAATGAAATTCCTTATGACAGATCTATGTTTATAGAGCTTGCATTGGCAGCTATGGATGAATTGGTTAAAATAGCTCAGACTGATAGTCCTCTTTGGATCAAAAGCTTGGAGGGAGGGAAGGATGCCCTGAATTATGAGGGGTATACAAGGACATTTTCTCCTTGTATCGGTGTGAAACCCAGCAGCTTTGTTGCTGAAGCTACAAGAGAGACCGGTACAGTAATCATCAGCAGCTTAGCTCTCATTGAGACTTTAATGGATGTGGTATGCCCTCTAATTCATTGCATTAACTGAATCAAATACTTGTTCAGTACTATATATTGAAGTTCTCAATTCTTATTACAACTGAATTCTTAATGTTTTTGGATGAACTCAATTTTCTGAATATTGACTTGTGCCAATAATTGATTTAAAGCGTTTGAATAGCTTAGAAACTGTTTTTGTGAAAGTAGAATCGATGGACAGAAGCCTTCCCGGATCTGATTGCTAGAGCCTGCACCATTGATGTGATTTCGAGTGGCATGGCTGGAACCAAAAATGGTGCTTTGCAAGTGGTATGTTAATCTGAAACCTGTGTTTAGTCTTTAGCAGTAAAGCTGGCACTAAAAAAGGTTCTATTTCCAGATGCATGCAGAGTTTCAAGTGGTTTCACCTTTTGTCCCTGTGCGTCAAGTGAGGTTCATTCGGTTCTGCAAGCAGCTTGCAGAGGGTGTCTGGGCTATGGTTGATGTTTCAATTGATGCAAACCAAGAAAGTTCCTTTTCACTTCCATCTGCTGCTTGCAGGAGACTTCCTTCTGGCTGTATTATCCAAGATATGCCCAATGGTTGCTCCAAGGTAACTGCTTATGTAGATTTCTTTTATTTGTGTACACCACATACTATCTATATATTATCTAGTCATTGTTATTGGTACTTTTGACCATATTCTAACAATTTAACTGAGGAAAGATGCTTCCTTTATTTAAATATTTTGCTTCTTCAATTCCAATGCTAAGATTGCTTGTGGTCTGAACTTCGGTCAACTTCCACTTTTGATGTTGAGGAAATCAAGGATGCTATAATTCAATATTGTTACACATACAGAGAGATATTTAATATCATTATATGATTCCTTCAAATTTAATTTTGTATTTTCATAGTTTCTCTGTCCAAGAAATCCTTGTAATTTACGATATTTGATCTATAAACTATATATTTGATGTTTCTATTCCAATCTCTTCTGCGATGTAAGTGGTCTTTTTATTGTCACCTCGGTGATACGACCTGGATCCAGTCTTTTTATCATAATCTTAAATCCTTAGTTCCTGGAAATCATCTTTTCAACGTATAAAGAGGCCTGTATTTTGGGAATTGGTCTGGAACTTCCTCTTTCATCTTGCTAAAACTGTCCCTTTGGTTGACTTTGTTCATCCTTTTATCTGACTTCTCTACATGTAACCATATAATAATAGTAGTTAAATTATTAAGGCTATTTTCTGGGCAGTTCCTCTTGATATTGGTCTCATTTTAAATCCGTCTTCCTCTCTGATGGTCGAGAAATATGTTAGTTTTGATACATTGGATTAAGTCTCTTGCACAGCTTCTCTTCTTTTTCCACATTTAGTTGCCTCTCGCAGCATCTACTATGATCTCTTTCTTATTCCCAAGTCTCACCTGAGATGGTAAATTTTCCAGGAGTCACTTGCTTTTGCGTGTGTATCCTATAATTTTTATCCTAGAATGTTGATTGATGATCAATGCAGATTACCTGGGTGGAACATTCAGAATATGATGAGAGTGCAGTTCATCATCTCTACCGGTCAGTACTTAGTTCTGGCGTGGGCTTTGGTGCTCAGAGGTGGATTGCCACCCTACAGCGTTACTGTGAGTGTATGGCGATCCTTGCATCCCCAACCATTTCTGGTGATGATCAAACAGGTCTTGTACTGTTATCTCAACATTACTTCACTACTACTGAAAAAAAAAATGATGGCTAATACAGAATTTGTCTTGATACAGTGGTAAATATAAGTGGTAAGAAAAGCATGGTGAAGCTAGCACAGCGCATGGTGGAGAACTTCTGTTCTGGAGTCTGTGCTTCATCCGCACGCAAGTGGGATAAGCTTACAGTCGAAAATGTGGGTGAAGATGTGAGGATTTTGACCCGAAAGAATATTAATGATCCGGGCGAACCACCTGGTGTCGTGCTGAGTGCTACAACTTCTGTTTGGTTGCCAATTACGCGGCAGAGGTTATTCGACTTCTTGCGTGATGAACGGCTGAGGAGTGAGTGGGACATCTTATCACATGGTGGGATGATGCAGGAAATGGTCCACATTTCGAAGGGTCACAGCCGTGGGAATTGTGTTTCTCTCCTGCGTGCAAGTGTGAGTTATAATGAACTATGTTCTAGTGGGCTCTTCAAAATTTTCTTTAATTTTTTTATCAAGTGGAAATCTCGGGTTAATGTGGTTTATTGCAGGCTGTTAGTGCAAATGCAAATGAAAACAACATGCTGATATTGCAAGAGACATGGAATGATGCCTCAAGCTCTCTGATAGTGTATGCGCCCGTTGACGTACCATCAATGAGTGTGGTGATGAATGGTGGGGATTCTACCTACGTGGCTCTCTTACCATCAGGTTTTGTGATTCATCAAGGGGGTCCAAGTTTCTCTAATGGGACTCTGGTAGAAAGAGATAATGATGGGGGTGATGGAGGAGGATCTCTTCTTACAGTTGGATTCCAAATTTTGGTGAATAACCTTCCTACAGCTAAGCTGACAGTGGAGTCGGTGGAGACGGTGAATAATCTGATCTCATGCACGATTCAAAGGATCAACACGGTGCTTCAACTAACATAGCCTTAGCCTGAAAGGGAAATTAAATAATTCTTAGTTATTATTTTTGGGTTTTGGGTTTTGAACATATAATGTCAAAGAAAGTATTTAGCAGATAGAATGGGAAATGAAAAGGAGATGTAACTCGCAAAAATACAAGGGGTTTCGAGTCAAGAACGAACCGCAAGTGAACAAATTTTTAGCTGGGTGGTGATGCCGACTCTGGATGGCTTGTTTGAAGCAATATGAGCAACGGGTGGCGGGTTAGTGGTTCGGGTATTGACTTGGTCGGACCTGCCAGGTGCTTCGCTCTCTCTCGACAAATCTTTTGTTTGATCTTACCTATAAAAACATTAAAACAAAGAAGAATGGACAACTTCCTTTTATATTAACTGTTTTAGAATTCTAGTTGCGCTTTTTGTCAAATACTTTGCCCTCATTGTTTCCTCTTGTTCTTTTGGCAGCCTTAAAATAGATACTGCATAATTTTGAGTTAAAAAGTAATATTATTTCCTGTAAAACAAATGAAAATTCCATAAAATGTATTATTTTACTGTATTTTAATAGTCAATTATGATGAGATCTTAGTTATACATGGGTTTTCATTTGTAATTTATATCAAAATAGTAATTTATTTACTTATTTATCTATCCCTAATTAATATATATTGGAAAAATAAAATTTCATTAAAATGATTGTTTAAATTTTGATCGAGTAATATGAGTCGGAAATATATTAAGAGGAATCTAAAGAATATTTCATTATTTTTTGAATAATGTAAAATATAATAAAAAAAATCTATTTTTAAGGAGTCGGAAGAATAATAATTAAAATTTTAAGAAGAAGAGGCGCACCAATCACTGGTGGGCCACTAGATCACAATAGTTGGGCCTTGGCCTTTTTTTCTGTACACGGGCTCAGGCTTTTGCGTCTACGTCCACAGTTCATTCACTTTCTCAATATGCAAATTCTTAATTATGCCCGTTATGGCTGCATTTGCACAGTTTGCCCTCCCTGCAAAACCCTAAACCGTGGACACCTCCATCAGATCAGACACCAAAATGCGTATTTTCATTTCCTTCATTCTCCTTAAATTCAATACCAAAACCCTAAAATCTGTACAATCCACTCCCTACAACCTCACTTTCACGAAGTCAATGTCCCAGTCCACTTCCATTCCCAGAAAGCAGCAGCGAGTGCGCGACCATGGCTACGACAATTACATGGAAATCGAGAAGAAAACCCGCAAGGTCCTCAAGTTTCAGGCCCTAATTCTATCCCAAATCAACCAAACTGTACCAATTTCTCGCCTTGACAATCTCGCTCGCCGCCTCGGTTTTAAACTGTACGAGGCCGGCTCTTTTGTATTGAAATTCCCCCACGTCTTCGAAGTCTATGAGCATCCTGTTCAACGGATCCTCTACTGTCGTTTAACCCGCAAAGCCCTTCTTCAAATTCAACAAGAAAAGGAAGCCTTGATTGCCCAGATACCCGATGCTGTCACCCGCTTAAGGAAACTGATAATGATGTCGAACACTGGTCGGCTGCGATTGGAGCATGTAAGGATTGCCAGGTCTGAATTTGGATTGCCTGATGATTTTGAGTACTCGGTTGTTCTTAAAAATCCTCAGTGTTTCAGACTAATAGATGCTGATGAAACGAGGAATAAGTATATAGAGATTGTTGACAGAGACCCCAAATTAACTGTTTGCGCAATAGAGAAAGCTAGGGAGAGAGAGTACAGGGAGAAAGGGATGAATGCTGAGGATATTCGGTTTTCTTTTATCATCAATTTTCCTCCGGGGTTTAAGATAGGAAAGTATTACAGGATTGCAGTGTGGAAATGGCAAAGAACACCTTATTGGTCACCTTATGAGGATATTTCTGGATATGATTTGAGGTCAATTGAGGCTCAAAAGAGGTTGGAGAAGAGAGCAGTAGCATCTATTCATGAATTGTTATCATTGACAGTGGAGAAGAAAATCACACTGGAGAGGATAGCACATTTTAGAATGGCTATGAATTTGCCTAACAAGTTGAAGGAATTTTGCCTTCAGCATCAGGGGATATTTTATGTCTCAACGAGAGGGAATCACGGTAAGCTGCATACAGTGTTTCTTAGGGAGGCTTATAAGAAAGGGGAATTGGTAGAGCCAAATGATTTGTATTTAGCGAGGAGGAAGTTGGGTGAGTTAGTTTTGATGAGTCCAAGGAAGGCAAAAGTGGATGCAGAGTTGGTTAGCTATAGAAGGGATAGAGAAGGTGATGAATTGGAGCAACGTGGAAGAGACTACGTGGAAAATAATTTTGAGGCTAGCAAGGATGTGCAAGATGGAGAGTATGAGGATGATTTGAACTCAGACTTGGACAGCGATGTTGGCACTGATTATACTGATGATGATGATAATGTCCTTGACACTCCGAATTCGGAGAATATTCATGTAGCAAAGCCGATAAGATAAGATTAGTGATAAGAGATATAATTGAGCATTTGTAGTTCTTGTAAATGAACTATTTGTAATTATTCAAGAATTTAATATGCCACTGACGTTTTGGGTGGAAGAATGGACCTTTCTTGATTGTACAGGAGACGGAAGAACAAAGGCCTCATGTTATTGAAGGTTGAATGTTGGTGCTTCAAGTGACGGTTGAAGACTCTTTAGAGTAGAAGAGTTCTGATAGCTGTTGAAACCTTAATGTCACAGCCATTTTTACCAGAAGGTTGAATGTTGGTGCTACGCTGAATTTTGGCAGATTGTGGGTTGAGAACACTAGGACAGTGACATGAAGGAGTTGAAGTTTAACTTTTGATATTTGTTGATTTATTGTTTTTACACCTAGTCAACATTCTGGTAAGAAGAATGAACTACTACAGCCGGACATGGACATGTTTGATCAGTTTTAAATTGATGGTCATTACATTGTTGGTTATTTGCTCATGCAGTTTCCTATGAATTTCTCACTCAGAATAAATATTATTAGCACGAGCAACCAAATATATTTTTGAAGTACGATGTATGAGATTTAAGATATTTTTCTTCTGCAATTGTGCTGCTGGGAATTTCAATTTTTATGTATATGGTTTAGCTACTTTACCAGTAAACTGTAATTGAAAAATAAAAATGAGAAGAACACTTTGGTTTCTTGTTTGTAATCCATTTGATTTGATGTGATGTGACGCCGTTTTTTATCACTATTTGACAATTTCTCTTTGGTTGATAAGCAAATAGGTGTCATCTTGTTCTTCCTCCCCCCACCCTTTTTTTTCTTTTTCTTATTAGGTACTGTTGTCCACTTGATTGCTGCCTTTGCATTCAAGTAGCTCTATGTTTGATTTTTGATGAATCCTGTTTTTTCTTATTTAACTTTCCTAACCTGAAACTATGGTGCAAAGTCACTATTTGTTTTGTCGTGGAATGAACGTTTATGAAAACTCTTGTTTCTTTTTCCTTTTTTTTTTTTTGTTCTTTTATCAATTAAGTGAAACCTGCCAATCTGCTTATTGCTTTTGTGTGTGTGAAAGAGAAATTCATCGAGGCCTTAACGGGGAATCACAGACAGAGGTTTCAAGATGAATCTGGTACATGGGGCTGCATAAGAAGGTGACCATCAAGTGCCACGTGCAGTTAGACTATAACCCCTGAGACATGGGGACAATTCTCTCTCGGGGCAGAACCATGGGCCTCTCACTGAGGCTTGAATAGAATTGAAACTAGAAAGCGACACGATGTTTGACTTTCTGGCTGCAGCCTGCAGATATATGTATACCCCATCAAATAGGTTCGGAACTTGAAGGTTGGTTCATCAAACTGAAAACTGATCACAAATAAAGAACTAAGGCTAAGGTTTGATTTCATCGGTCTGTTTTGACTTGGAGAAACCAGTTGTTAATCGTCCACTTACAAACCCACTAATTTACTAAGCCAAACCATTTGCCAATGTAGGCTTCACAAATACACGTCATCAATAATTTGTTTGACTTGTTTTTCCTTTCAACGACATCAATTGTAGTATCAGCTAAGGTCACGGATTGAACACTGTGATATCTTCCAAATTGAAGTTTATTATTTGGATAAAATTAGTTATCATTAATACTCTCACCCTTTCACTCAAGATATACGTACATTTATTTTCATGATAAATTATATATATATAATTAATATAGTTAAAATAATGATTTTTATATTATTTTTTAATATTTTCTTTTCATGTTGTTAAATTATTTTTAAAATTGATAAATTTTATTAAATAATGTTACTTTATAAAATCAATTAATAAATTATTTATAAAAAAAAGCTTATAATAAAAAAAATATATATATATTTTAATGTAATGGAAGAAGAGAGTATTTTTAAGAGTATGGTGGGTGACTATGATGATATTCTTGTTTTATTTATTATTTAAGGGAGAGTGACTGATCAAATATTTAATGTAATAAAATAAGGTATGAATTTTAGATATTTTGATATAGTAAAACGACATGTTGCATAGTTTTTCAACACTTATGAACCATGGCTTATGTCTCGGTCTTTGGTTTTGATATCTCTGCTTTTTAGACCTATCCAGCTATAACATCAAACTGAATAGATGTTTGAAGTTTAATTTATATTCGCACTACTATATTATTTTATATACTATTAAATAATTAAATTATAATTTATTAAATTTATAATAATTAATTATATCATTTATGATTTATAAAAAAATAGTTAAATAAAAAAGTATAGGTGAACATCAATTTTATTATTAATTTTTCATTAAAAATTATTTAAATGGGTAAATCATTCGGTTAAAAAGAAGAATTATTTGTATAAAAGATATAAATCTAATATGTTTTTTTATAGATTGCAATAATTAATTTACAATTTACCAAAAAATGATTATCTATTTCCCACTTTGCAAGAAAACCTATGATGTGGTTCTATACTTCAGTTAAAAGAAAGAAATATTCCTACACTTGACTATAGGAGAAATAATAATAAAAAAGGGTTTTATTAATAATATATTTTTCTGATTTAAAAAAAAAAATCCACTTGATAGTATTTTTCCTATAAAAAATATCAAAGAGAAGTATACATCATTAAAATATAAAAGGTGTGGGCAAATTGGCAAATCCAAATGGATTTAGCTTCCAATGACCGGCCGTCTCAACAAACTTTACCTAATCCTCGATGCGTAGAGCCTAGACTAAAATAGATGACACTAATCTTGTGTCTCCTTACTCATACCTCTTCAACTGAAACCTTCCACGTCATCCTCATCATCAACCCTTCATTTGTGTAAAAATAATTTTATTACGAATAATTTACGTTTTAATGAGTAAATTAAGACATTAGGAATATGCATAAAATTGAATAAAAAACATATATTAATTTTATTAATTAAAAATATTACATTATTCATGCCAGTGAATGATATCTCACTGGAAACATTGTAACAGAAACCAAAAGACACGCGAGCGTGCTCGGAGCCCAAACAATGTTACTGTCTTCCTTCCTCCCATGTTTTACTCACTATGCTTGTGAATTATAATCGTCTCCCTCCACCACTTTACTGCTTACAGAGAAAAATGGCATGACACGTCACCATCTGAGCTCCATTGCATTTCCATTTTTTTTTTCTTGTGTGAATTTTTATTCCACGATTCCCGTGTACCTTTTTGAATTTTGCTTCCAAGACAGTGCACGCCCTTTTTTTTTTAAAAAAAATTAAAAAAAAATAAAAACAGACAAATAAACCAACTAGAAAGAGATAGATAGAGAGAGAGAGGGGCAAAATTAGAGAAAAGAAAAATGGGGAATTCATTTGGATGCTCTGCCTCCGGCGAAAGATTAGTATCGGCGGCCAGAGATGGCGATTTGGTCGAGGCCAAGATGCTTTTGGATTGTAATCCTTGTCTCGCCAAGTACTCCACTTTTGGTGGCCTCAATTCTCCTCTCCATTTTGCTGCCGCTAAAGGCCACAACGAGGTTGCTGCTTCCCCCACCCCGGTTTTCCCCTTTAATTTTCTTTCCTAATTTGTATAAAATTTTTTGCTTATATTAATGCGAGGATTTTTTTGCTAGATTGTCTCTTTATTGCTTGAGAATGGAGCTGACGTGAATTCAAGGAATTACTGTGGCCAGGTACCTATTTCTATGAATTTTATTTTATTTTTTTTGAGCTTTTTTTTGGGGGGGCTACAGATATGTGTCATTTGATAGAATTGAAATGTGATTTGGTCAAATTGTGGTTCTAATTGAGATTCTCAGATACATGTGAATTTCTTTTCCTTTTTCTTTTTTGGAGAATTGCATCGATTCGGGAATTTGGAATTGGAATGGAAGCCATGACTGCTTGGGAATGGGAATTAAAATTTAGTGGTCGCAAAATCACCCAGAGAATCTGATGATCTAATTTGGACTTTCCTAATTTTCTATGATTTAGAAATAGAAACCAAACACGTAAATAGGAGAGATTATTTCATTTTATAAACTGGAGGAAAAAATAAAGGACATTGATGGATATCTCTCGAACTAACTAATTCAATCATATTGTTGCTTCTCTTTGAAGACGGCATTAATGCAAGCTTGTCGGTATGGACACTGGGAAGTTGTACAGACTCTTCTGCTCTTCAGATGTAATGTAAGTTCATTTTCGTTTATCTTCAAAACCCCTTTTCTTCCCCCCCCCCCCCCCCCCCAACACACACACAAAAAAAGTATACCTTATTCACTTCCTTGGGTTTTTTTGCTAATCATAGTTTATGAGGATACAAGGCCAAATGCTTCTGTTATTTATTATATTTGTTTCATTTATCTGGTAGTCTGTTCTGGACATGTATTAATCATCCTAGCTATTTTTGTTTCTGCAGGTTACACGAGCAGATTACCTCAGTGGAAGGACTGCTCTGCATTTTGCAGCTGTAAATGGGCATGCAAGATGTATAAGACTAGTAGTTGCTGACTTTGTTCCAAGTGCTCCTTTTGAAGCTATGCATGCTCAGACAGAAGCTGACACTGGGGATGCTTCCAGTATTAGGAACAAATTTTACCAAAGGTAATAGCAGACTCGGGATTATAGAATATTTCCTGATGGTTTTTGTTGCTTCTTTTTTTTTTCCCCTTGGGAAAAATAGTAAGTAATCTAGAAAAAGATATTCCCACTTCCCATTAGCTATATTCCTTGAAGGAGAATCTGTAATATATTTGATTTTGTGCTCATTTAGAGGTGTCAAAGGCCATGGAATTATTTGATTTAAGTTATTCTAATGCAGTGCATTATCCAAGTTTGTCAATAAGGCGGCTGATGGTGGTATCACTGCTCTTCACATGGCTGCATTGAATGGATATTTTGATTGTGTGCAGCTTTTACTTGATATTCATGCTAATGTGTCAGCCGTGACATTTCATTATGGAACAACTATGGACTTGATAGGTTTGCCTTTCTGCTTGATGCATTTTAATCTGTTCAATAAATGTATATTTTTATATTTTATACTCATGACTGTAAATATATTTCTAGGAGCTGGAAGCACTCCTCTGCACTATGCTGCTTGTGGGGGGAATTTGAAGTGTTGTCAGGCAAGAATAATTCAACATCAGATTGAACCTGGAAGATTTTTACTTTTTCTAATATGAGCTTGTGGTATTTCCAATTTTGCAGATACTTCTTGCAAGAGGTGCTAGTCGAATGACATTAAACTGCAATGGGTAAATTGCTTTGGTCATCCTTGTGCTTTTTTTTCCCTGGTGCAAGTTCTCTGACATTTACATTTAAAGTGGCATATGAAATTCCTGCATCTTTCCAGGTGGCTGCCTGTTGATGTTGCCAGGATGTGGGGGCGTCATTGGCTTGAACTGTTGTTGGCACCAAATTCTGATTCCACCATACCAAGATTTCCTCACTCTAATTACTTATCCTTACCTCTTTTGAGCGTCCTTAACATAGCAAGGTATTTCTGCACCATGGTATATAAGCACATGTGAGAATATGCATTCATTTCTTGTGTATAAATAAATTAGAGTGCAAGTCAATAGGTCAGCAGAAGCATGAAACCTGGTCTTCTTCTCTAAATAATAAGTTGCCCAAGGAGGCAGCATATGATGAAAGTCGATTCTACAAGTTTCACATCAGCAAATAGCTCATTTTGTTTGGCTATCAACAGCATGGGCAGCTTGGTTTCTAATGGATTAAAACTAAACTTATATGTTTCTGGCAAAGTCAATGCCTAATGTAGAGCTTATTTCAGTGATATATGAATATAAGCTTAGGCGTCAATCTCTTGTAACATCGTGTAGAAGTAGAACACAATATGCCTATTCCATTTGCATTTTCCAGAAGAGAATTTTTTTTTCAATTTGGTGAATTGTGGAAGTCAATGAACTCTATGGTGAACCAATATACCTAAATATAATAGTAGTGATAGTTCCTTTGTGCAGTTGATCGATGCAGAAGTTTGTAGGAAAGACGAAAAAATTTGCAATATCTTTGGTGGGAAATGTATATCCTCATATTTCATGTATATGTACATTCATATGTGCAATATATGCATATATGTGTGTTTGTAAGAGTCTACCATTTCTACAACATTATGCTCCTGGAATAACATAAGGTCTTATATGTCATTTATGTGAGACTTTGATCGATCCATGCATACAATCTGGACCCAAAATTTTAGTGTTCCCTCGTAACAAGTTCATGAGATGAATCCTTGGTATATACAATTGCATATGATGACTTGTTGAGTGGGTTTTGGAAGTTTCAAAAATCCTTTTTGATGGATGGAATGTAAAGAGAACACCTTAATTTGGTATCCTTTACTCTTTGTTTGTGTTAGTTATGTAAATTAAATCATTTGACTATAAAAATTTTTCTTTTATTTTATCGAATAAAGAAAGAAATAATCGTGTATTTTTGTTATATGCATTAAATGTATTGCTTTAGTTGTTTTGAGAAAATGAAATAGATTAGGGACAGCACAAAGGGAAATAGATCTGCATTTTCTGTAAACTAGTGGAACTTTGTGACAGTGACACCATATGCCTGTGCACGTGAGTATAGGAGTGAATTATTCAAGTAATAACTATAGGGACTCAGAGGAAAACGTGTGATCTATTATGGAAATGAATTATTCAGCCATATGATGATTCCATACTTCGTATGTTAGTCCATGTGAAACATTCTCTTGTTCTGGTGCTAAATTATCCCTTTATTAACCAAACAAATCTAATCCTGTTGACATTGTTGGAATTTGGCTTATGGAGTGGAACTTCAGGATGCTTATTTAAATAATTCCAACCAATATCACTGAGTTAATAGTAAATGTGATATTTTCTGGACTGTTCTTTGTAGAGAGTATGGGATGCAGTGTTCAACGTCCTCCTCTGATGACCCTGATATTTGTGCTGTTTGTCTTGAGCGAGCATGTAATGTAGCTGCTGAAGGTTTGTTCTTCTTTCCTTGATTTGTATTTATCTTGGTTTGCCTGCCGTTGTTCCTTTCCACCCAACTTGGCCTATCTTCTTTTCAAAGTTCACATAAAATGTTAATAGTTCCATCATTCTTGAGGTTACCACCATATGGCCTTCGTCTATATCGATCACATGCTTTGCAAATATAATAGAAATTCAAAGTTCTGCACAGACCACTGAAGAGCTCTTGTCTGAAACCCTCGTAATTGATATTGTTCTTATGTTCTCTTATCATTGATGCTTTTCTTTATAGTAATTTCTCTAACTGTTTATCCTGTAATTTTTAAGTGCTGCAAAAGGATACAAAGACCATGTCATTCTAGGAACAAAATGAGTTTTCAAATGAAACCTACGATCCTTTTTAATCTCCTTGTGTAAGAAGTTATTGACCAATCTCACCCAGGTTGATTATTATATTTTTCCCGTAGTTAATGAGAAAGTGAGAACAGAGGGGAGAAAATTGGAAAATTTAGGTACCACTACATCCTCATTTGATGTAATTTATGAAGGATAAGTTTCTGCCCTTCATGTCGATCATAAACACTAACTTGGATTTGTCTCTATGATCTGCTCTATTTTATAGTTTTATTTTGCTTCCCCTATATCGTTACCATAGAAATATGAACTGAGAATTCTTGATAAATAGTACACTATTGTAAATATTGAAACAGTGAGAGATGCATACTTATTTTTTGCTGTCACTATATCATTGATGGTTAAGTTTTTAAAATTATCAATTGGGTCTTTGGTTTCATATTGTTGATGGGTAGTTCTTGTGTTCAGGTTGTGGGCATGAGCTTTGTGTAAGATGTGCTCTGTATCTTTGCTCAACAAGCAACATTCCTTCTGAAATGGTGGGTCCACCTGGCTCCATTCCATGTCCACTTTGCAGGCATGGCATTGTATCTTTTGTTAAATTGCCTGGTTCCCCAGCAAAAGAAATGAAACTTCCTTTGACCCTAGGCCTCTGTACCCCATGCATGCTTCACTCTCGTGATACAGATGAGCAATCTCCAGCATGTGTACCAGAGATTCGAAGAAACCGTGTGGCTTCAGTTTCTTCTGATTTTATCTGCCCTGTTACTTGTAGTCCATTTCCGTCTGTTGCAATCCCTTTATGCACCTGCAATGATGGCCCATGTCCATCTTTTGAACCTCGAACTGTAGAAAGTCGAGATGAATCCCCTCGTCGTTCACAAACAACACCTGTAGATCAGGATAAAATTGAAGGGCCGCGACTAGAGAAAACTAGCTGTTCAGGGATGATGTTTTGGGGCAGGAGAAGCTGCAGCAGAGAGCACCAGTGCAATTCAGAAATAAATGCATGATTACTTCTTCAGGATGTGGATTATGTAATATCAAATACTTCATCGACAATTGTGCCCAAGGTGGTGATTTTTGGTCAAACTGGTCTTGAACACTCGAATTTTCAAAATCCATGTTTGCTTCCTGTTTTTGTTTTGGCCAGCTACATGGTAAAGGATTTGGGTTGCAGAACACAGTAGGGTTTAGACGTCTTATTAAAATATTTTGTGAGGGTTGTAAAAATTGTATTTTCCTTTTTTTTTTTTTTTCTTTCTTTTGTTGGGGTGGGGGGTGGAGGAGGTGAGGTATTCTATAGATTGATTGTAAGTGAATGTCATCAAGGATCAGACTTTTTCTTCCTCTTGATTCTGCCATTTACTAGTAATCGCAATGATTTTGCTTGCTAATGATTCCTCCCCTGACCCACCCGGGCCTTTGTCTTTCACATTAGATTTGTTGCGCGCTGTTATATCAACAGCCAGCCCTTGCCGGGTTTGAAAGACTTTGGAAGTTTGAAAACTGCTAAGGTGAACTTAAATGGTGAGCGATTTACGTTTGTTCAAGTTGTCATCTCAGCAACATTAACATATTTTCAGACCTGCAATTCTGATCAATTATGCCCCATTTTTTGCTGGCTTTCTGTAATCCATGATTAAGAGAATGTTTTTTCTTTCTTTTTTTTTTATTTTTTTTTTTGTCAAAGATGATTAAGAGAATGTAAAGCCGATAATTTAGAGGATGACAAGTACTTGCAGTAATGGTCCAAGGCCGGGGATGGCAGTGTACGGAGGTAACAACCAGCCTTCCATTATCATTGTAGGTGGGTAATGGGAGGCTTTCGATCTTCCACTCGAGGTTTTCTCATAGCTTGCTACGCATTTCACCATAGACTATAGGTACTAAATTAGGTAAAATATAGCCTTACAAGCTAATGCTCATAGGTATATATAGCATCCGAAATCCTTTTCCAAATTTCCCAATACAGATACAGATAAAGACACAGGTGTAGATCCTCCTGATAGGGTGGGCCCACATTGTCTGATAGAAACAGTTTCCTATCTACATAAAGCTAAATGCTTGACAATTACAATACTACTACTGCTGCTGCTACTTTCCTTGAGAGTCGACAGAGAACACTCCCATTCGGCCATTACAAACCAAAAGGAAAACTATAGCAATCAGCCTAAAATGTGGAGATACTTCTGATAATGACACTTCCACTAAGCGTAGTATCACATGACTCAGAAGACAATCTTTATTTTCATTATAAGGAAGGAAATCTGGAAAAGGAGTTTGACATGACGGCATCATCTTCTTCTTGCAGCAGTTTCTCTCTGTGCATTGAAGTACACAGCAGCCACCGGTAGGCCCAATCCATTCTCTTCTGAGAACCTCCTGGTATTGAAATGGTCTCTTGAAGCTGGTGGACTCACCGTCTGTCTTCCTCTCTGCTTAAACAGGATGAACACGTATCGATGGATACCAACCACCGGTTTTGGAGTTTCATAGCTCACAACTTCTCTTCCTGCATTTTGGATATCAATCGAATAAGCCCTTTTCAAATCTCATTTATTTTAACCAAGCTATATGATTTAGGTGTTTCTTACTCACCAAAGGAAGCATCAGTTGTGCCAGGAATGTCGGTGACCATCCTGAAACGTATAAACTTATAAGTTTACTCGCATTACAAACGCTCCAAAGAAATATTTTAAATAAAAATAGGCATAAGGTTCGATATATAATACAAACCAATGGAGATGTTCTCTTAAGTGCGGATCACTGGGGCTTGGAGCATCAGGGTCTGTCATGATCTTCAAAAAGAAAATAAGAAGATCAATACAAGGTACCAGATTAAATATATAAATATTACAATGTTATTTTAAATATTTTGTAGATATATCCAATAACAAACACAAAGAAAAAGAGAAAGGACACTTACGAGAGTATAAGCAGTCCTCAAGTCCTCACCACCAATCTCGACTCTAGGTCTAGTGGCAACGAAAGAAGGCATGAACTCATAGCCATTGGCAACTTGCTTGTTGGAATGGTAAGTGATAACCATTCTCACACTTGGGGTGAATGAGTCCACCACTTCT
Organism: Manihot esculenta; assembly: GCF_001659605.2. Taxonomy (NCBI): domain Eukaryota; kingdom Viridiplantae; phylum Streptophyta; class Magnoliopsida; order Malpighiales; family Euphorbiaceae; genus Manihot; species Manihot esculenta. Next base: position 2,541,040 of record NC_035174.2, on the reverse strand, counting down.
CCCACAACTCTACCTACAGCAAGTGGCTCCATGGGCCTTGACATGATATTTTTTTTCAAAAAAAAAAAGAAACGAGATATGCAACGACGATAGAGAGAATTATCGTAGCTAGGGAATAAGGTGGAATGTAATGTGCGGTGCAGCGTTGTATAGAGGTGTTGGTGTGTTAGAGAGCGATACTATGAGAGTTTTTATAGGCAGAGCAAGGAGTCAAGGGTAGGAGCTTGGGCTATAAGCTCAAGGATTCGAAAATGCTTCACATCAGAAAGGGATGTCTATTTATGGAAAGGACAAGTGTCATATGATTCAAAATTATCTTCCATATCTGAAAATGTTGATTGGAGCCACTAAAGGTGGTTATCTGGGGCTTGTTCTCAGAGATCCCCTCTGAAAAATATATAAAGCTAGCTTTAAAATTATACATAAATGCAGATGGTAGCATATGTCGCAGGCTTATTGGGTAGCTGAGAATGAAGAATCTAAGCCTTTCCCACTTTAATATAATATCCCTGGGCAAATGGGAATTCAGCTTTTAAGGTGCTGCTGTCCATACACCTATACTTTTTTAATTGCATTTACAGAAAGGGTATCATGAACAAGAAGACGCCTGAGAACGTGTCAATTAAGGAGGCATATATAAGGCAACAACAAGTAGTTCCTCTTCTGCTCTCTTTAAATGGTGTGCTTACTGTTCAAACCCATATGATTGCTTTCCTAGCTTGATTAATATCTCAATTGTTATCTACCCATGTGTGCTTGAAAAGCTGAATTAATTAGAACATTTGAGTTGAAGTTTTCAATTTTAACTAGCTCTTTGTTGCCCTTCTTTCTTTTAGTTGAACCCATTTGATAAACGTAAGATAAGTTTATTACTTGAAAGAAAATTAAGATAAAAGTTAATAAAGGCAAAAGGACATGGGTTCACCCTTTCTGTCGTTTCTAGTAATAAAGTTAAATAGTAGATAGAATAAAAAAAAATAAAAAAAAAAATCAAATAAGATTGTGAGTCATCGTAAACCTAGAATTTAGCCCACCTATAGAGAATCCATTGCAGCCAAGGGTGCAGAAGTTTCTTAACAAGCTGAAGCAGCCAATATTAATTTAAATGGGAAATGCCCTTGTAGTTGTCCAACTGGTATTTTATTACCAAATCATTTGTTTGAAACCATTAAATTAAATTTGTACAAAATTATTGATTCTAAATAAGGGGAAAAAAAACAAAAGAAAAGGGAATTTGTGGTAGTGAGTAGTCGGTTGCAACATTGTCTACACACGAGTGAATAGGAATCTTAAAGCTTTTATAAACATGACACATCTTCCAAAAGAATATGAGATGTTTCAAACTTCCTGCAAGAATTGGTTATATTCATAATAGGAAAAAGTAATTTCCTTTTTCGATCTACATGATATGTTCCTTGATTTCACTTTATTTGTCAGCGTAAATCAAAGGCAATTTTTTAATTTAAAATAGTAAAAAATTATCAAGATAAGATTTACCTGAAATAACACAAATCTGAATTAATTAAAATATCAAATTTGGATGAAAAAATCTAAGTATTTATATTTTAGACAAGATAAATTGCATATGTTACACAATTTATAGATTAAATTATTAATTTAATTTTGATAATAATAGAATTGAATCTTTAGGGGCATATTTTTGAGAATGACAAGTCGCCTCTTAGACATGTCTCGTTCACTACAAAATGAATATATAGTTTAGTTATGATATGATATTTAAATAAAAAAGTAGTTATATATATATATATATATATAATTAATATTAATTATTTCATTCACGTGGGCTTTTAGCTATGCATTTTTATTTTTTATTTTTTATTTTAGCCATGCATCTTTAAATGCTACATCCTTTTCTGGTCAAATTATACCTCGTGTCGTAATCCTTCCTTTGTATTCCGTCCCTATGAACGGTTACATTGTACATGCAATATTACAGGGATATGGTTGATCTTTATCATTTTGTGCTTTTTCTTTCATTGGAGAATAAAGAATCAGCACAAGGCCCAAGGGCCAATTACAAAATCAATCCCTAATAAATAAACACAATCAACCAAAGTCCAAAAGCAGCTGAAACCCTAGCTAGGCAATGCGTGCGTGATTGAGCCGAATGTTTCATGATCAATCCTAGAAAAAGCACAAACAGGGAGGCCTCATGGCTCATAGAGCTTATATATTTACAATCTAGACTCTATAGCTAACGAGGCCCCTGATTCAAACCATCGTCTAAATCAACACGATGTTGAACCATAAATTTAGCGTTGGAACTCAATCTCAGACACCATCATTAACCATTGGGTTCAACAGTTACCCTAATCTTTCAACAAACAAAACCTAGTATAGATCCTCCATAATATTGCCTCTTCATATACTCAACATATCTGTAAAATACACAGATCCGAGGAAACCCTACTCTCTTAGCAGTCTAATTCAGAACATGAAGATAGTACACTTTTATTAGAGATGCACGTGGTAAGGTATAAGCAAAAAAAAAAAAAAAAATCATTATGTTTAAATTTAAATTTATTAATAATTTCAAAAATTTATTAATCATATAATATAATATCTAATATAAACATGTTGAATTAATGAAATATTCATTATATACAAATGAACTCCACTCGATTAAAATAAATATTTTTTTAAAAAAACTGAATTCATCTCAAATTTCGATTTTTTAAAATCGGAATAAGACGCTTTTACATTGAAGAATTTATATTGTTCAACCTTGAATTGGAATCCGCTTCCAAGCCAATGTTGAATTTTTTTTTTTTCATTAAATTTAATCAAATTAAAACTGAAACCGAGAACCTGTGATTTCAGTTCTCGTAAAATTTGAACCGAAAGTCTGAAATAACATCCAAATCAGCTGGTAGGGCACCAACTACATTAGGTCCTCCACGATTCTTAAACTTTAAATTCCAGCCCATTTCACTTGTTGGGCCTATCTCTTATCTCCATGCAACTTTCACCTAAACATGCGGAATACATGCCCGATTATTTTGTATAATACTTGGTAATCACGGATTAAGGGAGATTATTTGGTTACTAATGCTCCTTTCTGTTTGTAAAAAATAATTTATACTTCTGAAAAATATTTTTTAATAAAATAATTTATTTTTATTATTTAATTTTAATTTAAATTTTTATTATGATTTCTATGAAAAAATATTTTTCGTATTTTTTAAAAATATTTTTAATAAGAAAATATTTTATAGAAAAATAATTTATTTTTTATTATTTAATTTTAATTTAAAAAATAAAATTTATTAATAAATTTATATAGAGAAATCTTAATTTTTAAGGCGTAAAAAATGATTTTATTTTTTTAAAAGATAAAGTTATTTTTTTTAAAACGACTTTTTTTTTTAATTAAGAAAATATTTTCATTGATTAAATTATTTAAATGTTCTACATATTATAAAATATTAAAAATATTTTCTGATAAATAAATGGAGTCTATAAAATAAAATATATTAATAAATTTAAATATAAAAATCTTATTAGATTATTGATTAAATTATCTAAATGTTCCATATATCAGAAAATATGAAAAATACTTTGTAGTAAATAAATGGAGTCTATAAAATAAAATATATTAATAAATTAAATATAAAAAACTTAATAAAATTCTTGAAAAGTAGGAAGTGGTTTTTTATTTTGAGAAAATAAATTATTATTTTTAAAATAATTTAATTTTTTTAAAATAATTTAATTTTTTTAATTAAAAAAATGTTTTTCATCTATTAAATTTTCAAAATATTTTAAACGTCAAAATATTGATAAATATTTTTTTGCTAAATTTAAAATATTAAAGCAAGTTTTGTTATGATGATATCTTAAAAAATAATTAGTTTGCACTACACCCCATTATATCTGTTTCCTATATCTCCAAAATAATTTCACTCCGCCAAATTTTGGCCACACTTGAAAGCTGCCGGGTTTAACTAGGGATGTAAACGGGTAAGGTACTCGCAAAATTGAGAGTATCCAAATTCAAACCCGATTATGTATAAAATTTTCGAACCCAATTATGTATAAAATTTCCGAACCCGTCCCAAATTCGTTTAGCATTTTAATTTTACTACCCGTACCCGTTCTAAATCCGTTTAACACTACCCGCATAATACTCGAACCCGACCGAACTCGATTTTTTATATCCTTTTTAAATGTGGAGAAGTCAATCTTATAATCAACTTTGGATTTGAGAGAGCCACAAAGGAAAATTATCTTTGAACACAGCTAACTTATGACATTATCCTCCATTTTCAGCTTATTCTTTTCCCACGCTGCCCCCACAACCCCAAACCTTGTTTTCTTCTTCTTTTTGAAGAAGAAAAAAAGACGGAAGAAAAAGTAATAGTAATAGTAATAAAAATAATAAATCACCCCATCATAACTGTAACGACCCGGAAACCGATACCCCTCTGTAACGGCCCGAACCGCCACCAGCGCTAGGATCCAGATCGGCTTAAGGCCGCCGGGACCCGTAGTAAGCCAAACATACCTCCTATCACCTGGTCAAATCCCATACATGATCAAAACTTTAACATAAAAACTCAAACATCTGATGTACATACCGAGCCTGACTTGTATGCGACATAACTGAAAACATAAAGAAACCCCCCTACTAGAGCCCTCATCAAAACTCCAGCTTGATGTTTCCATGCAGGATGGATGATCTATTGGGACAGCTAGTAGGAGCTGTTTGTTCTCCAAGATAGACCTGAAATCCGGGTACTACCTGTGAGAGTTAGAGTTAGTTTTGGGTCAGAAGTGAGAAGAAGCCAGTTAGTGAAGATGGAGAGAAAGAGTAAGGATCAGAGTAGCGCAGCGGAAGCCAGTGGAGTTCAGAAGTAGGTTGGGTACTGCTAAGGTGTTTCTTTTGGTAAGGGTGATTTCCTATGGAGAAGTCCATTCGGATTTTCGAATTCCTGTGTTATGGAAGCTCGTGTCAGATCCAAGTGAGGTTCTTAAAGAACCAAAGTTGGAGATCTCAAGGGATCTCACCTATGTTGAGCAATTAGTGCGGATCATGGACACATAAGTCAAGAATTGAGGAGCAAGGAAATCCTGATGGTGAAAAGTTTTGGAAATCACCACTGGTTGATAGTGAGTGTTTGGGAGACCCGGGAGTTTTACTCCAGCAGTGCCTGTGTCTCTCTTTCAGGAGAGAGATTTTTAGGTTTTGCTTGCTGGTTTGCTTGCTTGTTTATGTATGATTGATGCTATGATTTGAGATGCCTGTTTGTTTGTGGAACATTCGGGGACGAATGTTCTTAAAGGGGGGAAGAATGTAATACCCGGCTAGATTCCGGCATCGGAATCCCTACCTTCCGGCGGAATCTCCGTTGGAACCTAGAATTCCGAAGATGCCAGAGGCTTCTAGAGGGGTAAAATGTGTTTTCTAAAAGGTTTTTACTGATTTCATGGTTTTAAATGAAAAAGAATTGAGTTTTAAAAAAAAAAAAAAGAAAAGACCAAGGAGGCGTTTGCTAGGTTCTGCCGCCGAAAGTGAAGTTCGGCCGCCGAACATGGAAAGGCTTCGGGAGCGCCTTTGGCCTCCGAAAGTCTTGTTTGAACGAGCCAAGGTTCAGCCGCCGAAAGTCAAGTTCGGCCGCCGAACATGCATGAGTTTAGGGGGCACGTTAGGCTGCCGAAAGTCTCTGACCAGGCCACCTATAAAGGGCCCTCAGATCGAAAATGGGCGAATTTTCTCCCCTTTCTCGAGTTCAGGTGAGTTTGTGTCCTCCCTTGGCCGTTTTCATGTTTTTCTTCATCTCCCTCATGTTTTCATGAGTTTTATGGCTGTTTTGAAGAGTTTTCAAGCTTAGATCGAAGTTTTGGGAGCTTGGAGCTTTTGGGGCTTAGATTCTCCACACCTCCGAGTTAGAGATCACGCAACCCTCGATCTTCAAGAGGTAAGTGTAGATCTTTGCTTTCCTAGTGTCTTTTGAAGTTTCTGAAGGTTTTAATGGTAGAGTATGGGTAGATATGCATGTTAGGATTTATGTGGGTTTTATGCCCAATGTATGTTATGTGATGCTCATGTATGTTTATATGATGCTATGTTGAATGTTTAGGCTAGGTTATGCACGTGGGAGAGTGTATGCATGAGTGGGAAAGAGCAAGTGAGATTTTGGGTGGTTTAGTTGGTTTTGGCTTATATGGGTCATAAGCCATCTAAGTATGCTTTTTGATGTTCTTTGTTGGAGTTTAAGCTTGTTTAAACTCCATTGTGCATGGTTAAGGGTTTATGCATGTTTTGGTAAGGTTGGGTGCTTGTTTTGGGGTGTTTGGAAGGTTTGGGAGGCTTGAATGCATGAGAAGCTGAGTTCTGCCCTTCTGGGAAGAACTCAAGTTCGGCCGCCGAAGGTGGTTTCGGCCGCCGAACCTGCCTTTGGATGCATGGATTGGCCGCCTAACCTTGCCCCCAAAAGCTGAGTTTTGGCTTGAAAGCAGACTTTCGGCCGCCGAAGGAAGGATTCAGCCGCCGAAAGTGCCTGACTTTCGTCTCTGGAGTGGGACTTTCGGCCGCCGAAGGTGCAGCCGAAAGTGCCCGAGTTTCGTCTCTGGAGAGAGGGTTCGGCCGCCGAAGGTGCCGCCGAAAGTGCCCTGTCCAGCCTTTTCAAGGTTGTTTTCTATACATGTTTAAGTGATGTTTTAGAGGGTTTTATGGGTCGTTACAATAACCGTTAACAGTATTCAAATAATTAAATTAATAGTTCATAAATTTTATAAATCTTTAATAGCAACTAAAAATTCTTTAACAATATGCACATAAAAGATCTTGATTATCAAAAAATTTGATTGCAAACCTGAAGAGAGTTCCAGTCAAAAGAGATGTCGCCGACGCCGACACCGATTGGGGAGAGGCAAGGGTTGTCTCCGGCAGTCGTCAGTGAAGTAGGGTGAGAAGCGTCAATTGGAAAGAGTTGCCGACCGGGGAGAGGAAAGAGTTGTCTTCGACTGGAAAGTGGGAGATGTGGCCATTGAAGAGAAAGAATGAGATATCAAGAGAAAGAAGATTTATTGTCGACTGGGAAGAGAAGGAAATGTCACCGGTGCCTGGGCTGCCGGCAGTCGTCAGTGAAGCAGGGGAGAGAAGCGGGGGAGAGAGGTGCCAACGAAGAGAGAGAAGTATGAATCAAGTAAAATGAAAAAAAGCAAAATTAGAGATTAGGGTTAGTTTTGACATAATATAACTAATCGGGTTCGGGTAACGGGTATCTGATTATCTAATCCCGAACCCTACCCAAATTCGAGACGGGTAAAATATTTTAAACCCGAATCCACCTAAATCCATTTTATAAAAACTCAAATCCGTTCAAATAGGGTTTGGGCGAATCGGATATCCGTAAAAACCCACCCGCCTGTAAATCTTGTGGGGCCTTATGTTCAGCAGAACAGGCTTTTAGGGCCTGCAGATGAGCTGTTGTCCAATATCATTGCTTGGAGGATAGAAACTGAATTTTGAGTAATAATTTCTTTGATGGACATTTGCCACATCTGACATACTTGTCTTCATGGGAATAAGTTTGCAGGAGAGATTCCTCCAGAGCTTGGGAACACCATGCAACTTGAACACTTTGATATTTCAAGGAATATCTTATCTAGATAAAATATGTACCCTCGTTAATCTGGCAGAAAACAGTTTGCAAGGCCCTGTATCCAGAAATGGTATTTGCAAAATTTCACTCGCTGGCACGTGTCATCCCTTGCATCATCCACAGGGATATTAATATCTTGCTTACGAAGATTTTGAGCCAAAAGTTGCTGCCTTTGCTGGCCAGATTGATCATATTACTACAAAGATTGCTGGAACTTGTGTACACATTCCACCAGAGTATGGACAGATTGGGAGATCAACTGCAAGTGGAGATGTCTACAGTTTTGGTGTAATTCTGATTGAATTGGTGAATGGGGAAGAGCTGGGTGTTTCAGAAGATTAAAAAGGGCCAGGCTGCTTCAGTTATAGATCCAAGTGTTTTCAGTGAAGATTCAAAGCAGGTTTGAAGTGCTAAAGATTGCTTCTAGTTGTCTGTCCGATAGCCCTGCTGCTGCTGATAAACGTGCTATTCTTGAAGTTCTGGAATTCCTGAAAGGGATAAAAGATGAGCAGATGTGGAATTGACCCCATCCCCACTGAAATATTTAGGAAGAAATGTTAAAATCTTCTGTTCGCAAATCTAAACTGATGTAGAGTTCAAAGAGAACTTTTGATGCTTTTTGTGCAAGTATTTCACGGAGCAATAGCTGTAATAAAAGGTCTGGCGAGCGGAACTCTCCTTTTTCCATTTTTCTTTATTCCCGAGGTCTTAGGAGGCCTCAACAATCAAGACTCGTTTTTTTTTGGGTCATAATAACAGAGATCTGTAGAAAACCAGTATCCTATTTTCCGGATTGTCATTCTCCTTCAAAAGTCCACCGAGTCCTTGGCGGGGGTAAATGAAATTATCCAATGGAAACAACGTCTTTCTCCGGAGAGAGACTGACATCACGACTTCAATTATAAGTAATTCTTTTACTCGCTCGACTTAAATTTCCGGAGGGAAAAAAAAATTATATATTCCTTTTATACTATGGTTAGATATGTAGAAAATTGGATAAAACAAAAATAACTTGATAGAGAGGAGACAATTAGAGAGAGAAGAAAAATAACTTTAATTTTTTGTTTGATATTTTCTCTACATTCTTCCAAAAAACAAGAAATATACTTTATAAATTTTATTTTAAAACTATATATGGACAATAAAAAAATAAAAAATAGAGGATATAATGAGAAACTATAGAAGAAGAAATATTATTTTCCTTTTCTAGAAAGTTCTTTCACCTTGTTATTTGATTCAGTTACACCCAACAAATTTATTAAGAAATCCTTTCCTTAAATTGATTTTTATGATAGCTATCTATTGAAAATAATAATAATGATTAGACATATATTTTTTCACTCATAAAAATTGTAACTCACTAGAAGTACGCACAAGAATATTCCATAATTAAGAACCTAAAATAACAACGAAGTGATATTCACATTTTAGAGAAAAACAAAAAATTATTATAGAACTACGGAAAAGGGCACTTCCGTAAAGCAACCATGGTTGGTTTATTTCTCATCCCCAAACACACGTCACCGTCCCCTTTATCTTAATTATTAACGCAAATCACATTTGGATTCCGACGCTTTCTAGAAAGTGAGAAATGCTATTAAATCAAACGCAGAAACAAAGAGGGGACTTTTCTAAAATAAAGATTAGGACCTCCCCAGCAAAAAAAAAAAAAAAAAATAGAAAATGAAAAAGTTGTAAGAAACTTCTTGAAGTTGGTCTCGGTCCCAGCAAAGGTTCATAAAGCTCGTGACCCATTTCGCACGTGCCTCTCCTTGTCCGTGACTTTCTCATCCACTGCCTCACTACAGCCTCACCACCTCTAATTTCATGTTGTAATAAACATTTCTCTGTTTTTTTTTTCAGTTTTTAAAAAAACAAATCTAATTCTAATCCTATCAATTACATTACATAACCTTCCGATTATATTGCAGTTCAAGCCGCGGCTAGTCTTGATTCATCATCACCATTCATAGCGTTATTCTGACAATCAAGCGGCTCAACCTTCACCGAATTAGCTCTCGGTTGCTGCAGCTGCAGTTGCAGTTGCAACTGCGCATCATTATCCATCGCTGCGCCTTCCCCTTCCCTCGCCCTCTTCACACCAATCGCCACACCAAAAAGCCTCGCACTCGTGTCGTCTTCTTCACCGCCAAATTGCTTTTCCTGAAGGAAATCTACCGGCTTCACCGTCGAAAAACCTCCGCCTTCCGACGTTTGAAAACCACCTTCTGATTGACAAACCGCATAATTTGACACCAGACCAAAAATATTACTACAAAGATTCTTCATTTCCGTTAATTCTTTTGATAGCTGCACGTTCTCTTTCCTCAATCTCTCATTCTCGTCCAAAAGCTCTGTGCTTGGTCCGCTCACTTGAACTCCTCTTGATGGCGATGAGTTCGTTGATATCACTTGTCCATCACCAGAATTCGACGGAGATATCATAGGCTTAGCCGTTGGAATTGCTGACGCCGCTATTGCCACCGGCGTTGGCTGTGTCGCCGTCCCTACCGCCTGTGTCGAAATCTTCCTTCTCTGTATATCACATAATAGAATTTTCTCGCCTTTACGGAAACAGTCGTTCGAAAATTCCCATCGATCCGGTACCACCTTTCTAAATCCCTACAAAAAGGAAACGATGAAACAATAAATTAAACTTTCAGAAAAAAGAAACTGAATGAAACTTCAATTGAGACTTACATAAGTATTTAATTGGCGAACAAAGCTGGAAAAGTTGTTGTGCTTGAAGTACTTGGGAAGCAAATCTCTAGCAAACACCGTAGGGTTCCAAACAATGAAAGTAGATCCGTCATCATTCCAGGAAATCACATCGTCTATTGTTTGATCATCCACGAGTTGGTAAGTCTTTGTCAAAAAAGGAGTCGGCAAAGATCTCTGTGATTCCACGGCAGTCGTCTCTCCATTCTGCTCTACCGGCGGGGGCGCCATCGCCGACGCTTAAAAGAAAAAGTTTATTTAACCAATAAATAAAGTAGTGAGGGATTATTAGATAATCAGAAATTCGGAGAGAGCAAGGTTGAAGATTACTGGGACGAGATTTGTTATGGTAATTCTAGAAGGTTCCTACAGAATTTAAGAAAAGGAAGGAAAGGGGGAAATGGAGAAGGATGAGAGAGAGAGAGAGAGAGAGAGAGAGAGAGAGAGAGAGAGAGAAGAAACGGTAATGAAGAAAACAAGGGAATGACGAGAAAGATAGAAAACGATGAAACGACGAGAAGCTGCAGTACGTCTCTTCAAGAAACTTCTCATTTTAACCCCTTTTTGCCTCGATAAAAATAAAATAATATAACTCATTTTTGCTTCTTTTTTTTTTTTACGCAGCAGTAATTATTCGAAACTATATGGTAAAATGAATAATTTAAAAAATAAAAATAATGGACAAAATTTGTTAATACATATAAAAGATAAATAGCATTAAATTGGTTTAAATTAAACAACCATACATATATTATTCAACATTTATTGTTTTTCTAAATATGATTTATAAATGAATTATGCCTGGATAATTGTAGATTTTTCAAATTAAATTAATAAATAATAGTAACTAATAAACTAATATAAATTTAAGTAAAAATATGGTAAATTTTATATTTTATGAAAATGTAACTCTCAACTAAATATTTAAACATGGGAAAGAAATTATTTTCCTTCCATTATAAATTTATACTTTATTTCCTTTTTATATTTTCATTCCTCAATCTAAAACATATAAAAATATTGTGGAAATGCTTAACATTATCACTCGTGATATTTTTTTTATTCTAATTGAGATACTACATTAATTTACATAATAATTATTGTTTTTTATTTTTTTTAAATTATTGGTTATTTTTAGAATTTTTTATTTTTCATACATACTCTTATTTTTAAGTTATTTAATATTATTATTAAAAAATCATTTAATATTAACCTAGAAAAAGAAGTATAAAAAGTATTTTAAATAAATTATTAAATTTTTTAAAATTAAAACTATTAATTAATGTTATTAATTTAAATATACAAACCTTAGAAATAAATATTGCTACGGGAATAGTATTATTAATATTAATTAAATAATAATTAATAAAAAATTATCGTCCTAAATTTTATAATTAAAAATTATAAAAATTTTAAAATATTAAAATTTTCACTATAACTATTTTTAATATAAAATTAAGATATTAAATATAATTAAAATAATAAAATCATTATTAATAACAATCATTTAAAAAATATTAAATAAACCTTAAATTTGATTTGATATAAAGCTCGGTAACCGTTAATAACTCTAACGCGTTACAAAGTTTTATTTACATCTCATCAAATATAATTAAAATTATAGGGTTTACGGCTAATAAACACCGAGTTTTAAATTTTATATTATATTTCTATATATAAAAGCTCTTTTTTTTTTTTTGAAATAGATAAGAGCTCTTTCTTAAAATTAATCATTTACATCTGTGATAATTTCATTGCTGGACGGTATATTTGTTTTTTTATCATATAACTAGAATTACATTAAAAGCATATAGGCCAATTAAAAAAAAATATAAACTCAAATTTAAATTCAATCCAACAGACATTACAAGCCTAAATCAATAAATAAATCAAATCCATAAATAAATCACGTCATGTAAGAATCAAATAGTTTAAAAATAATTTATTAAGAATCGAATAGTTTAAAAATAATTTATTTTTATCGGTATCACTTACTGCACTGATATAATTAAATTGAAAGTCTAAATCAATAAATAGATCAAATCTGTAAATAAATCACACATCATACAAGAATTTAACAATCTAAAAATAATTTATTTTTACTGGTATCACTCATTGCACCGATCTAATTGATGATGGACCGATCAGAAGTAATAACTGAACTTGCCAAAACTCATAGTGCTCTCGTCCATAAAATAAAAAAATCAAAGAGGAAAGTAAGAATGAAAAGCGCTAAAAGACAAGACTCAAATGAAGTCGGTTGACTCCCAATGCAAGATGTCCACTCCCAATGTCTCCGCCATATTTGAAATTCAAAGAGAAGAAGATGTAGCTGAACCAAATGAACAAGCCCAAAGAATAATCACATATTATCAACTTGCAAACCTAGACATACAAACCCAAAAGTAAGACGTCTTGAGAAATAAAAGTAAAAAGAAGCAGACACCAAACTTCCAGCCATCACGAAGCAATTGCCACCAAATCAAACCAATCTTCCACTAAGAAGGCTTAACCCGTCAATCTAAGTCTAGATTTCCATATAGAACATTTCATCCCATCGAGAAAAAAAATGCGATAGAACCCACCAAGAGTCAACGTAGCGGCGCGGTCTCAAGGTGTGTCATTCTAACACATAAAAAAAAAGAGAAAAGAAAAAAAATCAGCAAGTGAAAAGAAATTCGAAGGTCGAACCCCTTTCTGCTGGCGAATAAAACAAACACCTTTACCCTTTTTGCTCTTACTCTTTTTCTTTTTAAAACTCTCTCTACATCATAAGAAAAAGTTCAATTGCTCGATGATACTCACGATTCTAGAGATATAAATTTAAAATTTTAATCTCTTGTTGCAGTCACTTTTATAATTGTTGGTGGTAAAAAAAATAAATATAAATATAAAGATGAATCTGATAACATAATAATTATGGATTCCGTTTAGATCTGACACAGTATACAAGAGAAATAGAAAAGTCACTCGCACTAGGACATCTGGTCTAACTAGGTACTAAAAGAACCTACCTGCGCAATGAACATATCAAACCTCCCATACCTTTAACTTTATCTGTACTGGCAACGAGCAAGCTGGCTTTACCTACGCTCGGAGCAAGTAAAACAGATCCCTTTAAAGCGCTCAGGATCTCGCTAGGGTCATAATTACGCATGCAGTAAAGTTGACAGAATTGACGCGTGTGATAAATAGAGTATGAGCTAAGCGGTTCAATGTTTATTAACTGACTGTCTACTATTAATGAGTCACTCGACGCATCTGCCACTACAGGTCATCATCAAATTAAAAAACTTCAATCTTCACGGCCCATAAAATTTTCAATCTTATTAATTTTTAATGACCCAATCAGAACCGTTAACTTTTCTGTAAATCAAGACGTGTCCAACCTCCTTACCTCATCAACCTCATCAAACCTCATACATATCAGAAACCAACACATAGTTAACGTCGTTTCCTTTTTTAAAATATCCAAGGTGAGCAGGCTCATGTTGTGGCTTTTATTAAAGAAAAATGTATGCTCTTTTCATTTCGTAAAAATAAATTTACTTTTTCTCTTTATCCATTTAAATTATAAATTATTTTTTAACATAGTAATTTGTCTATTATTTATTAGATTTTTAAAATAATAAAGTAACATAATTAAAAATCTATTAAAAAATAAAACTTATTCCTACTAATTATATTTTTATAATATATTTAAAAATATATAAATTTTTATGAGACAAATAAAACATTTAATTATTATTGTTCAAAATTTTTTCCGTGTCTTTTCTTTTATTGTTTGTTGTCCGTAATTAATCTCCAATAGCCAGTTTTGTCATAATCTAATAAGTGAAAAAGAAAATTTATCTAAATTCAATTTATAGACAAAATAAAATAATATGAGATCTATATGAAAATTAGATAATACTCAGTTTAGCATAGAACTGGTCCAAACAAAAATTGTCCAGGTGAAAATGGCCAAAATAGGAAGATTGTCTCGTGAATTCGAGTAGCGAAATTGTTGTAATCCAAACTTAAACTTTTAGGTCCCCCAGCAAGAAGCTAATCGACAATCAACTGAAAATTTTACGCCATGTGTACTGCTGTCTTATTTGTTTATCTCATAACAGAGGTCGGAAGAGACTGGAAAATTATCCCATCCAAGGAAAATGACATGCCTTGGTAATGTAGCTACAGGTCATTTTCCTTCAAGCAAAATTTAATCCACATATGCATTTGGATAGGAAGAACAGCCACAACCCCACGTTCACCCCTCAGTACGTTTCTTTCTATGGGTTTTTGCTATCCAGTGTTTACTACCTTGTTCCCTTTGGGGCCATTTTATTTGTTCTTATTCAGGAGTCTGCTGGTGTGGTTGTTCGCTTGACAGGGCAGTAAAACTCATCTGCTTCTGCTGGTCCTGTCTACTAAGTATAATTAGATACTACCATTGTTTATCTCTGGGAAGCACTCGCTCTTGCTAAGTAACAAGCCCTCACTATCCAGAACACTGATCTATCTCAAGTGGAAGTTTATAGATCTTGTCAGAAATACCTTTCTGGTCTGTTTCCCCGCAGCAATACAAAAGGAAATGGAAAATCAAAGGAAGAAAAATCACAATGAACTAATGAAAAAAATCCAAGCAGCAAGTAGCTTGCTTAACCAACAAAATGGTCTACAGGCAGAAGGAGAAATAAGGAATCTATCATCCCCAAGTGAAAAATACTCATCTACACTGGGTCCACAGGGACCCGTAAGGTAAATAAGCCGCAGTAAACCAAAGCATATAACCAAATCATTATTAACCAACAAAGAGTAATAACAGCCATGAAATGATTAATTACTATTTAGTATCTAACATATTTCACCAGTCATACAACTTGAAGCAAAAATGACTAAATTACCAAATTTGAACACACCCAATCTAAACGGAAAACCAGACAACAATACATCCCAATCCCATGAATGTAGTGAAAATTCATCAGGGATTTTAGGAGGAAGAAACTTGTTATAAGTTATAGAAAGTAAATATGTTAATATAGGAAGTAAATATTGATAGATGGGTCAGTTGCTTAATCTTAGAGATTGTATAATCATAGGGTTAATTTCTTTCCTATTTAGATACCGTCTCTCATGTATAAATAGGTTATAATATCTATTGTGAAATACAACAAATATTATTCTTCTACATGGTATTAGAGTCATTCTCGTAGAGATTTAATTTTTTCTCTCAAGTTTTAAAATTTTTTTTCGAGATTTAGGGCTCTGTTCATTTAGGTTACCCATAAAGAGTAACATTTGGATCTCACCATCGCCGGAGTCGCCACACCATTCCCTTGTTAGATCTGAGGTTTGTTTGCAGTTCGGGTGTTGGGTGGAGGTGTTTTAGGTACTATTCATATTCGGGGGTACTGTTCATCGGCACTGTTCACGCAGGGTACTGTTTTCTGATTCTGTGTTTCTTTTGTTGCTATCGTTTTGGGTTGGTTGTCCTTATGGCTGAAGTTAAAACTACCACCGTAATTGATGTGATTCCTATGATGACTAAAATCACGGAACACAAATTGAATGGATCTTCCGATCAAGGAATTTTGATATCTGCAGATGAATATGCACAATTCATCCAATACCAGGCATCTCTAAAATCCTCTAATTCCTCCTCTATCACTGCAATTGCCGAGTCAAGTATTTCTACTACATGTCTTGTGTCTTCATCTTCCAAATGGGTTATTGATTCTGGTGCTACCGATCATATGTCAGGTAATTCTACCCTTTTGTCTAATCTTGAGCCTCATACATCGCCTTCTTATGTTACTCTTGCTGATGGCACTAAATCTTCTGTCATAGGTTCTGGTCATGTCAACTTAACCCCTTCTCTTTCTGTATCCTCTGTGTTATGTCTCCCTAAGTTTGCATTTAATTTGCTTTCCGTGAGTAAATTCACTCATGCATTGAATTGTTGTATCTCATTCTTTCCTGATCACTGTGTTTTTCAGGATCTTTCGACGAAGCAGATTATTGGTAGAGGGAGTGAGTCAGAGGGTCTTTACATCTTGGATCAGCAACTACCTCGATCTCTGGTATGCTCCACGCGTTTAACACCTTTTGATGTTCATTGTCGTTTGGGGCATCCTTCTCTCTCGGCTTTGAAGAAGTTATATCCACAGTTTCATTCTTTGTTTATTCTAGATTGTGAGTCTTGTCAATTTGTCAAATATCATCGTTTACCTACATTGTCTCAAGTCAATAAACGGGCTTCGTCCCCCATTGAGTTAGTCCATTCAGATGTTTGGGGTCCTTGTCCTGTTGTGTCTAAGTCTGGCTTTAAGTATTTTGTTACTTTTGTTGATGATTTCTCTCGTACTACTTGGTTATTTTTAATGAAGAGTCGTTCAAAATTATTTTCTATTTTTTGTGCATTTTATGCTGAAATCCAAACCCAATTCAATACTTCCATCCGTATATTGCAAAGTGATAATGCTAAAGAGTATCTCTCTGGGGAATTTCAATCTTATTTATTACAAAAAGGGATTCTTCATCAGTCCTCTTGTGTTGCCACTCCTTCACAAAATGGAGTTGCTGAAAGAAAAAATCAACATCTTCTTAAAGTAGCCAGAGCCCTCTTATTCCAAATGAAGGTACCTAAATGTTTTTGGGCTGATACTGTATCCACTGCTTATTTTTTTATCAATCGCATGCCTTCCTCCATCCTTCATGGTGATATCCCTTATAACATTTTGTTTCCCACTAAATCTTTGTTTCCTATTGAGCCACGTATCTTTGGTTGTACTTGTTTTGTTCGTGATGTTCGTCCACAGGTTACTAAATTGGATCCCAAATCACTCAAATGTCTTCCTTGGCTACTCTCGACGTCAGAAAGGGTATCGTTGTTTTTCTCCTGATCTGAATCGGTATCTTGTGTCTGCGGATGTAACATTCTTTGAGTCTACTCCGTTTTTTCCGCCATCATCTGTTTATAACACCCAGGAGGAGGAAGATGATCTCTTGTTATACACTGTTCGCTCTCTGTCTCCTCAGACTACTCCTACACCTTTCGCTCATGTGCCAGGTCGCCCTCCCATCTTTCATGTGTATTCCAGACGCTTAGAGGACTCTGACTCCGTTCCGCTACCCGCTTCTTTGTCGACCGATCCTGCTCCCACTGATCTTTCACTGTCTGATTTGGATTTGTCCATTGCTCTTCGCAAAGGTAAACGTACTTGCACTTATCTTATTTCATCTTGTGTCTCTTATGATCAATTATCCTCCTCTTCTCGTTGTTTTGTCACTGCTTTAGATTCTATTTCAATTTCCAAAACTGTTATTGAGACTTTGTCCCATCCTGGTTGGCGTGCTGCAATGGAATACACATAAAAGATGGGAGGGCGACCTGGCACATGAGCAAAAGGTGTAAGAGTAGTCTGAGGAGACAGAGAGCGAACAGTGTATAACAAGAGGTCACTGATCCTTCACTGTCTGATTTGGATTTGTCCGTTG
This sequence comes from Manihot esculenta, assembly GCF_001659605.2. NCBI lineage: Eukaryota > Viridiplantae > Streptophyta > Magnoliopsida > Malpighiales > Euphorbiaceae > Manihot > Manihot esculenta. The sequence continues at coordinate 2,523,212 of NC_035174.2, read as the reverse complement.
CTCTTCGCAAAGGTAAACGTACTTGCACTTATCCTATTTCATCTTGTGTCTCTTATGATCAATTATCCTCCTCTTCTCGTTGTTTTGTCACTGCTTTAGATTCTATTTCAATTCCCAAAACTGTTATTGAGACTTTGTCCCATCCTGGTTGACGTGCTGCAATGGAAGAGGAAATGATGGCCCTTGACACTAATGGTACTTGGGAGTTGATGTCCTTGCCCCCAGGAAAACGGGCTATTGGGTGCAAATGGGTGTTTACAGTGAAAGTAAACCCTGATGGATCTATTGCTCGCCTCAAGGCCCGTTTAGTGACCAAAGGTTATGCACAAACTTATGGAGTTGACTATTCTGATACATTCTCCCCAGTTGCCAAGCTTGCATCTGTCCGATTGTTTATTTCCTTGGCGGCTACTCATGATTGGCCTTTGCATCAAGTAGATATTAAAAATGCTTTTCTTCATGGTGATTTTCAGGAGGAGGTTTATATTGAGCAACCACCTGGTTTTGTTGCTCAGGGGGAGTCAGGTAAGGTTTGTAGACTTCGAAAATCCCTTTATGGCTTGAAACAGAGTTTTCGGGCATGGTTTGACAGGTTTAGTGAGGTGGTCCAACAATTTGGAATGAAGATGAGTAAGTATGATTACTCAGTGTTTTATAGAAATTCTGATAGTGGAGTAATTCTGCTTGTAGTATATGTGGATGATATCGTTATTACAGGAAATGACATTGCTGGCATCACATCCCTAAAAGGATTTCTTAAAACACAGTTTCATACAAAGGATTTGGGTTCCTTGAAATATTTCTTGGGAATCGAAGTCATGCGGTGTAAGAAAGGCATCTTCTTATCTCAAAGAAAATATGTTCTTGATTTGTTGGCAGAAACAGAAAAATTGAGTGCTAAGTCTTGTAGTGCCCTAATGACCCCTAACCTTCAACTTACCACAGAAGACAGTGAGCCATTTGCAGATCCTGGAAGGTATAGAAGATTAGTTGGCAAGCTGAATTATTTGATGGCGACTCGTCCTGATATTGCATATTCAGTGAGTGTGGTAAGTCAGTTTATGTCTTCTCCTACATTGTCCAGTGGGATGCTCTGGGACAGATTCTTTGTTACTTTAAAGGGGCTCCAGGTAGAGGCCTATTCTATGGTAACTATGGGCACTCAAATATTGAATGTTTTTCTGATGCTGATTGGACAGGCTCGAAAGTTGATAGGAGGTCAACTACGGGATATTATGTTTTTGTGGGAGGTAACTTGGTCTCATGGAAAAGTAAGAAGCAAAATGTGGTCTCCCGTTCTAGTGCTGAATCTGAATATCGAGCCATGGCACAAGCCGTTTGTGAAATCTTGTGGGTACGTCAACTGTTGGAAGAAGTTGGGTTCACAAATTCGGTGCCTGCTAAGTTGTGGTGTGATAATCAAGCAGTTATCCACATTGCCTCCAATCCAGTATTTCACGAGAGGACTAAACACATCGAGATTGCTTGTCATTTTGTTCGTGAAAAGGTCCAACAAAAGATAATATCAACAGGACATATCCGAACTGGAGAACAATTAGGAGATATTTTCACTAAAGCTCTAAATGGGACTCGAGTTGATTATATATGTAACAAGTTGGGCATGATTAACATTTATGATCCAACTTGAGGGGGAGTGTTATAAGTTATAGAAAGTAAATATGTTAATATAGGAAGTAAATATTGATAGATGGGTCAGTTGCTTAATCATAGGGATTGTATAATCATAGGGATTGTATAATCATAGGCTTGATTTTTCTTCTTATTTAGATATCGTCTCTCATGTATAAATAGGTTGTAATCTCTATTGTGAAATAGAACAAATATTATCCTTCTACAAAACTAATGGAAGTTGGATAGCAATGGCGAATGGGCAAATGTACCACAATCACTTGAAAGGAAAAAGTTAGTCTAAGGACTGTAAGAATAAAATCATTCAATTTATTGAGTTGTAATTGATCTTTAAAAAAAAAAAAAATCAATTCCACATGATGAAACAATATAGTATTCCACACATTCCTAGAAAACAACAATTTCAGACTCATATAGGGAATTCCGGAAGCATACAATCTAAGAAAGCTTATATAAGATCTCAGGGGAAACAAATCCATAAGTTGCATATACAATCTAAGAAAGCTTATATAAGATGAGTGGAAACAAATCCATAAGTTGCATTTAGTATGGATCAATTACTTCTATTTATTGTTTTCCCCATTCTCAATAGCAGCAGTCCTAGAAAACTTTTAAAGAGTCTCACAAGGATATGCGGGTAGTTGATTTTCTATATTAATCCAGAATGACCTCTAAAATAGCTAGAAGCAGCAGCCATCTCTAGACTGCACAGTAGATAAAATAATTATACGGAACTAAGGGGCATACAGGCAATTTCACTTACATGCACAACTGGAAATTATGTTAGGCATGGTTTACATGTGATAGATGTGAACCTTCATATTTGAGTATTCAAATATTGCAACTCTCTAACAACACAATGTTGTGGACTAAAAACTAACCTCATTGAGTTTCAAAACTTTTGATTTAGTCTCTGTATTTGCATTCAATTACTAAGAGAATTAAACAACAAGACATCTGAGCGTTGTTCTTGTCCGTGCATTGACTTGTATCAGTTAACTAGATAAGAATCTGTTACAAACAAACTCTTCACTCATAATTAGACAAAAATTGAAGTCCAAGACATAGCTTTGGAGGCCGCCAGGAAAAAGAAAGATTGAAGTCAATCAAGAAACATATAAAATACCACGGCGATATAAGAATAGACTTGCTGAAGTAAACACTGCCCATAGAAAGATAACCCACCAGGCCATAAGCAAAGTCACTTCTTTGACAAAAGCAGTACAAGGAAGTAAACTGCATAACAATTGCAATTTCTTAAACGGGATATCAATCTGAGATAAACCAAGGAAGAGAAGTGCCAGGGTTGGAGGTGCAAAAAACTGCAAGACTACAAGACATAAGTAGTGGTTGTGCAGAAAAACCTTGGCTCTGCTGAAATCCAAATCTGGAACTTTGCTGGCGTGCAACCGCTGGTACCAACACAACAATGCTTCATTCAAATACATTTGCATGTTTGGCCATAAAGCCACAATCTGCAAAAGCCCCGAGCAGAACAAGCACCAAAGTCTAAACTTTGAAAACTCTGATTGTGTAATACCGAGATTCCCTACTAACTTGTCAACATATTCGGCACTAGTATTTGAATTTGGATGTATACTTTTACTATAAACGCTTTTGTTGATAAGAATATCAGCTAATGGATTAATCCAAAGCAATGTTGTGAAAAGAGACAACAAATAATTGGCATGTAGGATGATCCTAGCAAGCCATCCACAGGAAATCATAGTCATATTAGATCTAAGCTGATCTGTTCCAAGCCAAAATGCCCGTGCATTCTTGCCCGCAGGCATGTACAGAAACCCAGCCAGGCATCCCATTAAAAATGCAACAAAAACCCTTCCATAGCCATCAACTGAACGGTAATCGAAGTCAATAACCGAATGAAAAACTCCTGAACAAATCATAAGCCCAAAAAGGAATCCCAGAACCCCCAAAAGTGCACTCAATTGTTTCTCCGACCTCTTCGAGGCAGATTTCTCGAACGATACTCTAGCTAATGATAAAAATAATTTGGATAAACCGATAAATCCCAAAATCAATGGAATTAAAGACCCAATTGCGAAGATCTCATCATGTTCAACCACATCCAAGTACTTATAAAGCAACAAGCAAGAAAGAGCAACTGATGAGTAAACAAAGGAATACCAATAATCGTGGAAGTAGAGGCGAGATTGAAGATGAGCTTCATCGAGCTTCAACCTAAAGATCTGTGCATTATTCTCATCGAACTCGAACTTTTCCTTGGATTTATTTCTCCTCTTGAAGTCAGCAGCAGACTTGGAAGACAAATTCTGATAGCCGTCAAGGCCAGAAGCTGAATCTGAGGAGGAAGAGGGTCTTCGAATAGCAGCTTTGACACCATTTTGTTGGGCAAGATTTTCAGGGTGGATGTAAGTGTGGAGGCCTTGAAGAAATAAAATGGGAACCTTGAGCAAGATAAGGAGGAGAGTGAGAAACACAGAGAGTGAAATTTGGCTGATGAGACTCTTGTAAGTTTGAAGGAATTGCAGCATGGTTGAAGTAGTTGAAGCAGTGGTTGCTAATGGTAGGGGGTTTTTGCCTTGGACGACTCTGGTCTAGGCCTCGGGCTTTGTTAGGGAAGACTGGATCCTCACTTCCTACTCCCAACGCGAATGCTTGCTTCATCAGTCATTCACGAAGGGCCAAGGTAGGGAAACTAGACGGGAAATTAGACATTGGCAGGGTACCCTTTCCAATAGTTAAGCTGCAACATCTTATATTTTTAAAATATTTTTTTTTTGTTAAAACAATTACTTTTATAAATATACAATATATTATTTTTTATCTTCGAATTTTAGAATAATATATAATTTTATTTGTTTTGAGATTAAATTTTCATTTTTTATAAAAAAATTAAAATAATGATTTTCAATTTTTAATCATAAAAATATTAATTTTATATTTTAATATTAAAAACTATTATTAATAATTAATATAATAAACTAAAGTAATAATATTCATTGTCAAATAATCTTTATAATATTAAAATATAACATCAATATTTTATTATTAAAAGATTAAATGTTATGTTTTTTTTTGGAAAAAAAAGGCAAAACTCATCTAAATAAAAAAAGTTTGGATAAATTAAGTTAAAAATTAAATTTTTTAAATTAAAAAAAAAAGGATATCGTACCAAAATTTTAGGTAAAAATGACAACTTGTTTAAAAAATTAATTTCAATTTTTATTAATTAAATTCAGAAAAAACTTAGAAATTAGGTTAGAAACTAACCTAACCTAACCAACATATATCTGCATATTTATATATAAATTCAAACAAAAATTATGAGATTATTGTCTAAATTAAACTGATAAACAAGTGGCAAATGTTTTAAATATTAGCTCATAAATAAATGTTTGAGATGCAACTATAACATAATTAAGGTATTTATATTAATAAATTATTTCGAATTTACTTGCAGACCGAACTTACTTTCTCTTGTTAATTAATTGGTTGGCAATATAATATATATTAAGAAAATTAAACATAATATGCATGGTTAATTCATTAATTAAATTATAAGAATATACTAGAATTGAGTTCACAAACTTATCCAACAAAACAGGAGTCTGCTTTATACGACTATGTTCACAGGAATGCCAACTTGCATTTCAATAGATGAGAGAAGCGAATCGTTTCGCCAATAATCACCAATATGGAATTAAACGCTAACCCTAAGCAACTACTAATGGAACTCAAAAGCCCAAGCTAGCTAGCTCTTGATTTGCCCATGTCTATACTATACGCACTAGTATATATGTACTCGTATTGCAATTCTCTGCTTCACTTGCGCTTCTTAGTCTCCCTGAAGAGTAAGAATCACTCGATCTTCACTTATTAACCATTTGCATGTGCGTTATGATGAGTGCACCAACCCTTTATCACACATATATAACTCTTTAATTAGGACGCTTTTGGTAGCTAAACGATTATTTACTCATAAAATATTAACCTATATGTTAGATTGTTTACATAGTAAGCCTATCACCTATGGATGGCAGTAGTGCTTCAGAAACTTGTTCAGCGCATGGTTAATAATGCAAGAGGCACAACAAAGTTTACCATGCACTGACCCACATTGCCAAAGATATGCAGAAATAAGGCTTTGCTATTGGTGGCCTTCCTCAACAGCTACCCCTTGCTGCAGGTATAATTATATGTTTGCAATACTTTATGAAAAGATTAAGCAACCAACTCCATCATGAAGATAAGGTTCCTGTAAAGAGACCAAGATTGACGTCTCTCCTCTTTCCTTGTCTTTATTGTCTTTATCCTCTTTATTCCTTCTCTCCTCATCCCTCTCTCTTCCTTTTATTAACCATTAAGAGTTGCAAAATCTTTGAGAATAGTCGTATGATATATTTGCAACAAAAATCTTCTCTCCCACAATTGAAATATCTTTCTTTACTATTGGAGTGTGATATTACCATTAACTTGCTTTATACTCTCTCCAACTTTGCATAGTCTCTTTGACCTTTTTGGCAGACTCTGACGAATAGTAAGAAATCTGAGGACATGGGTTTTAAGGATCTAAATCTTTTCAATCATGCCTTGTTAGCTAAACAGGTTTGGAGATTAATTCAAAATCTGAATGCTCTATGGGTACAGATTGTGAAACGTATTCACTTTCCTTTTAGAGATATTATGGATGCTAAACTTGGATTAAACCCTTCATGGGGTTGGAGTTGTCTTCTGCAAGGAAGAGATGCGTTAAGCTTGGGGTTGAGGTGGCATGTTACTAGCCCCTCATACATCAAATGTGTGGTTTGAACCGTGGATACCAACGATCAAAGGATTCAAAAGTCGTAGTGTTAGAGACTGGAATAACAATGTTTTTATGTAGCAGATCTCATTGATGTGAATACTAATAAATGGTTGGAACATGTTCTTGCAAATTCTTTCTCGCAAGAGGAGGAAGTCAAGGAAATTGTGAAAAGATTCCTCTTAGCTCTTCTCCTGCTGAGCCTAAGTGTATATGGCATTATTCAAATCTGATGAGCCTTTAGTCCTATCTATCTATTTTATCTTGAAATAATAGCAGGATAGAATCTCTACTGTCACATCAAACCTGTTTAAGAGAAGCTATGCTTCCTCCCCGATGTGCCCTCTCTGTCATTCTAAGGTGGAATCCATTGAACGTCATTTGTTTTTTGCGATCATGCCCGTGTTGCTTGGTTAGGATCGAACCAAGGTTTTATACCGAGGGAAGAGGGTTTCGGTCTTTTATCGATCGGTGAGCATCTTCGGTATCTGCTACTCTAGCTGATAAAGCTATTTTATGTTTAGCAGGTTGCATCTGTTGGCAAGTGTTGTAAGCTTGAAATAAAGTTGTTTTTAATCAACTGGTGCCCAATCCTACTCATACCATTAGTAGAACGCAGACTGTTTTTGAGGAGATACAAGCTGTGGCCACTCCACAACACCGTTCTGGGGGTCTTAATCTCGATATTTCTGATCCTATTCAATGGCATCCTCCTCCCCCTGGGGCTGTAAAGGTTAATGTTGATACAACTTTTGATCCTATTTCTCCCCATGTAGGTTCAGGTGTCATTGTTAGGAATTCTGAGGGGGTTTTGTTGGATGGATGTGTTCAATCATTCTGTGCCTAGTCTCCTCTTGTTGCTGAAATAGTTTCTCTCAGAACAGCTATGCGTTTTTGCTCTCCAGAGGTTTTGTTGGGGCTTTGTTCGAATGTGATTCTGCTATTCTTGTAAAGTTGATTTATTCGCCCCCTTCTCCAAGCTTGTGGGAGATTAATGCCTTACTGGGTGATATATATTAAGCTGCTTATATCTTCTTGTGATTTTTATGTTTATCTCTCGACAGTTAAATAGTTTTACTGATTGGGTGGCAAGGAAATTTAAGTTGAGGGAACTTCCTCTTGGTTGGGTTTCTAACCTCCCACCTCAACTGGAAGCCCTCCTCCTTAGAGACAGGTGGTAATAGCCTTTTATCAATGAATATATATATATATTTCAAAAAGAAAAAAAGACTAAATTGTTTTTTTAATAAAAAGAAATCATAGCTTGATTCTAAAACATCAACCGTTGATTAATCCAGCAGGTGCAAACTTGAAATTCACTCTTTCACTAATAGTTAATATATATAGATTTTTTTTTCAGTTCATTATGACCTCAGATACAAAATGCATGACAAGACTTTGAAGAGTTTTAAACTATGTTAAATCATATATAATCAGAGATTTTTTTTTTTTTTTTTTTTTTTTAATATGGGTAGGCTTTTTTGCTCATCAAACCTTATCTGAAACATAAGATTTTATCCTAATTTTAGCTACATTATCCGTAAAAAGAATAACAATGACAGCTAAACCATAGCAATAAACTAATTAAAGAGGTAACAAAGAAAACATAAAAAGGAGGAGGAAATGGAAAAGAAAAGAGAGAGATAAAGAATCTCTCTCAATGGGCAGATGCCACTGCTACATTAGTAGGGTCACTTTCATCTTTATCACCAGCTCTGTTGTCAATCTGCGGGACCACCTGTTTAGTAGACAAAAACGACTCCTTTTAATTTATACTTGTGAAAAGATCAACCACAGTATCAGGTACCATGTTTTCAAATTAATCAGGCACTGTACCCACCTGATCTTGAGAGAGATCGTGGCTCTGAGATGATAATCTTCTCCTTGTTCTCTTGTCGCTCCTGCCATCCCCTCTGGTTCTTGGAGTTGGACCAACCATATCTAATCCCAATACCCAAAAAGCTCAGAGCCAAAGAATATATATTTTTAAATCACAAAAGCCAAAAAGTGCATATAGAAGGAAACCCAATGCACTATCCCCACAAAAATATCTTCCAGTGGCATATTCGGCATTTTAAATGATCTTTTTGTGGTTGTTTGGACGGCTGGTCAAAAAAAAAAAAAAAAAAAGAAAGAGAGAGAAGCATTTAGCACGTTAAGTCCCAAACTAAGTAATGGGTCAAACTAACAATTCTTCTTCATTGCCATCTCTCTCGCATGATAAAATATCTTCTCAATTTTTAAAGAATTCTGATGTGGCTAAAAACCTAAAACTTGAACCTCTATCATTTTTGCAATCAATCGATCTTTAAATCGTTATAGTGAAAGTGTTAACACATTGTTAAAATTCCAAATGCCCACAACGGAAAAGCGCAGCCAACAATTTGCCTTAGCTACTCCAACAAGAACTAAACCCACCTAACAAGGAAATAAACCAAGAAAGCCAATCACGATTCAGGAGTTACACCAGAGAAACCAAGATCAGCTTGGATAGAACAACTTCAGGAAAGAAAAAAAAAATCTAATGCACCCTGGGTGTGCCCTAGCCGGCTGGGACAGAACGCCGTCATCCTATTAACATACAAGAAGATGCATAGGTGTATAGATATTTTATATACCTGAGGTGGTATGCTTTTTTCGTCGCTGTGTCTGTGATTTCAAATCTAGAGTAGACTCCGAGCTGTCCGGCAAGTAACGGTCGAGACGGAGGTGACGACCGTTATTTTCGAGCATTGTGCGGACAAAGGTGGCCTCCATTGAGTTCAAAAAGTGCAGGTGCTTCTCGTTTGTCCATGGCTCGGTTTGGTTATTAACCAAAAGAGGGTCCATTCGACCGGCAAACCGCTGTTTAAGCTCGCCGGAAAACAGCTTGATGAACTTCGATTTTGGCTTTTTTTGTTTTTTGGTTGCAATTTCCAAGTCACATTTGGAGGGTTTCAAGGCTTTACATAATAGGGAGAATTATATATATATATCATGTAGAATGCGCTGTGGGTGGCCTTCTCTTTCTTAAACTACTCTTTCGGTCGCTGACTTGAGAGTAAATTGAAGAATGTACTCGCTCATTGTATTGGACGCGTGTCCGCTAGTAGCTTTTTTCCGTTCGAACTTGTAAAGAAATTGATAAAATGAAATGAGAACTGAACATAATAACATTGCGCTTTATTTTATTAATGAGTTATGATAATTTATTTTTTTATACTTTACTAATATGAAATTTTATTTCATGCCATTTGCACTTATAAATGTTCATTTGATACTTACTAATATGAAAATGGTAAATATCATAAGATAGATTTGTTATTAAAATTATAATTTAATGTATTGAAAAAACACAACCAATAAATTTTAATAAATTCATAGTTGGAATTTTTATATTTTTAGTGTATTGAAAATAAAATCTTCACATTGTTACAAAATTATATCATGATATTATTAAGTATCTAATTGTAAAAGATAATTATGCAACTATTGTGAAAAAAATTAATTTAAGATCGTACACATTACCTTATTACATTGGGTGTTGTCAATATAAGGAGTGTTTAATATAATTTTTTATAATATAAAATATGATAATATATAAAATATAAAATTCTCTTAAACGAGTCATGTGCCCTCAATTAAATCGGTAATTGAGGAGATTTCAGCTCATTATAAATTGAATAAACTAAGTATAACATGATAAATTAGAGTAATATGTTTCTTTTTACTTGTCTTCTCGATATATCATAAAAAATATAAATATGTGTATAATAAATTAAATTGATATGATATATAATAATAAAATATTAAATTAATCGACTTCATATTTATTAATAATTATACACTATTAATAAATCATTTGAATATTAAAAATATATATACAAAGTGTTAAAAAATAATAAAAAATATATATACAATTAATCTAATTCAAAATCAAATATTCTTAACTTTCATTAAATCCATCACTATTCTATTTTCTCTTTAAAAACCTTAATATTTTCAAATTTTTTACTCGATTCATTTACTCTCATTCATTCTCGATATTAAATTTCATTTATCAATCTTAATTTTTTGATTTTCCATATCTCATTGAGATTTATAACTTTTAAATAAATATTTATATTCGCGTTTATAAATAATTAATTAGAATATGTATAAAAAGCACATGTTCGCGTTTATTAAATTTATTTTTAAATTAGATTTAACTTTGTAACAGCCCGGAAACCGATACCCCTCTGTAACGGCCCGAACCGCCACCGGCACTAGGATCCAGATCGGCTTAAGGCCGCCGGGACCCGTAGCAAGCCAACCATACCTCCTATCACCTGGTCAAATCCCATACATGATCAAAACTTTAACATACAAACTGAAACATATGATGTATAAACCGAGCTTGTCCTGTATGCAACATAACTGGAAACATAAAGAAACCCCCTTTTCTAGAGCCCTCAAAACTCTAGCCGGGTCAACATAACATACATCAAGCTGGGATACATCCAAAGAACTAGAACCTAACCTGTGCATGCATCAAACCACAAACATAAGACCTCCACTAGGGTCCTCATCCGTTACCATAGCGTGGTACACAACACATGCCACAAGATTAGTTCAACACAACTCAACATCTAAAACATTACATACATCATGTATTGAACAGGGACTAACCAAGTCTTAGAGCCAAGCACATTTCTAATCCATAAACATAACTCTTACAATACATAACATCTTACAAAAAGGATATCGAATCTTAATACATGTCCACACTAAAAGCTTACTAATCTATTACATAACCATAACCTTTACCCTTGACGTCCTCCTGGACTACTTCTAACCTGCAAAACTGGGGTTAGGGGAGAGGGGTGAGCTAAAAAGCCCAGTGAGTAGAAACAGAGAAAATAATTCATTAATTACATGCTCTCATGAAATGCGTCAGAACACAAAGAAATCACATAACCTGGTCCGTCTCGGGGCTCATGCAGATAAGTATTCCCCACGGATTGTTTTTGAGAGTTCCTTTTTGCTAGCATCCTTTACTCTCAAGGATCGGACATGACCTCAAAAATCCCTCTGTCGGTGCCCGGCTCCCCCAAAGGAGCTCACACAGGACTTTCACATACATGACAGGGTACCTAGTCCACAGAGAGCGCACAGGGACTTTCCTATATGTACTTGTCCGGCTCTCAAAGGACCTACCCAAGACTCAATGACAGAAATGGGCTATTGAAGTCGCCTTGGTCCAAACCTCCTGAATCAACATCAAATAATGCAATGCGCCATATTTGTGAACTAGTGCAATCAACCCTATTACATATAAACATGATGCATGAACATGCTTTAGGCATTTGATTTTGTATATAAAAGATTAAGTTTAGTTCTACTCACATCTGGCAGACGCTGAACTGACTCTGCAACAGCTACCACTGATGGCCTCCTCGGTCCCTCGGGTCCGATCCTACACAGGTGGACTCGAATGAGGTGCCAACACACTCTAAACAACTCATAAACAACTCCCCAAAAACCCTCTAAAACATCACATAAACATGCATAGAAAACAACCTTGAAAAGGCTGGACAGGGCACTTTCGGCGGCACCTTCGGCGGCCGAACCCTTCCTCCAGAGACGAAACTCGGGTACCTTCGGCGGCACCTTCGGCGGCCGAAAGTCCCACTCCAGAGACGAAAGTCAGGCACTTTCGGCGGCCGAATCCTTCCTTCGGCGGCCGAAAGTCTGCTTTCAAGCCAAAACTCAGCTTTCGGGGGCAAGGTTAGGCGGCCAATCCATGCATCCAAAGGCAGGTTCGGCGGCCGAAGCCACTTTCGGCGGCCGAACCTGAGTTCTTCCCAGAAGGGCAGAACTCAGCTCCACATGCATTCAAGCCTCCCAAACCTTCCAAACACCCCAAAACAAGCACCCAACTTTACCAAAACATGCATAAACCTTAAACCATGCATAAAGGAGCTTAACAACTAGATTAAACTCCAAAAACAACATCAAAACATACATAGATAGCTTATGACCCACATAGGCCAAAACCATCAAAACAACCCATAATCTCACATACTCTTTCCCACTCATGCATACACTCTCCCACAAGCATAAACTAGCTTAAAACTTCTTCATAACATCACATAAACATACATTGGGCATAAAACCCACATAACTCCTAACATGCATATCTACCCATACTCAACCATTAAAACTTCATAGAACCTCATTAAAACACAAGGAAAGCAAGGATCTACACTTACCTCTTGAAGATCGAGGGTTGATGCGACCCAAAGCTTAAGGTGTGGAGAATCTAAGCTCCAAAAGCTCCAAGCTCTCCAAACCTTGATCCAAGCTTTAAAACTCTTCAAAATAGCCATAAAACTCATGAAAACACGAAGGAGATGAAGAAAGAACATGAAAACGGCCAAGGGATGACAAAAACTCACCTGAGCTCGAGAATGGGGAGAAAACTCGCCCATTTCCGATCTGAGGGCCTTTTATAGGCGGCCAGCTAAACCTCCTTCGGCGGCCTAACGTGCCCTCTAAACTCATGCATGTTCGGCGGCCGAACTTGACTTTCGGCGGCCGAACCTTGGCTCGTTCAAACAAGACTTTCGGAGGCCAAAGGCGCTCCCGAAGCCTTTCCATGTTCGGCGACCGAGCTTCACTTTCGGCGGCCGAACCTGGCAAACGCCTCCTTGGTCTTTTCTTTTCAAAACTCAATTCTTTTTCATTTAAAACCATGAAATCAGTAAAAACCTTTTAAAAAACACATTTTACCCCTCTAGAAACCTCTAGCATATTCAGAAATTCTAGATTCCAACGGAGATTCCGCCGGAAGGTAGAGATTCCGATGCTGGAATCTAGCCGGGTATTACAAACTTATAATAGAAACACTTAGTTGTATATGAAAATAGGAGGTTATATTAAGTATTTATATTAATATCTGTATTTATTATTTTAGTTAGTGTAGGCAATATTAGTTTGATTTTAAATAAAGTGAGTTTAATTATTTTTAAATTGAATATTTATATCAAAAGTATGTATATATGTATATAAATTAATGTGTCTACATAATTAAAGTGATAAATATATTAATTTCAATTTAAGAGTTATTAAATCCCATTTTCTACAAAAATTATAAATTTTAAATTTAACATATCACTTATCATTTATTAAATTCATTATTATATTATGTAATGTTTTATTAATTAAATTATTTTACATTTAATATATTTCCAATTATTTAATTTAATTTCATATTGAAAAAATATCCATCAACTAAAATTGAAAGCAGTTATTACAATTATATAATCAGTTTTAAAAATAAAAATAAATAAATAAAACGTGGAAGCGATAACGGAGCGAGTATGCAAAATAAAAGATACTCGAGCAGATAGCGAAGAACAGAGAAGGGGTGAAAATATCTGAAGACACGCAATATTAAATTTAGAATAGAAAAGGCTTGCCAAAAAAAATAATAAAAAATAAAAAATAAAAAGAAAGGAAAGATATTTTGGGATGAACGAAAAATCCTCCCTTCCACGAATTAGAAAGAAAATAGAAAGAAAAATCTTTTGGAAGAGCCTTTGCGGGATGCTGACCCTTATCCAGTTGGCTTAATTATTATTTTTTAATATTTTTAACAATAATAATTAATATAACTATTTTATATTTTTTTAACTGCTAAAATAAGTACATTTTATTTTATTTTATATTTTATTTTCATTTAGAACAAGTTATATTATAAGAAAATTTTAAATGATTCTTATACAATATTGCATGATAAATATTTTTTAAAAATAAAAAATATTTAAATAGAAAAAAATAAAATTATATCATTTAAAAGAATTGGCATATGAAATTGAAATAATATAAAATCCTTGATTTTTTTTTAAATATTTGAATTCTCAGTTTTTTCTTCTCTTATTTTTTATGGCTAAAATTAGAAAACCAAAATTAAATGCAAGTTTTTATTATTTTATTTTATTTTCAGTTATATCTGAATTTGTTCAATTAAATTAAAATAATTTTAAATAATAATTTAATGTGATATGAATTCAATTGAAATTAAAAAAATTAATTGATTTTAATTAAAAATAAATAAAATTTTAAAATGAAGTGGTGAAGAAGATGTTGGAGATTGAGGCAACCCCACATGTCCTAAGTTTCTGCTTTCGGCGCATTTTGGGCCTCTCTCTTCCTTTTTTAACATGCATGAAGGAGTAATTTAATTCCCACTCCTTCTAACATGCATGAAGGAGATTGAATAAAAAAAGCTGAATAAAAGCAAAACATTCTTGACCAAATCACCAATGCAAAATCAAAATATTCAAAGAATCTCTTTCAATTATATATTTTATAATTAGTTTATTTTAAATGTGACTTTAATATCTTATTAAATTAGTTTTTATAAAATTATTAACATAAAAATAAATAGCAATAAACTAACTATAACATTATAAAAAGAGAACGATTTTAGTATCGCAAATGGTTAAGATAGGCAACAAGCATCACATCCCAAGGAGGACTAATTTGGTCTGGAAATGAAACGTTGGGAGCTTATTTTATTAAAAAACTGATTGCTATGGGCTAAATCAACCATTTATTTTAACTTTAAGCTTGTTTCGTATGATTTTTATTAATAAAATTTAAATAAGAATATAAAATTAAAAATAATACTTTTAAATTTTTTATATTTAAATTAAAATTGAAATAAGTATATAAAATAATAATAAAATTTTAAAAAATAATATTATAAATTATTTATTTGCAATCAATTTAAATATAGTAAATTCAATTACACTATTTTCTATTAAATAAATTAATAATAAATTCAAAATAATTTAATTTATTCATCATTCTTATTATTTTTAAACTAAATATAAATATTTATTTTTATAAATAAGAATGATTTTTTTTACATTGATTAAAAACCATTATTAATATTCTTATAATATTTAAAATGTGAACTTTACATAATTTTTTATCATTAAAAATTAAATTTTTTTAAATTAATAAAATAATATAATAACTTTTTTAGTATTAATTATAAATGCATTAAATATTAATATTTAATATTTAATTAAATTAATTTTTCAAAGATAATTATTAATTAAAAAATAAAAAATAAATTTAAAATTAAAATAAAACAAAAAAATAAAAAAAAGATTTCAAGGACTAATTAAGTAATTTCTGAAATAATTTCATGTAAAATTCTAATAATTTTACCACGATTTATTTTTAATTTAAAATCAATTATCACAATAATTTAAGATAATTAAATTCTTACGATACTAGTTTTATCAAATATAAAAATTTAAAATAAAAAGTATTTATTATAATTTTTTTTTAAAATTAATTATTCCAAAACAAAGGTTTAGAGATTGTTTTAACAATTTAGCTTGAAGAATTATCATGAGTCTCAAATAAAACGATATTTAAAATGAGATGATGCATCCAATTAATAATTTTATTAAAATTAATTAAAAAAATAATTTTATTAAAATATAAAGCTTAATAAATTTAAATCTAAATTAAGTTGTTTATGCACGCTCTAGTAATGTATTGGTTTGTAGCTTATTTTGAATTATGTAATGATTTATTTGATTATCATTGATCGGACATATCAATAGTATTTGATGAGATAGTATTATAGAATATGTAATAATTTTATATCTAAGTTAAAATAGATTGAGACTTGCATATAATTACGATTATAGCCCTTCTCGTTCCTCCCCACTCCATAGAGGAATTGAAGACACAGTGACAGTGCCAGGTCTAAAGGAGGTGGATAGGGATCAATGTGAGGCTAAAGAGAACATTAAAGCGGCTTCCGCTGCCATCCGCGTTGGAGGGGTTTCTTTTCTTTTTCCTTTTGATTGAATAATGTTTGCAATTTATAGGCGGACCAGAGGAAATGGAACTTCTGTACATATAGATACTTTTCTCCTGTGTAATCAAATTCAATTCTTCTAGAAATAAAATGCTTCCCTCATTTTCTCTCACAGCTCAGTTTCACACGTACAGACTAACAATTGCAGGTAAGCGCATGTCGCAACTCAATCAATGGGCAGTTGCAGGTTAATCAAGCTATTCAAAAAGGCTTCCCCTTTTCAAAAGCAGAAAGATTGCGCGACATCTTCCCTCTGATCAGTCATATGACTCATTTTAGGTCACTAAAAAATAGCGTGAGATATCCCAAAAAAACTAAACATAACCCAAGTTAACTAGTGCCCGAAAACACGGGTGAAGGTTATGACAAATGTTTGTCACCAATTTGCGCTTCCAAATTATTTACACAACAGCACATAGAAGCATGCAGTTCTTTCCTTGGATCGTTATACACCAAAATCCCATGAAAGTTTCAGGAAATGGCGCCAAACAAGTTGGTGTTTTAGATTTATATCGACTCAACAAATTCTAAGCTCCATTAGCTGGAGGCAAAGAAGACTCTTGACATGAAGCTGCTGAACCCTCTTCAATGTCTATATCTTTCACACCAGCACTTAACGATGAAGATGAGTCACATCTCTCATCCCTTCGCTTATTAACACCATTTTCATCATCTTCATCCTCAAAGAAAGAACCTTTCCGCCGAAATTCCTTTACTTTCCGAAACTCGTCATAGTGTGCTCGTCTTTGCTCCCTAAAACTTGCATTCCTATCTGATTCAGAATCTGATAATAGCGAAGCAAAAAGAATCCATCAGCCATATTAAGACAAGTACATTGAAACAATATCAACAACAAAAAGGAAAAAAAAGAAATAAATGGGGATATCAAAGGAGCAATCTTGTTTATTTCATGGCCAAGCATGTGGAGCTCTGATCCAGTTGCTTGGCAAGAGAAGCTTAATAAGATCATTTATAAAAAAGGTTGCTGGTACCAAGTAGGGCAAGTAAGGTGCAAACAACACCACCCTTCCATCATAAGAAACAGGAAATAAACCTTAAAGGGATAAAACGCACAAATAATAGTGATACAGCAAATGAAGGTGAAATCTGAATCATATTTGAGGGCAAAATTAAGAATTCTTTTTCCAATTGCTGCTAAAAATAATTGGTTGCTATTACGTATCTCCAGGAGCAGAAGCGTAATGCAACTCCAAAGCAGTCACACATCATTGCACCAGGAACCATTTAAATCATCTGCTCCTTTTCATATTCTTCCATAAATATTTGATTAGAATCACCATATCTAATTAGTTGCAATGCAGTGGCACAAGGAATAAGCTTGCAACCACAAAGGTGTAGGTCAAGTCTGGAAAGAAAAACCCTTGAAATTATGCTCAAGGGAAAGAATAACTAAGGAATGAAGCTTTGTTGAAATAACAACCTTCATCTTGTTCCATAGGATCAGCCTCATCCTCAGATGATGTCCAGCCACCAGACCGCCTACCAGCATTTCTACTGGAGGAAGCCACTGTATCCAGTGCAGTCCTTAACTCTTCTGCACGCATTGCTTCACCAACAACATCATCAAAGCTGCCCCGCCTAGGAGACAGAGACCCTATGACAATCAACAAATTCAGATTATTTCCAGTGGCAGTTCAGAATTTTTAATCACAAAATTCAAAAGTAAGGGTGACAAATGAAATAAATGGTTATCTTTATCCAAAAAACAATTCAGTGATCCAATAGCAACTAATGAAAAAATAAAGCCAAATTTCAGAAATGCTAGACAAAAATTAAACTAATCAAGGGCTTGTTCCAAAATACAGTCTCAGCTGCAAGTTAATGGTAGAGAAACACCACTATGTAATGCATATACACATACAAACAAATGTTCAACTGACTTCTCCACAAGGAAAAACAACATACAGATTAACTTACCATCATCATCAATCATTGGGTGATAAGGTGTCTTGGGTTCAGTTATTTTCTGCCTCACAGGTTTATTTGCTTCGATTTCCCCTATATTTGCCTCATCCCACCTTACACGAGACCTATTACCTCTATTAAATATGAGGAAATCAGCACAGACTTCAAATAATAAATCATGTTATTATAAACCAGAAAAATAATGTACTAGCAATAAATTCATAAAAGAATTAGAACGCTGAAATGGAAGAATAAACCATAATACTAGAACAAATTGGAAAAGGACAAACAGACAGCCACAAGGTTGTACCAGGAATTGCTAAACTAATTTCTGACATAGGCAATTCAATATTGTCTTCTTTCCTTTGGCCTCTGGCACCAGGACAACCAATCAAATATTTTGAGCTGAATAGCAACATTACCTATCAAGCTCTCATGCATGTGAAAAAAAAAAGGTTGGTGAAATGATTGAGTACAACTATTCACAAACTAATTCAGTTCCCTGTTGCACAGTGCACACAACTGCATTCATACATTTCTAAGATCATTTCAAGGTTTCCTGTTAGAAATGTAAAATTCTGCAAATACTCTCTAATAGATTTCTCTGAACTAAATGTCAACAATGAATGAAAATATTGAACTTCTCCATGAATAGGTATATAAAGGTTTAATCTCTTAACTTTAACTCTACTGACATTCATGTACCAAAAGTTACAGGTAATAATTTCCTAGGGGTATTGTTCAGTAAAGCAGCATAATGCCTGACGTAGCAGCAATCTTTTCTTCGTACATAATATTTAGTAAACAATCAGAAAATGAAGATGAAAAGAAAAGATCTGGAGCAGAAAGTTTGAAGTACTTCATTTTTATGAACTCCTTGCAATCTCCTCGGTGACCAATAAACACCAAGCAGCAGCTGAATGATCTGATTCCACTGAGATGATAGAAAAAGAACTTCTTTAAACTATTGATGTCAAAGAACAAAAACCAAATGCTGCATAATGAGATAGATGTTAACTGGCATGAAAAGTAATGTGGTGTGTGTTATAGCTAGAAAGCCCATCTTGGATAGTGTTTGTGTGAACTATGGGGCATAAAAGAGGTAATGAAACAGGGATAAATGAAATCAAACTAATTGAAACAAAGTGAAAGAAAACAAGTCAGAGGTACATTGTGCAAATTTAAGAAATGTGTTTCCACAATGTGGAAATGAAAAAAAAAAGATTAATATTAGTAAAGAGAATGCCTATGGGAGTTAAGAGAAAGTCATCTTGCAGTAAAGTAAATGACAAAACATTCAAGAAACTTCAGAATTCGAAAACAGCTGCAAGACTTTGAAAAGTATTGGGGACAGACAAGAATGCCGTGGCACCCATAAGCTTACATATATGTTCCTTGGAGTTGTGTTCTCACCCACCAAATTCCAACTTGAAACAATTACAGAATTTAGGGCTCATAGTTATAGATTTGCAGACCAAAACTATGCATTAAGAGTAATAAATAAGAGATGAATCATGGAAGTAGGGAAAAAATGAAGAATGCATTTCGAAGTCTTGTATTTGCTAATATAAGCCTAGACATTTTCCCAAAGACACATGATAACAACAGGAAATAAAACAGAAGAGACCTTCCAGCCAAACAACAATCTAAATTTAAAGGCTAACATAAGAGATGTCGTCAAGCATTGAAACAGAAAAGTATTTGGCTCAACTTGCTTGTAGAAGCTCCATTTTGCACTTATGTCATGTACATTAGAATACGTCCAAATTCTTGGATTTAGATTCAGCAAATTGTAAGTAAACCCTAATTTTGTGCAGGAAACTTAAACAAGCAAAGAAAGGAATCCATCTCTACAACCAACCAACTAAAAAGGAAATTACAACCATATCTCCATAAATCACACGGAGAAGTTGGATAATCCATAAATTTTAAGTAATTAATCAATCAAATTCATGAACATAGATGCAAAACGCGAGCATATAATAAGGTCACCAGAATCTAACAAATCCAGGATATTTGTTCCTTTTTTTTCTATGTTCTTCAAACAGTTTCTCTAGAATCAAACAAGAAAGGTAAATAGTAACGGAGACGCAAATGGATCAGAGAACTTTTTACCTGCGATTGTTCTTCCTGATGGCAATGTTTTGGAATCGACCCTTCCGTTTTTCTACCGTTCTTATTAACTAATGTGTTATTTTCCAATGCTACCCCTTATTTCTATGCGCAATGAATCCGATGGCCATGGGGCCCCTGATCCGGTACATAAGAGCAATGCGATCGAGTGATTACAACCGTTCACGTCCCACCGAACAAGTCAGAAACGAAAATTTTAACATTTTATTAATATTAGTTTTTTTTCAAACGTGCTTTGCAGTTATTTCTATTTATAATATATTATTTATTTTTTATTAATAAAATTTCATATTTTATTATAATAATAAATTATTATTAATTAATTTTATATAAAAAACTATTCATAATATTAATAAAAATAATAAAGTATTATTAAATTAAATTTATTATAATTTTTTTAATAAAGCACCTATCTAAAAATTTAATGATTAATATAATAATTAAAAAATTAATCAAATATCACTAAAATAATAAAATAAAATTCTAACGATGTATTAGAATATTAATATAAATAATAGTAAAATTTTTTAAATTTGAACTCTCTATATATATATTTAATGTCATCTGTATAAATTAAATAAATTTATTGTTAAATTTTTTTAATGTTTTATTAATATCTTTTAATAAATTGAATCGTATTCTTAATTATTTTTAATAAATATGATCATCATTTTAAATTTTATTTAAAATTATTAAAATTATTTAAGAAGTAAAATAAATAAGTTATTATTACGTGATAAAAAATAAAAAAATTTTGGTTTTTACGATAGAAAGTTTATGTTATTTTTTAAAATTAAAATTATTATCTAATAATTTAATAGTGTTAAAATTACATTTTATTTTAATAAATTATGTTAAAATTTTAATTTTTTAATATATATAAATAAAAATACAAATATTCATTTACTAACTTTAAAATTTAAATATATTTATATAATTATGAAAATTATATGTATAATATATTATCTAATAATTTTATAATATTTTTAATATTTATTTAATATTTAATTTAAAATTTAAAAATACAATTCTTACTATCTCGTGATTTATATAATTAAAATTATTTTTAAAAAAATATTTAAATATATTATTTAGTACCATTATGTCAAAAAACTATTTGTTAATATATATATATATATATATATATATATATATATATATATATATATATATATATATTCAAATAATTTTTATTTTAAATAATAAAATTATTTCATACTTTAAAATTATAAAATATCATCTACCTTCAAATGTAAATAAACTTTTAAAATTAATTTAAATAATAAAATCATCTTCTACTTTAAAATTTAAAATCAAAAATATATTAAGTAAACTGTCCCTTAAATAATATAAAAATATATTAAAAAATTCCATTATTACTTATAATTAAAATTTTCAATTACATCAACTCAAAATTTAATTTAAAAAAAAAAACCTAAAAATCAAACGTATAAAATTTCGTCAGATATATTAATGGAAAGAAAACTTACTCAATTTACATGAGAATAAAATTTAATAACTTATAGAATTCAGCTCACCACCACAATTCATAACCATAGAAAATAATAATAGTAACACCATATAAAATTTAACTGTAAAAAAAATAATATGACAAAAAAAATTAGTTGAAATAAAATTTATTTAAAATTAAAATTTTAAATATTAAAATATAATAAAAAATATAAATTTACAGATCGTTTATCAAATAAAAATATTTGAACAGAAAAAATATTTGAACTGAGCATTCTACTCGATAAATATTAACATTAATTATTATCATAAATTTTATAATTATTTAATATTAATGCATTTGTAAAGAATACATCAATTAATTAGTCATATAATTTTCGCATAGGAAATAGATTGAACCTATCTCTGGAAAATAAATATTAAAAAATAAATAAATAATTAAATTAAAATAAAAAATATCAATATAAAAAACTTAATATAATTACTATTAAAATATATTTAAGTATTTATTAATTACTAAATAAAATTAATTAAACTCAAAAATTGAAAATTAAAATGTAATAAATTAATAATGTGAAATTATTTTAATATTTAATATTTTAATATTTTTATTAATATTTCAATTTATTATTTTAATGTTTTTATTAATATTTAAATTTATTATTTCAATAATTTTACCTCAAATTTTTTTATTAAAATTTGAATATTATAAAAAATAATTAAGTTTTAATAATTATACTAAGAAAAATATCTAAAATTATTTTAGATGATATTTAAAATAATTTATTAATTTAAATTATTTAAATAATAAAATTATTATCTATTTTTAAATTTAAAATATATTAAATAAATAAACACATAGTGATATAATCAGCCATATAATCAGCCATCTCAATATTTTTATTTTCACTTTTATATATAATATAGATAAATAAATTATATATAAAATAAAAAATAATAAAAAAATAAATTTATCATTAATAATAATAATTCAATTAAATCAATATTAAAATTATTAATTTATTTATAAATATAATATATCATACAAAATTTGGATTCTTAAGATAGACTACTTATTGTTATTTTTATATACGAATCTTTTTTAATTCATTATTTTTTAAAAAATATAATTTAACTTACAATAAAAATTTAATAAATAAAATTTTAAAAATTAAAAAATATATTTTATAAATAAAATTTAATCAAGCACTTCTTCAATTAATTTAAATTTAAATAGATTAATAATATAATAAAATTATAATGAATAAAAATAAATAGGGGTATTCCTCCCTCCTCCCACCTTGATATAGTATGAATAAAATTACCAGTAGAACTCCAATAAGATCATGTCACGTCAGCATAATGATTTCAGATCACGGGTCTAAGTTACGTGGCGGGAGGATCTGATGCTTGACAGTATTGAATCATCACAGAAGGGGCAAAATGGGGAATGAATGACAAAAGAAAAGCAAAAACTTTGAAAACCTTGCCTAAAAGGACCGTGCTGTAAATAAGAGGTCTGATTCGCAGGCTTAACCGGAAAACTGACCTGGCAAAAGCTCTCCGCTTCCATTTCTCTCATCGCAGGCATCAATAGTAAGAATAAGTACTATAGTGAATTTGATTTCTAGAGCAATATGTTGATTTTGCTTTACATACATGCTATGGTGTCCCATTTTTTTTCCTTGTATATGTAGCAGCTGTTGTTATCACTTTTATTCTTGATCTGCAAAGTTCTGTTATGACTATCGCTATTCATGGTTGAATGTTGACAAACAAGGTCCTCTCAATTTTCACGATTGTCTTCAATTTATCGCGGTTTCATATATCTTGGGTTTTCTCTTAGACTTTTCTGATTAAATCTAATTCCTTTACTTGTTTGTAAGCTTCGCCTACTTTCTAAAATCAACAAATGTATAGAGGGAGTAAGAGAGAATTTGTTCATAAAAGGCAAAGAAGAAAGATGTGTTATTATTATTTTTTTTAATCATACAATCAATTGTGGCTTCTTGCTTTTTTTTTTCGTCTGCCTTTTAAATTCTTAAGAAGCTAGACAGAGAGTTAAATAAACTAGTCCAAAGCGTGAGTTAATTGCAAATCAATATGTTGTTATTTTTTGTGAGTGACTGAGTTTAAAAAAATCAAAATCGTGGTGCTATAGCCAGCCTGAGGATGTGAGAATAGGGTAGTAGGCATATAGTAATTGTAAACTCTAAAATTGGTATCTCTTGGGTAGGCATAATGAGAATACAAGAAAATTAAAAATGGATTGTGTCAGATGGTAAAGTGGGTAAGCTAAACATTGAGCATTGAGCGACAGTCAGGCTGCAGCTGAGGTCATTGAAAACGGAGAGAGAACATTTTGAATGGAACTATGGAAGCTGTTTTCTCCAGTTTTGTCTGTGTTTTACTTATTTCTCATGTATCATTCTCGTCAGTTTCAGGATTGTCAAGGAATGGGCATGATGGAGATCAAATTAGAATTATGAAATTCTCTCTCCTACACCTAAAGTTTTGAAGGAGCAAGTATTAATTAAGATTAGAAGTAACAGAAATGTTCTCATTGTTCTATGGTCTTTGGAAGTATATATTCAGTAAGACAGAGTTTCATATACTCATTCTTGGAATTGACAAGGCGGGGAAAACAGTAATGCTTCTTTGAGCCCTAAATTGATGAACTTTTTTCATGGCTTTGCAGAATGTTTTTCTTCTTATAGCCACAATAATTGTGAATTTTGTTTTTGTCATTTAGAACATAATTGCCATGTACTTCACTTTTCTTTTTCATATGTGAATTTGTAGACCTTTATGGAGAAATTGAAATCATTGTTCTCAAATTTAGAAGGCATCCCTCCTGATCGAATTGTTCCTACTGTTGGACTTAACATTGGTCGTGTTGAAGTATCAAACTCAAAACTTGTATTCTGGGATCTGGGTGGTCAGGTATGTAAAATTCATGTATGGAAATTGTCTTAGTTTCAGAAAATATTTGCATGGGTGGGTCTTTTCCTTTAATTAGGCAACACTCTAGTCTCATGTATATAACATTTTTGGCTAGATATCAATCCCATTCCATTGTTTGCCTGGAAAAAATTAGTTGGATTTAAGCTGCAATGGTAATCCTGCTTATGTAGGACACCACATTAATTAACAAAAAGAATAAGGAAATGATAGAAAGCTAAAAATGGGAAATTGTAAAAAAAGGTTGTACCAAATTTCGGTGGTCTCGAACAGCGACGGGGAGAAGATGATATAGCAGTCAAAGAACCCGCCTTTGGCTATACAGACATGCTATAGCGCTAGTAGTATACAAAAGTTTGAGGCCTGGTAAAGAGCCTAGGCTGAGGTCGAGTCTAGCAGGCACTTCACTTGCTAGAGCCTAAAGGCCAATTTTAACATGGCTCTAGATGACGCAAAATACATCATCTTATGAGTCATGCGTTGCCATTGTTTATCATGATAGAAAATCATATGCAGACTCTTTGTAGCCGCACATGGTGCAATGTTTGAATTAGATCATATGATCCAATTATTAGTGCAATTTGCAAAGTTCAGCAATTGAAACATTTTTTTCAAATGTTTCTGCCAGCCTGGTCTTCGCTCAATTTGGGAGAAGTATTATGAAGAGGCTCATGCTGTTATTTATTTAATTGATGCCACTTGTCCTTCACGTTTTGAAGATTCAAAGTCTGCATTAGGTGAGTGGTGTTCAGTTGTTAATATTGAGAAACAAAAAACTGCTGTAAGATTGACTAATGCTTCAAACTTGGGTTACAGAAAAAATTCTAAGGCATGAGGATTTGCAAGGAGCCCCCTTTTTGATATTAGCAAACAAGGAGGTAAGAATATTTCGATCCTTGACTTGGAATTATTATGATTTGATCCTTACTGTAGCATGTAGCTAGATCTTGCATATGATTGAGCTTAACAAGAAACTGTTCACTTAGTAGGCATCATTCTAATGCAGGATCTTTCTGAAGCGGTATCAGCTGAAGAAGTTGCTCGATATTTAGATCTTAAAAAGCTGGACGAGAGGGAGAGGGTGTACATGTTTGAAGCAGTTTCAGCATATAACGGGTAAGTGGATTTGAGAATGTAGGTACATGTCCTTTTTTCAATAGAGGTGTTGAGAAGAATATATGGAATCTGACTGTTCTATCTTCTTAACACCCAAAAGTAGTATTTTATATATGGAAGTGAAAATTTAATTGCAGGATGGGAATTAAAGAAAGCGTGGAGTGGCTTGTGGAGGTAATGGAGCGAAGCAAGAGAACAGAAATGTTGAGAGTTCGGGCAGGTGGAACACCAGGCCCTAGTGCCTAGAAGAAATTATATCAACTTACAGTTGTTTGCCTGACTGTAGTTTGTGTAAATAAACAGGTTTACATTATATTCTACATGGCCAAAAGATAATCCTTTTTTTGATTTTTTCACATATGCAGAAGTTCAGCCGAGTGGACAATATTAGCTGATATTTTTAATTTAAATTATTAGGAAAGAAGAGTGAGAGGGGAAGCCATTCAATCTGTGGCAAGAAGATAACGCATTTGTTGGTGTCATACTTTATGCATTTGTTGAATTATGCTACTTAGACCTCTGGTTTTTGAAGATTGCAAGTTTACTAACCTTCAACAGAATACTAAACACGGTCCAGCTTTTTTACCACTATCTAAATTCAAAGGATGCTAAAATCGTCCATAACACAACTTGAATTCTTTAAAGGACAATTATACATGTTATGGTTCCTATGTGGAATTCCCTTTAATGTTTTAAGATTGTGTATAAGTTCAAACGTGTGCTTGGACAGTTGTACATGTTATGGTTCTCCAATTCAAAATGCTAATATTGCATTAGCTTAACATGTAGACAAGCTAGAAAGGGATTCACAAAATAAACGATGCTTTAAGCTGGCATCTTAGGACAAAACATATTATTAAGTTCACTTTACAAAGCATGTGTTGGGAAAATCTAGTCCGGAAACTGAGAGAAAAGAAGAAGAAAATAAGAAATTGATGATTTAAGTTTGTGTTTGTGAGGTAATGGCTACGTGCAGGTGAATGCCTCTTTTACAAAATGGAACCAACCTACTTAAAAATATAATCATGAACAAGTAAGTTGCTTCATCAAGTTTTTAATCATACATCTGTAATATAATCCGGAAAATGGTAATACGCATTCCAATAATTCATTATAGTTGTCGAAATATAGGAGCCAAAATGGCCCAAATAAGGCGGGAAATCTAATATGCTGGAATGTAATGAACCTGTTTGATTATCTAAGTTGGTTTGGGGTACTAATGAGCTACAGCCTACAGGGGCAAAGGGAAGTATGTGGTCGCAGCCTTACAGGCGCATTGACTTTGCCTACACTAAACAATTCAGAAATACAAACAATATGAGCCATAGGACATTAACAATAATCATTCTTATGAAATGCAAAGGACAAGGTAGTGATCTGTGAAAGCCGAGACAAACAAGCTAAGAGATGCCGAATTATATCGACAAGCTAAAATATGAAGTTTATGGCCAGTGGAAATACAAGTAAAGGATAGAAATAGGTCTAGAAAAAAGATGTTATAAGATGAAGCAAAAGTGACAATACAGCTGCAGCATCCCAACTTGACTGTCAGAATTGTCCCAGACTTCACCAGCTAGTGGCGTGCATTTATGATTCCATTGGCAATTTGGATACTGGAAAAGGGAAAGAAACACTCGTTTCCTTCCCTTTTACGAGTCGTTTAAGGTTTTTATCCAGTGATTAAAAAAATAATTGACTATGGTCACATTATTTTTATATTTTTTTTAATCTCAAAATTATTGTTAATATATAAATAAATTATTATAATTTATTTAATTTTTATCTTATTTCTAAAATAACTTTATTATTTTTTAAATGAATATTTAAAATATATATGAGTATTTAATGAAATTTAATATTTTTAAAATGAATATTATTGAAAAATAAATAAAAAATTATCTTTTTTAATATGTAAAAAAATAAAATGAAAAAAAATGAAATAAAAAGAGTAATAAAATAACCTTTAATTTCATTAATTTTTCTCTTCTCATTTAGTTATTTTAATTTCAATAATTCTTATTCCATTAATCAATCAATAAAAAAATGAGATAATTAAAAGACATCAGCAGATTAGAAAGGAGTTTTTAAAAAATTATAAAAATAATTATTGCATTTAGTTGAGCTAAGGTAAAATTGAAAAAGAATTAATTAACGTTCTTTATTTTTTTTTTTTTTTTAAAACACAGATAATTTTGGAAAAAAAAAGAACTTTTCAAAAGTAATAGATGAGAATGAATAGAGGGAAATATATGAGACCACAAGGAATTAATTTGGAAAAGTGCAGGTGCATTGATGATCTCATAGGCGCATGCATTTTCTCCACCTAATTGTTTATAGAAATGAAATTACATAAAGACCAGAAGGAATTAATTTGGGAAATTGATTCCCATATGCTTAATTTGGGAACTATTCACGTGTAATAATTTCTCTATTACAAAGGCACTTTTGCCGCTACGCAAGATATATTTTGAAATCCGATCAAGTAGTACCTACAATAAAAAAATTAAACAAAAAAAAAAAAAAAAAAAAAAAAAAGGCTCTTTTGCTTTCTACAAGTTCAGGCACCAGAACAGGAATACTAGTTTGCATCGTGTGGTGTTATAAGCTGGTGGTGAGAGGTCCGCACGAAGCTCAGCCGCTGAGGCACAAGCACACTGCACAAGCTACGTGGATCCTCAAATTTTCTGTCTTATGGTGCTGGGAAAAAGCAACTGGATAACTAAGCAAACTAAGAGAGGAGCAACTCAAAATCACAAAAGACCTGATGTTCAAATATCTTTCCCTCAAATGAATGAGAATAAATTATCTGATTACAGAAACATCAATAGGTGAACTTTCAAGTTAACTAGAGAATTACAGATGATTTCATCCCGAAAAATAATAATGTCCAGAATGAAGTCCCCTAAACTGTACATTGAATGTACGATTATAACCGGATTTCCTACCTCTTATATTCTTTGCTTCTCTCTTCACTAAGTTGATGGTGAATGGCTCCACCCATGTATCCTAACTCCATGTCTTTTGCGTGTGGTAATGAAGGCTCCATCAAACCCCCTTGATTGTAGGAAGGCTTCTCTGAAATGCCAAACTGCGGGCAAAAAAATTCCGTTTGACCGGGCTCACCTACATTCTGCAAGGTCAAACCACTACTTTCTTGTGACTGCGATGAACTTGCTTTCTGTGGAAGACAATCCTGAATGACCATATCATAGTCTAACGGAATTGCACCTGTGAGAGTTTTTATAGCAAATTCAATGCAGGGGTCTGCCCACGCATCTGCAAAAGGCAAGCTGAGAGGGGATCCTGGCTTCTCATCTCCTTTATCACCAATGTCAAGCTCTCCAGGATGTTCTTCTGAAGCAACTATATTACCCAGAGGTTGATGAACAGTGCATCCCTGCTTCCTACGACCATCTTCTTTTATAGTATGGTCTTCCAGAGCAGCTGAGCTCCCAAATTCACTATTGTTTGACCCTGATGAGACTTGTACAATTCCAGAATTGTCGAATGATATTCCAGTGAGAGTTTTTATTGCAAATGCAATGCATGGATCTTGCCATAACTCCCCGAGTGGCAAGTCAATAGGCGGTACTGACTTCTCATCTGCACTATTGTCATTTAGAATCATTCCAGCATGTTCCTCTGTAATAGCCAGATTCCTAGCAGGTGAAACAATAGCTTGTTCATGCTTCTTATTATCCCCATTTTCTGTTTTTACTAGATTCCCTACAGGTGAAACAACAGCATGTCCAGGCTTCCCATCACCCTTTTCTCAGTTTCTACCTTCCCCACATGTTCCCTTGGAGCAGCCGCATGTCCAATAGGATGCTTGCTCTTATTTGACTGAAATGAACATTCTGTGCTTTTGGAGAGCTCAGTAGCAAGCTCCGTATGGGAAAAACCTCCACCTCTACAAGCAACAGTATCATCGGACTGTTTAACTGAAGCTTGACGGGCTCGGTTTGTTGTTTTCAATTCAGGTGTAGGATCAAGCGGAAGGCCAGCAAGTCGCTTTGAAGCCCTGCGGGGCAGGTCGAGATTCTTTTTCTTGTACTTTTGAGGTGCATTTTTAATTTCCTCCTTCATCACCCTACCTTCAACTGGGGGTTCATTTGGGACGACACCAACTGCAGTAGCTATTACACTTCCAGCAGGATCACTCCTCCCTACCGTTTGGTTTGAACCTTTGCCCTCTGGCACTTCTGAGCTGTTAGACTGAGCACCTACTCCACCTGCATCATTAAACAAATTCAAATTAGTTACAGATATCCCCTTAAACCAAATGGGATGCATCAATAAACCCCAACAGTCCCAAAAGAAATAGTCAAATATCCCTAACCAATCACGTCCTATAGCAATTTGTCAAGTCTAATACAATTCCAGTAATAACATAAAATTTTCCACTTCTTGTCCCCTTCACTTAGCTCCCATAAAATGAGCAAGGAGAAAAAAGAAAATCATGTATGTGCATATGCAGAAAGACACATTGCTCAGTGAAAAAGAAATTTATAAGTATACATTATGAAAAGACCATTACCATGCTCAGAGACGGGCATGAATTCTCCTGTAGTAGCCAAACTAAGTACTTGTTCATCCTTCTCAACTTCAAACGGCTTTGAGCTATTCTCACTTGCAATTGGGCTTGTTGTTCCACTGATTGCCAACATTTGTTTCTTTGCTGCAGCTGGTGACTGGGGATAGAGGAAAATTGTGGAAAAGTGAAAACATTGATAATTATTAAATCTGGGCCAAAGAATCATTTGAACAGGCATTTATGGACCAACGGAAACAAAGCAGAGCATTTATCATTGCTGCAAAAACACAGATTTCCTCGACATAATATAAACAACAAATGGTTTGTTTAAGTTTTCTGCTCTCGGTGTACTGTTTCTGAACTTCGGTTGATTTTACTGTGGTTCAGAATGAAGAAGACACACCCAGTAATTAAACATTTAAATGTGTGAGATGCTAATACAATTTCAATAACAGGTGCAACTGATAACAGCAACTTGCCTAAATAAAAATGCATAAGTTGCAATTGCAGATGGCTACCCAACAGTAAGCAACCATTTAGACATTAAAAATTATGTAGACCAAATATATTCTAAGAGTTATCCACACTCACGTGCAAAAGCACACACTTTTAAGTTTTGAAGAAAGAAAGCTGTTTGCAGATCACGCACATTCAAAAGGAATAGTTAAGTACAGAAGACAAAACTACAGAAAGAATTGCCCAAATTTACAGTTCAAAAGCCCACTGAACATGCGTGAGGAAAGGTACTCATCAAGCGTCAAGGCTAGTAAGACAATTTACACCTTGTCCCACTATTAATATTATCAATGATTTTCAGCTAAGGTTTCCTTGATATTCTTCACTCTATTTGTGTTAACACGGTTCAGCTCAATCATCTTATGGATAGAAATGCCTATGATTGAACTGAAGAAAAAGAGACCTTAAGCAACCTATAACAAATTTCAATCCCTTACTTGATAAAGTAATAAAATGAGCTGGGAAGAAGCATCATTTCTTATTAATGGATAAAATAAAGATATAAACTTGCAGAATTGTAGATGCACATACACAGGCTTTGTCATCTTCCAACTCAACGTCATAGTTGCCTTTGTCTTTTGGCTTGAATGCTTGTTTTCCTAACTCCCCAGTTTCAAGATAGCGAAGTGCATCCTTCATTGAGCGGAATACATATCCACTTACAGGATCAGTGTAATACTGCAGAAAGTAAGATTGACAAAGAATGTAAGAATCTTCAACAAATAAGCTGCATGAACAATATATTAAATTTAGAGTTCAAATAATTTGGAAATCATTATTAATGCAAGTAACCAAATATAGAATGAAACAATATCTGACAGAAATTAACATTGAAGCTGAAAACTGAGAAATATTCAAGAAGCTCATGAAGAAGAAAAATGTGATAAAAACTAAGACAATGATTTTTAAAGTCAAAACTAAGAATATTCAAGAAAGTGTACAAAACAATTTAAATGCCAAAAGAAGTAGCAGAGGTTGAGTACCGAGTCCCTTCTGATTTTACGAGCTTTCTTTGTCACTTTGATTTCTTTGGTCCATCCTGGAGGTAACCCTTTTGGCTCAGCCTTCTCAACTACAACCTGGATTGCTTAGCTAATCAAAACCTTCTTCTATATATTGAGCAAAACAAATAATGGAAATAAAAGTAAACAAAAGCCAAAAAGAGCAGAGTTTTTCATCAGACATTTTCTGAGTCCTGATCAGTGCTCTTGTCCTTCTCTTCAGATTTAGGACGGCTGTTGTTAAGATAGCGAACCACCTCTAGTTTGGAGTAGAATTTACCTTCACCTGAGGGAGGAAAGTAGCACTGCAATAAACCCAGATCATTATAAAAATTCGATTGCCTTTTAAGTGAAAGATAAATTGGAGTTCATTATTCCCTTTAACATATTTTTGGACTTGGATTCTTTTACCATAACTTTATACTTTTATTCAAATTTTAGTAGAACCATATCCTGAAAGACCAATTATGCCACATTAACGAAAGATACAAGAAATTTAGCATACAAAGCTGCATTTGTACACGTATAAAAGTCCATTACCTAGTTATGTTCCATCAAAACAGGGTCATGTGAAGAGAATTCTGGAGATGGTGGTTGTTGTGAAGTCTTGAACCTGCTACCTAGAGGTTGCAAGCCCAAGACATTTCCTACTGCACTAGACAAAGGCCCTTTTTATTACAGTAATAACAGATAAAGAATGTTCAAGGATTAAGCATAAGCATAACCATAATAAGGCTGTCACAACTGGATCTAGGAAGTCATGCGAACAAAACTGCTTAATATAACCTCAAATAATCTTTTCCTATAATCTTAAACAGCATGATATAACTAAATAGGCATCTTTCAAGTTGGGTTTCATCTTTGAGTTACCGAGGAGTAAATAAAACAGCAAAAACAAAAATAAAAATCATAGTCATAGTCTAATAATTATTTGTGCTAAGTACTGAAGAACATGATAGTGAAAAAATGGATTTACCATATCAATCAATCCAAGGTATTAGAGTAAAAAAAAAAAAAGAAAAAGAAAAAGAAAGAAAGAAAGAAAAGCTTAGAATTTGAGTCGCTCTTTAGATTTACGTAATAAACTAGACAATAACGGATTCATGACCTCTTCAAGACAGATTTTGAAACGTTCAAACTTTAAAGTGTAATTCATAGTTTCACACAAACCTACAAATCTCAGTACTGATGATCATAGCATTCTCTAACCATTAAATTAGTTTTAGTTTAATCAGAAAATGACTTCCATAAAACACTTAGCAGGAAAAAAAAAAAAGGAACTCAAATATTCGAGAGATTGCAGAATCACAAGCAGCAGCCGAACAATAGAATAACCTAAAAGTGAAAACGGTAACTTTAACAAACCGGAAGCAAATAATATTTTACCAAGTACCTTGTCTTTTTTACCGTTGCTTCTGACTTTGACTTGAACTGTCCAGCCCGCCGGTAGTGGGTCATCGGACTTCCAGTTGTCGTCGGAAACTCCTGTTTTCATCACCCCGAAAGTCTCTCTGTCTCTCTATCTCTCTGAATCTCTTCCTCCGTATGTGTAACCGTGAAGCTGAAAGAAAGGGTAGGCGGATTTGGACAAAAACAAAAGAGCGTGGGAGCAGAAAGCACGTGTTGCCAAACTTCTCGTGCTGCGTTTAAATAAGTAGGTGAATTACGAAATAGACCTCAGATTTCAGTTAAAATTCCATTATCCAAATAGCGTGTCAAGGAGAGTGAAGGAGAAGACTAACCAACAAGTGGTTAAAATTAAGAAACCAACCAACTAACCGACCCTACCCTTTCTTCCAGTTTGGAGGAATTTCCTCCTTTTAATTTTTTTTTTAAATAATAATAAATTATTGCGGTGGAATGGGAATCGGAATCTTCGGCTTTTTTGCAATGGCCACGTGGCACCTGAGATCTGATTTAGTTCCATTATGGACTTTTTGCTTTCAGCCCTAAACTAGGTTTATGTGTTCGATAAAAAGCCCATTACCGGCGGACCACATCCATGCTTTAGCTTCATCACCTTCCTAGTCATGAGCACTGAGCAAACAGACCTTAGAAGTTGTTGAAAATCTAGACAGTCTTGCTAGAGTAACAATATCATATTTAGCCTCCTATTTTCAGAAACAATTCACTGCTGATTCAACAGAACTCAATTCATCCATGTATTCACTAAAGTTTACAAATATCATATACGTTTAAACAAAAAATATATATTATCTCCAGAAACATCACACGGCTATAGTGTGCTCACTATATATATATTCTACAAAAATCAAAGAGAAACAGCGTATATGCCACCAGTGAAAACATATTAGAATTTGGTTTAAAAGTTAAAACAATCAGTTGTGGAGTGGGTTTGGTCCGCCGGGGACAAGTCGGCGAGAGACGGTATGCATAGAGTTGATCTTGCCGTTGCTGGACTTTATAGCCTTCTGTATGGCAGCAGTACCTCGTAGAAACATGTCAGAATACTTGGTTTTGGATTCCTGTTGTGTTTCTTCCTTGATAGGAACTTGGTAGGTGTAGTAGCGGCCACTGCTACCATGCACAAGTGCGATCATTATCAGGAGAATAAGGAAGAGTTGAGACTTTTTAATTCTCATGATACAAAAGGTGGCTTAAGACAACTAAAGAGCCCAAGGCTGTTTGGCTGTTTGTAATGAGTTGGGTAGATTGACAAGCTTATTTATAAGGGGGATCAAGGCCGGCTCCACCTATTGGAGAATTCTGACTTCTGAAATATAAAAATTTTGTTATATTTAATTGGTTGCAGTCACATTCCTCTGTGTCTAACAAATGACAAAGGTTGACTTTTTGAAGTTGGAATGAGGATGAAATATATATGTACACCTTGTCATCTTAGTGGCATCCTGAAGCTGACTTCTCCTTCATCTTCTAAGAAATTAATATCAGTGCGTGGAGGCCTTGAATCTCTATAAATATTGAATTTTTTTGTTGGATAGCAATAGCACTATGGATGGACTTGGCTCAGTTCTGAATTGTTGCTATCTCATAATTCAAGGGCATTGTATAGCATTAGATATGACATCTGAATATGAAGTCCCTTGAAACATTGTTTTTTTCAGAACGAACATAAGAGATCCCAGGATTTATTAGTATAGTATTTGCAGGTACAGTCGGTGTATACTCGTATAAAGTCTGCACTTCTACTTGTGATCCTATCTGATGAATTCATATCATTGTATTTGTTTTATCAGAGAAAGTCTGCAATGTTCACACAGTGCTGACTAGGCATTAATACATTGCATTTGTACTAAAATATATAGGCTGACTACCTGTGCAAATAAATTGTTTAATCAGTAGGTTATGGAAGCGAAAGAGAGAGAGAAGGTGTTGACCCTTCGGAGGCCTTTGGGGATCTGTTATTGCTGATACATGATTTAAACCTAGAAATCGGGGAGACAAAATTTGATTTAATTAACACAAATATGACATAACGATTGATAAAAATAAATTTTTTCAAAAAAAAAACTTCATATTTAATTTGCCTTGGTAGTGAGTTGACCTGTTGCAATCTTCTACTACTCTAACCTAGTCTTTTGTCATTCCTCAATCCTGACCTATTGCTCTCGTTATCTTGATGAAGAAAAGATAACATACAACCCCAACTCCATTATTCTATTCAAAATTTGGAAAGAACTGCATTGGATGTTTATGGGAAAAGCTTGAATAATTGATAGTTAAGGGAGAAGCACTCATCCATTACAAGTAACGTTATTGGTCTGTGATCAGTTATCCATCTCAACCATATGGGTTTCAGACAAGTAAACTGCATATCAATTCCTCTAATTGCTATGAAGCAGAGTTTATCACAAGTCTCCAAGGTTTTATGGTCGTCCCTATAGACACTCCAATGGCCAATGAGCATTCATTATTTGATAGCCTTATGAGCTATACTTGTTCTTCCGACACATTTGATCGTTGGTGCTAGCTAGGTGTCTGAAAATAATTGTTAATTAATTATAATTATATATTATAGTTGACAGATAAGAATGGTTGAATACATGCAGCATTCATTAATTTTATTGGCTGAAAAAGGATAGGAAAATGTTGGAATCTTACAACTCTCAGGTCAACCAAGCTTATGGATGTTAACGGTTTCCAGTGTCCATTGTTTCTTACTCTGTTCTCTTCATTGATTAATCATTAATCGCTGACGACAGCTCTAAATGCAAATTTTGCTGGTGATGGAATCGTATGTTTTGATGCAGTCCTCAAATACAAATGCAACATAATCATGGGACACAAAAATCAACTTGCACTTTCCTCAAGATTTTAGTTTAAATAGTAAATAAATTGATGCTCTTTACAATGGTAACGCAAATAGAATTCTACAAATCCGAACAAGTTGGTTCGTGGAAAGAATGAAGGAAAGAACTGAGAAGTACATTGAACAAGTCCTATGGAAGGAGGCCATTTTTTGAGCATCTTTCTCTCGTTTTCCTTCCCTTATCATTCTTTTCAAGAACCAACTACAAAAGACAACTGTGGAATTTTTTCTTTCTTTCTTTCTTTTCTATACGTAGCTATAAAAGAAACCTGTGGATTCTTCCCGCCGAAACGAGATGGTTAAATGGAAAATTCCATCAATTGTGAAGTGGATTTGGTCCGCCTGGAACAAGTTTATGCGATACACCATACACTGTACTGGCCTTGTCATCTCCGGATTGCAGAAAGCGAGAAATAGCAGAGAGATGATGAGGAAATGGAAAAGAAAACTTTGTGCTCATTGTTTGATCTGTTTGTTGATGGGTAGCCCAGCTGATATGCCTGCAACTACAGAGATGGAGAGTACACAAAATGATTGTGAAAACTACAAGTAAAGGGAGGCTATAATTTCTCATGATGATTTCAGAAAGAGACTTCAAAGAGGAGTTTGAAGTTAGAAGCAGAGAAGAAAGGACCTTTTGATCTGTTAAGAGTAGTTCTGGGGTCTATTTATAAGGGGTAGAGGACCAATGGGAGTGTATATATTTGAATGAATTGAATGCACATTTCCTAACCTTAACTAGCTCTGAGCCTTTCAACAAATAAAATAATTTGACTATAACTGCTAAACAATAAAAGGCTGATGTATGCATGCACGTTGTTGACAACCTTTTCAATACAATTGACTTTTCATTGTTAATTGATGTTTGGCAATTAAGATTTCTCGCTTGAAAATGCTTTTATTTTTTGTGGTATGTGTGTGTGTTTCAATATTTAGTAGGATGAAAAAGATGAGAGGACAAATGCTGAAATGCAGAAGAAGATGCAGAGGCATTAAATAGAAGGGTTTGGCATTTTTATATACGTACATTTTTTGATAAGATAGATCAATCATCAATGCCCCGATTCAACAGCCAGCCTATGAAAAAAATAAATCTGTGCCCTTAAGCAACCGTCTTTAGCATTGTGGAGTTGTCACTTGTGGTCAGGAAGCTGTCCTGCCAAACCTTCATTTATTAGGCTTGGGTTTCAATAACTCATTATTATTATTATTATTATTGCTTCCAAACCCAAAATGGAGAATCGTTTCTCAATGCTTGCTCTGCCCTGGCGACTGGGCTTCCTCCAACTTTATTCATGTTAAGTTGCTTTTGGAACCTTTTTTTCCCTTATAACTTTTCTTATTGCGCAGCCAATTTCTCTGTATGCATTAGCATTTTTAATATATATATTCGATAATATTTTGATCGTAGATAAAGAAGCCATAACTCATATATGCGTTATTTAATTATAAAGACTGAAATGCCCTCTGATATTAACTTCACTATGCATCACCGGATATGGACAAAATTGAAAAGGCAACCATTGCTTGAGCTTGGTCGGTCTGGCCATGGTAGGGAGGATTTGCTCGGATTTAAATGAATTGAAAATTAAAACTGTAGTATTTATAAAAATTTAAATTAATTTTAAATATAAATTAATTTAAATTAAATCAGTTTAATTCGGATAATTTCATCAATTAAATATTTTAATTTATTTTTTATATTTTTATATTTTATTTTTAATATTTTAAAATTTAATTAAAGTCTTTCAATTTTAATTAGAATTTAATCTATTTATTATTAAAAATAATATATTATTATTATTAATCGGTTTAGTTTAATTTTATTTATTTTTTATTAAAATTAAAATGAAATAATTAAAATTTTTAAAAATAAAAATTAAATCAAATTGATAAAAATAAAAATTAAAACTAAAATTTTAAATTAATTTAATTCGATCGATGTTTTCAATTTTACAATAAAATAGATGATGCACTTTGCAAGAAAACCATACAATAAAAAAAAATTAAATAAACTCTTACATTTTATATAAATATAAAAAAATAAACTACATAAAAATAAACTCTTACATTTTATATAAATATAAAAAAATAAACTACATAAAGTTCAACCCATGTAAATAATAACAATAATAATAATAATGTTTTTTTAGTTTGATTTTTTTTAATCATGTTTATTTTTTTTAAATTCAATTTTTTAAATACTTTTATGTGGAAAAAAACCTTAATTATCAAGAATTTTCGAACATATCTTACCAATATCCGGTGGATTGTAAAGAAGTTTGATTCTATAATATTAACCCTTGCTATGTTTACATTATTATATTAACTTTACGAGAATTATGACTTGATCATCTCACTTCAACAAGCAATGGGCATAATAATACACATTCCGAACATTGAGATAAATGGAAAATCACTTTGATAATCACATTGATTCTGAATTTTAGTTGGATAGACAAAGCCAGAGGCTCCCTTTTACAAGGAAAATATGCTTCCACTTTCTACGGACAACGTATCCACACTCAAATAGTATGTCGGCTTTGCTCAGAATATAACTTCATTTATTTTTTAAGATAATGATTTTCACTGGTTTATCATAAAGATTTATTAAATATTAAAGCAAGTCCGTCACAGAACCATGCCACTACATTGAGGAAAGTAAAACTAAAATGGAAGATAATGATTTGAACAAACACCAATCGTCCTCGGAATATCCGCAAGTATATCTATGCACCTATACCTTAGTATTACTCCTTGGCTTCAGCACCAGGAGCTTCCACAGCTCCATCAGCTGATGCACCATCTTCGGCAGGCTTGGCAATGTCAGCTTCTTTAGTTTCTGCAGGTTCACCAGCAGAAGTAGCTTCATCAGTTACAGGAACAGGCTTCTTAATAGTTCCGACCTTGACATACTTGCTCATGAACTTGTACTCCCAATCCTGCAAGGACTCCAACTCGAAAGGACCAAGACCAGAGATATCACCGGTCAAATCTTTGTCTTCAAAGGACATCTTTGCAAGAGCTCTGCTGGCATCCTTTCCAGCAAATAATGCATAAGGTCCACCAGGTCCATAAAACATCCTGCAATAATGGAAACAGAAGACACGATGTAAATTTCTGCAAATTGTATAACAAAAGAAATGATGAATTGGTCGGAAAAGTACACAAAGCCCTTCAGATAATTGATACTGACAGAAGAAGCAAACTCTCAGCTAAAATTGTTACGGAAATTAATCAAATGAAAGAGCACGCACAAAAGTTTTCTGTCTCAACGTGATATACACAGCATGATGCACAATGTTACATTCTCAATTAGATATTTTATCATCGATTCATCACATAAGTTATGATCCATGCCATGCAATTCAAATGCTTATGAATAGACAGAATCTAGTTGTTCATGACTACACAATATAATTACAAAACAGCAACGAATTATATTTTGCTTGTATTCAGCACTGGTTTACCGAAATGAAGCCAAATCAATCAAGGAGGAGAAAGGAAGAGAAGAGGGCTGGAAATATGATTCACAATAATCATGACCCATAAAACCCAGCTACATTTTGCTACTCGCATAAAACAAAATAAACATCTGATTGCAGTCACAGAATCATAAAACATTTGCTACAACAAACTAGTAACCTTCCAGCGGAAGGTGAATCAACTCCTAGACTAAGTTATAGGACTCGTAGTGAGTGCAAAATTGAATACCGTTTGATTTGCTCCAACAGATTAAGTATGCAAATCATAGGAAGTCATATCTATACCATGCACACTGGTAAACACATGAAATTTTCCCATTCTAAAAGATATACTAGCATGTAATATGGAGATGGTAAAGATACTCTAATTACAAACTAGAACCTCTGTATATAGAAATCCCCCAAAAAATATACACATTTCTCTATGTACTTAAAAGTTTGAATAAGATATTTAGCATGAGTTGCTAAATGCTCAAATTTTAAAGTGTCTCATTAATCTTGCTTCACAGAATCTCCATATTTTAACACCATTTACACATCACGAGCGCAGTGGGCAGAAAGATGAGGAAGGCAGGTAATCAGTCAAATAATTCAAATAAAAGTACTCAAAATAAATCAATTCATTACGAGAAACAAAGTTGAAGATTTGGAACACTCATATGCTAGAATCAACAGAAATCCCAGAAAAATTATTGCTGAAAATTACAAGCGCTACAATTTTTTAAAAAAATATTTAAAATTCTCCACTTGTAAACCATAAAAAGAACTAAGAAACTTGCAAAATTTTCAATTGTTGAACTTCCAAAAGTAGCACTTTTTATCAGAGACCAAAAAGCAAGCAAAAGGTAGTTTCAGCAACTAGAAACTGAAGTATAAAGTGTAGTAGTGGCAAAAACGGATTGACTGAGAAAATGTAGAGAAAACAGAAATGTTCAACTCTAAAAGATTGGAAATCAATCTTTCATCTAACAAGAAACCAAAATTTTGCCGACCAAGTAATTAATTTTCCATAACTTTCTATTAGACGGCGGTTAAAACATCCAAAAGATTGGAACCTGAAAAAAGGAAATCCACAAAATTCACAAACCGAAAACCCAAAAGCACCATCCACCTCCCCAAGAAAAAGTTGATTTTGTACCTGCTCTGGGAGATGTCATAGATCTGACCCTTAATAGCCATGAGCAAAGGCTTCTTAGGATCAGTTCCATCATATTGCTTGAGCTCCTCCTCAGTAATCTCACCAAGCTGAACAGGAGGAGGCAGAGGCTGTATCTGCTCCTCAACGCTTCTAGGCCTGGGATGATCATTAGAGGATCCAAAAAACTCCGATATCACATAGTAGACGGCCAAACCCAAAGCCAGGACGGTGAAGAAGGTGGCTGGAGAGAGACCAGTGTAAGCGGTGATTGCTTCCTTGAGGGTCTCCCACAACTGCAACGCCATTTTCAGTTTTTATTGGTTTTTGCTCAGTAAGAGAGAATGAAAGGGGAGAATATACGAAAGATAGTGATCGGCTGAGAGCCTCAAAGGCGTTGTTTGCCCTGAGATTCCATCCAAGCTTGATGCGGAAGGATATTTATTAGAATTATTGTCCTCTTCTTGATTTATGAAGTTACTTAATTAGCCCTAGGTAGGTGGACCAATAATCGATTACATTTCATCTACCCTTACTAATTTTTTTAAATATTTTCTCAATTTTCTAATGAAATGTCTTGATTACCCTTTAGACGTCCTTACAAATCCAAACGCCCACCAAATCAGAAAATAATACAGCATTTCCGTGATTCATGCGCACCTGCTTTGTGACCTCAACGCCGCTGTCGCTCTTGGTGATATTACAGACAAGACCGGCGGTGCGGCCCCGGTGGAGCTTGTGAGGCGTTCGCAAGAGGAAACCACCGTTCACCTTGCTGTCCACGTACTCACCTTGATCGGCGATCACCAAGGGTATGTAACCCTTTGTTCTGAATGGCCTTGAGAAGAAATCGTGAGTTTGAGTTTGGGCACGAAGACCATGTCCAGCCAGTACTTTCACTCGCTCCTGAACTCTCCGAGGGGCGGTGGCGGAGGCTTCAAAGAATAAACATGTATACGAAGAAACAAAGCCTTGTCTGCACAAGACCAATTGTTCCATTTTTGGACTGAGAGAGTTTGGTTGCAGTTTATAAAATGAAGACCTTTTTGTTTGCAGCGTCTGGGAGCTCTGGACTTAGGGATTCCATTCTCATTATATTTTTTTAATAAAAATCAAGAATAATATATATAAAAAAAAAAAACTAATTTTAAGACACTGTCGACGAGGTGATCAGCGTAGATAGCATATTTTAATTAATTTAATCATTCAAAAAAGAGATTAATGTATAGCTGAATATAGAAATATAAATAATAATGATAAAATTTAAAAACTAAATATTAATTTATGGTAAACATGTGCAGGGCTAACAAGGTCTTTCCGCTTTAGAAACGTGTCAAATATGATATGTAGAGGATCAAATGTGAGTAACGCTCGCTGGTGAAATAGACATTACACAATTTAGGTGTGGCCGTGGCATTAAAACGCGTCTCTTTATTTATATATTTATTTATTCCAAAAGCATTTAACCCTTCTTTTCCTTCGCAATTGGAAACGTATTATTATGGATTTATATAAAACTCGTGTAAAAGTGTTCAATAATCATGCGAGGTCTCACCATGAAAGCTGTTTTATCTGCCCTCTTGCCCAAGAAGATTTTGATTCTGCGATTAGGCTGACCTAATTCTCCCATGCAGCATATTCGATCTGTTCCCTGGTGGGTGGCGCCTCCTTCCAATGTCAAATTGAACTTTGATGCTTCGATTGACGTTGCTATGGTGCCTCAGGACCATCAAGGGACAATTATCGATTAGTATTGTTGTGTGAGCTTCCGTCTTCAACCCTTAATTTTTAAATTTTCTAACTTATCGAAAAAAACCCTTTGTTTTTTTTTTTTCAAATATATGATGTATTAAGGCCCTATGAGGAGGACAAGACTGAGATTACTAAATTGATGTGTCAATAGCTTTTCAATGAAATTTATTATTTATTTTTCTTAAAAATAAAAGAATTTGATTAGTGGAGAAAAAAAATAGTACAGCTCATAGAAAAAATATTAAAACTCTAGACTTATAAAAGAAAATATAATCAAAATAAATATACAAATCCATACTAAGAAAATTAATACAAAAGATACTAAGGTTTATAAGAAAAGTTGAAGAAGATAAAATCCTAGCACCTTAGATTCATCAAGATCCAATTCCAACTTGGCTGAAGGAATAATAACTATCGGTGCCTAACTCTGGAGGAAAACCACTCATTATTGTTGAAAGAGAATTCAGTTAGCATACCGGTAAAATCAATCCAATTGAATAAAAATTCTTAAAGTCGTCGTGAAGGCCATACAAATCTTATTGAGGCATATGAAGAGAAAACAAACTCAACCCACAAGCTCCAACTTTCAAACCTAAAAGAGAAAGAAGGTGAGCGTCTGAAGATCATGAACACAGAAAGAGCCCCGTCCTAAGAGGGAGGATCTCATCCTCAATCACACCACCACCTCTTTATTTGGATTATTGGAGAATAATTTTAAAAAATAAATAAATAAAAAAAAATTAAAAGTGTACTCATTCATAATATTGATGAGCAATCAATAAAATAATTCGCAATTCAAAACTCAAAATTAATGAAAAATAAGAGATAATACAAACAAACAACGACTAAAAATAGAAAATAATTGTAAAGACAACTTATGAAAATTTCCATAATCAAATTGTTGTTATCCAAAAGAAAAAATAATATATATATTCATTTAGTAGAAGAGTCGAACCCACGAGGTTACCTCCGCCCAAAAAGCATAAAAAATCTCCAACTGAGCCTCAAACGTCAACTAAACCCAAAAAACAAAAAGGAAGATTGGAACCTTACGAGAAGAAAGCTCTTTTCCCAAACTAAAGAGTTAACAATTTCATTAGGCTCTCTTTAGTTGAGTGATGTCAGTGTTTTTTAACAAAAAATAATTATAATAAAATCACAACTATAATCTAAGACT
Source organism: Manihot esculenta (assembly GCF_001659605.2). Lineage (NCBI taxonomy): Eukaryota > Viridiplantae > Streptophyta > Magnoliopsida > Malpighiales > Euphorbiaceae > Manihot > Manihot esculenta. The sequence continues at coordinate 2,479,414 of NC_035174.2, read as the reverse complement.
ATTTATTTTGTGAAAATATTTAAAATAGTGGTAGATAACTTGTTTTAGACTTATTTTTATATTATTTAATTGTAATATTAAAAAAATAAAAAAGTATTAATAATTTTATATATACAATCTGTAATAATTTATAATTTCTATATATAAAAATGGGAAGAGGAGATAATAATAAATTTCCTATAATGCCCTTAACTCTTTAAATTATTTAAAAATTAATTAATTTAATTATTTAAGTAGTTGATAATTTTATTATTTAAAATTTAATTTTTAAAATAAATTATAATTGTATTTTAAAATTAATTTGAGTTAATTAAGAAAATCTTAAAAGATATATATATTATATTATAATTTTATTATTTTAAATTAATTTTAGAGTTTATTAAGAAAATCTAAATTAATTTAAATACTATTAAATTAATTTTAAAATAAAAATTATTAAAATAATATATTTAAATATTAAATAAATATTAAGAATATTATTAAAATAATAAATTTATATTTTTAAAGTATAAATTAAATAAGAAGTTAAATTTAATTAATGAATATTAAAAATATTAATGAAATAAAAAAAATTAAAATAAGAACCACATAAAATCACTAATTTATAGTGAATTAATAATTACAAATTATTTTACTTTAGTATCTCTAATTTTTAAGTAAAATAATTTGTAATTATTAATTCACTATAAATTAGTGATTTTATGTGGTTCTTATTTTAATTTTTTTATTTTATCTATACTATGTATTGGAATGAGAATTTTTTTTATTTTTAAATTAGTTTTAAAAATTAATTAAGAAAATAATAAGATATATAAATTTATTAATATTTAAAAACTTTAAATTAAATTGATTATCCTTCATTTGAATTTAAAATCTATTATATTATAAAAAATTAACAATATATAAAATTAAAATTATGTTATTAATTGTAAAAAAAATTATGATTTAAATTTTATGTGATAAATTTCATAATTACTTTATTATGATTGATTAAAAATAAAAAAATAAAATTACTATTATTTAATATTTTAATTTAATTAAATTTTTATTTAAATTTAATTATAAATTATGATAAATTTATTAATCGTATATTTAAATTAGAATAATAGATTATATTAACCCTAATGATTAGAGTTGTTTCTATTAATTTTAATTTTTATATGTTCGAGTATATAAATACTCATATAACAACTATTTTACATAATATCTTACTTTATTATTTAAGTGTTTTAAAGTGATTGGTGAATTATAAGTGATAAAATATCAAAAGAGTTATGAATCGCTACAAGAAATGAGTTTATATATAGCTACAAGAAGAAAAGAAATGAGTTGTATATTGCAATAAAATCAATAAAAATATTTTATTTTTTAAATCATCTGAATATATAACATTATATTTTTCTTTATTTTTTCTGTAAATTATTTTTTATTTATATTTTTTAATTTTTATTATTATAAATTTATTTATTATGCATAAGTAATAAATTAAAAATTAATTGAGTTAATTTTATATAATTTTTTTATATATAAAATTATATATTATTAAAAAAAAAGAATGTTAAGAGTGTAGAGTTGTAATATCCGGCTAGACTCCGGTATCGGAATTCCTACCGTCCGGTGGAATCTCGGATGTCGGAGACCTTTAGAAGGGTAAGACCATGTTTTCATAAAATGTTTTAATGTGTTTTATGGTTTTAAGTAAAAAGGAAATGAGTTTTTGCATGAAAACAACCTTGGAGGAAAACCCAGGTTCGGCCGCCGAACATGCAGGCATTTCGGGTGTGCCTTAGGCCCCCGAAGGCATGAGTGAGGGAAGTCCAGGTTCGGCTGCCGAACCTCAAGTTCGGCCGCCGAACATGGCATGCATGCGGAGGCACGTTCGGCCCCCGAACGTGGCCTGGCCAGCCACTATAAAAGGGTCCCTTAGCCAAAAACGGGTGAGCTTTTCTCCCCATTGTCGGCCAAGGTGAGCTCTCCGCCGTCCCTCACCAATCTTTGAGTTCTTCCTTCAAATCTTTCACGATTTTCACAAGTTTTCATCTTATTTTGAAGATTTTCAAGTTTTGAGCAAGTTTTGAGCTTGGAGACCCAAGGAAGTTGTAAATCTCCCATCTCCGAGTTTAGGTCGTCTCTCTCTCGATCTTCACGAGGTAAGAGCCGATCTTAAGCTCAATGCATGTTTTAAGTAAGTTTTATGAAGATCTATGGGGTAGAATGCATGTTTAGCTTATAGTTAGGTTTTTGAGTTATTGTTGTGTTTTGAGCAATGTGGCTTGCCAATGTATGTTTGATGTGTTGTAGATGGGGTTTTAGGTAGTTTGAAGCCCCTAGGAGCTTGTATGCTTGTATATGTGTGTTGTAGAATAGGTTTATGCATGATTGGAAAGTTTTGGAGGCAAATGTGCATAGAGGAGCTGAGTTTCTGCCACTATGGGAGAAACCAGGTTCGGCAGCCGAAGGAACTTTCGGCCGCCGAACATGCTTGTGGAGGCAGCCTTCGGCTGCCGAAGCTTGCCCCCGAAAGGAGACTTTCGTCTCTGTCTGGGAGTTTTGGTCGCCGAAAGTGCCGCCGAACATGCATGAGTTTCGCCTCTGTCTGGGAGTTTCGGCCGCCGAAGGTGCCGCCAAACCTGCCTGACTTTCGGCTCTGGAGGGACTTTCGGCCGCCGAACCTGCTGCCGAAAGTGCCCTGTCCAGCCCTCTTTTGCATGTTTTTCTATGATTGTTTCATGATGTTCTAAGGGGTTTTTGGGGGATGTTTTTAGAGTTATGTTTTAGTTGTTTGGTCCCTCATTTGAGTCCACCTGTGTAGGTTCGGACCCGAGGAACTGAGGACCCCAGCAGTGAGTTCAGCTGCTCCTGAGTCAGTAGAACTTTAGCCAGAGGTGAGTGGAATAAACCTTATGCTTTTACATAAGTAAATCAGTTTTAGCATGATTCACGCATCATGAATGCCATGAGATATAATAGGGTGTGTGCATTAGACTCACGAATATGTTGCATTGCATAATATGTTGATGATGTGGATGAATGTTGAATGATCCTTTAGTCCCCATATGTTATGATGATGATGATACGGTACGGAAGACCAGTGAGACCCATTCTACGCCCCTGGCACCATGTAAGAGAAAGACCAGTGAGGCCCATTCTACGCCCCTGGCACAGTTGGACCATGTTATGTTATGTTATGTAAGAGAAAGACCAGCGAGGCCCATTCTACGCCCCTGGCACAGTTGGACCATGTAGGGGACTATTGGTGACAAATTCATCATTGATGTGATTAGCTGTGATGTGATGCATTTCATGTTATCATATGTTTTAAATGTTTTATTATTCTGCTCACTGGGCTATTGTAGCTCACCCCTCTCCCTTAACCCCCCAGGCTTGCAGGTACAGGGTAGACCAGGAGGTCAGCAAGAGTAATGAAGTCTTGTGTATGTAATAGCTAGAATGTGGACATGACAAATTGTATAATGATGTATAGATATGCTATGTAATGATGATATTGAGGTTAGAAGTGTGCTTGACCATAGTATATTGTAATCCCTTTTTAATACATGATCTCAAATGTTTTATGATGTATATGTGAACCAACTCAACGCATGTTATGTAGCCCATTGGGGTTTTGATGAGATCCCACAGAGGGGTCAATATTTATAGTTATGTTTATGTTCAGTGCATGCACAGGTTGAGGTTGGTACTTGAGAAATGCATGAAAGAAAAGTTTTAATTTTTATGTATGTTGTTGATCATGTATGGGATTAAACAGGTTTTCAGGTTATATGTCAGGCTTGCTACAGGTCCCGGTGGCCTTAAGCCGATCTGGATCCTAGCGCCGGTAGCGGTCCGATTTTTGGGTCGTTACAGAATGGTATCAAAGCCCTAGGTTCATATGGTCGGACCTAGAGTGTCGGGCTCATAGATGTTATAGAAGGTCAAGCACAATAGGAAAATCATGTCCACTAGGATAGGATGTGGAGTCCTGTCTTATATGATGATGTGAAATGCCATGATTGTATGCATGTGCATTAATGATATGTGATGTATGTGATGCGGGTTCATGTGTGCTCACATGAACCATATGATGCTAATGTTTATGTGATGTGCACTGTTTTTCAGAAAACAGGATGAGAGGAACTCGTCGATCTGCACGATTGACTGGAGTGCCACCTCAGGACGAGGGCACGAGCGCCCGTCCTCCTGCATTGCCTAGGGCAATGTCAAGCAGGTCTAGCAGAGAAAGAGCAGTAAGAGACCCTAGAAGGTCTTTGGATCTGGGTAGAAGCAGATCAGTGAGGGGAACAGTTCAGGGAGGAATGTCAGAGGACATGGGGGATGATATGGATGTAGAGCAGAGGAGGGATGGCAGTCTGGGAGTTAGCATGTCAGAAGAAGGAATGGGAGAGTCCCAAGGAGGCACTCAGGCCTCGGGATTTGTTCAGCCACCTTACTACCCACCCTTCTCACAAAACCCTGGGTATTCGATGGGAGGCACATCGGATTACCATAGCTTTAGCCCTTATCCCACACAGATGCCATACCCACCTTATTATCCACCATACTCACAGTACCCAATGTATCCACCTCCACCTTACTATCCAAATCTGGCAAACCCTACCTCAGAAAATATTGCACCTCCTCCACCAGCAGAACCCACAGTTCCAGAAAACCCAGTACCGAAGCCTAGCTCATCTGGTGGGAGCAAGGTCAAGATGACCGACTACATGAAGCTGGGTGCTCCTCAGTATGAGAAAGGGGATGACCCGTTTGTGTATCTTGAGAGGGTCAAGGTGATCACAGATGAGATTGGGGCTGATGATAGTAGAGCCATTCAGATGGCTGGGTTCACACTTAAGTGCAAGAAGGCACGAGAGTGGTTCAAGAATTATGTGAACCCGAGAGTAGACAGCATGTCTTGGGAAGAGTTTGCAAATGAGTTTGCAGGATGGGCTTTCCCTGACAGCTCAAGGGAATTGAAGATGATAGAGTTTGAACAGTTGAGGCAGACGGATGATTTGAGTATAGATGTGTTCACGGACAGATTCTTGGAGCTGTTGCCATTTGTAGGGCAAAATCTTGACTCAGACCAGAAAAGGTCAAGGAGGTATATCATGAAACTCCACTCCAGGTATTCCTCCTTGATCCAGTCAGCAGATAGGGAGAGCTTCCATGCCATAGTGGATATGGCCCGGAAAATGGAGGCCAGTGCCATCATTCAGGGGACAGTTAAGCAGTCAGTGGCACAGCCTTCTGGTTCTAAGACCCCAGGCTCTTCTTCTTTCAATGCAGCAGCTTCAGGCAGCAAGAGGTGGAGCAGTACCACCAAGAAGCCAAAGAAGAACAAGTTTTGGAACAAGGTCAAGTCTAGTCTGGGACTAGGAAGTGGCTCAAGCTCTGGTGCGGATAATGCAGTTTGTGCAAAGTGTGGTAGGCCACACAAGGGAGTTTGCCGGGCTGGGACAGCAGCCTGCTTCAGATGCGGGCAAGAGGGACACATGGCTCGGGAGTGTCCTAGGGCAGCTTTTGGAGCACAGTCCCAGCAGACAGCTTCAGGTAGTGTAGCGCAGCCAGCAGCTCCAGCCACGACTCAGGCCAGTGGCAGAGGTAGAGGGAGAGGAGCAGCCTCTTCTTCAGCGGGTTTCAGAGGTGAAGGTCCATCAGCTCCAGCACGGATCTTCACCATGACTCAGCAAGAGGCAGATGCATCTAACACCGTGGTGGCAGGTAACTTAGTCATTGGTTGTTCAGATATGTATGCCTTGATGGACCCTGGTGCATCTCATTCTTTTATTGCTCCGAGAGCCGTTGAGAGGTTGGGTCTGATGATCTCTGGGTTAGAGTGTCCTCTCTGGGTCAGTGGACCCAAGTGTGATCCATCAATGGCAGAGTCAACCTGCCAGTGCAGGCCAGTCTTTGTTGAGGGAAGATGCCTTTCAGCCGACCTTGTGGTTCTAGACTTGACAGATTTTGACGTCATTCTAGGGATGGACTGGTTATCTACCCATGGTGCTACCTTGGACTGCAGAGACAAGGTAGTCAGGTTCAGAGGTCAGGATGGGTCAGAGGTTGTCTTCAGGGGAGACAGGAGGGTACACCTAGAGGTCTGATATCAGCTCTTCAGGCTCGTAGGTTGCTTAGGAAGGGATGTCAGGGGTATTTGGCTCATGTGAGAGAGCTTAGCAGTCAGGTTAGAGAGCCCGCCCCGGTGCCAGTGGTTAGAGAGTTTCTAGACGTCTTTCCAGATGAGCTGCCAGGTTTACCACCTGCTAGGGAGATAGAGTTCGAGATAGAATTGATGCCTAGAATCAGACCGATCTCTATCCCTCCCTACAGGATGGCTCCAGCTGAGTTGAAGGAATTGAAAGAACAGTTGCAAGAACTGGTGGAAAAGGGCTTCATCCGACCGAGTACCTCACCCTGGGGTGCTCCAGTCTTGTTTGTCAGAAAGAAGGATGGATCCCTTAGACTTTGTATCGACTACAGGCAGTTGAACAAAGTCACTACCAAGAATAGATACCCATTGCCAAGGATCGATGATCTATTCGACCAGCTAGCAGGGGCGGGTTGTTTCTCCAAAATAGATCTGAGATCGAGGTATCATCAGCTGAGGATCAGAGAAGAAGATGTGCCAAAGACAGCTTTCAGGACCAGATATGGGCATTTTGAGTTCCTTGTAATGCCGTTCGGGTTAACCAACGCCCCTGCAGCATTCATGGATCTCATGAACAGAGTGTTTAGCCAATACCTGGATCACTTTGTTATTGTCTTCATAGATGATATCTTAGTGTATTCCAGGAATGCAGAGGAGCATGCCCATCATCTGAGGTTGGTTCTGCAGATCTTGAGGGAACATGGCTTGTATGCCAAGTTCTCCAAGTGTGAGTTCTGGCTGAGGAGCATTTCATTCTTGGGGCATGTAGTGTCAGAGAACGGGATAGAGGTGGACCCCAAGAAGATAGAACCTGTGGCTAACTGGCCTAGACCCACTTCAGTGACAGAGATCAGGAGTTTCTTGGGTTTGGCAGGTTACTACAGGAGGTTCGTTCAGGACTTCTCGAAAATTGCAGCCCCTCTAACCAGGTTAACCAGGAAGAATCAAAAGTTTGTGTGGACCGACCAGTGCGAAGAGAGTTTTGAAGAGCTTAAGAAGAGGTTGACTTCAGCACCAGTGTTAGCCCTGCCATCTAGTGATGAAGACTTTACAGTCTTTTGTGATGCGTCCCGAGTGGGACTGGGTTGTGTACTAATGTAGAATGAAAGGGTAATTGCTTATGCTTCTAGACAGCTGAAGAAGCACGAGTTAAATTACCCCACACATGACCTAGAGATGGCAGCAGTAATCTTTGCACTCAAGATGTGGAGGCACTACCTCTATGGGGTAAAATGTGAGATCTTCACAGATCATAAGAGCTTGCAGTACATCCTGAGTCAAAGAGATTTGAACTTGAGACAGAGAAGATGGGTAGAGCTGCTGAGTGATTACGATTGCAAGATTCAGTATCATCCGGGTAAGGCGAATGTCGTGGCAGACGCCCTAAGCCGGAAGTCACTAGGCAGTCTATCCCACATCATGGCAGAGAGGAGACCAGTGGTGAAGGAGTTTTACAAGCTCATTGATGAGGGTCTACAGATAGAGTTGTCTGGTACAGGTGCTTTAGTGGCCCAAATGAGAGTGGCACCCGTGTTTCTGGAGCAGGTGGCTCAGAAACAGCATGAGGATCCCGAGTTAGTGAAGTTTGCCAGGACTGTTCAGTCAGGCAAAGACAGTGAGTTCAGATTCGACAGTAAGGGGATCCTCCGCTATGGGAGTCGATTGTGTGTACCAGATGTCATAGGGCTAAAAGGAGACATTATGAGGGAGGCTCATAATGCAAGATACAGCGTTCACCCCGGAGCCACCAAGATGTATCAAGATCTGAAGAAGGTTTATTGGTGGCCAGCTATGAAGAAAGAAGTGGCACAGTTTGTGTCAGCCTGCGAAGTGTGTCAGAGGGTGAAGCTGGAACATCAGAAGCCGGCTGAAATGCTTAACCCGCTACCTATTCCAGAATGGAAATGGGAGAATATAGCTATGGACTTCGTAGTGGGGTTACCGGCGACGTCCAACAGATTGGACTCCATATGGGTGATTGTGGACAGACTCACCAAATCTGCTCACTTCATCCCTGTCAGGAGTGGCTATTCTGTGGATAAGTTGGTGCAGGTGTATGTTGATGAGATTGTCAGACTGCATGGGGTTCCCATTTCAATAGTGTCCGATAGAGGGCCCCAGTTCACCTCCAGGTTTTGGCGAAGTCTGCAGAATGCCATGGGTACCAGGTTGGATTTTAGCACTGCTTTCCATCCACAGACGGACGGACAATCAGAAAGGACCATCCAGACAATAGAGGATATGCTTAGAATGTGTGTGCTGGATTTTGGCGGTTCTTGGAGGCAGCATCTACCTCTGGTGGAGTTTGCCTACAATAACAGCCATCATGCTAGCATCGGGATGGCTCCATATGAAACTTTGTATGGGAGGAAGTGCAGATCACCTGTTTGCTGGGAAGAAGTTGGAGAAAAGGCCTTGGCAGGGCCTGAGCTAGTAGAGATTACCAGCAGGGTAGTACCCATAATCAGAGAGAGGATCAAGACTGCTGCGAGCAGACAGAAGAGTTATGCAGATGTCCGCAGAAGGCAAGTAGAGTTTCAAGAGGGGGACCTGGTATTGCTCAAGGTGTCTCCAATGAAAGGAGTGGTTCGCTTTGGGAAGAAAGGTAAACTAGCCCCACGATACATCGGACCCTTTGAAATCTTACAAAAGATTGGGAATGTTTCGTACAAACTAGATTTGCCTGCTTCAATGGCAAGAATCCATCCGGTTTTCCACGTTTCCATGTTAAGAAAGTTTGTGTCAGATCCGGACAAGGTTCTTAGTGAGCCTGATGTGGAGATCCAAGAAGATCTCACCTATGTCGAGCAGCCAGTACGGATCGTAGACACCCAGATCAGAAAGCTGAGAAACAAGGAAATCCCGATGGTGAAAGTCCTGTGGAACCACCACAATATGGAAGAATGCACTTGGGAGACACGGGAGTCCATGCTCCGGCAATACCCTTATCTTTTCTGAGGTTAGTTCCTTGTGAGTTTTATGTGCTTTGTATGTATGATATGTGTATGCCATGCTATGTGCTAGTTGAGGAACATTCGGGGACGAATGTTCTTAAGGGGAGAGAATGTAATACCCGGCTAGACTCCGGTATCGGAATTCCTACCGTCCGGTGGAATCTCGGATGTCGGAGACCTCTAGAAGGGTAAGACCAGGTTTTCATAACATGTTTTAATGTGTTTTATGGTTTTAAGTAAAAAGGAAATGAGTTTTTGCATAAAAACAACCTTGGAGGAAAACCCAGGTTCGGCCGCCGAACATGCAGGCATTTCGGGTGTGCCTTAGGCCCCCGAAGGCATGAGTGAGGGAAGTCCAGGTTCGGCCGCCGAACCTCAAGTTCGGCCGCCGAACATGGCATGCATGGGGAGGCACGTTCGGCCCCCGAACGTGGCCTGGCCAGCCACTATAAAAGGGTCCCTTAGCCGAAAACGGGTGAGCTTTTCTCCCCATTGTCGGCCAAGGTGAGCTCTCCGCCGTCCCTCACCAATCTTTGAGTTATTCCTTCAAATCTTTCACGATTTTCACAAGTTTTCATCTTGTTTTGAAGATTTTCAAGTTTTGAGCAAGTTTTGAGCTTGGAGACCCAAGGAAGTTATAAATCTCCCATCTCCGAGTTTAGGTCGTCTCTCTCTCGATCTTCACGAGGTAAGAGCCGATCTTAAGCTCAATGCATATTTTAAGTAAGTTTTATGAAGATCTATGGGGTAGAATGCATGTTTAGCTTATAGTTAGGTTTTTGAGTTATTGTTGTGTTTTGAGCAATGTGGCTTGCCAATGTATGTTTGATGTGTTGTAGATGGGGTTTTAGGTAGTTTGAAGCCCCTAGGAGCTTGTATGCTTGTATATGTGTGTTGTAGAATAGGTTTATGCATGATTGGAAAGTTTTGGAGGCAAATGTGCATAGAGGAGCTGAGTTTCTGCCACTATGGGAGAAACCAGGTTCGGCAGCCGAAGGAACTTTCGGCCGCCGAACATGCTTGTGGAGGCAGCCTTCAGCTGCCGAAGCTTGCCCCCGAAAGGAGACTTTCGTCTCTGTCTGGGAGTTTTGGCCGCCGAAAGTGCCGCCGAACATGCATGAGTTTCGCCTCTGTCTGGGAGTTTCGGCCGCCGAAGGTGCCGCCGAACCTGCCTAACTTTCGGCTCTGGAGGGACTTTCGGCCGCCGAACCTGCCGCCGAAAGTGCCCTGTCCAGCCCTCTTTTGCATGTTTTTCTATGATTGTTTCATGATGTTCTAAGGGGTTTTTGGGGGATGTTTTTAGAGTTATATTTTAGTTGTTTGGTCCCTCATTTGAGTCCACCTGTGTAGGTTCGGACCCGAGGAACTGAGGACCCCAGCAGTGAGTTCAGCTGCTCCTGAGTCAGTAGAACTTCAGCCAGAGGTGAGTGGAATAAACCTTATGCTTTTAAATAAATAAATCAGTTTTAGCATGATTCACGCATCATGAATGCCATGAGATATAATAGTGTGTGTGCATTAGACTCACGAATATGTTGCATTGCATAATATGTTGATGATGTGGATGAATGTTGAATGATCCTTTAGTCCCCATATGTTATGATGATGATGATACGGTACGGAAGACCAGTGAGACCCATTCTGTAACGACCCGGAAACCGGTACCCCTCAGTAACGGTCCGAACCATCACTGGCACTAGGATCCAGATCGGCTTAAGGCCGCCGGGACCCGTAGTCAGCCAACTATACTCTCTGTGTACCTGATAAATCCCAAACATGATACAAAACGACTCAACAATCCTGTAAAACTCTGTAGGCTTAACTGCTGCTACTCAGATATGTCAATCTGAAATGGCCCTCAGGGCCTATACCAGGGACTACTATCTGCTGTGGGTCAAGGGATTGAAACCCTTTTAAGCTGTAACACATCCCATTGGTATCTCATCAAAGCCATACGTTAAGCCCAACTCACACATTGCTCATCAAGAAACGTAAAACAGGATGCATGTACCAAGGGATTAATCATACATCACACTATGGCAAAGACACTAGAGAAAGCACAAGTCTATCCAGTAAATGACAACTAATCTTTAATTACATCATGTCCACTATGCTATTACAAACATACATTCATGCATCACTGTTCTATGTACTCTTGCTGACTTTGACTTCCCATAACTAGCTATCTCAGAACCTGCAAAACTGGGGTAAGGGAGTGGGATGAGCTACTACAGCCCAGTGAGAAGGAACAGGCAAAACAGTTCATTAATTACATGTTCTCATGAAATGTATCACATCACAAACATATCACCTCAAGGATGAACTTGTCACCATAGCCCTCTACATACATACTGGTATGTCCAACTGTGCCAGGGGCGATTAGGCCTCACCTGGACTACTCTGAAATAACTCATATCATAACATGTCCAACTGTGCCAGGGGCGATTAGGCCTCACCTGGACTACTCTGATCTCTGATCTGACAGACTGTCTGTCTAACTCATAGTACCAGGAGCGACCTGGCCTATCCAGGAGCGACCTGGTATGGCTACCTCATGCCATAACTCTGTATCTGTACTCTGTGCTCTATCAAGGGCTAAGGATCCTCCAACATTCATCCATACAAATATCATCTTATGCAATGCATCAAATTCGTGAAACGAATGCAATACAACCTAATATAAAACATGGCATTTTATGATGCATGGAACATGCTAGAAGTATGTCATTTCTGAATTTAAAATTATAAAGTGTAGTTCCACTCACCTGTAGCCTCTGCTTGGCTAACTCTGGGCTAACTAGCTCTGGACCAACTCTAACTCTGAAGCAGCTACTACTGCTAAATACCTCGTTTTCTCGGGTCCAATCCTACAATGGAGGACTTAAATGAGGTACCAAACATACTCTATACAACTGATAAACATCTCTTATACACCTTCCCAAAACCCCTCTAAAACACCTCAAAACATGCATGCAAAACAAGCAAAGGAAAGCTGGACAGGGCACCTTCGGCAGCACCTTCGGCGGCCGAATGTCTCCTCCAGAGACGAAAGTCAGGCATGTTCGGCGGCCTAACTTGGACTTTCGGCGGCCGAACCTGAGTTCATCCAGAACTCAGTTTCGTGCACAAGGACGCCTGCCAGTCCCTCCATCACCTGCTCAATCCTCAATACATGCATTTAACCCCTCTAAAACATGCATAAACACTTTAACAAGCATAAAGGAGCTTAAAACAACTTAAACTCCAACAAAACAAGCTCACAAGGCACACATCAAACATAAAGGATTCATCAACCCTATATGCCCATCTCATGCAAACTCATGCCTAGCTCCCTTTTCCCTTTACAAAACTCATATAAAACATCATAAAAACCATGGATCAACACTTACCTCTTGAAGAACAAAGGCTAGTATGATTCAAACGCAAAGATATGGAGAAACCAAGCTTCAAACGCATCAAACTCTAAAACCTTGTTTACAGCTCCTACCTTTTCAAAACAAGGGGCAAACTCATTAAAACCTTGAAAGAGTTGAAAAAAAACCATGAAAACACTTCAAGGAGATCAAGAACTTACCTAGGCCAGAAGGAGAGAAGAAGTCTCCCCTTTTTTCTGCCACTCGGTGCCCTTATAGATGAGCAACCGCCTCAGGTTCGGCGGCCAAACCTGCATGCAAAACCATGCAACGTTCGGTGGCCAAACATTGCTTTCGGGGGCCGAAACTAGGGGACTTTCGGCGGCCGAACTTTAACTTTCGGGGGCCGAACCTGCATTCTGCCTCTTTGGCCTTTGCTCTTCAAAACTCAATCATTTTCACTCTAAACCTAGAAAACCTTTCTCTTACCCTTCTAGAAACCTCTGACATCCTTGAATTCCACCGGACGGTAGAAATTCCGATGTCTGAATCTGCCGGGTATTACATTCTTCCCCCCTTTAAGAACATTCGTCCTCGAATGTTCACACAATAAACACACATGCAAATAAGAAAGTAAGGAAAGCCTAACACCTTCCTCTGCAAAGAGACACAGATATTACTGACGGAAACCCTCTCGGGTTCTCTATACTTCCTAACTCTGTTGACCCTTCACTGCTTAATCTGTGTTCACACTTTACACTGATTGCTAACGTTTCTTTCTCTTTGACTCTTCTTCGCTGTCTTCATACTCTTCTGTCCTTGCCTCTAGCTTTACCTGTCTATCTATTTTAGATTCAAACAGACATGCCCTAAAACCGAACTCGTCTGCTAGCACTTGGCCTCGATGCCGTGTTCTCGTAAATGCTACACTACATCATAGATAATGGGCATGCTTCTCTTTGGACTATCTCTAGCGCTCTCGCTCTCTAGCTTTCGAGCTATCTGTTTCTATAGGATAAACTGATAAACGACTTCTGACTGAGGGCAGCTAACATCTCATCTGCCTCACTCAGTAATATCTGTCTTGTATACTCAGAGTCGCTGAACAGTTTATTATACCCTTTTACCTCTGGTATAGATTCTTTATTACAACTCTGATCTCAGCTCTATTCAATTGCTTTTCTCTCACTCTCAACACATAGTTTCTGAATCTCAGATCTTTCCTTGGTAGTGATTTTGCCTCAACTGCTCACAATCGTTACAAAATCTCAAGGTTTCATCCTTCGTTTCTCACACCAACACTGGAACATTTCAGGGTGAGGTACTAGGTCGGATAGAACCTTTATCTACCAAGCTTTTCTATACTACTCTGACTATGCTCTCTCTGCAGGTGCCATCCTGTAGGGTAGAAGGAAAGAAATAGTTCCGCGTCCAGACACCATTTCTATTCCACACTCTGACTCCCTGACAGATGGTAAACCTGACAGCTCGTCTGGGAAAAACCATCGAGCATTTACTCGCAACGGGCATTGAGACTGATTCCCTGACCTGACTCCTACACATGCGCACAAGAGCTAGAACCCTTTGACAACCTTTCCTGTGTAAACGATGAGCCTAATGGGCTGACATTAACTTCTAGGCACCCCTATACTGTCCCTCTAACGGACTGCCTCAGATCCATCTTAGCCTCTGAACTCTGAACTCTCCTACCTTGTCTCTGCAGACACAGGTAGTACTATGAGTAGTTAGCCAATCCGCCCTAGTTTGACATCACCAGTCAACTCTAGAACCATAAGGTCAGCTGGATTGCATCTACTCACCACAAACTCTAAGCTGAACTGACTGACGCTGCCGCAGATGGATCATACTCGGGTCCACTAACCCAGAGAAAACACTCGAAGCCCAGAAGTCATCAAACCCCCCTCTATCTAAGGCTCTCAAGACAACAGGGAAAGAAACATCAGGGTCCACGGTAACCTACACATCTGAACACCCTCACGTGAACGTATCTGACGTCACCGTGTTCGATGTGTGAGCCTCCTACTGAGTCAGGATGAAGATCCAAGCGAAAGCTAACGAATCTTCCCTCAGGAATCTACTGAAGAAAAGACGGACTCTTTTCTCTGCCTCACCTACTACCTAATCCCAGATTAAACTGAAAGCTCCTCCTAAACTTACACGTATTCTTCCTCTTTTCTTTTTCTGTTCTCTTCTAGTTTACTTACTCTTCTCTTTCTTACTTTGTTCTCTGACTTATTGATTATCCTTGAGGGCTGCACTCGGAGATGAGAGATCATTCTCCCTATACCTGGATAAAATCCAAGGCCAGAGCATCTCATAGCAACACTCTCAAGCAGCTTTCCAGGCTTACTAACTCTAGTTACTTACTCGTTTGGCTTTTTCTATCTCCCTCACTCTACTGGTGTCATCCTGCAGAGAAGACGAAGAATGGTTCTGGGTTTAGACATCAGTCCTATATCCCATTCTCGTCTCTTAGCAGGTGGTAAACCTGACGGCTTGTTTGGAACAACATCTAAAACTTTTCTATGGCTGCGGGCACGCAACCTGGTTCCCCTCCTAATCTAACGAACTGCTATACTCTCTGACAGAAGCACGAAACCTCTGATAACCTCTCTTAACCAGTTTACGAGCTTAGAGGGCTAATATTACATTTCAGGCATCTCTACACTGTCCCCTCAACATACCACTTGTGAGCCACCCTAATCTCTAAGCCTGACGACTCTGTCTCTGCTATCTCAAGCAAGACTATGAGTAGCTAGCCCATCCACCCCTAGAATGATGTCAATCAATCACTCTAGAACCACTAGGTCAGTTAGAAGGCACCTACTCACAACTAACACTGAACTAGCACTGAACTCAACTGGCAGACTACCTCTGCTGCTGATGGATCACACTTGGGTCTATTGACCTAAAGAGGACAGTCTAATCCCTCAAGCACGAAGGAAAACAAAGCATCAAAGTCTCTACGAGTAGACACATCAAAACATATGGAAGTGAAAAGTACCTGTTACCGCCCTGTCCGATGTGTCAGCCTCCTGCTGCGTCAAAGCGAAGATCCGTGCTGGTACTGACGGACCTTCACCTGGGGAACCTATGGAAGAAGGAGTGATCTCGCTCCCTCTGCCTCTGCCCAACGCCAAGGCTAAAGCTCCTAGCTGAGTCACTCTGTCTGAGGCTGTCTGCTGGGACTGTGTTATCAAAGTCGCGGTGGAACACTCACGTGCTATGTGCCCCTCCTGTCCGCACCTGAAACATGCTGTTGTCCCTACTAAACAGACTCCCTTGTGCGGCCTACCGCACCACGGACATTTGGAGTTGTTCAAACCAGAGCTCGATCCCTCACCTAGTCCCAGACCAGACTTGATCTGCTTCCAGAACTTGTTCTTCTTTGATCGTCTGAGGCCTCTACCTCCCTTCTTCCTTTCTATACCAGCCTCGTGCAGAGGGGAGAGATTCACATCACTTGTCCCTGCAAGTTTGGCACTAGCTTCTCTCTTCTGTGCCTTATCTACTATATCATGGAACCTCTTCCTTGCGCTATCTGGAAAAGCCCCTTCAGCAAACTCTGTTGCAAACTGTTCCCAGGATAAGCTTTCTACCCTCGGGTTCACATACTGGTTGAACCATTCCCTTGCCTTTTCACATTTCAATGTGACCCCTGCCATCTGAATGGCTCTACGCTCACTGGCTCCCAACTCATCAGTTATCATCTTGACCATTCTGAGATACTCAAAAGGGTCATCACCAGTCTCAAACTTGGGAACATCTAACCGCAAATAGTCTGTCATCTGTACCCTACTTCCTCCAGGTGAACTAGGCTGAGGTATTTGGACAACTGGGGCTACTGGTTCTATTGGTGGTGGAGGAGGTGTAACATTCCCTGAGGTAGGGTTTGCTAAACTTGGATAACCAAAGAAGAGTGGAAACATGGTATACTGTGGATGTGGCGGTGGATATGGCGGATAAAAGGAAGGATAGGGCATAAAGGTGGGATATGGGTGATAACTAGGAAACTCTGATGTACCTCTCATCGGGTACTCTGCCCCCCACTGGTAGGGTGGATACTGAGGTGGAACAAATCTCGAGGCCTGAGTGCCTCCTTGAGACTCACCCATAGCTCCTCCTAACCTGCTCCTGCCAAAGCTACCATCTCTGCTCTGCACATCCTCCTCTAGGACTCTCCTAAACCCTGACATACCACTCTGCACAACTCCCCTTCTACTCTCATCACTAGACCTTCTAGGGTCCCTTGATGTACCTTCTCTGCTTAAACTATCTGATGTTGCCTTTTGCAGAACAGGGAGTTGGGCATCCATGTCCTCATCCTCCGACGGAGCTCCAGTCAATCTAGCAGATCGACGAGTTCCTCTCATCCTGCCTCTGACAAGCACAACATCACACAAAAATATCATCAAATGATCCATGTGAGAACACATGAATCCACAGCACATATCAAACATATCAATAATGCACATGCAGCTCATCATGGCATTTCACATCATCATGCAAGACAGAACTCCACATCCTATCCTAGTGGACATGATTGTACCTATTGTGCTTTCCCTCCTATATAAGACAACACCTCTTTCCGATGTGGGAATCTGATCCTTGAGCATCTTCGCTCAACACACCGTACTCGAAGATCTACACGTCTGACATCTTAACCTCTTTCCGATGTGAGATACGACTCAGCACATCGTACTCTAGAGGCCCTATGCTCTGATACCAATCTGTAACGACCCGGAAACCGGTACCCCTCAGTAACGGTCCGAACCATCACTGGCACTAGGATCCAGATCGGCTTAAGGCCGCCGGGACCCGTAGTCAGCCAACTATACTCTCTGTGTACCTGATAAATCCCAAACATGATACAAAACGACTCAACAATCCTGTAAAACTCTGTAGGCTTAACTGCTGCTACTCAGATATGTCAATCTGAAATGGCCCTCAGGGCCTATACCAGGGACTACTATCTGCTGTGGGTTAAGGGATTGAAACCCTTTTAAGCTGTAACACATCCCATTGGTATCTCATCAAAGCCATACGTTAAGCCCAACTCACACATTTCTCATCAAGAAACGTAAAACAGGATGCATGTACCAAGGGATTAATCATACATCACACTATGGCAAAGACACTAGAGAAAGCACAAGTCTATCCAGTAAATGACAACTAATCTTTAATTACATCATGTCCACTATGCTATTACAAACATACATTCATGCATCACTGTTCTCTGTACTCTTGCTGACTTTGACTTCCCATAACTAGCTATCTCAGAACCTGCAAAACTGGGGTAAGGGAGTGGGATGAGCTACTACAGCCCAGTGAGAAGGAACAGGCAAAACAGTTCATTAATTACATGTTCTCATGAAATGTATCACATCACAAACATATCACCTCAAGGATGAACTTGTCACCATAGCCCTCTACATACATACTGGTATGTCCAACTGTGCCAGGGGCGATTAGGCCTCACCTGGACTACTCTGAAATAACTCATATCATAACATGTCCAACTGTGCCAGGAGCGATTAGGCCTCACCTGGACTACTCTGATCTCTGATCTGACAGACTGTCTGTCTAACTCATAGTACCAGGAGCGACCTGGCCTATCCAGGAGCGACCTGGTATGGCTACCTCATGCCATAACTCTGTATCTGTACTCTGTGCTCTATCAAGGGCTAAGGATCCTCCAACATTCATCCATACAAATATCATCTTATGCAATGCATCAAATTCGTGAAACGAATGCAATACAACCTAATATAAAACATGGCATTTTATGATGCATGGAACATGCTAGAAGTATGTCATTTCTGAATTTAAAATTATAAAGTGTAGTTCCACTCACCTGTAGCCTCTGCTTGGCTAACTCTGGGCTAACTAGCTCTGGACCAACTCTAACTCTGAAGCAGCTACTACTGCTAAATACCTCGTTTTCTCGGGTCCAATCCTACAATGGAGGACTTAAATGAGGTACCAAACATACTCTATACAACTGATAAACATCTCTTATACACCTTCCCAAAACCCCTCTAAAACACCTCAAAACATGCATGCAAAACAAGCAAAGGAAAGCTGGACAGGGCACCTTCGGCAGCACCTTCGGCGGCCGAATGTCTCCTCCAGAGACGAAAGTCAGGCATGTTCGGCGGCCTAACTTGGACTTTCGGCGGCCGAACCTGAGTTCATCCAGAACTCAGTTTCGTGCACAAGGACGCCTGCCAGTCCCTCCATCACCTGCTCAATCCTCAATACATGCATTTAACCCCTCTAAAACATGCATAAACACTTTAACAAGCATAAAGGAGCTTAAAACAACTTAAACTCCAACAAAACAAGCTCACAAGGCACACATCAAACATAAAGGATTCATCAACCCTATATGCCCATCTCATGCAAACTCATGCCTAGCTCCCTTTTCCCTTTACAAAACTCATATAAAACATCATAAAAACCATGGATCAACACTTACCTCTTGAAGAACAAAGGCTAGTATGATTCAAACGCAAAGATATGGAGAAACCAAGCTTCAAACGCATCAAACTCTAAAACCTTGTTTACAGCTCCTACCTTTTCAAAACAAGGGGCAAACTCATTAAAACCTTGAAAGAGTTGAAAAAAAACCATGAAAACACTTCAAGGAGATCAAGAACTTACCTAGGCCAGAAGGAGAGAAGAAGTCTCCCCTTTTTTCTGCCACTCGGTGCCCTTATAGATGAGCAACCGCCTCAGGTTCGGCGGCCAAACCTGCATGCAAAACCATGCAACGTTCGGCGGCCAAACATTGCCTTCGGGGGCCGAAACTAGGGGACTTTCGGCGGCCGAACTTTAACTTTCGGGGGCCGAACCTGCATTCTGCCTCCTTGGCCTTTGCTCTTCAAAACTCAATCATTTTCACTCTAAACCTAGAAAACCTTTCTCTTACCCTTCTAGAAACCTCTGACATCCTTGAATTCCACCGGACGGTAGAAATTCCGATGTCTGAATCTGCCGGGTATTACACATTCTACGCCCCTGGCACCATGTAAGAGAAAGACCAGTGAGGCCCATTCTACGCCCCTGGCACAGTTGGACCATGTTATGTTATGTTATGTAAGAGAAAGACCAGCGAGGCCCATTCTACGCCCCTGGCACAGTTGGACCATGTAGGGGACTATTGGTGACAAATTCATCCTTGATGTGATTAGATGTGATGTGATGCATTTCATGTTATCATATGTTTTAAATGTTTTATTATTCTGCTCACTGGGCTATTGTAGCTCACCCCTCTCCCTTAACCCCCCAGGCTTGCAGGTACAGGGTAGACCAGGAGGTCAGCAAGAGTAATGAAGTCTTGTGTATGTAATAGCTAGAATGTGGACATGACAAATTGTATAATGATGTATAGATATGCTATGTAATGATGATATTGAGGTTAGAAGTGTGCTTGACCATAGTATATTGTAATCCCTTTTTAATGCATGATCTCAAATGTTTTATGATGTATATGTGAACCAACTCAACGCATATTATGTAGCCCATTGGGGTTTTGATGAGATCCCACAGAGGGGTCAATGTTTATAGTTATGTTTATGTTTAGTACATGCACAGGTTGAGGTTGGTACTTGAGAAATGCATGAAAGAAAAGTTTTAATTTTTATGTATGTTGTTGATCATGTATGGGATTAAACAGGTTTTCAGGTTATATGTCAGGCTTGCTACGGGTCCCAGCGGCCTTAATCCGATCTGGATCCTAGCGCCGGTAGCGGTCCGATTTTTGGGTCGTTACAAGAGTTATTAATGATAAGAGAAAAATAATGAAAAGTGCAATTCATAGGTCAAGTTTTAAGAAATGATATTGTATAATTTCCATTCATTATCCTTAGTCGGCTTATTTTAGGAATGACAAAATTTAGAGAACATCAAAATTATAATTAGATAATTCTTTATAATTTTATATATGTTTTTTCTTAATTTTTTTAAAATTTATAAATAAAAATTACTAATTTATAAAAATTTCTTAACTATACTTTAGTTGTTGAACAGAGTTAGTATAGAATTAATTTTTCTTAATAGCATGTGTTTTTGTTATATATAATATACATTATGTATTTTATTTTATTTATCTCATAAATTAATTTGTTTCTTTTTTAAATCATTTTTTCATGATATTATTGTTTTAATTAATAATTTATATTATATATAAAAGTGAGAATAAAAAAAAAAGAGAATTTCTAAACTATTCTTATTTAAATTTAATAATTACTAATTTCTCTCTATTTTTATTGGTTAAAAAATAATATAAAATTTTTATTATTTTAAAATTTAATTTATTTAAAGATTGATTTGTATTTAAATTGAAACTATATTTTTATCTATAATTAAAATTTATATAAATCTAAAGTCTTTCTCCTACTTATTATATTTAAATTCAACTTTGAAAAATTTTGTTATATAATTTAAAATAAAATTTATAAAAAAGCTAAAATTATTAAAAAATATTTCACTAAAAAATATGATTTAGTAATAATAAATTTATTATTAATATATATTAAATTATTATTAATAAACGTTAAATAATAAAAAATTATGTAAAATCTTATATTTGTATTGTTAATAATTAATATTAAATAAAAGTTAAAATTATTTTAATAATAATTCTAATTATACTAAAATCTCTATTATAATTTATAATTTAAAATTTAAATAATTTTATTATCTAAATTTAATAAATAATACTAATTAATTTAAATTATTTTATCTATTAGAATAAAACAAAATTATATATGTATATATAAAAGTTAAAAAAGATGAAATAATTAAATTATTAAAAGAAATTATTATGATAAAACTAATTTTAGTTAAAAATTAATATAAATTTACTATTTAAGATTAAAAAAAATTAAAACTATTATTCATATACTTTAATTTTAATTTTATTATATTTTTTATATGGAGGTTAGATAAAAATTAGTCTTAATAAAATTATAAAACTTTAGAAAATTACTTTTTTGAAAAAAAAAATCTTTATTGAAAATAACTTAATTTTTGTAGTAAAAAAATATTTGTTAGTAGAGATTTCTGTGTATTCCAAACATAAAAAATTGTAAAATATATTTTTCGTAAATAAATAAGCATAAAATTGCTTCCATTTTTTTTTTCACTTTTTCGGACTTTTAGTCTAGCAAAGCAATGCCAGAAAACAAAAGCTCCTCCAATTACAATTCGTCTTTAGAGCTGTGTTTGGGCTAACGTAATTAAATCCACAGTGGAACCCTTGTTATATTATGTATTTAATTGAAAAAAATTCATTCCACGGTCAACTTAGAATTTATAGCTACCCTTACGCTGCACGGGAAAGACAAACCACTGCTATGTTGCGTAAAATATTAATGAAAAAAAGGTTAAATATAATTTCAGATACAGCATTCGTATTAAATGAGATTTCACGCCAACCTTCAAAATTTCTATGCTTCAGAATTTCAAAATACAGAAAAGAAATCCCAAAAATAGTCAAGGTAATCTGCCTGAGATCGCCGTTTCTGGTAGATAAAATATTAAAACTCAGATATTAGAAAGTCTGGTCCTCGTCGAGATTATTCCAAAAAAAAAAAAAAAAACAGCGATAATCAAGTATTGTCTACATGCCTGATTTGAATGGTTGACCAGCACAACCCTCAAATGTTCTATGCTTGTTAAACACTTGCGCAGCCTCGGCGACAAAATTGCCAAAGCCTTAATTAGTTCCTGCACAGGATAATGACAGCTAAAAGCAAATGCTTGCTACGAAGTAGATTAATTTCCACCAGATTTTGCTATCAATGATTCAAGATCTATCCATTAAGCAAACAGCATAATTGAAGACTACTGTTCAAAATTGGTGCAAATAGATCTGCTAAGTAAACTGTTCATCGCTTAAATAGACACACTGAAGTGGAAAATGGATGATGCTCCTGCATTTCCCCGGCTGAGATTCGGGGATATTATCTTTTAAAGGTAAATTATTTTTCTATAATTTAAATTATATATTTATCCTTCCACTTTTTCAAAATTAGTGGTTTAATCGTTATATTTCTTATTTTATTAATGTTAAAAAATTATTATTATTTTTGAAATGGTAATGTTAAAAAATTATTATTTTCAGCTTTCAGTTTAATGAATTTAAAATATAAGAATTAAATTATTGAGTTTAAAATAAATTAAGAGATATATGTATAAATTTTTAACAAAACTATGTGATTAATTTAAAATTCAATAATTAAATATACTAACAAAGTTTATAATTCTATAAAAATATTATTAGAATATAATATTTCAAATTTATAAATAAAATACCAAAAAATATATGTTTTAATTATCTTTGAAAATAATATATGTTTAATATTTAATCAACAAAAATAAAATATTAAATAATAAATATTTGTTGATTAAATGTGTTTTAATATCTAATCAACAAATACATAATATATCCTCTAAAAAAAACAAATACATAATGTATAAAATCTAAATTAAATTTAAACTCAATAAAATACCAATTGAAACTCGACAACTCGTTGTATTCGAGTCGGATTCTGCAAAACGACATCGTAATTCTTCTTGCTGCTGTATCCAGCAGGACTTCTGAAGAAAAAAAAAAAAAAAAGAAATTTCAAATTCGCGATTTTCAAATGCAACCAGACGAGAGCCTTTTCCCTCTTTGAAGCTTCTGTAACATATCGGAGAGAGAGTGATGGGGGTGAAGAATTTATGGGATATCGTAGAATCATGTAAGAAAACTCTGCCACTTCATTATCTCCAGTAAGTAACCACTTTACTTCCTCTTCCCATTTGACACAACCATGTTTTCTCCTGCCTTACAATTTTCTTTCTTTCCTTTCTTTTTTTTCCCAGAAACAAAAGAATATGCATCGATCTGTCTTGTTGGATGGTTCAACTTCAAAGGGTTAATAAATCACATTGCTCTATCCAAGACAAGCTCTATCTCAAGAGTCTATTTCACCGTCTCAGAGCTCTCATTGCTTTGAATTGTAGTCTTATTTTTGTTACTGGTATTTTCTCTCTCTCTCTCTCTCTCTCTCTCTCTCTCTCTCTCTCTCTCTGTCTCAGTAGTTTACAATTTACAGCTTAATCTTTAAATTTAAGACCCTTCTGTTCAGCATATAGTGAAGGGGATCACCCATAGTTATTTTATTGCTCTATCTTAATTGAATTGGGTGTTGAATTATGATTTTGACTCGTGGTCGTGTTCATACTGGGACTTGGTACTTATTCTTGTGAATACGAGCATTAGGGCATAATTCTGGTGAAAAAAGGCTACAGGTAATATTCATAATGATGAAAGTTTTCAGTTTTATGGAAGTTCAGAAAAGTTTCCCCGACTTTGCATTCCGACACTTAAGAAACTATGTTTTAAGATTCAGTTTTAGTAATACGAGTTTGGGTCTATGGTCATTTTAATATCATTTGACTGGTGAGATTTTGTTGCCTTGTAGATGGATCAATTCCTGCTATCAAACTTGCCACCTACAGAAAACGGTTAAATTCTGGATTTGAGGTAGGTAACATTATGCTGCACTATGTCTATTTATCTTTTACCCCTATACATATTATTGTCTTTTTCTCCTTCCCTTATTTTCTTTCATTTCATTTGTTAATTGGATATGGTTTCTTTATACTGCAGGTTGCTGAGGATGAAACAAATTCAACAAAAACTTGCTCACTTCGGAGAAACATGGGATCTGAGTTCTCACGCATGATAAAGGAAGCAAAAAGCATTGGATTAGCACTTGGGATCCCTTGCTTAGATGGGTAATTATGAATCTTTTTTTAAAAGTCCCCCCCCCCCTAGTTTGTAGCTAGTAATGCTGAAGATGAGAACAGCAATAAAGTTTTTCATAATGTTTGTCTAGTTTACGATTACTACTTAGATGTCTTGTTTGTATGCGAAGGCTGAGTATAGGATTGCTGGCTTTATTCTAATGAAAACCATGGTTCAAGAAATATAGGAATCTGCTAAGACATCAACAATTAGGCAGGGAGATTATTGCTTATGCCAAAGCTTAAGTTAGTTTCTGTCCTCCTTTCTTTATTGGGAACCTTGACAAATTCTTTGACTTTTTCCAAATTCAGAATTGAGGAAGCTGAAGCACAGTGTGCACTACTAAATTCAGAATCATTATGTGTGAGTTGTAATTTTTTACTCTAAAATTTGGTCAAGTTGAAATTGATGAATGTGCACCATCATTTTGCTTATCTGTTTTATGATGATCTTTAGGATGGGTGTTTCACTTCAGATTCAGATGTCTTCCTTTTTGGTGCAAGAACAGTGTACAGAGACATATGCCTTGGTGAGCCTATGAAGATTCATTACTCGTTGATCTGTTTAATGATGGATTTCAATTGAGCATTAATGTAGCTAACTGTTATTAATGTAGCTAACCATTTTTCTGATGCACTAGGGGAAGGTGGTCATGTAGTTTGTTATGAAATGGTTGACATAGAGAGCAAACTTGGATTTGGGAGGAACTCGCTGGTAAGTTATTATCAACTTCTATCTGCCTTTTGACATTTTACATGTAATTATCAAATGCAGAGCTTATTAATTCATTATCTTATTGATTTAGATTGTGCTGGCCCTTCTTCTTGGAAGTGACTACTCTCATGGAGTTCATGGATTGGGTCCAGTATGTCTTATTCATTCTGCTGCTTCTAAATTTGATTAGATATATACTTTCTCCTTTTTGCCCAAATTCCTACCATTATTTCAGTAAGCAGGTAAGTAAGTGTTCATGTGACAGCACATTTTCTCCTTGCCTACAGGAGTCAGCATGCCAGATTGTTAAGTCAGTTGGAGACAATAACATTCTTCAACGAATTGCATCCGAAGGATTATCTTTTGCAAAGAAGACTAAGAGTTCAAGGAAACAAACACAGCGAAACTCGTTTCATCCTGAAGTCAATGCTTATGGTAATGAAAGAAAACAGACCCAATTAAACTTATTGAATCCTGAATATTGATTGTTATATCTTATTTCTTGCCTTCTGTGTCTGGTTTTATTCAGTTGCATTCAGAGTATAGATAAGATTTAAAGGGAATGGTTGTTTAAATGCTCACTGAAACTTGAGATTTTCTTGTTCAATGCTTTCGCTTGTTAAATTCGTAAACTAAACATAATTTAGTATTTTGAAAAACAGTTATTCATTGAATTAAAAAGTTTCAATTGTTTTTGTTTCCAAAGAATGTAACTTGACTTTTTCTTTAAATTCTTGATGCTTCTGGTAGGAACTGATAACAATTTAGATAGGGAGAATCAAGTTTTGCACGTAATTGATGCATATTTGAAGCCCGAATGTCACACAGCAGATTCAGATGCGGTCTACAGGTAATATTGTTTGCCTCACTCCTGTTATGTAAATTATCTATGCAAGTTAATGCATGGGATATAACATCAAAGAAATGCATAAGAACTCATATATTTTCACCTTTCTTTTACACCGACACCGAACTAGTCAAACTGTCAATTTCCCTCTCCTATCTCTGAATAGGATGTCCAATTGTACAAGATTTATGCATTTT
Source organism: Manihot esculenta (assembly GCF_001659605.2). Classification (NCBI taxonomy): domain Eukaryota; kingdom Viridiplantae; phylum Streptophyta; class Magnoliopsida; order Malpighiales; family Euphorbiaceae; genus Manihot; species Manihot esculenta. The sequence goes on along the minus strand of NC_035174.2, from coordinate 2,453,374 downwards.
GGGCTTTGGGGAAAATCTAATGTGGCACTTCCCTTGCATTCTAAAGGGGCTTTTTTGTTTTTGCTTCTTTTCATTTGAATCTACAAATGAAGCATTATTACCTTTCGTTCAGAATTCAAAAGGAAAAAAGTTTCTCTTGCTTGAATATAAAGTTGAAGACCATGCTAATGCTTCATTTAGTTGATGTTGTGTGATTAATTGAGTATACCAGTTAAAAAGAATTTGAGGGAAAAATCAACCCATTCTTATTGAGAAAGGACCTTAATTTGTAAGTTCAGAGTAATCTAAATAGAACAGTAAAAGTTGTCAGACTACCCTATGCTGACTAGGAATTGAATTTCTTAAGTGTCCCCTCTTGTTTATAATCTTCTTTTTTAACTATTTTTTATCTTGCATAGGGTTCTTGCTCAGCTGCCATTCCAACGAGTCAAACTTCAAGAAATATGTGTTCAGTTCTTTGGTTGGCCACCCGAAAAAACAGGTACCGTATGTCCTTTGCTCCTTAATTGACAGCACACTGACGCACATCCAGATTTGTGCTCATCTATGCAATATGCCTTCCTACTGTACACATGGAACCGGATGCAAGGTTCTTATGTTGGCATAATTTGGATGTGTATGTGAAGATTTTGTAATCCCATGATTAACAAAAGCTTAGCTTTTCTCCTCTTATTCATTTGTATTTTGTGTTTTGTGCAAATTGTTAGTTATTTTCTTGACGCGAAATATGTTTATGGCTGCCTTGGTCTCATGGAGGCTGGTTTAAACATAGTGTTTTAATCAAGTCAATACAGATTTAGAATGGTTCAGAATGATGGGTTTCCTTGCGTGCCCAAGCTTTTAATTTTTATTGCAATTTGTATTAGCTCTGAAATTCAAAATGTTAATGGGTATCTTTTTGTATTATGTAGTGAGGTGTTCGTCTAGTTGATTCTCATTTATTTATTTGCATTTTAGCCCCTTCTTCCCTACTGTTGGCCATTTGACTGAGAGTGAGAGGAGAGGTTTTGCATCATTTTGATTAACTTTAGATTTTTTCCCCTTTTTGTCCCATTTCCTTGGCTTAGATGAGTATATTCTTCCAAAAATTGCTGAAAGAGATTTGCGGAGATTTGCCAATTTGCGTTCAACTTCATCAGAAGTGGGAGTAAATCCTCCTTTATGCAAGGTATTCTTGTTCTAGAAATTTACATTGCCAATAATTGATCTTCTTAAATTTATTTTCCCTTTCAGCTGTTAGACTGTTAAATGTCCTCTTTAGCCACTTATGTTAATCAAATGTCACAGTGATCAGTGTTCAGGAGATGTTTACATTGCCAAGTTGATGAGAGTGTGGCTTCAAAATTCAAAGCCCGTACTTTTGTATGAGAACCTTTTTCAGCATTGATGATTAAAACCTGGAGTATCATACATCTTATAAAATGCCTGCAATTGTGGAATGCATTTGTTTCAGTCATTGTAGAAACAATGTTTACTTCTTTTAAACATTATATACCGTATGATGATTTCCTCCCCTAATTGCTAAGTTTGAACATAATCATTTAAAAACATATTGATATGTAAATCATACAATTTGGTCTCCTGTTCTGTACTAATCTCCGGAGCACTGATTGTGCTCTTTCATCATGTTTATGTTGTTGATCTGTAAACTAGGTCTGCTCTCTCTTACATAATTACATTACTTATAGAAAGACCTTATGCTTTGCAGATGCCAGTTAAATGCCCTGTATCTGCCATTGTTAAACAGAGAAAAGTTCAGGGAAGAGAATGCTTTGAGGTTTTGTGGGAAGGAGTTTATGGACTTGAAACTTCCATAGTTCCTGCTGATCTCATAGAAAGGTAATCTTATAATTATTAACTTTCCATGCATGTGTTATTTATAGGCTGGGGTAGTTACCAATTCATAGTTTCAACTTAAAAACATAATTTGGACAGATTTTTGAAATCATGCATCAAGATAAAGATGCGTATAAGGCTAATAAATATTCAAGTTTTGAACCAGTGAAAAAGAAAAACTTCATTCTTTTCTTTTCCATCACTTGGTCAAAGTATAGAATACTCCCTATTTTTCTGCGGTTTTTATCAGCATTCTCAAAGTTATAAATCTAATACTATATTAAGTTGGGATTTTTAAAGATAAGCTTTCATGTCTTGTCCCTATCTAGGGCTTGTCCTGAAAAGATTGTTGAGTTCGAGGAGAAAAGAGCTCTGGGGAAGAAACAAAATCACAGGAAACCAAGGACAAAGAAATCAGAAAACAGATCAAGTTCAACTGTGGCTGAAGTTGATCTAAGGCTCCAAACTTTGTTGCTTGACATTGAATCAGGAAGTAATGACGGTTTTAAGTTCTCCTATCCTTCAACAGCAGTGACATCAGAGGATAACAAAACTGCAACTGCAACCGCAGTCCAATCTGAAAACCAAGACCCTCTTTTTGCAGAGATACAAGGTGATAATTACTGTAATGCTGCCCTGCCTTGTGATATTGATACAGGTCTTGCAAAAAAACATGAGATCATTGATCTCTTGAGCCCTTCTCCACCAGTAATTACCCGTAAGCTCTCAAGTTGCAATGTCATCAGTGATCAACGTAATCTTGTGATAGATTTGAGTGAATCAGAAACTGAAATGTCGCCTGAGCATGTGAGGAAGTCGAGGGAGCTTAGGTTGTTTTTAGCCAGCATTAGAGACGACATTTCTTGAAGATCATGAATGGAGATTATTAGGTGGCGAAGAAATATCAACGTGTTATGATTTATAATGATGAAGTAATCTTTTTTTTTTTTCAATCGGATCTCTTCTATCAATTCCTAGTAAATAATCATATCATTTGGGTAGTGAAGAACTAGAGAGAGAAAAGTAGTAAATAAATAAACAAAACATCATGTGATTAAATTTTCTCTATACAAAAATTTAAATAGCGTACAACTCCACCCCTTTTAAATACATGGGTATTGTATATTTACATTTTGAATCCAGAAGAGTCTAAACAAAAATTTCCTGCCAACTCTAGCCGTCATTGATCTCCTTATCTCGAAAGCTGCTTGACACATGATACTATTCAAAGCAAATCCGAGGTAAATCCAGACGCGACCAAAATTAGCAAATTAATCAAGACCATATGTTTTCAATTTCACCCTTTCAATAATGCCTTACCTATGGTTATAGCTTTCTCCAAAAACTGCAAGCTTTTAGCAGGATCTCCATTAACTACTGCAAACTTCAAGTTCATAAATAATTTCTGATAAGCATTACTTAATACTTCGTTATTGTCCATACTTCCAGTAGGGAAGGAGTCAGAAGATTCTGAAATGCAGTCCCGGGTTTCATGTTCCAAATCACTTCTCAGTACCTCCAGCAACTGCCTTTTATCCAATTTGCTTCCCATTCTGCGGCTTACAGCCAATTCTAGCTTTGCAGCCATGATGGTGGCCCGTCTGATACATGATGAAGGTAACTGCAACCGAATTTAGTGTGTTATCAGTCATCTTTATGCGCATATATGTTTTCATCTCTACAATTGCACCCATATTGAGTTCAACAAAAGTCTAATGCAACTGAGCTTTCAGATAAATCTTAAGGGAGCACTATGTTAATCACGTGACAGTGCACTTAATTCATTAATGTGGCTAAAACAAAAGTAATCAGCTTGGAGATGTTAAATGGAGATTAGTACATACTAAAAATCATAAATATACAACTCCAAACACCCGAGACCACCGAAAAAAGAAAAAAATAATACAGCCAACAGACATAACTTACCTGTGCCAGCTGCGCAACCTTAAATCCAAAACTCCTCTCCGACACACCAGGCACCAGCTTGTAAAGGTAAGTGACATTTTCATCACAGAATTTTGAGTCCATTGCATCTGTATTTTTCTCTGAAGTCAGGTACGAAACGTGGTATGTCCCCACAGAGCCTGGGAATTCAGTTTTGATATCAGCGATCTTAGGATAGTGGGTTACAAAGAGTACCATGCATCTCTTATCTTCCAGTAGATGGTGTAACGTAGCATAAGCAATCGCTTCACCATCATGTGTACTTGTGCCTCTACCAAGCTCATCCATGATAACCAGTGAACGTGCTGTGCATTTGTGGAGTATATCAGAAGCTTCACTCAGCTCTTCTAAAAAGGTACTTCTCCCTTGTTGGATGCTGTCAGAAGCTCCCATTCGAGTGTAGATCCCATCTAGCACATGCAATTTTACTGATGATGCTGGTACAAAGGACCCAACCTAGATGAATCAGAGTGCAACTTCGAATGAAGCAGCCGTAATCATATATATTTTGTCAATTAAAATTTGAAAGCAAGAGACAAATTTTGGAGTTTGAAGAATCACTATTAGGAAAAGACATTAAGAAAATATCAATAAACATCAGAGAATACACAAAAATTTGAATTGATTGATTTAAAATAATACCCTATAAGGTGCATATTTTTAATATAGTATTTTAATTTTTAACCTGCTGTAGATATATCGGGTATTCTATGCAAGGTTCCTAGAAGAAAACAACCCTCTTGAACATATTGCATAGAAATTAACAGGGCTTTATTCGATAGTCCTAGTATGACCATTGCCCAGAACATTATATAAACGAAAATGAGTTGATCATAATCCCATCTTACCTGAGCCATCATTGCAATGAGACCAACTTGACGAATATAGCAACTTTTTCCCCCCATGTTGGGTCCAGTGACTATCTGACAATGCTCTCCATCTGCATGCAAATGGGTATCATTTGGGACAAAACTGTCTTGTAATATGGTCTCCAAAACCTGATCAAAGTTTGTATGAAGTAAACAAACAGACCCCCAACAAAATACAAATTCCAATATTATAAATTCACAAGTGAGAATAAATACACTTGTAAATTTCAACAACACAGAGTGAATGGACTTGGAAATGTTTTAGTAAAGGTAACTTATTCTAGATCCAGGTCCACCAACATCTTTGGGCTTGTCTGAATAACGAAAAAGTGAACTTGTTGAATTATCTCATCATATAAAGTTTGATGAGTGATCCTGGTTTTATTATAAATATCCAACAAATAGGACAACAGTTTAAACTGTCACTTGGTCCATTCTCATTTTTATAACACAAGATATTAACACATTCCTTGCAAGTCCAACAACCACACACTGTCTTCAGGTTTTGGAATGAAAAATATGTACCGGGTGGTGACCAGAAGAAATGTGTATCTGAACAGGTTCACTGTCATCCACAAACACTGGACGGACATAATTCTGCAAAGAAATTACAGAAATGGTCATATAGCATCCCAATTAGGCAGAAATTTTCCTGATTCTTCCAAGGGTATACCTTGTTTTTTGAAAGACAGGCAAGTGAATGCAAACAATCCAAAGCAGCAAGTGCTTGAACAACAGCTTGGAACTCCGCATAATATTTCTCAAAACCCCTTAGGAAATTATCCCATGCTGCTCGGGAGATGACCATGAGCTCCTCATTGGCCAGTGATAACTGGTCTAAGGCAGTCAAAACTTCAGGCGGGTGATAGCGAGTTGTCTTCTTAGTACTGTTTACCTTCACCCAATTTACAGGTACTCTGACATCTGCAGGCAACTGCAATCAATGCTAGTCAAATTAGGTGTGAAATAATTTAGTAAATCCAGAAGGTAATTGTTACCCATTTAATTGAGAAGTTAGCAACTCCACAACCTCATTAGGGACATAATGTACTTGCCCAATATAGGCTAGACAAGTTCATGCCTAATAACAAGGAATAAACACTGATACACATAAACAAGATATTCAGCATTATCATACATCATTTAGGTCAAATTTTGTTAGCCTGTGTCTCGAATTGTGGCCTTTTCTCTTCAACCCATTGGATAGGAAGCTTCTTGGAAGAATATTATTATTTGAGTTTGGGCCAGCTGGCCAGCAAAACAGTATAATTAATTAATTGTGCTCACACTTAGCAATTTGGGGACTGAGTCAAGGAATTAAAAGGCAAAGCTCTGCTTGTGTATTGAGAACGAGTGCGCTAGCGAGAGTTACCGAGAATGATGTGGGTGCAACAATTTTAGTGGTCTTTGATCTGCTATTTAATCAGTGGACCTTTCTTTGATTGCTTTCACCCGTGCATGTGGACCTTATAGCCAAACCACATTGTTCCTATTGGTTCTTAAATTTTTCTGTTTGTTTTATTTTTCCCAAGTTAACTAGGTGAAGTCCTGGGGATTGTGACAAAAAGAATTCTCAGATGATGATTCTAACTAAATAATAGAATCTCAGCATGAAAACTATACTGAGAAATATTTCATGACTAGCATTAACAAAATGCAAATGCACTTCACTAATTGCAGATATGTTGACTGGTTTACCTACCTCTATCAAATGTGTGTTTCCAGATACACTCATAAATTCCAAATTGTGCATTTTTAGCTGCTTGCGATACAAGCATATTAACGAATCCAACTTCTCCTTTGCCAATTGAACTGCTTTCCGGGAACTTGCAACCTGCTCATAATAAAACATGGTAAAATGTTTAGGGAGAATTTACTAGATAAAATATAAACACTTCAACGTGAAACACAAACAGGAAGAATAAGAGAATTTCATGTAATGTACAAACCCCTTGAAATTGGTCATTATGAATGACAATTAAGTTTGCCAGATCCCCGCGCTCAGCTGCTTCTTTATTCAGGGTGGACAAAAGTTTTACAGCATTACCAACTACACTAGATGACGACACAGTAAATATCAGTTTTTTTAATAGAACTGAGCGCACAGTCTTTGCTCGAACTTTCTTATTGTTGTGCTCATCTTCAGCATGAAGTTGCTGAAATTGTTTTCCAGCATGCAATATAGCTTGAATAACTGAAATGAACTGCCATTCAACAGTTTAAATCTGTTAGCATTCAGTGCAGAAAGCACAACACATAGGCACCAGCAGTTGGTGGCTGTTAAAAAGATGTACTCTTCAATTGAACTTATTAGTTTCAGTACCCAGCTAAAGGGCTACTCCAGTCTGGATGGCTCAGAATATGTAGGACAGAAAAACCAGTTTGAAGGATTAATTCTAACAGAATGGATAAATACAGAACACTAGGTCTTTTCTTATAGATCATAATTAAACTGAATAGCTACATTGCAGAAAATCACATAAAGCACATGGGACCACTCAATAACCAAGTCTAAATTATATTGAGGTAGAAAAGACACAACTGATCTAATGGCACAAATATTAGACAATTACGAGTTATGGTGCAGCAAAATTGTTACTATGAATTATAAAATATAAAAGGTAGCACCAGCTACCTTTTACCTGCAGCCCACAAAAGCACAAGGTTGAAGGGTTGACGATGAGGAAAGATATACAACGCAAAATATTAGGATTAACAAACAGAAAGATGAGGTGCAAAACATTGACATAATATGGGCATATATGTGAGCAATCTCAAAAACAAGCCAAAATTTACCTCAGAAGCAGTGGCAGTCCGATGAAAAATTCTTGTTATTCCACGTTGAATGTCTGGTGACCTTCCCAAGTTAGTCAAAACAGTAGAAAGCAAAGAATAGAAGTCAGGTTGTACAATTGCTACATCAGAATTTTCTTCATCAATGCTTCCAACATTTTGAGAAGCTCTGTAAGATCCCACGGATTCTGCAATCTCAGAAACAGCATCAAGACGGGCAGATATCATATTTCTATCACATAAAGGATGGGTCACCTGTATCACATAGTAACACTTGCATATTGAGACTTTGAAATGGACAAAGTTGCCATAAAATATATTAGAGTCAAGATCATCCCATACCCAGTGGCGCAGTAGCCTAGAACCAGAAACAGTTAGAGTATAATTCATGACATGCAGCAATGAGCCGGACTCCAACCCATTTGAGTTATTCCTCAAAACCTGATGCAGTGACAACTCAACTTAGAATACACACAAGTTCTGCGGAAACAAGATAATTAATTACCTCTAACTGTTGAAGCGTGTTGGCTGAAAGATTCATCTCCATGTTGCTTGAGAACGTCCGAAATGAAGCACCAAGGCACAAAATTTTTTCTAATCTGAACTGTTTTAGATGACGGATAGTTAATGCCAACGCTTGCATAGCCAAATCTGGCATGTTCATAATTCCCTTCATAATCCAAAAAGGATGAAATACATGAATTCAAAATGAAGAAAGGAAAATAAACAAATAAGGATGCAAGAAAATATTTATTTTACAACTCATCTCAGAAAAGAGAGCAGAAAAAAGTGTTGTTTCTTTCTTAGATATAGTTTTATAAGCTTTGATGGGAAAGGGAAATAACAAATATCAGACCTCAATATCCAGATGATTATTGCCATGTTCTGTCCACCCCACCTCCTTTTCACTGTCTTCTGCCTTAGCTTCAGCCATATTCTCATATAAAGACATCACCTCAGCAAGTGCTCCACCATCATTAAAGCAATCTCGTGAGGCACGCTCCACGCGGACATTTGAATAGTGTCCAGCATATGTCAGTAGCAACTGATAATAAAAGAGTCCCATGTGATCAAGGCTAAATTTATTTTGATGCACATCTCCTAGGAGTTATACAACTCTTTAACACTTTTTTCCATCTTTGGTTTTAACAAATATTTTCGCTCATTCTTGATAATATCTACCATTTTAGTATTGGCAGGAGTTTGTCAATAGGAATAGAGGCACCTCTTATGCAGAATAAAGCAGAACTTGATCCCACAATCTATAACTATGAACTATAATATACTGGGAATAAATGATGCATTATGTTGGCTTTGCAAACAATAAGAACATAATCTCTATAATCTAAGACTAAATAGACACCTCGATTGATTCCACTGGAGGTTTGCATCCATCCCTTTGCATTAAGGAACATTTCAATTAAAAACAACCCATTCAATCATCTTTCCCTGTTCTTTATGGTGTTATACCTGACACTGATGACTAGCATCTAACCTGATATCCATTCACTGATCATGCATAACAAATTATTTACATGTGCACGCTTCAAGTTAATAATAAACAATCTGACATATTAAATCACATCTTATAATGAATTTTAAAATTGCATACTATTTACATTGGAAATAAAGATTCCCATTGTTTCTTTACTTTCTTTTAACCCCAAAAAATACATCATATTCTAAAGTTAAGTAAAACTACCTTCTCAGTTTGTTTAGAAAGTGGGTCCCCAAGAAGCAACTCAGCTGGAGATAAGCTCAAAACTACAGCCTCAAGCCCACTCCTTAAAAAAACATCATCAAACTCACTATAAACAACGTCCCCAGTAGAAATCTCAACACCTATAAACCCAATCCTTGTATCAAAACCACGATCAGCATTCTCCAACAAAACACTCTTGTCCACGACACAGCAGAGATAATTGCTCTCTCCACCACAACCCTCCTCCCTTCCACCAACATCCTGCGCTGCCTCCATTGTCGCCTTCGTATACAAGGCCGATAACCCTCTGCAAAATGGGCCTGTCTTGTTATCCCCGTGAGCCTTAATAGCCGCGGTCTCAGTCTGCTTAACAACTCCAACCTTATACCCTGCGCTGACCAATCTTCTGACATGGACATTTAATCGAAAAGTTGGCACACTAGCCGTCATAAAATTGTGATCCATGTGGGCATAAATCCTCAGCACTCTGGCCGCAATCTCCGCATCCTCCCCAAAGAATCGATACTTGTAACCAACTTCAATCATCAAAAGGACATCTGGATACTTATTCTTTAGGTCCAGCACTTGCTGTTCTAATGGGGTGTACTTTTTGGGAATTGAAGATTGAGTGGAGGACGGCTGTGGGATTCCAGGGGAGGGTTCTAAAAGTTTTTCGAGGAACTTCTGGTGGACAGAGGGAGTGGGAATGGGATTTTGGGTGTGAGGGGAAAGTTTGGGCCTTTTGGGGGAGGAGGTGAGGTGGGATGATAGGAGTTTTCTTTTGGCGGGTGAGAAAGAGACAGTGGCAGAGATTTTGGGGCTTGAAATCGGAGACGAAGAAGATGGAGGGGCTGTTGGTGGAGTTGATGAATCGTTGATTTTAGGTTTGGGAGCAAAGAAGCGGGAAATCACCTGCTGCTTTTGCTTGCCCATGCTATTGCTAGGGAGGTTTTTGGGTCGGCAATTTGGTTGTCACCGGCAGCCCGATTTATTGTATACTACACTAGAGTGGTATACTGATTTGGCGCGCTTTGCTGTTGTGTTTTCTGAACAAGTACAATTACGCTATTACCTCGCAATTTCAACCCAGCTAAATTAACTCGCTATTTAAAACTTGAATTAAATTATTTTTTTAAAAAATATCTTTATGGTTAAAAAGAAATTTAAGTATTAAAAAATTAAAAAAAAAACACTTTTTATATTTTGATATTTTATTAGTATACTACAATAGATTTTTTAATATTAATTAATTTTTAAATAATAACTAAACAAATGAACAATTAGTTTTTCATTCTTAAAAATATTTTTCACATAAAACTTTTAACATATTTACATATTGAAATCATTTTGCTTAAACGAATTAAAAGTAACATATCAGCTTAAAATTTATAATTATTTTTGTGCATATTCGAATATTTTACACATTAACACAATTCTCCTCTCCCTAATATATATAAAAAAAAGGGTTTTGGACGAGAAAAACGAGGATGAGAAGAAAACGAAGAGGAGTAATCACATTGATCAACAAATAGGTTTATCACCGTAGACTCAAAGTTTAAGACATTTATCCGAATATAAATTTATTTAATATTTTATATTTTTTTTAAAAAATTTAATTCTTTTTCTTTTACTTTCATTTAAAACTCGTATAATTTAAAATAATTTATTTTTCAAAAAATTCAATTATCAAAAATATATTTTTAAAAAAATATTATTTAATTTGTTTAGTTAATACGTTAACTTTTTAAAAAGTCAAAATATATTAGTGATAAATTATAATAAAAATGATATAAATATTTCTGTTTTAATGCAAAATATTTATTAATTTAATATAATATATTTTATAATATTTAATCTCAAATCACATAATAATTAATACATAATTTTCTAATGATATAATTACCAATAAAAAAATTATATATTTATATTTTTATTTATTTATATTTGCAAGTATATATATAAAAAGTGAAAAAAAAAACCACAAAATAAAATTTTTTTTCCCAAAAGTTAGCAAATATGGTCATCAAATAAGATTTATTTTTAACACTTCTCATAAATTTCAATATCCTTAGTTAAGTTTTCAAAATAAATAAGATCTTAATATAATATTATATTTTAATAATAAAATATTATTTTTTAATTATAAAAATAAATTTTAAGACTATAAAAATAAAATTTTATTAAAAAATATTTTTATTATTAAAAACTTATACAACATTATATTGTTATTAATTGATAAAAAAAATTAAATTGACTTAGCAATTTAATTGGATTTATTTTCCAAATTTATTTAGTTAGATCGGACGGTCATAACGAGGTAGTTTCGAAAAGTTTACGGAAGTCCTGGTACTTGAGAAACATCCCAATTAGAAGTAATTGGCAGATCACTGGGTTTATTTAAATCCCTAGTTCCTCCGTTCTCCCCGCCCTTCTTCCGTTTTGGCTCTTGCTGCTGAGCATTTTACAGGACTTTCCTTCAATTTAGACAGGAAGAAGATAGACCAGTCCTTCCTTGATCTCGTTTAGGGGCGGAGGTCGAGTAGGAGAAAAATATGGTGAACTCAGCGGTGGTGAACACCTATCCTCTGTCGAGCTACACATTCGGCACCAAAGAGCCGAAAATGGAGAAAGATACCTCCGTCGCTGATCGTCTTGCTCGCATGAAAGTCAAGTAAGCGCTCTCTCACTCTCTCTGCAACTTGTGGCTATAGACCAATTGAAAACCCTAGATAAACCTCACCTCGGCCTACTTATTGATTCCGGAGAAAGATCATTGAATGATAAATTTAAATGTGGTTTTTCTGTTGGGTTTGTGTATGTATTTTTTTTATCTAATAGTGAAAGGAATATCCTACCTTCATATGATTTATGCGGTAGTCGATTTGTGATTCAAAACCCTATTTTTCTCCCCCTATGTCGGATTTTTACCTGGAAATCGGAAAAATTCCGCGTCATCTTCAATGCAGAGCTAAAAGCTGCGTGTTTTTGGTCCAGAAATATTTGAAACTCTCGCAAACTGTCTTACATATGGCTTAGAGTCCCAGTCGTGGACCATGACAAGTGAAACTTGTGAATGTGTTGATTCCTTTGGCGTTTCTGGCTTTCTGCATAAACCTGCTAGAGTTTGATTATTTCTGTTCATTCTGTCTTACAGCTACATGAAAGAAGGGATGAGGACAAGTGTCGAAGCAATTTTGCTAGTATGTTCAGATTTCTTTTTCAATTATGTCTCTTGGTTAATTGCAAATGAACTCATTAGTGTTCTTCTTTGCAGTTTTTCATCCTGAGATTTGCTTAGTTTAGTGTGTGTGTGTATGTGTATATATATATATATATATATATAAATATTTTAAATTATTATTTTATTTAAAAAATTATGCATGATAGATAATAAACTCAGCTTAGTTGTCGGCAAACCATCTCTCTATCTTTTTATGTTACTGTTTCGGCTGCTAGAAAATCAATTTATGTTCTTTTTGGCTCTCTTTCAAGGAGAGTTAGAATATATATATACCATGTGCATCCTTCTGCTGATAGTTGTTGGCAGTCAGGAATTCCTTGTAAACTGAAAGAACAAATTGAGGTGTGTGTTCTGTCATAGCTTTATATGTTGACCATGGAATAAAAGTTGATAGATACTGTCACTTGCAAGTTGAGCCATCTTTAGGTGGAATTGGATATTTAATATCAAAGCTGGAATCTTCACTCTTCAATAACAAAATTCTCTTGTATTTGAAATTTGGATATCTGTCCTTTTGTGCTCGCTAAAACTGCAAATATTATTGACAATTAAAGTTGGGCAGTCTAGAATATTGTTATGGTTAAGCCTTTATGTTTCTATCATGAAGTGCATGCATTCTAGTTTAATTTTCCCAAGCCTATAGGATAGCTTCTTGAGTTGCTAATTTTGATCCTAAGAGTTCAGATCAACAATGACTTATTTTGAAAAGCACTGCTTATCCTCAACAATCTTTCCACGAAGGCATTTATTGGCAAGGTCCTCAATGTCTCTCTTCCCTTATTTTCTCCTTCTATCTTTATGTATTATTGGCCTAAATTGTTTCTAGCCTCATCTCAGATGAGTTATGTGCATCACATCTTTGAGGTTTGGCCTAAAAAAAATTTTAAATTTGGGTTAGGTTTAACTCATTCCAAAAACTAGTTCAAAGGAGGAGTAGATTAGGGGAGGAGTGGCTAAGGGCCTTAGCCACTCCTTTTAAGGGCTCTTGGCCACTCTTTTTAAAGGCACATTATCCTATTCTAAATCAATATGGATTCTAACACTTTCCCTTCACATTCAAGACTACTCTGGAGTGTGAAATATTTATGGAAGGCTCAACATTGACGGGAGGCTATGATACTATGTTAAATTTGGGTCAGACCTAATTCACTCAAAAACTAGCTCAAGGATGAGGACGAGTCCCTAAAACCCTTATAAGAGCACATTTATTCCCAAATTAATATGGATTCAACACACCACTCATGCACAGAACTAAACTAGAGTGTGAAATACTTAAGGAAGGTTCAACATTGGACTTAAGGAAGGTTCAACATTGGATGGGAGGCTCTGACACATGTTAAATTTGGGTCGGTCCTAACTCATCTCAAAAACTAATCACTATCTCAAACCGATGTGGGATTGAACTAAAAAAAAAAAACTTTCTCGCAAAAATGAGGGAAAAAAAAAGAATAGAAAAGTGATTGGGACAGCCTATTACAATTTCACAATCTTTTGAGGTTCTCTAGCCTGTCCAATGTTTTGTGCACCAAGTCAAACTTAATCTATTCAATTTTCCCTCAAGATCTCGTGGCATTTATTTATTTATTTATTGTTTGGGGGGGGGGGGAGCATGATAACATTTTTCATCATAAACATCTAGAAGCTCTCACCTCGCTTGTCTCGTTGAATAATTGATGTTGCAGGTACAAGAGCATAATCATCCTCACATACTTCTTCTGCAAATTGGGAACACGTTCTGCAAACTGCCAGGCGGACGTCTAAAGCCAGGAGAGAATGGTATAGATCAACTGCTGTGCATTTATTTTCCGTTGCTGCTATGTGTCTTAACTTCATTAAGATTGTAGCAGAACGTCTTGTTTTTTATTTATATTTGTCCACTTATTTTGTGTTTCTTAAAATTTACATGTTCATGTGACAGAAATTGAGGGTTTGAAAAGAAAATTGACTAGCAAGCTTGGTGCTAATTCAGCCGCTCTGGTGCCAGATTGGCAGGTATTCCTTTCCTCTTTACTTAAGTTCTGAGTGTGGGCTTAAACCAAAGATGGAGGAGATTCATTTGAAAATATTTCTAAAAGGGAGTGGGCAGGAACAGTGAGAACCGATAAAAGAGAGATGTAGAGAACACTTGCTTATTGTTGAATTGCATGTTTCCTCTGCTTTCTCTGAACTAACTAGGTTGATTAGAATTTTAAACATCAGAAATTATCTGATGTGTAATTTTGTTACTTGGCATCTTTGTGCAGATTGGTGAATGTGTGGCCATATGGTGGAGGCCTAACTTTGAGACCATCATGTACCCATATTGCCCACCTCACATAACAAAGCCTAAGGTCACAAACTCAGGAACATGTGCATGTTTCTGTTTTATTTTGTTTTACTTATTCCTTGTTCTCGCTTGGTATACCAGGTTGTGTGGATTGTACTCATCTTCTTTTCTCCCCATTCTTGGTAACACAGGAGTGCAAGAAGCTTTTCCTTGTTCACTTGTCTGAAAGAGAGTACTTTGCAGTACCCAAAAATTTGAAACTTCTTGCTGTCCCATTGTTTGAACTCTATGACAATGTGCAGGTATGGCCATGTTGGATTGTCTGCTAAAGTTGAATCAATATTTGCTCTTTCACAGTTTTAAATGCTAGATTGAATTTACATACTTGATGAGTTGAGAATTGAAATTTTGTCTAAGCCTGGTAAAGGATAACTGATGAATAAGGATCCAACTAGAGCAAACCGGTGCATAGGTTTGTTTCTTATTTTTCTTTGGTAACTGATTCAGTGCATGTGCTTAGGCATGCACACAAGTTACCAGCCGTTGGATTGGAATCCTTCATCTCATCTCTCAGTTGCCAATTCAGTGCACATGACATGTGACTATCATTTTCTTTAATCTTTAGCCCCATCCCCCTTCTTTTCCACTGAAAGCATATCAAACTGTGCACCAGATTGCTTCATCCTTGATTCTTGAATTTTTGATTTTCTCTTAACTCACTTACCCTAGTTGCTTGTTTTAAGATGGCAGACATGACCTTAGTCCACAGATGTAGTTGGTTTGCTTAAATAAAAAAATAGCAATTTATTTTTCAATGTTATTTTCATAACACAAATTGCTTTGGGGCAGAGATATGGGCCAGTCATATCCACCATTCCTCAACAGCTTTCCAGATTCCAGTTCAATATGATCACGACATGATTTTAGCCGGGATTTCTGGAGTTACACCTTCTATCTTTTGCTTGGATTCATGGAGGCAACTGACAATGTCACGGATCTGAATGCTGATACTAAGATGCACTTCGTCACTGATTTTTCAAGTTATTGGTATTCAACTTAGCTAGATTGAGTTATGTATGTGTATCAACTAATTTAGTATCTTTATAGTTTCAAACTCAGTGTGCTAGTGTAAGGATGTTGTGATGCTTTTGTGCTTTGCATTTCCTGGTGGAAATGTCTCTACGGATATGATGCTGCTGCCGCTGTTATCTATAGAGAAAAAGACATAGGATTGTTTTTGTCTACCTAGTTTGTTTTCATTTTTTTGTCTGGAACATAAATTTTGGTTAAATAGGGTCCATGTGCTTGGATTTTAGGGAAAAGTATACTGTGCATTTGTTGGTAAGAAAAATGATGTATTCTAAGAAGGTGGACTGGTACAATTTGTGTTGCACTTGAAAGTGAGTAAAGATTGTGTGATTGAACGGCAATTTCGTGGAGATTGCTAATACATTTTGCAGCAATTGAGTACCATCAGATAAATAATGCAGTTTGAAATAGCTTCAGCTTGAATCAGCTCAACTCATTTGCGGTCTTCAGGTGGTAAAAAAAGAATTATTTGGTAAAAATAATCTCTTTAAAAAATTCCTACACTTCATACAATCATCACCCAAGGATGCTGCAACTCGGGTTGAATGATGCCTTTCAATTTTATTTCCATGATTTCAACGAGGAATAAACATCCTAGAAAACCAGACTAGTTCCTGTTTCCTTCCTCATCTTCTTTTGTTCCATCTTCCCTCTGGCATCTAGAGCCTCCGGCCACTGACCCACTGAAGCGTAAATATTTGACAAGAGCACGTAGACTCCTGATTCTTCTATTTCCAAGTCAGTAGCTCTCTCTGCCACCTCTTTTGCAAACTTCAAGTCATTTCTTGTGCTGCAACCCCCAAGCAAAGCTCCCCATATAGCAATGTCAGGTTTATAGGGCATATTATTCACTACAAGCATTGCTTCTTCAAGCTGACCGTTCCGGCTAAGCAAGTCAATAAAACAACCGAAGTGCTCAATCTTCGGACTTATGTTATATTGTTTCTCCATACTATAGAAGATTCTGCGACCTTGTTCTACCATACCTCCATGGCTACAAGCAAATAAAACACTAGTAAATGTGAAATGATTTGGCTTCAATTGTGACTTCTGCATCAGATGGAAAATCTTCACAGCGTCTTTGGTTCTACCATTGATAGCTAAAGATTTGATCATAACATTCCAGCAAAAAACGTCCTTATTTGCTATCTTAAAGAAAACCACGAAACTTCTATTAACGTCTCCACAACGAGCATACATTTCTATGAGGGCAGTCCCTACCATGACTTCCCATTGAAAGAAATCTCCAATTAAAGAGTGTATATATTTCCCATACTCCAGATCTCCTAAGTTTGAACATGCTGACAGAACAGCAACAAAGGTATATCCATCTGGTATCACACCTTCTGAGTACATTTGGACAAAAAGATTCGTTGCTTCCACAAATTTCCCATGCTTGGTATAGCTGGAAATCACCGAATTCCAAGAAACCACGTTCCTGTGCGGCATTTTCTCAAAAATCGACCTTGCTGTTTCAAGGTCGCCTGTATCAGCGTACACTCCTATCATCATAGTCCAAGAAATAACGTTCTTCTCTGGCATCCATTCAAACAATTCTCTTGCAGTTTCTACTGCTCCATTTTTGACATAACCCGAAATCATAGAATTCCACGAAACGACATCCCTTTCTGGCATAGCTTCGAACAACTCTCTCGCGGACCTCACATCACCGAAACTTACATATTCGGATATCATTCTGTTCCATACTTCTTTCGGCCTCATACACATATCATCGAAAACCTTGCGGGCATCAATCAATTTGTAGTCGTCGGCCAACCCCATGTCAATAGAGGCAGGCATTTTTGTGTACATGTTGAAAAGGGAGTAGGCGACTGCGAAGCTGGACTCAAATCCAGACTTCATAATCTGACAATGCACTTTCTTTCCTTTTCTATTACGCCCCAGTTCACAACAGGAGTTCAACACATATGGATACGTATAGTTATCCGGTTTTAGCTCTATCCGAGGCATTTCATCGAACATTGATATACATTTCTCAACAGGACCGTTGAATGCGTATCCTCTAATCATGGCATTCCAGAGCAAGGTTTCTCTGATCAAATCACGACCCATTTGATAGAAAATGAGATTTGAATAATCCATGGAGCCAAATTCGGTGCATCGACGAAGAAATCTGGAGAAGAATTGGGTGTTTTGAATGAGCGAAGCTGCGATGATGACGGCATGGATTTGTTTCAGATGCTGGAATGTGCATTTTGGCAATACCTTTGAGATTTTGAGTTGCAGGTGACAAGGCATACGTCGGATTTTTGGATTTTTGAACTTCCAACGGACAGCGGGAAATTCCGATATTGAGTAACGATTTACGTCTAATTTTTTTTCCAGAGGTGGAACGGCGCCGCTTTCACGCACTTTTGTTCCTTGTTTTTTTCAACGTAACTAATATGTTAAAAGTTTTTTTTATTAGAGTACTTTTTATATATTTTATTATAATTTAACCTTTACAAAAAATATATTTTATTTTAATTTTATCCTTTTCAACAATATATTATAATGTAGTAATGCATTTATTGATAATTAATGATAAAATAAAATTAATTTTGTAAAAAATTTTGTTCTTTTATTAATATATTAAAAAAAATATTATCAAAATTTTTCTAACATAAAATTTATTTTATCTATAATTTTAATAAAATTCCTTATGACAGTTGGGTCTTGGATATCCAGATCATAGGTAAGCCCATAAGGGAAGATCATATTACAGTTCTATGAAAACTCAACGCGTCGGTTCACCCTTGTAAGCACAGTCCAGACCCCCCGCTAGCAGAATGGACAGAGCAGGACTTGGACCCAACTGAAAAGAATCCAGTTCAACTGACTTGATGTATCAGTGGGACAATAGACCCCTACACATTCAACATCATATTAATACAGGTGCTAGAGAGAATTAAATGACCGCCTGACGATAGAGAAAGATACAGTACGTCCATACATACGGTTCTGCGTGACAATGATATGTTCTATTGTAATAGGGTGACGGTTACACGTCACTAAAGGACAGAAGGGAAAAAAGAATAAAGGAAGGGAGGCCTAAGTCATTCGGGCTAAGTTCACACACACATATCCTAATCCAACTTTCTATTGGATATCAGGATATTAAGTGGTGCCGTATGTGGGAACAAAGGAGATCTTTTTGTCACTAGAGTTCTTATCCTCATCATACCCATTAAGATCCACATGGTCAATCACAGCGAAAATCACACCGGAAACATCCCAAATGACGTAGACTCTGCTCAAGAAGAACCACAATTTTCATTTTTCAGCCCTATCGCCCCACTAAACCAACCACCTATGTTGTTGAACCCCTCGTCAAGCTCAATAAGGATCATGCCTCGAACTGCCCTATCTGACCAGGAGGTATAAAACATGGCTCTCCAACTCCAAAACACTACTCATTGGCTAGGGCAGATGCTGCAGCAAAGGGGACTCAATACCCCATTGAGTATACCCCCAGTAGCTGAATGATTCAATGTTAACAAGCCTCAACCCATATTGAACCACCAAATCCCTCAACAAAGCAGCAGGAGGACGGGTGATGGAGACGGAGAGGCCAGCAGGAGAAAAGAGCCTATGGCCAAAATAAGAGGTCGGGTAGTAAGGAAGCTCATCGAGAATGTTAGGACTGAAAGCTATTATTCTGAGCCAGCAGAAAGGTCAGAAAGCAAAGAGCTGGAAAGAAACTACCGCTTGAGAAAAAGTCCAAGGAGAGAAGAGGCAGATGTAGATTAGAAGCTAGAGAGACTGAAGGAGCAACTCCTAGCAGAGCTGGGGCACGGGACAATAGCAACTCCCTACTACTAACCTCATTCCCGTTCGTGAGATGGGTACAGCAGGAAACTCCCCAAAAAGTTCATGATGCTGATAATGGATGCATATGATGATACGAGGAATCCCTGTGAGTATGTTTTGAACTACAAGACGTTCGTGGAGCTTCAAACTCACTCGGACACCCTGATGTGTAAAGTCTTTCCCACCACCCTTGCTGGACCGGCCCGAGCATGGTTCAATAGTCTAGAGGGAGGAAGCATAAAAAACTTTATAGACATAGCCAGTGTGTTTATCAGCAGGTTCATCACTAAGGTCCCAGTGAAAAGAAAAACAAGCTACATGGAAATGGTACGACAGAGGAGGAATGAGTCCCTGAAGGAATATGTAGCTAGGTTCAACTCGAAGGCTCTGCAAATCCCCGAGCTCGATGAAATGAAGGCAGTAGAAGCCATGCAAAAGGCGACCACCTCCTCGAAGTTTTTTAGATCGTTATGCAGAAAGCCACCTATTACCCTGGCAGAGCTTATGAAGAGAGCAGAAAAATAAATAAGGCAAGATGATGCTTTAACGACTAGTAGATTTTCCAGGGAAGCAAGAGATAAGGGAAAGGCTGTGGAGGACAAACAGTCAGACAAACAAGAGAGGAGACAAAACCAGGGGCTTGAAGCATTAAACAGACACTAGTGTCCAAAGCCGAGGAAGGAGCAGAGACCCTACCAACCCCGGATTCTTGAGGTGATTCTCCCCTAAACGTGTCCAGAGCTGAGATGCTCATAGTTGTCCAAGACAAGGACTTTATACAGTGGCCCAAGCCAATGAGGGCAGACACGAATAGGAGGGACCCAGATAAGTACTGCCAATACCATCGGACTCATGGCTACGATACCAACAACTGTTATCAGTTAATAAATGGGATAGAAAGGCTCATCAAGTGGGGACACCTCAGAAATTTTGTAAAAAATCCAAAAGGCCAGAGACCAAAGCAAAACGCAGCGGCGGAAAGGCCCTAGAGACAAATAGGAGAACCAATGAATGACAGCTCCAGTAGGACAATCAACATGATCGTGGGAGGAATTGGGGGCCGTATGAGCAGAAGGGGAAAGAAGAGAAATAAGAATGGGGAAAAGAGCGATGTTGAAGTCATGCAGATAGTTAAGCATTCCCCAGTAACCATCTCCTTCTCTCTGGAGGACGCCTAGGGAGTGCAAATGCCCCACGATGACGTTCTAGTCGTAAAGACCATCATTCACAACTTCAGGGTCTAAAAAGTTCTAGTAGATGATGGCAGCAAGGTGAACCTACTGCCCTACTAGGTCTTTCAACAGATGAACATACGAGAGGAACAACTAGTCAGGGATCAAGCTCTAGTTAAGGGAATAGGAGGGACTCTAGTTGCAGTGGAGGGGAAGGTAAAGGTAGCCCTCACCCTGGGAGAACCACCCTTATCTCGAAGCCCTCACCCTGGGAGAACCACCCCTATCTCGAAGCCTTCACCCTGGGAGAACCACCCCTATCTCAAACTCACTACACAGTGTTCCTTGTGGTGAAGTTGTCCCTGAACTATAATGTCATCTTGGGAAAATCGATACTGTATAACTTTGAAGCAGTGACCTGCATCTAGTATCTGACCATGAAATTCTCGAAAGAAGCAGGGGTGGAGGTAGTTCGGGAAAGACAGGAGGAAGCTAGAGCTATATACCTGGCCACGATAGAGGAGCCAAGCACCCAGCCAGAAGAGAAAACCCTAAAGTCCTGGAGATCTGGGATATAAAGGAGGCTAGGATTGAACCAGTAGATAAGCTGGAGACCTTCCATAATGCCATCTTGGGAAAATCGATATTGTATAACTTTGAAGCAGTGACCTGCATCTAGTATCTGACCATGAAATTCTCGAAAGAAGCAGGGGTGGAGGTAGTTCGAAAAAGACAGGAGGAAGCTAGAGCTGTATACCTGGCCACGATAGAGGAGCCAAGCACCCAGCCAGAAGAGAAAACCCTAAATTCATAGAGATCTGGGATATAAAGAAGGAGGCTAGGATTGAACCAGTAGATAAGCTGGAGACATTCCCACTGCTCGAGAAAGAAAACGATAATATTTTCAGCATCAACTCAGGCCTTGAAAAGGACCAAAAGGAGGCAGTGATGGCTCTGATAAGAGGACATGCCTCAAGCTTTGCTTAGAAGCCTTTAGACATGCTAGGGTTAAATCCTGAGGTGATGACCCACAAATTGAACATTCTCCCTAGGGCCAAGCCGGTAAAGTAGAAGAGAGTGTTTGGAAAGGAGAAGCAATAAGTCATGAGGGAAGAGGTGCAGAAACTAGAGGAGGTTGAGTTTATTAGAGAAGTCATGTACCCACAGTGTTTAGCCAATCTTGTGCTAGTAAAAAAGGCTAATGAGAAATATAGAATGTGTATAGACTTCACTGATTTAAATCAGGTCTGCTCAAAAGATTATTATCTGTAATACCCGGCTAGAGTCCGGCATCGGAATTCTATTTTCCGATGGAGTTTCGGATGTCGGAAGTCTCTAGAAGGGTTAGAGTGATATTTTTCTACCATGTTTTGGTATGTTTTATAGTTTTAAAGCATAAGGAAATGAGTTTTTGATTGAAATGAACCAAGGCAGAAAAGCCAGGTTCGGCCGCCGAAGTTGAGGTTCGGCCGCCGAACATGCATGGCTTTCGGTTTCACGTGTGGCCGCCGAAGGTGGTCTGGCCAGCCACCTATAAATGGCCCTCAGTCGGTTGAAAGGATAAACATCACCGTTTCTTTCACGTTCTGAGGTGAGACCCTGTCCTTTGTGAGTATTCTTTCATGTTTTCATCCAATCTTGCAAAGATTTGATTAGTTTTTATGGTATTTTGAAGGTTTTAAGCTAAAAACTCAAAGTTGTG
This sequence comes from Manihot esculenta, assembly GCF_001659605.2. Classification (NCBI taxonomy): domain Eukaryota; kingdom Viridiplantae; phylum Streptophyta; class Magnoliopsida; order Malpighiales; family Euphorbiaceae; genus Manihot; species Manihot esculenta. Next base: position 2,430,950 of record NC_035174.2, on the reverse strand, counting down.
AAGTTTGGAGAGTTTGAAGGAGAGTTGCTCCAAAACTCCACGTTAGGATCGTTCATTTTCTTGGTTTCAAGAGGTAAGTGAAGATCCTGAGCTTGTTTTTATGTTTTCTGACGGTTTTATGTGGTTTTGGGGGAGAGTTGCATGAATAGGGTTATTTGTGAGGTTTTAATGATTTTGTGAGTAAAGCTTGTTTCTGTGTTGTTTGTGTTGTGTGTTTGGGGTTGTTAGGTAGGTTTTGACCCCTTTGAGCATATACTTGGGTATATGCAAGTTGAGGAATTGAGGTGGTTGAGATTGAGAGGGTTTTGGTGCTTTTGGCGAGAGGCAGAGCAAGTTTCTGCCTTGCGGATGAACTCAGGTTCGGCCGCCGAAGGTACATTCGGCCGCCGAAGGTACATTCGGCTGCCGAACCCATGAGGAGGTGGCTTCGGCTGCCCAAGCTTGCCCCCGAGCTTTTGGACTTTCGGCTCTGGAGGGAAGTTCGGCCGCCGAAGGTGCCGCCGAAGGTCAGAGACTTTCGTCTCTGGAGTGCCTTTTGGCCTCCGAAACTTGCCCCCGAAAGGGTTCGGCTGCCGAAAGTAGAGATTCGGCCGCCGAAGGTGCTTGAGTTTCGTCTCTGGAAAGGACTTTCGGCCGCCGAACCTGCCGCCGAAAGTGTCCTGTCCAGCTTTCCTTTGCATGCTTTGCATAGATGTTAGAGTGAGTTTAAGGGGATTCTTGGGGAATTTCATAGAGTTGGTCATAAGCTAGTTTGGTCCCTCATTTGAGTCCATCTGTATAGGTACAGACCAGAGGAACCAGAGAGAGCAGCAGTGAGTTCTGCTCCAGAGTTTTTCAGAGCCTGCAGAGTCAGTCCAGATAGCCAGAGGTGAGTGGAACTAAACTGAATACGTTTAATTGAGACATAAACTGCGTTCAGCATAGTTCATGCATCATGAGTATACAGCAGGTTGTTTGCATTAGAATTCACGAATATGCTGCATTGCATAGTTAATTGTTGTTGTGGGTGAATGCTGAATGATCCAATAGTCTCTGAGAGAAGTCCAGGAGCCTTTGACTACGCCCTGGCAATGGTAAGTACAGAGGTGTTATATACACATATACATATATGACAGGAAGACCAGGTGCTCGATTCTATGCCCTGACACGGCAGAGTTACCGGGACTATGTGGTGACAGGTTTACCCTTGATGTGAATTGTTTGTGATATGGTGCATTCCATGAAATCATATGTTAATGAGATGTTTTACTGTTCTACTCACTGGGCTATAGAGCTCATCCCACTCCCTTAACCCCAGTTTTGCAGGTTCAGTGTACAGTATACAGAGGAGATCCACAGAGTACAGAAAGAGTAAAGAGATTTGTAATAGCTTAGAGTGGACATGTAATATTAAAGATATGTAATAGTTTTGTATAAAGTTAGAAATGTGCTTGACTTAGTGATGTTTGTTATGTACATGATCTGTATATGTATATATGTTTTACTGTATGTGAAAAACCAGGCTTAACAGGTATGAGTTAACCCATCTAGAGCAAGCTCTAGTCAGGGGTACAGAGTACAGAGTACAGAGTACAGAGTACAGAGTACAGAGTACAGAGTACAGAGATAGTGCATGCACAAGTTAAGCCTTGGTTCAGAAAAGAGTTTTTATTTTCACAGTAAATGTATGATCATGTATGAGATTTACAGGTACACAGAGAGTATAGCAGGCTTGCTACGGGTTCTGGCGGCCTTAAGCCGACCTGAATCCTAGCGCCGGTGACGGTCCATTTTGGAGTCGTTACAGATTGGTATCAGAGCCCTAGGTTCACATGATCGGACCTATAGAGACAGTGTCGGGCTCATAGAGGTTAGAAGTGGTCAAGCACAATAGGAAATCATGTCCACTAGGATAGGGTGTTGAGTCCTATCTGTTTAATGCCATGAATTATGCATGTGCCTTATTGATATGTGATGTTTATGTGCTAAAGGGCTATGTTATGTGTTGTTTTCCAGAGAGTAAAGATGAGAGGAACTCGTCGATCAGCTCGATTGACTGGAGTCCCACCAGATAGTGAGAGACCAACTGCTCGTCCTCCTGCATTGCCAAGGGCAAGGTCTCAAAGATCTAGCAGGGAAGGTACGTCAATAGACCCTAGAAGGTCTGTAGACGAGAGCAGAAGAGGTACAGCGAGAGGAGAAAGATCAGAGGAAAGGAGGGAGGCTATGGAGATTGACCAGTCTAGAGATGACAACATGGGTATAGGCAGATTTGAAGAAGGTAGGGGAGAGTCGCAGGGAGGCGCTCAGGCCTCAGGTTTTGGCTATCCAGCCTTTCCGCAGGACCCAGAGTATCCGATAGGAGGTATGTCGGAGTACTCTAGTTTTGTCCCATATCCTACTTACATGCCATATATGCCTTATCCTCCTTATTATCCACCATATCCTATGTATCCACCCTCCCCTACCCATCCAAGTACAGCACACCCAGAGCTACATGACCCAGTACCACCACCACCAGAACCAGTAGCCCCTGTTGTTGACAGACATCAACCTAGCTCATCTGGAGGTAAGGTACAAATGACAGAGTACTTGAAATTGGATGCTCCTAAATACAACACAGGAGATGATCCATTTGAATACCTCAGATCAGTTAGGATGATAACTAGTGAATTGGGAGCTGATGATAGTAGAGCCATTGAGATGGCAGGGTTTACACTTAAATTCAAGAAGGCCAGAGAATGGTTCAAGAATTATGTGGAACCCAGGATGAACGGTATGTCATGGGGAGAGTTCGCTAATGACTTTGCAGGGTGGGTTTTTCCTGATAGTTCTAGGGAGATGAAAGTAATAGAGTTCGAACAGTTGCGGCAAACAGATGAGATGAGTGTTGATGAATTCACAGATAAGTTCCTGAATTTGCTTCAGTATGTGGTCAAGCCTATGATACTGATCAGAAGAAGGCAAGGAGATATACTATGAGACTGCATCCCAGGTATTCTTCCTTGATTCTTCCAGCAGAAAAGGAGAGTTTCCACACTATAGTGGACGCAGCCAGGAAAATGGAAGCTAGTGCCAATATTCAGAAACAGTCAAAGGCACAGGCTTCGGGTTCTAAGGCCCCCAGTTCAGGCACTTCAGGCAGCAAAAGATGGGATAGAGCAAAAGGAACAAAGAGTAAATTCTGGAATAAAGTCAAGTCAGGTCTGGGAATAGGTAGTGGCTCAAGCTCTGGCACAGCTCCAGTATGCAGAAGATGTGGAAGACCACATGGAGGAGCTTATCGGTTGGGATCTACAGCTTGTTTTAGATGTGGACAGGAAGGGCATATTGCTCGGGATTGTCCTCAGGTGACTTTTGCACCATCCCAGCAGATGAGTTCAGGCAGTGTGGTACAGCCAGTTGTACAGCCAGCAGCTCCAGTCATGCCTCAGAGTAGTGGCAGAGGTAGAGGGAGAGGGGCAACCTCTACTTCAGCAGCAGGTTCCCGAGGTGGAAATCTGGTAGCCCCAGCACGGATTTCCACTGTGACACAGGAGGAGGCTAACATGTCGAACACAGTGGTGTCAGGTAATCTCATCATTGGGTGTTCAGATGTGTATGCTTTGATGGACCCCGGTGCTTCTCATTCCTTTATTGCTTCGAGAGCCATAGAGAGATTGGGTTTGATCAGTTCTGAGTTAGAGTATCCTCTCTGGGTCAGTGGACCTAAATGTGACCCATCAGTGGCAGTGTCAGTCTGTCGTTTCAGTCCAGTGTTCATAGAGGGTAGATGCCTTCCAGCTGACCTTGTGGTTCTAGACTTGACAGATTTTGATGTCATTCTAGGGATGGATTGGCTATCTGCATATAGTGCTACTTTGGACTGTAGAGAGAAGATAGTTAGTCTCAGAGACCAGGATGGGTCAGAGTGTGTCTTCAGAGGAGACAGGAGAGGTACACCCAGAGGTTTGATTTCAGCCCTTCAGGCTCGTCGTTTGCTTAGAAGGGGTTGTCAGGGGTTTCTAGCTCATGTGAGAGAGCTAGACAGTCAGGTGAGGGAACCAGCCACAGTACCAGTAGTCCGAGAGTTTCTCGATGTGTTCCCAGACGATTTACCAGGACTACCACCTGGTATGGAGATAGAGTTTGAAATAGAATTGCTGCCTGATACCAGACCTATCTCTATTCCTCCCTATAGGATGGCGCCAGCAGAGTTAAAAGAGTTAAAAGAGCAGTTGCAGGATTTGGTAGATAAGGGTTTCATCCGCCCTAGTACCTCACCTTGGGGTGCTCCAGTGCTCTTTGTCAGAAAGAAGGATGGATCCCTCAGACTTTGTATCGACTATAGACAGTTGAACAAGGTCACAACCAAGAATAGGTATCCTCTACCTCGGATTGATTATCTATTTGACTAGCTAGCTAGAGCAGGTTGTTTCTCTAAAATAGATCTGAGATCCGGATATCATCAGTTAAGAGTCAGAGAGGCAGATGTGCCAAAGACAGCTTTCAGAACTAGATATGGGCATTATGAGTTCTTAGTGATGCCGTTCGGGTTGACTAACGCCCCTGCAGCATTCATGGATCTCATGAACAGAGTTTTCAGTGAGTTTCTGGATCACTTTGTCATTGTTTTTATTGATGATATTTTAGTGTATTCCAGAGATGCAGAGGAGCATGCCCAGCATCTGAGGATAGTTCTGCAGACACTGAGAGAGCATGGTTTGTATGCCAAGTTCTCGAAGTGTGAGTTTTGGTTGAGGAGCATTTCCTTCTTGGGACATGTGGTATCAGCAGAGGGTATTGAGGTAGATCCCAAGAAGATAGAGGCTGTAGCTAACTGGCCCAGACCCACTACAGTGACTGAGATTAAAAGCTTTCTGGGACTGGCAGGTTACTACAGGAGGTTCGTTCAGAACTTCTCAAAGATAGCAGCTCCTATGACCAAACTGACTCAGAAGAACCAGAAGTTTGTCTGGTCAGACCAGTGTGAAGAGAGCTTTGAGGAGCTCAAGAGGAGATTGACAACAGCACCAGTGTTAGCTCTGCCTGTCAGTAATGAGGATTTCACAGTGTTCTGTGATGCATCTCGAGTGGGATTGGGCTGTGTTTTGATGAAAAGTGATAGGGTGATAGCTTATGCTTCGAGATAGTTGAAGAAGCATGAGTTGAATTACCCCACCCATGACCTAGAGATGGCAGCAGTTATTTTTGCACTCAAGATGTGGCGGCATTACCTCTATGGGGTTAAATGCGAGATCTTCACCGATCATAAGAGTTTACAGTACATCTTGAGTCAGAGAGAGCTGAATTTGAGGCAGAGAAGATGGGTAGAATTGCTCAGTGATTATGATTGTAAGATCCAGTATCATCCGGGTAAGGCGAATGTTGTGGCAGACGCCCTAAGCCGGAAGTCACTAGGCAATTTATCCCATATAGCAGCAGAGCGGAGACCAGTTGTGATGGAGCTGTACAAGCTCTTAGAAGAGGGGTTACAGCTAGAGTTGTCTGGTACAGGTGCGTTGATTGCACAGATGAGAGTGACACCTGTGTTTCTGGAGCAGATAGCTCAGAAACAGCACGAGGACCCAGAGTTGATGAAAATTGCCAGGACTGTTCAGTCAGGCAGCAGTGCAGAGTTCAGATTTGACAGCAAAGGGATCCTCCGTTATGGGAGTCGATTATGTGTACCAGATAGGAACAGTGTGAATGAAGACATTATGAGGGAAGCTCATAATGCGAGGTATAGTGTTCACCCAGGAGCCACCAAGATATACTAGGATCTGAAAAGGGTTTATTGGTGGCCAGCCATGAAGAAAGAAGTGGCGCAATTTGTGACAGCCTGTGAGGTTTTCCAGAGGGTGAAACTAGAGCATCAGAAACCAGCTGGAATGCTTAACCCATTGCCGATTCCAGAATGGAAATGGGAGAACATAGCTATGAATTTTGTAGTAGGTTTACCAGCAACGTCCAACAGGATAGACTCTCTATGGGTGATTGTGGACAGACTCACGAAATCTGCTCATTTTCTTCCAGTACGGAGTAACTATTCTGTGGATAAGTTGGCACAGGTATATCTGGATGAGATAGTGAGATTACATGGAGTTCCAGTGTCTATAGTCTCAGACAGAGGACCGCAGTTTACCTCCAGATTTTGGCGAAGTCTGCAAAGTGCGATGGGCACGCGATTGGAGTTTAGCACTGCTTTCCACCCACAGACTGATGGACAGTCAGAAAGGACCATCCAGACCATAGAGGATATGCTTCGACTGTGTGTGTTAGACTTTGGCGATTCTTGGAGGCAGCATCTACCTTTGGTGGAGTTTGCCTATAATAACAGCCATCATGCTAGCATAGGGATGGCTCCTTATGAAGCTTTGTATGGGAGGAAGTGCAGATCCCCTGTTTGCTGGGAAGAGATAGGAGAGAAGGCTCTTGCAGGGCCAGAGTTAGTAGAGATTACCAGTCGAGTGGTACCCATGATCAGAGAGAGAATCAGAACAGCGCAGAGCAGACAGAAAAGTTATGCAGACGTTCGCAGAAAGCAGTTAGAGTTTCAGGAGGGTAATTGGGTATTGCTAAAAGTGTCTCCAATAAAAGGAGTGGTTCGTTTTGGAAAGAAGGGTAAGTTAGCCCCACGATACATTGGACCCTTTGAGATTTTGCAGAGGATCGGAAATGTGTCGTATAAGCTGGATTTACCTGCTTCTATGGAGAGAATTCACCCTGTATTTCATGTTTCTATGCTACGGCAGTTTGTGTCAGATCCGAATCAAGTTCTGAGTGAGCCTGAGGTGGAGATTCTTACAGATCTCACCTATATAGAGCAGCCAGTGCGGATTCTGGACACACAGATCAGACAGCTAAGGAACAAAGAGATCCCAATGGTGAAAGTGCTGTGGAACCACCATAATCTAGAAGAATGCACCTGGGAGACGCGGGAGTCTATGCTCCAGCAGTATCCATATTTGTTTTGAGGTTAGTTTCCTCATTTTTATGTGTTCATTGTTTGTTTTAGGACCATTCGAGGACGAATGTTCTTAAGGGGGAGAGAATGTAATACCCGACTAGAGTCTGGCATCAGAATTCTATTTTCCGATGGAGTTTCGGATGTCGGAAGTCTCTAGAAGGGTTAGAGTGATGTTTTTCTACCATGTTTTGGTATGTTTTATCGTTTTAAAGCATAAGGAAATGAGTTTTTGATTGAAATGAACCAAGGCAGAAAAGCCAGGTTCGGCTGCCGAAGTTGAGGTTCGGCCGCCGAACATGCATGGCTTTCGGTTTCACGTGTGGCCGCCGAAGGTGGTCTGGCCAGCCACCTATAAATGGCCCTCAGTCGGTTGAAAGGATAAACATCACCGTTTCTTTCACGTTCTGAGGTGAGACCCTGTCCTTTGTGAGTATTCTTTCATGTTTTCATCCAATCTTGCAAAGATTTGATTAGTTTTTATGGTATTTTGAAGGTTTTAAGCTAAAAACTCAAAGTTGTGAAGTTTGGAGAGTTTGAAGGAGAGTTGCTCCAAAACTCCACGTTAGGATCGTTCATTTTCTTGGTTTCAAGAGGTAAGTGAAGATCCTGAGCTTGTTTTTATGTTTTCTGACGGTTTTATGTGGTTTTGGGGGAGAGTTGCATGAATAGGGTTATTTGTGAGGTTTTGATGATTTTGTGAGTAAAGCTTGTTTCTGTGTTGTTTGTGTTGTGTGTTTGGGGTTGTTAGGTAGGTTTTGACCCCTTTGAGCATATACTTGGGTATATGCAAGTTGAGGAATTGAGATGGTTGAGATTGAGAGGGTTTTGGTGCTTTTGGCGAGAGGCAGAGCAAGTTTCTGCCTTGCGGATGAACTCAGGTTCGGCTGCCGAAGGTACATTCGGCCGCCGAACCCATGAGGAGGTGGCTTCGGCTGCCCAAGCTTGCCTCCGAGCTTTTGGACGTTCGGCTCTGGAGGGAAGTTCGACCGCCGAAGGTCAGAGACTTTCGTCTCTGGAGTGCCTTTTGGCCTCCGAAACTTGCCCCCGAAAGGGTTCGGCTACCGAAAGTAGAGATTCGGCCGCCGAAGGTGCTTGAGTTTCGTCTCTGGAGAGGACTTTCGGCCGCCGAACCTGCCGCCGAAAGTGTCCTGTCCAGCTTTCCTTTGCATGGATGTTAGAGTGAGTTTAAGGGGATTCTTGGGGAATTTCATAGAGTTGGTCATAAGCTAGTTTGGTCCCTCATTTGAGTCCATCTGTATAGGTACAGACCAGAGGAACCAGAGAGAGCAGCAGTGAGTTCTGCTCCAGAGTTTTCAGAGCCTGCAGAGTCAGTCCAGATAGCCAGAGGTGAGTGGAACTAAACTGAATACGTTTAATTGAGACATAAATTGCGTTCAGCATAGTTCATGCATCATGAGTATACAGCAGGTTGTTTGCATTAGAATTCACGAATATGCTGCATTGCATAGTTAATTATTGTTGTGGGTGAATGCTGAATGATCCAATAGTCTCTGAGAGAAGTCCAGGAGCCTTTGACTACGCCCTGGCAGGTACAGAGAAGTCCAGGAGCCTTTGACTACGCCCTGGCAGGTATATAGTAAAGTCCAGGAGCCTTTGACTACGCCCTGGCAATGGTAAGTACAGAGGTGTTATATACACATATACATATATGACAGGAAGACCAGGTGCTCGATTCTACGCCCTGGCACGGCAGAGTTACCGGGACTATGTGGTGACAAGTTTACCCTTGATGTGGATTGTTTGTGATATGGTGCATTCCATGAAATCATATGTTAATGAGATGTTTTACTGTTCTACTCACTGGGCTATAGAGCTCATCCCACTCCCTTAACCCCAGTTTTGCAGGTTCAGTGTACAGTATACAGAGGAGATCCACAGAGTACAGAAAGAGTAAAGAGATTTGTAATAGCTTAGAGTGGACATGTAATATTAAAGATATGTAATAGTTGTGTATAAAGTTAGAAATGTGCTTGACTTAGTGATGTTTGTTATGTACATGATCTGTATATGTATATATGTTTTACTGTATGTGAAAAACCAGGCTTAACAGGTATGAGTTAACCCATCTAGAGCAAGCTCTAGTCAGGGGTACAGAGTACAGAGTACAGAGTACAGAGTACAGAGATAGTGCATGCACAGGTTAAGCCTTGGTTCAGAAAAGAGTTTTTATTTTCACAGTAAATGTATGATCATGTATGAGATTTACAGGTACACAGAGAGTATAGCAGGCTTGCTACGGGTTCTGGCGGCCTTAAGCCTACCTGAATCCTAGCGCTGATGACGGTCCATTTTGGGGTCGTTACATTATCCCTCCCGGATATCAATAAAATGGTCGATTCTATGGCCGATTTTAATTATTTGTCCCTAGATGCTATGTCACGGTACCATCAAATCCCTATGGACAGGTCGGATGAAGGAAAGATCTCCTTCATAGCTGAAGATGGGACATACTGCTATAGGGCTATGCCTTTGGGTTGAAAAACACCGGGGCAACATATCAGCGGCTGATGAATAGGATCTTTAAGTATCAGATAAGGAGAAATGTGAAAGTCTACGTTGACGACATGGTAGTTAAAAGTCAGACCTTCCAACAATACCTAGCCAACTTGGAAGAAGTCTTTGGAGTATTACAGTGGTACAAGATGAGGTTGAACCTAGCAAAGTGTGCTTTCTTTATCAGAGGGAAAAAATTTATGGGCTACATGGTTAGTGAAAAGGGCATAAAACCGAACCCGGAGAAGATAGAGGCTATACTAACAATGCTTGAGCCAACCTGTGTAAGGGATGTGCAAAGGCTTACAAAAAGAGTAGTGGCACTCAACCGATTCATGTCAAAATCAGCAGAAAGATGCCTGCCTTTCTTCTAAAAGCTGAGGAAGGTCCCGAACTTTGAATGGATAGAGGATTATCAGAAAGCCTTCAGAAATCTCAAGGTGCATATCAATAGGTAGTGAGCTTCGTGCTGGTAAGAGAGGAAGTAGGGGTCCAGAAGTTTATCTTCTACATCAACAAGATACTTAGGGATGCTAAGGTCATATACATGAATATTGAGAAGTTAGCATTTTCCTTGTTGTTGGCGGTGAGGAAGATTAGAATGTATTTAGAGGGCCACTAGGGGTTGGTAATGATTGACCAACCCCTAAAGAAAATCTTACATAGGCTTGAGACCTCAGAACGAATGCAAACCTGGTCCGTGGAAATCATCCCGCATTGCCTCATTTACCGACCTCGGACAGTCATCAAAGCCCAAACCCCAGTTGATTTTATAGTTGAATGTTCCTTCAGCTCAAATAAAGAAAAACAGAAGGAAGCATCATTGAGCTCGATAGAAGAAAAGGAGGAGGATCAACAGCCACATGTATTCATATGGAACCTATTTATACAGAAAGAGGAAATCCAGCCCGTGGCTGAGATGTGTAAGCTCGAAAGAGGCAGCCAGGGTAGTCTGAGAGATACATCAGGGGGTCTATGAGGTTCATGAAAGGGCAACTATATTAGCAAATAATATCTTTCGGCAGGGGTACTACTGGCCCACAACCAAAAAAGAAGTAGAGGAGTTTGTAAGAAGATGTGACATCTGTCAAAGATTTGTCAATGCTATCAACAGTGCAGCCACACCACGATTGAGCATATCTAGTTCATGGTCGTTCTCATAGTAGGGAATATATATTCTGGGCCCGTTCCCTAAGACTGCAGGGTAGAAAAGATTCGTGATAGTGACAGTAGAGTACTTCTCCAAGTGGCTTGAGATAGAAACTGTGCCCACTATCATAGCCCGGAAGGTAATAGACTTTGTTTGGAGCAAAATTATATGTCGATTTGGGATACTCAGGCTACAGCTGAGCCCATGGGGGAAGACCAGGTTAGAGCCCAGTGAAAGCCCAACGCGCTGGTCCACCCATATAAGCGCAATCCAGGCCCCGCGCTAGCAGGACGGACAGAGTAGGGCTCAAATCCAACTGAGAGTAATCTAGCTCAACTGATTTGATGGGTCAGTGGGGCAACAGACCCCTACACATCCATGATCATGTCAACACAGGCGCTGGAGGAAATTAAATGACCGTTTAACGATGGAGAAAGATACAATACGTCCACACGTACGGTCATGACAACGACATTTTGTACTGTAATAGGATGGCGGTTACACGTTACTAGAGGATAAAAGGGAAAAAGAAAATAAAAGAAGGGGCTTGAGTCATTCAGGTTAAGTTTATACAAACATACCCTAATTCAACATGTTATTGGATCTTAAAACATCAACAAAGCAGTTTATGAATATTTTTGTGGTGGACTTAATTTTACCAAAAACGATGAGAATGTGAACTCTCAATCATTTGTGCGTTTATTTAATGCGTATTGGTATTCCAAAAGTTCCTTTTCGAAATTCTGGGGAAGACGATATACCTTGGTTATATTTCATCTCTTCAATAAATTTAATAACGAATATAACGATTTTATTATTCCGATGGAAAGAAGAACGGTCTAAAAAAGAATTATTGATTAGCAAGCAACCAAAACTATTCCTATTAACATAATAATTTTTATACAAATAATTTTTTAATAAAGCAAATCTTTTAAAATATTATGATGAAATTATTAATTTATATTTTGCATTATATGGCCTACTGTAATGGTTAACTGCCATGTAAATAATTCAACTTCACTTGCTTTCAATAATATATAAAATAAAAAAAAAACTTAAAATTTTTAATTAAACAATATTATTATCTTATTTTTATCCTTAAAAAATATCTTATTTTTATTAAAAATTTTCTTTTTATAATTACTAGCCCCCATATGTGAGCTACTGATTTTTTTTTTAAAGTTTTATTTGTACTAATATTTTTATGATAACCAATTGCCACGTATTTGAAATTTATATTTGATGATTGAATAAATTTATATTTAAATTTTAAAATTAGGACAAATTTAGTAGGATTAAAAGGAAGATATAGTATTATATAAGTAGAAAATGCTTAGCTTTGTTCTACCATTGGTCCTATTGAAACATATTAGTATAATAATGTTTCTCCTAAATCAATATAAAATTATTTTAGGAAAATATTTACATATACACAGATAACATAAATAACATAGCTCCGTAAAAATTGTGACTAAGTGTATACCAGATTTGAAAGGAATGAGTGAACCTATCCATTCAGTTCGATTGGGCAGTAGAAAGCTCGAAGCACGAAGATCAGACCACCAACACCCCTGATTTTACCAATGCCTGGAATGGACAAATCGATCAATTCAAGGCCAGTACTATAAATAGAAATTAAATACGGAAATTAACGACCTCCGTAGAGGCAGAGCAGACCGATCACGATCTGATACAGTCGGAAGACAAATATAAACCTTGATCAACATTTTCAAAGTCTGGAGCGGATGAGCAGATCTCCTCAAAATTCATACTACAATGAGACATTGAATGCAGGCACGGCAAATCTCAGTGACTAGAAGGTAATCACCCTTATGTAGGTCAGATAAGCTGGGTATGACCTATTAAAATCAGAGTAAGGTGCCGACCTCCAATATGATGGTCGACCCCTCTAGCCTCTTTGAAGTATTAAATATGCGTACAGTGAAATTGACTAATATGATGTACACGATTGACTAACATGATGTACACGATAGATAGAGTATATACTAAACCTGTTTTGCATTTATGAGCCGCTTGATACACCTGCCAAAGACTGTCTACATTTGATCTAATGGAACTTGATACTGGATGCCCTCTAAATGACCAATCAATATATATATCACTGGTCTAGTCCAAAAAGAGAGGAATCTCTCTCTAAAGAATCTCTCCTTCAAACTCTCTCTCACACACATTCATGGAAAAACTTCCAAAATACAGACCATCTGAAATTTTCTTTTAAATACTTTATTATTATTTACTTTCTTTTCATGTTAATGATTCTCATATAATTTTTTATTTAATTTGATTGTCGGAAAGTCTCCACCGGAACATCCCAATCAACTCTTAATCATCTTTTTATATTTTGCTGGTTTTTTCCTCAGAATCAAATATGGAGAGGTATATACAAAATCTATCACGAGTCAATAATCAACCAATCAAATCAAATCTCTATCTAGATATCCACATTTAGTGATTCCGCTAAATTTCAATTTTTTGTCATATATCATTTTAGATAATTTAATTTCTCTACTCAATTATAAAGAATAGAGTGATGAAAATATGTTATATTCATCTTAACATAGAAAAAACAACCATCTTTGTTTAAAAAATGTTGCATTAAAACAAATTAATCACATAGGTGTATATTTGAAAAAAAATAATAAGAAGAATAATAAAAACACTTGTATTATGGTGTAATTATACAAATCCATAGGAATTAGCATTGACTCCATCCTGTAAAAGGGGTGAAAACCAAACAGAATATGCTTATTCGATAATGATGGTCAACTCAAGATTAAACATATAATAACTAATTAATTACAATTAGTAATTAAAAACAACTGAAAATTAAGATGATCATAATGACACGACACAGAATTGCTTATGTATGCCCACAAAAGTGTTTTAGGCATTCTTAATATTAAATCCAATCATATGCAAATTAATATTTTAAAAATGTATTATTTATGCATCCCTTTAATTAATTCTAATCAGACTTTATATACGATTAAATATAAATATACAAATACAAATTATTGGTACTATCATTCGATTCGACGAATTAATAAATTTAATTTATAAAAAAATATTTAAATCAAATTTATATAAATTTATAATAAAAATTCACGTGAAATTTTTTACATTTACAATAATAGTTGATATAGATTTAATAATTAATTAGAAGGTGATTATCCTTGTAATTATCGCTTGGGCAAGTAAGTAACAAAAGATATGGAGTAGCAATTAGCAGCATCCTATTGAACAGAGGGCTTCACTTTGATTATATTAATGCAATCATTTTTTTCTTTTATTAGTATGAATTCTTAATTATTCTTTAAATTTAATTATGCAAACTTCAAGTTAAACAATAATAAACTCATTCTATGCTGTGAAGAAAGGGAACATGTAAAGAATTCTAATAAAATTAAAGCAATTAAATATATATGGTCAAAACATATTACTGATCATAAATCATTGAATTTATAGTGTTTGATTATAAAATTAAAATTGAAAATAAATCGCAAAGAATAATGAAATGATTAGTGGGGAAGCATTTGAAAGAAGAAGTGGGATTGACTTGTAGTTAAACCTGGCCTAGCTTGCTATTGTATTGCCCATTGGCGTGATCGCTTTTGCAACCACATCACAGTAACACTAAACATTAATTACGTCCTCAACTAACCATAAACATTATTTATACATTTCATTTAGGATGTCTGCATCGCAATTTTAGGACAGTTTTTGAACACAAGTGTATAAAATTCACTTATTTAATTAATTCTAATTAAAAAATAAAATATTTTCTTCAATTTTTTTAAAAAATTACATATACAGAGTTCAAACTCAAAAACTTTAATTTAACCAAAAAGAATTTGTATTATTCCAAATGGTTAGGTGTAAAAGATTTGAAAATCAGCCAACACTTGAAGCTGTAAGCTTGGCCAGCGATGGCTCATTATCTACAACATAGAATAATACGTGCCCTCTGTAGTTGTAGGGTTTAGGTGGCAAATTGTACTTAGTCTATACAATAATCTCTCAAATTCAACAACTCCTCCCATTTTATATTGCCAACTTCTTCTTTTTTTTTTTTTTTCTTTCCATTTTAGCACGTGGAATAAAAATATTTTTTTCAAAAAACATTTAAAAATTTAATTATCAAATTAATAAAAAATATATTTAACATCTAATTAGTTTTACTTTAATAGTTAAAGATATATCAATATTTATTTAATAGAGTGAAGTCTGAGTTCACATTCCCGTAATTTTATTAAAACTATAGTATAAATATATGTATATTAATATTGAAATTAAATAACGAAATAGAAAAAATAAATGTTTGAAAAATATTAAGCCTTAGGAGAGTTTAATTGTTGGAAGGTTCGTAGGTTGTTGAGCGGAAGAAACCATGATCGATAAATTACAATCTGTCAATGATCAAGAAATGATTGCATGTTCTCCATCTCATCCATCAACCTCACTAATTTTTTGATTATCAGTAGTTGATGATGCAATTTTTTTTTAATTAATTAATAATATGTCACATCCCATATGGTGAGTAATTCTTCCTAGGACTCACCTAATTTTAAGATTTTTATTATTTACTTTTAGTTTATTTAAAAAAATCCTAACAAGTAGATTAATAATTAACACTTAATTTCATCTAAGTAAAATTTTTTTAATTTTTATTTTGAAATGATGAAATGACTTCTTGAAAATTTTAAAATAATTCAAATAAATAAATTCAATAATATATAACATATAATTAAATTATAAAATTTAATAAATAAAATTAAATAATTTCATTAATAAATAATTATAAATTAATTTCAACACATCAGATGTGAAGGAAAAAAAGAATAATAATAAGAATTAGTAATCTATGAACCTCCTATAACACGTTATACTTACTTTTTTTATAAAAAAAAATATTAATTGATTTTATTAAAGTAAATTAAAACTGAGATATGGTAATAAAATAAATATAAAAATGAAGGATGAGGATTAAAAATTATCCCGCGTAGAGCACGCGTTTGATTTCGTCTCTTGTCCGTTGTCCCACAGCCACCCACTTCATTAAAAAGGTTAGGGTTTCCACAAGTACTCTCACATAATTTCAAAGATTTTGGAGTTCGCGGCCGAGAGTGTTCTTTTACGAATTTTTATTTAATTTTAATATTGTAAATACTAGAGTCTAAACTCCAATTACAAATAAAAAATAATATTTTTTTAATCCCAAATTAATTAAACTCAAATGCATAATTATTTTTATTATTTTATTTTATTTCAATTAATATCTAAAAATTATGAATTATTTATTTCTTTATTTTCACTAACAATATATATTTTAGTTGCAAAACACATCCCATTTCATTAATTCGTAGATGAAAAAGGAGGCCTAGGATAAGTTATAGTAATTATTATTATATTTAAATATAAATAAATCAAATATAGACATCATTTTCATAATACACTGCCTTCTGCCCGGTATTATATTATTCTAACAGCTTATTGTTTAAAATATTCTTTTTTTTAAAAAATAAAAGAGAGAAATTTACCCAACAAGATAATTTTCCTGGGAGACGCCATTGCTGCTAGTGCTTTATAGTTAGCTAGTTAGGTGGTCCAAGGAGCACCAGAAATATTTATAAACTCCTCGTAAATAATTAAGGTTTCACAAAAGTCAATTGAATCTAAAGTAGCCCCTTCTTTTTTATGCCCCAATAGAATATATAATATATACTTTGGTTTTATTTCCACCAAAATTTAGGATAAATTTTTTTAATGCCATATATCTTTGAATAAAAAGTTTAATCAAATTTTCTATAGGAATTGTTTAGAAAATTATTGTTATATGTTTATTAATTTTTTTTTAAAAAAATCTTAGATGTTTTTTTCATTTAATGGTTTAGAAACTTCAAATTTCAACTACTGGACCCTCCATAAAGATATTAATTAATACTACTATTTTTTTTTATATAGAAAAAATGGGTTTTCATCTTCTGTTTAGTTTTCTCCTTTTAAAGAAAGCAAATGCTTGCTTAATGTAGCCAAGTGTATGCTTTATAATTCCTTTTTAATGAGGTAGACTTAACTAATTTTTTGCTTTATATACCAAAGCCTTCATGGTTTTCTGTTCATTGCAACTGCACTCTTCAAAAAGACTCTTCTCTCTCTCTCTCTCTCTCTCTTTCAGACACACATAAACAAAACAAGTCAACATTTTCCTTTCTGTGGCCATATATGGGTTGCAGGTCTTCAGACAAGCCAAAGCCGAAGCACAGGAAGGGCTTGTGGTCACCTGAAGAAGACCAAAAGCTCAGAAATTATGTCCTCAAACATGGTCATGGCTGCTGGAGCTCCGTCCCCATTAACGCCGGTGAGTTATTAATTATTTACGGGTGACCCTATTCATTCTCTGTAGGCATTGCACACCCGCAATCGATAATGCAACAAAATAAACTTGGTTTTCATTCAATTACTTTAGCTACAATAACTAAAATGCCTGCTGTAGATAATTGACTTGAAAAAAAAAAAAAAATTTATCCATGCAGGCCTGCGAAGGAACGGGAAGAGCTGCAGATTGAGGTGGATTAATTACTTGAGACCTGGACTAAAACGAGGCACGTTTTCCTTACAAGAGGAGGAGACAATCCTCAACCTTCATCGCTTGTTAGGCAACAAGTAAGCAATATATATTATTAATATTGCTTTTTTCTTTTTTGTTTAATTCACCTTATTCTCCTTTAATTTAAGGCAAATATGAAATATGGGTCATTTATTATTTTCAGAAATATTATTGTAAATTACTGAAAATTAGAGAAATGCCAATTTAATTTTTGTTGGTGATCACATATATCAATTAATGCTATTGTATTTTGTGGTGAGTAGGTGGTCTCAAATGGCACAGCATTTGCCTGGAAGAACAGATAATGAGATAAAGAACTACTGGCATTCTCATTTGAAGAAAAAGATTCACAAAGCTGATCATGGAGTATTGGAGGAGCCAAATGCACACGACACAAGCTCAGATAATTTGGAATCTAATAATAGAGATCAGTCTGTTGTTCAGTTGTCTGATCACTCTCCTAAAAAAGCATACAGGAGCAGCTTGCCTAAGCTTATGTTCGCAGAGTGGCTTTCACTTGACAGCTTTTCAAGTTTGAATGAGCCAATAATGGGTTCCTTGGATCAAAACAATTCCAGGTTCCAGGACAACCTCATGCAAGGTTGTGTTTTGAATGAGGGAACATTTTGTAACAGTGAGTTCCATAATTCGATAAGCGATGCCTCTGCCGAGGAGATGTTCAGTTCACAGTTCAGATTTGAATGGGAGAGCTCAGGAAACGATCAGTTTGTTGATTTTGGGTCTGGAGATGATATATGTAGTGAATTCACCGTCAATAACGATTTGATGTTCATACAAAATTATAAGCACTGAGCTGCAAAGGCATGTTAATTTCTAGGCAACTTCAAGGAAGAATAATTTCTCGTTACACTTCATATGAGGAAAAGTTCTAGTTATTCCATTGACTTTGTAATAAAAAAATTGGAAGTACATAATAATATTTAACAGAAGATACCATATCTCCAGAAGAAGTGTCTGTTAATTTTTCCTACCTAATACTGGGATTTATGATCTTGTATTTTAGTTAGGCGATCACATTCACATAAATAAAATACCATTTATTGTATTAGTGTTGAACATATGATTTATATTTATGAAAAATCAATAATATTAGGTAAACCACAGTAAGTAATAAAATAATAAAACTTAGTAAATGATATGTTTAAGCAAAAGTAATTTAATGCGGGACTGCCAGAAAATGCCTAATTCAAGTACTTTGCCTCATAAAGCACACTGGCTCACAATTTATTTATTTATTTTTTTCGTTAAATTTAATAACTAGTATATTCACGTACTTAGCCCGGTGACAGGTGCATTTGAGTAAATCTGAGAGTTCTCAGGTTCTACTCCCTCAATTCCTAATCCCCATTTCAAAAAAAAAAAAACTGGTTTAAAGAATACTAAATAACATTACTTAATTATTTTGAAATGAGTTTAAGAATTATTTAAACAGCTAAAAAACTCGCACCATAGTTAAAGATTATATAATACTGATTGCATTTATAAACATTAGGGAAGAAAAATACTGATTATCAATACTAGCATTTTGCCATCAATGGACTTCAGAATGTTATGAATTCTCTTTGAAACTATAATATCTTCAAATTCAGTATCAGCAAGAGCCTAATGAACTGAAAATACTATAGCCCTTTGCCTGTGTCCTTGAGGAAGAATATGGCTGGTAAACCGGAAAATTCAATTCCAGCTTGTTTGAGGCACGTCATAAAGTTGAAATGATGAAGTCTTCTGTGAGGATTAAGCTGGCCCATAGAAGAACAGAAGCAGCAGCAACAACAATTGTAATGGGTGTCCATTTCAGTGCAATCACCTGTAAGGTCAGGAAATTCATTGAAAATTCTATTAAGGCACTGTTTTATTGCCAGAAAGTAATTTCTAGATTGTAGTCGTATAAGCATACCTCAAGTAGTGGGGAACCCCATATCGTAGGGGCAGCTGGATGTGTTGCTACTGTTGTTTCTGATAAATACAGAAGTTGGGAGAAAAACGAGGCATAAGTTTTTTGTAGCATTCATGTGGGTTGTGAATAGAACATGAAAACAAAGATTTAACCTCTACCGGAATTTCGTTTTCTTTCCCAGATTTCAGAAATGTGTTGAGTAACGATATCTATATCTTTCTGTCTATCAGCATTCAACTTTGACAGATTAGCCTGTGTTCTGGTATCAACATATTGCTTCCTTATGTGTCTAATAACACCATCTGCAAACAAAACGTTGCATAAGAAATTTTTCTGTTAGTATTCGCTTTTTGGGAGAAACAGAAGAAATTTATTGAAAAAATTGTTTTTGCAATATTAACATGTGAGCATATATACATATACCAGCCATCTTCAACTTTGGAGTAGTAAATATAGAGATTACCGAATTTGTGAAAAGTATAAGGACTTGTAATTTTGTGAATGAGAGTATTGTCGAGTTTCTCAAACTCCTTTTGCAAATCTTGCAGGTAGTAGAAAGCTAGCTTTCTTGGATATGAAGAATCGCACAATGTAATGAAGCAGACTCCATTCTCAACCAAGTAGCTTAATGGGCCAAAAAGATCAATTGTAAATTAAATTAATCAAACTATCAGCTTTCTCTAGTCTAAACTCCTTCTCTCTTTGGCCTTTCTAAATCTCTCTTTCACATTAAAATTTTGCCCAAAAAAAAAAAAGAAAAAGAAAGATTCAACTAATAACAAAATAAAACTTCTATCAGCAGAAACATGTATTAAGAAAAGGGATAGAAAAATGATACTTGAAGGAGTGGTGATCAATAAGAATGGTCATCTTAGAAGGTGTGAGGGCACCTCTTGAAATTTCTTTGAGTATGAATTCAGCTTGTTGCCTGTAAAATATGAAGTTTTCATTGTCTTTGTTAACATACCTGGGCCCTTGTGCAAGAGGCAACCCATCAGCCAATCTTCCAACTATTGTTAGCTCAACCATTCCCAAAAAGGAATTATATAACCCACAAATTAAAAGCTAATAACAATAAGTGAATGTCAGATTTGATTGGAGGAGGCTTAATAAATAAAGCCCTTTATAACAGGACAAAAGAGGAGGTGATCAGATAAAACTTGGTAGTCAAGTTATTCCTTGGGTGTGTAACACAAGGTATGCAAAGGGTTGGCAAATGCATGAGAATTGAGAATATTCATTTCCTTTCTCCTACATCTCTTTTTGTTTTTTTTTTCTTTGAACATATAATTGGATAATCTATTCATTGAAGAAAGTATGTGGGAAAAAAGATGCACAGTGCGGCCAGTTTTCCACTCGAGAAACCTTCCTTAAAAAAAAGGTCATAACTTTGACGATGAAATTGGGGAGTTGTAAACTGTAAGAAAGATTCAACATTTGTAATCAACTGGGTTTGGGTTGCGACTCTTTTGTTCGAGCCTCTTGTGATCCACTCCAAAGGGCTAGAAAGAGCAGGGGAAGAGAAGAGAAGGCTTCGCCCATGAAAGTGTAGGTGCAGTTTTATGTAGGTGTGTGGGGTTCTGATTTTGGTTTCGATTCTGGTATAGGATCTATTTAGAAACCAAAACTAAATCGAAAATTCAATACAATTTCGATTTGTTTTTTATTGTTTCCATTCAAAGTCAGTACATTAATTGATTCTTCTGTTCTAGTTCAGATTGATTCTTCTGTTCTAGTTCAGTTTGATTGGATTTCAATTTAATTTTTTATTATTAAAATAAATTTACGCAATTTTTTCATCAAACAAGATTTTATTTGAGACTATATACTCAAATTTAAGGGAAAGGGCAACATCGAGGCAGATGGTATTTTTGGCTGCCCTTTTCCTTTATTGCCTTTTAACATCTAACATAAGGTGCAGCTAATTCCTTGTTTTTTGTTTTTGCTTTTGTTTCAGTGCTTTGTTTGATTTCTGAGAAGCTAAGAGGCAAAGAAGCCAGCAATAGGTTACTGATTTAAAAGCTTTCCATTTGCTGCCTTCTTCAATGAAGTGGAGTCCAGTACGAGACATACATAGGAATAGGATGAAAGATAAGTTCTCTCCCGGTTCATCCAAAGTTGCAGGGCTGTTTTGTGCACTTCTTTATAGTGCAACTGATATCAAGTGCTGCTTAAGGATTCTTCGAAGATTCGTTTCTGGTTTTCCTCTCACACTGAATTCGAACTTTTGACTTCCGGAAGATTATATGTAAAATATGGTAATTTGTCAATTGGACTACTTCAGTTGCAGTGTATGGTTAACAATATAAGCAACAACAAGAAAACCCAAATCCCATTTGCAGTTAAAAGGGAAAACAAAATGTATTCTCACTTCTTATAAATTCAACAAGTTAAAACTTCCAAACAATATTTCTAATGGTATATATACAACATGAATCAGGCAATAATTGAACAAGTGGTCATCTTCCCCTATGAACAAACAAACACGACGACAATTAACAAATAACTCACAATTAAATACATAAATAATTCAATGTTCATTCAAACTCCAGTATTCATGTCTAGAAACATCCAAGGAGCTTCTTTGGAGCAGTTCCAGTAGCACGATACTTTGCAGCTGTCTCCTCCGCCTTCAGATGATCTTCCCCACGTTTAGCTTCAATCATTGCCCTTTTTTCTTCTGCTTCCTTGTGAATTAGTGCTATTTTATTTTTCATTTTCTCCACATATTCCGCCTTCTTCTTTTCCAAAATTTCCTGCTCATGCCAAGGTGTGATATCAAAACCAATGACAAGAACGGAAAAAATACACAGGCAAGAAGTCGAACCATGCAACAGTTGGGTTGACGTGCAAAGTATGGTCGGTTACTTCATATGTAAAAGAGCGTTCAAAAGCGGAGCAATCAAGGGGAACACTTATCGCTCGTTAAAATATAGTAAAACTCAACTTCTTACCTCAATTTTCTTCAACTCAGCCTCCACAGATGCTTTCTTGCTGTTCTCCCATGACTCTATGGCCGATAGTTTTTTGTGAGCTCTGCTCCATAAATTTAACAAGCTAAGTCAAGTAATCACAATCTTCACTAAATACAACAACCATGCATATGATAATTAGAATTGAAAAGAGAGCAGCAGACCATGATGTTTTCATTTCAACGATGGAATGGCCGGTTATATAAGGGAGCTATGCATTTAAGAATATAGCTTAGTAGGGGATCTGAATTTTTCATTATGTTGAATTTGATGATATTTCACTATGCCAATGATCCTTATAGAGCAATCAAGATGAAATTTATGGCTGGAACAGATAATTAGGAAAAATAAGAGAAGTAGTTTAGTGGGCCATGCCATTTATGCTTACTGAAGATACATACACATATATAAATCATTCATTGGCCACAGTTAAGTTGGTGGCATTAATTTTAATATTCCTGGTAAAGAATTTGACCGTCTAAAACCGAGAAAATTGCAAGAATAGCAAATACGAGAGAAACTCTTACTTGTTCTCTGCTTTGCTTTTTTCACTCTCTTCCCATGCTTTAATAAGTGAAAGCCTCTTCTCTGTTTCAACCCTTGCAAGCACAGCATCTATACAACACAGAAGTTAGTTGCAAACCAGCTGGTCTAAAAATGGTGAGAAAAAAAGAGCGAGAAAAGAACACTACCCCGATTCACAGAACCCTCAGTATTTTTAGCCTCAGCAGATTCCGGAGCCTCTGCCACAAGCAGAAAAATCAAACATTAAGGTAGCAGAGAATGTCTGATTCTCTTTATTTGGATCTCAAAAATATTTTGGGCAAAAACCACAAAAACGAATGACTTGTGCATTTTGGACTAATTGCGGCTTAGGAAACCAGCGAATCAACCAAACCAGAGTATTTTATATCTCTATCTGAAAGAAATAACACGGCAGTAAAGTGCCACAAATTGAAATGAAAAGTAAAATTGAAGCAGGAAACAGGCAAGTCAAGCATGTTAACGAAGAAGCTGCATGTGTCCCAGCTTGTAACTTAAGCTATGACAGCCTCATAGAATCAATCATATTACCAAGAAAAATAAAAGTGGCTTGTATGTTACGTCTCCTACGCAATTGCGTGCAACAACCAAAATATATCCAACCCAAACATGTTTTGCATCGTTGGAAATGAAATTGAGATTGCTGAGCCAAAAATTTACAATGGAGGTCGCCAAGGCAATTCCAATTTCCAATTTTATCTTAAATTTGAAAATTTTGAACTGAAGTTTGTTCCTTGATGGTATATTAGAACTGGAGAAAATAATAAAAGAAGAATGATTTTTTTTTTTTTTTGCTTCTATTTGTCGTCTTCACTTAGCTCCAGGGAAATAGAATCCAAGGTTTTCTATCTAATGATGTTTGGTTTGTTAAGTTTAAACAAACAGATCCCTACAAAATAAAATTAAACAAACAAAACTTACAGGACCAAACCAACACAAACACAAGCATTAATTTTCATACATAATTTCGGCGGGAAAATCATTCTTCTTCCATTATTTCTAATTAAATTATTCTGGATTCAGCGAGAGAACGAGTGAAAAGCTTATTCAAAAGGCAATTCCTTTATTTAAACGACTCAAAAAGTGGTAACTTTTTCTTTTCCTCTTCAGCCAAACAGACGTTAAAGTAAAAGCAAAAGCAGAAGAAGAAACGGAGGAAATATTTTACTTTGAACAGCAACAATAAGCGCTTTGGAGTCATCCCCCTTCTCTTCTGGATGCGGAGGAATTACAGACTTCTCCTCAGCCACGTCCTTTGGAGGTTCAACAGCTTCAGGTGCAGGAGCAGGAGCTGGAGGCTCCGAGGGAGTTTCCGATTCCACCTTCTTAGGCTCCTCCTCAGCCATATCGATTATCCAAAGATGGAACTGAATGTAGAAAGTAAGAAAATATTTAAGAGCTTTGAGAGGAGGAGGAAGAAGAAGAAGAAGATGTGTATAGCAAAGAATGAGGGAAGGGGAAAATACCGAAACAGAGGAAGTGTAATGTTGGTTGAGATATTATAGTTGAAAGTGGGCAACTGTATCTTGTAAATATGAGCTGGACTGAATTGGTAGGTATATGTTGCTTCATCGAATTTTATTCAGTAAACATTAGTATTTAGTCCATATAGTTTATTGAAATTAATTATTCAATCCTTTTATTTAAAAAAATACTAATCAATCCCTATCTTGTGAAATTGTTAAATGTTTAGTTTGTTTTGTGAATTATAAAGACTATATAGTTGTTATTTTAAAATTGTAAAAACTAAATAGTTATAATTTTAAAATTATATATATTGAATAATCGTAATTTTGTAATCATAAAAATTAAATAGTTATATTTTAAAATTATAAAAATTAATTAGAGAGAACAACATTTTAATCTTTTAAATTCCTATACTTATATTTAAAGCATGGTGAATTCTGTTGTGTAAAACAAAGTGCTATTAAGTTTTTTTTTTTTTAAAGAAAATTAAGAGTATGAGAATTTAAATCTGCATTTATTAGGTAAAAAAAATTTTGTCTTTAACTACTAAAAATGATGAAATTATTAAAAATACAATTTAATTGATTACTAAAAAGTTTAAATTAATTTTATAGTTTATATAATTTTAAAATTTAATTTTCTATTTTTATGGTAATCTAAATAAATTTTTTGTAAAAGATGAAATTGTAGTTCAAATTATAATTAAATTACTTTTACGTAAAAAAGTAGGTAAAATTGTTTTTTTGTCAAAAAATATATGAGAAAATGGAAAATTTAACTTAAAAAGTTTGATCCACTTTAATATAATAGAATATAATAATTCCTATTAAGTGTTGCTAAATTATTGCATAAACAAAATTAGAAATTCCATAAGGGCACCACATGTTGTATTGTATTATAGAAATTACTGCTATCATTATATACACACACCTATAATCCGTTAAATATAAATATATATATATATAAGTTACTTTTGCTTCATGTAAACCCCAAAAATTATTGTAAAAATATTTTAATTTTTCTTATTCATCACAATGATTAATCCCTTCTTCATGATTAATATACATATATATATATATATATGAGTGAGGATAAATATATACATATTATAATGAATTTATTGTAGAATTAGTGTATTTTCTTAAGACAATTTGGTACAATTTATTTCTTCAGGGAGTATTTTGTAATAGAAAAGATACAGAAGGAAAGAGTTGAGGATACCTTGTTTGTATAGAAACGGCACCTTTCGCCAGGGGATCCTTTTAAATAAACGGCCCACGCCCAAAAGGATTCGGTATTCTTTTGTGGGCCAGTTAGTGAAGTGACCTAATTATCGTCTTCTCAATCAATCTCTTTCTTAATTTCTTCTCTTTTAAGCGTAAATTAACCTCTTTCTTTGTATTTAATTATTTAAGGCGTGGAACGAACGAGGTAATATGAATATTTCTTTTTACGATTTAAAAAAAAAAAAAAGGGACTAGGTCCAGGTTCATTTAAATTATAAAATTTATGAATTAAAATGTAATTAATATGATTAAATTTCAAATTGAACCACACAAAGTACTCTAATTCAAAATTATACATATTTTAATGGTAAGAGTTACAGTTTATAAACATTTATTATAATAATAATTGGATAAGCAGATTTTAAGCCTGAGAGGCTTTTCTTTTAAAATAATTTACAGTATAGTATTAAATAGTTTAATCATTAAATTTTTATTTTACTAATAAAATAATAATTCTTTTAAATTTACTGTAAATTAACAATTAATTAAAAAAATCAATTCAAATTAAAAGAATTAAATCTCCTTCACTATATTACTTTTTCTTTTTTTTGGCGCAAGATCTTTGACAATTAGAACTAAATTTTCTTTACACATAGCCTCAGTTGGGCTCAATCCACAGATAAAGTATTAATTAAATATGAGCGAAAACGATTACAGGAGGATTATCATAGTTGATTTAGGGCATATGATGACCAAATGGTCCAATCTAGCTTGGTAGCTTAAAGCTTTGAATCTCCATAGATGTGGACCTTTTGATTTAACCCAATTGACACTTTAATATTATATATATCCTTTTTTTTTCATCAGATGATGATGAGGCTGGAAGAGAAAATGATCTTGTGAATTAATTACATTGGGAGATTTAGTAAAGGTGTACATACATAAAACAAGTTATTTTATTCTCAATTTTTTGATTTTAGATTAATGATAATTGGGCTTGTGCAATTTTTTGAAAATTTCAAGTATGCATAACATTATTTAAAAATGACAACAAATTGCCAACTGAGGCTATGTGTAGGAAGAATGTTAAACAACAAACTGCCAACTGCCACGTTGTGGGGGCTGATGAAGCTAGAAGCTTCTGTAGCGATAGACGACGTGTCGCCAAAATATGACCCGTAGTCCAGGGCGCTTCAATTGTCGCTACAAAATGCTCTCCTCCACCAAAACCTGCGTGTGATGTCAGTTTTCACTTGTCCACAAATTGCTTCCTTCTTTTTTCAGCTAAAACAATTGGTTTATTTTATTTTATTTTTTATGTGAAGGATGCAAAATTTAACTAAATATATTTAGTTTCCTATTAATTCTGTGAGTGTAAAAAATATTAATTATAGCGGGACGAATAATGATAAAAGTATATATATATATATTAGGATTTGTAACTCCTGGAACTCTGTGGTTGATTAAAATGATAAAAGTATATATATATATATTAGGAACAACCAAAATGCAATCTCTAGTCGTACTTTTGAATAGGAAATAAAGAGGCCCAAAATGTCAAGAAGGCTTGGTTTTTTTCTGTCCAGCTTTAGTCAAATCCCACGGTGTCCACAATTTTCAATCGATCTAATGCCCCGTTTGTCTTCATGAGGGTTACATGCATCGGGAAATACTTAGATTCATCATGTACTAAAATACAAATTAGTAGATTTTTTCAAAGAAAAAATATCAATTGAGTACATAATAAACCGAATTCAATTAAGAATTCAAGACGGCTAGCAAGTCTCACCTACTTGGGCATTAACATAGAGAATTCATCTAAATGTCCGAGGATTAAGGACTTTGATTGATTAGTATGAACAAACTACTTAATTGAGACCCTTTCTTCTTACTTTTCCTTTCCTTCTACAGTATGATCTTGCTCTCATAAACTTAATAAAGTCTCTTAGAAGTCGGCAACCTCAAACACCTGGATACTGATGATGGGATTAGAATTCTATTGTTTCTGTTAAACCTGACGCTTTTCTGCTGCTGTAATTCTGTATGCCTTTCTCTTGTCATGGGGATAACTCAAAATTTATAAATAACGGTAGAAGCAGACACGCTGTCACTGTTCTGTTCAGGTTCTGTCAGCATCATCTATATACTTTAAACTCTGTCCCTTCAACTTTTTCTTTTTATCATGCAACAGCTTATAACAGAATGAGCACTTCCAGAATAATGCCACCTTCAAACTAATTGTTCAACTAACTTTTCTGATCTGTTGAGAAGCAGGAGATTTATATATTGGAGATTGGAGAGAAGCATCCTCGAGTGATTGGTAAAATTTCATGACTGCAGCCAAAACCTGCTGAAGTATATGATGCAAAATATTCTTCGCACATGGTGTTAACATCTTCGCACAAGGTGTTTACATTCTCAGGTGCTTATATTTTATGAAATTGTCATTTTCTTAGGAGGAATGAAAATCCCAGATCAACATCCTTGTATTAAAGCTCACTGGCCAAGAGTTTGAAAATGGAGGTTGCCACCTCCATAACCAAGCCATCATGGTCGCTCCCTAGCTAAGCATTCTACTATCATTGGATAATTTCCAAAGCATAGCTACTTGATAATTCTCTTGCTTAATGGTATATGCTTGGCCCACTTCATTTAAATATTAATTTTAAGCCTAACAAAGACGGAAAAAAAATTGCATATTCCTTTCTCCTCCCTTTTCATTTTGGAAATGATCGTTCTCCTCCCTCTTAATTATCGAATTTAAAAGTGTAGCAACAAATTAAAGGGAGAATTTTATATTATCATTCAATATCGCATTATACTTTTGTTAAGGTTCATTTGCATGAGTCACACAACTAATTTAATAATTTTTTTTAAAATATTATGATACTTGACGATTTTCCTTAAAATATATATTATTTAGTGGTATATATATAATTCCCTTGACCCTTCAAAACTTTATGGGGGCATGAATATGTATTGGAATTTGGAACTTCTAGATTTGATCAATCGACGAAATCAATAAATGCATTGTTGAAGTCAAGTTGGCATAAATTTGAATTGAATTCCAGGTAGTTGGTAACATTCAAAGAGGCCAGTATTGAAATTTCAGAAATGAATTAGAGTGAATAAACGAGCAATGAGCAGTAAAGCTACTAATTAGCAGAGAAGCTGTAAAATATTAAGATTGTAACGGTCAGCTGCCTACTTGCTTGACGAAATTACTGTAAAATATTAAGATTGTAACGGTCAGCTGTCTGCTTGACGGAATTGCGGCAACTGACCGTCCCACATCGAAAGATTTAAAGAAAATAGATTTGTATATAATAGTTAGCACAGAACTACTAAATAACTTAGGTTAGGGTCCGGCTGTTTCAATTGGTATCAGAGTCACCCTAGATCAGAAAAATTATGCGGAGCTAGTGGGCCTCCGAGGAAAGGGCTACCCGTGAGAGACGAGGTGAAGCCGCCCGAAGTACTAGCGAACCACAATACCTAAGGGTTCGATCCTGATTAGCAATTGTAATGGATTCAGTTGCGACGAGAACGTCGCAAATTTGGGTCAAGTGGAAATTGGGTCCAAAAATTATTTGGACCTTTGGACCAGTTCGGAGTCGGCTGTGTCAAAGATCATTATCACTAATGGCTACCTTATTAGAAATTTTGAGGTGGTGAAGATTAACCAAATGCAGCTGCTTATGGATCACTGTAGCAAGAGGTGGTGTGTGCCTAATTTGTTGCTTTCAAGTTTGTACCAATTTTTATATGCTGGTTTAAAGTGACTATCTCTTGGCGCATGCACAATTCTGTAAGCTTTCTTTTGGGAGGACATGATCCATTTGATATATAATAGAAGGAGAAACTCGCAAATTTAAGTAATTAACAGCACCGGCGATTTCCTCTAACCCATTTGTATATTGCTATAAGACAAAAAGAAATTAAATTTGGAAATTTATTTAAAGAAAAAAGTAAAAATGGACAAAAACCCATGAGAGAGCAGTACCATGTGCAAACATGCAGGAAAGCAGGCTCACTATAACTCTCTTGTACTATTTTCTGAAATGTATTCGTAACCGTAGATTCTTGAAAACCATGTGAAATTCAAGACAAGGGTTCTTTAATGGGGATGTTTTGTTTTTTTTTGTTCTTGGGTTTTACTTCTTTTCCTCTTTCTTATCTTCTTTCTTGTCTTCCTTCTTTTCCCCTTTCTTCTCTTCTTTCTTTTGTTCTTTGGCAGGCCCAACAGAAATTATGTCTACTTTCCCTACTTTCTTCAACTTCTTCACCACCGCAACTGGATCCATCTGCCCTATCACTGTTAGCTTTTGTTCCTTCATGTCCGCAGCAATCGAATCAACGCCTGTTTTTTCAATCTTTTAATATGAACCCGATACACGAAGATCTATAGAAAAGTGAAGAATGTACAAAGCCTTAGCTTGAGAAAGGTAAACGCAAAAGAAAAACCCAAAAATACCATAAATATCAGCGGCAGCTTCTATGGCCTTCTGCTTCGTCTTATCATCAGTCATGGTCAAGACCTTTAGCACCGCCTTCTGCTTCAAAAACTCACCAGAGAAATTAGACAGCAGAGTAGGAATGAGAATATGCCTTAAATTCTCTTTCATATGAATTTAGAATTGCATTATAGAAAGTTGACAGAGCTTGACAAAAAAAAGAAGAAAGTTGACAGAGGAAGCAGAGGGTACCTGAGCCATTGGAAGAGACGGATGAGCTGAGCTCTGAAGAAAGTGAAAGAGTTGTGTGGCGTTTCGTTCTATAATTTATCTTCCAGAAGGGTGACGTGAGACGTGGGAGAGGTTATTTTGCACGCTACAGGTGGAGGCGGATGCTTTCGTAAGTCTATGGCTATATGGCACCTTGTCACAAGCCCAACATTGGCATTATCGACAAGTATGAGCCTCTTGATTGGTCAAGTTTATTTATTGTTTCAAAAAGGAAAATTTCAGTATTTCATATATTACAATGGCCAGTAAAATATTAGACTAATTAACAAAGAACGTGATTTGAATATGAAAGGTTTTATAATCTGTCAAAGAAAGAGAAGAAAAAACTGTAAAATTTGAGTTTGCATGCTTTGTGAAGAAAACAAAAGAAGGAAAATTGAAAGTTAGTCTTGTGTTTGAGCATGAAATAAAAATTTAATCTCAACTTGTATTATTATATATCGAAAATTTATTATATATCAAAATTTATATATATAGTAATTAAAATGTGATATAACTCATTCATTCATATAGATTCATACTCTCCGTAGCCTTAACAAACAAAAAATATACAAATTTAAATAATTAAATATTATTTTCTTTTGCATTTCAAATTATAATTAAAATACTCAATTATTGAACATTTATTTAACAAAATGACATATTTATATTTATACGTATTCAAAGTTTCAAAAAAAAAAAATAAATTCAAAACCCAATATAGATAATATGTTCCATGATTAAATACCGTAAAGTCGGGAGCAAGTAAAGTACCCTCATGACCAAAAACAATTCAATACAAATACAAATTTCTCTGATCCTCAAAGCTAAATTTCAAGGGGAAAAAAAAATCACATAACAGAGCAAGCATGGGGATTGTCATCGCTGAAAAGGGAAGCAATCGCCTCATCGGAAGCCACAGCAACAGAGTAGACGGCAGGCGTATGAAAGAAAGTGTGAACACCATTGGAAGCCACATTCTTGTAACTATCGTAGTAATGGTTGACAACATGATTTGGATATTTATAGAAAGACGCAAAATGAGAGTATCCTGGAAATGGCCATGGCTCTGCTGCTTTTCCTGCTCGCTTTATAGCTCTCAGTACCTTCTTCTCCTCTAATCCATACCCTCTCACCGTTATTTTTTGTATTTCCATTTCTATTTCCACTACTTCTGCTCCTGCAAAATTAAAACAAGCACACTAATTTCCATTTGAAAGGTAAGTTTTTTCGACCCAGCCCATGTGTATGTATCATGTATATACATACCTTTAAGCTTGAGGAGAGCTCTCTTCAACTTCGAAGCACAACCCTCACAGTCAAGGTTCGGAACTCTCACTTCTACCATCTGCAAATGCAAAATAATTAATACCCACAATTTGTAAGTACCGCCTTCAACATATACATGCGTTTCCCTTGTGCATGTGTGTGTGTGAGTGAGAGAGAGAGAAGCATAAGACTCACAGACATAGCTGGTTTCTGAGAGAAAGCATGCGCAGAGGTAGTGGAGCGGAGACGACAGCGAAGAGGAAGAGGAATATATATATATACGTAGGAGAAAGTGTTAGGCATTAAGGCTGCAGTCTTGGGTTTTGAAATTCAAAAGCAAGAATTCACGCGTGGATTAGGGCATGGTAAGTGCAAGTGCTTAAATGGCACGCTGAGGAATGATGAAGCCCACACCCACACCCACTAAACATTCACATTTCTCCAGTTTAATTATGTAGGACCTCTCTCACTGATTTGGTCTCTAATTGCCCAAACCATATTTCCTTTTCTTCTTTCTCCATTGTCTTCCCTGTCCCTTCTCTCTTTTACAAATGCAACTAATTAAGCATTATCACTACTCATTGAGAGTCTGGTGTTTCTTCTTTTTGATCCCACCGAAGCTCACTATAACAGAAAAAATGGAGACAGCTTTACTGAATCGGCTCTGTCACTGCAACAGAATTATCAGAATAAAAAGTAGTGAAGCATCAGCTTTTCTTTTTTCTTTCATTTGAAAAAAGTAGTAGGGTAGTTAAGCTCTTGAGAAGATTTCTCAGCTCATATAAAGGTCAGACCTTTTCATTTGCTGTCTTAAAGCCTTTTTATATCTCAACTGTGATGTATTTTCAAGATTAATTAAATTTTAAGGCAGTCTTGCATGCAAACTCACAACTATTTTGTATAAAATCACCTTTGATTGAAATTTTTTTCCTCTGATGGTATAATTTTTTGTAATACAAATTAGTATATATTATTTTAATATTGCATCAGTTACTGATTCATATTTTGACAATGATCACTCAAACTAAAGACATGTAAGTATTATGCTGGAAAGCTGCAAAATTTAGGAGAAACGGAAAAAAAGCAAATGAGAAACTACATCATTCTCATCTGTCTCTTCAATATGAATAAAGCAAAATACAGTGCTATCATTCAGAAACCTTTTTTGGAAGCATAATCATCATAGTAATATCATTTATTTTGTTAATTAAACGACACCGTTTACAGCTTGACCTCCTTTAAAAGAAAAAATAAAAATAAAAAGAAACTAGTGTGACTATAGATTACAAATATGATAAGTAAACAATCGTAATTTTTAATCAGGAAGTCATAGTCAGCTAATTCATATCTTATTGGTAATTTCCATAAGTATAATTTTAAATATTAATAGAAAAATTCATAATTTTATTGAAGTATTTTTAAAGTTGTCACCATGAAAATTTTAAAACATATTGATTAAATTCAGTATTAGTATATAAGCAATTTCGATTAATATTATAAAAAACATTTTTAACGGTAATGTTAAACAAATTTTAAATAAGCTTGAGAGGGAAACTTGAAATTGATGTGGCCTACTGGGCTGCCACGGCCATAGCCCATTGGACAATTTTCATACGATGATGTGTATAAGCCCAAAAAGAAAGGCCTATTTTCATTTAAAACGTCTTCCCCATCCAATAGATGTATCTTTGTTTTATCATATCACAATATGAAGTTTGAGAAATATATCATCAAAAAAAGAAAAATGTTTAAAAATAAAGTTCTGAACTATGATATAGAAGAAGAAAATGGTGTGCATGCATGCTGAAAATTCAGAGTCTTAAATAATATTAAAAATAACCGAATTATTTTAAAATTTTCTAATAGCAAAATGGGAAACTCATCCTTTTAGTTAGAGGTACGCATTATTAATCAAACTAAATGTTGTTTAATAATTTCTAAAAAACCAGTTTTTGGTGTCTCTTTATTTTTTTTTATTGAAATGGAAACTAAAAATGAAGAGTAGAATTGGAGACCACTTAAATTTATTTAGATGCACTTGTTATCAAATTAAACATGTGATTGCAGTGTCTTTTTATTCGATAACTGAAATAATTAATTTTTTATTAATTATTAATATATTTAGTTATAATTTTATTAATAATATAAACTTATAATCTTTATTATAATTAATAATATAAAATATAATTTTTTACTTTCGGGTAAATAAAGTTATAACTGAGAGTTGTTAGAATATTTTGATTTTGATTTTGATTAGGTTGAGTTCGGTCATATTTTAAGAATTATTTAAATTTTAATTAGTTAAAACTTTAGCTCAGATTTTATTTATTCAATACTCAATTCTGTATTTTTTTTTTTACAGAAAATAAAATTAAGAGACTCAATCTCTAATTCTGAACTATATCCAAGAAATGTTTCAGCCATCTGGATTAAATTGCTTTTGCAATCCTCTATCTTTTATCTATCTATACACACACACTAAGCATATGAATGGAAACAGATGGATATTTTCAAGAACCAATCCTACCAAACTATGTTATGGCGAGTTTCATTTTATATAATTGAACTTGTTTATATTTATTTAAATTAAAATATATATATATATATATTTTATGATAATATTTATAAATTTTCAAATATTTTAATATAAAAATTTTAAACATTTCGTTGACATGCTAATTTTTTAAAGTATGGAGAAATATATTTTTATATAAATAATTAATCAATATATAAAAAATTACGTGAAATTTATATATTATTCAAATAATAATAATAATAATTGAGTTAGCACCACTTTCCTGACGTATCATTTTCTGTAATTTGGATCTCACTCTCCCGCATCCTCTTTCCTCCACAATTCACATCTTATCCAATTTTACTTTTCTTGTCTAAGCCTCACACGACTTCAATAGCTATATGCAAAATTGCACTCTGTTTCTTTTTTTTTTTTTCTTTTTAATTTGCGTCTTTTCGATCTCCATCCATATGCTTAATCACATGAGAGAGAGACGACTTGCCAAATCATTCAGAAACAATCATGTGATCCGGCTACTTATGCCTGAAGATCTCCGTATCAGCTAAAGCTGAGGGACACCTGTCTGAGCAAAATCTGATAAGCGCTGTGCTTTGTCAGAAACAGTTCAGAGAATTTACAAAGAGAGAGAAAAAATGAGAGAAAACAGGGAACAGCAGGCGTACTCGCAATATGGATCGGGGATTTATAATCATTTCAAAGAGACGATTAGGCCTTATATCAAGTTACCTGCAAGATTATCCATCTTCGTCTTCCTCATCTTCCTCCTCGTCTGCTCGTTCGTCTCCACGCGCCTCCTTGACTCCACTGTAAGTAAACACTTCTGATCAAACTCGCTTTTCTCGCGCCACTGTGACCTGGTATAATGTAATTAAAATAAAAAATCGCTTCCTCTCACACAAACAAAAGAGGAGTTACTTCCCAAAAAAAAAAAAAACGATCCTTTTCTCGCGAAATGCAAACAAAAAGGAGAGTAATAACCATGCGCCGGTATTGCTCCAGTCTTATGATTTTAGAAACGACGTCGTTATATCTAAATTTTTTTGTCTTTCTTTTTCCTCTGTGCAAAAAGAAAAGAAATCTACTGTGGATACGCCTACGTGTTAAACTAGCAGATGATTCCATGGCCTCTCATGTGCTGCGAGTGTCGGTTCAACTACTCCTTTACTATTTGGAAAGTCGGTTAACTATGGGACTCGTGACATTATATTATTATATCAAGCATATGCATGTCCCACCCATTACACGCGCATGATTCCTTCAGAATTCCCGTACGATTTGGGAACTGCGCTCCATCTGATTGGCCGTTATTGACTATTTCTTAATTTTCATTTTTGGGCCTCTCTGCTTTTGCAGGCTATTCTTAGCGGCTCCGCTCAGAAGCCGTTCTTAGCTACCGAAACATCCGCCCATGTCCCCCTCGACTGCGCTGCTTTTAATCTCACGAGAAAATGTCCGGCGTATTTCCCCACTTCCATTTCAGAAAATCATGGCGGTCCATCTGTTTCAGCTTGTCCAGAATACTTCCGTTGGATCCACGAAGACCTGCGTCCGTGGGCTGGCACGGGGATAACGAGAGAAATGGTTGAGAGAGCTAAAACGACGGCGAATTTTAGGTTGGTGATTGTGAATGGCAAAGTCTATTTGGAGAAGTACCGGAGGGCGTTTCAGACGAGAGATGTTTTTACTCTGTGGGGAATCCTCCAGCTGTTACAGAGATACCCAGGAAAAGTGCCGGACTTGGAGCTGATGCTTGATTGCTTTGACTGGCCCGTTGTGAAATTAAGCGAGTATAGTGGGGAAAGGCCCAACTCCACGACCCCTCCCCCTTTGTTTGGGTACTGTGGAGATGATGACACACTCGATATCGTTTTCCCTGACTGGTCCTTTTGGGGATGGTAAGACTTTGATCTCCCTTATTCAGATTTTCATTTTTCCTGCCCTGGTGTGGAAAAAAGGCCCAATTTCACCTCCTAATAAATAATTAAACATGGCTCTGTAACTTTAAGAAGGCCTGAGACCCATATAAAGCCATGGGAGAATTTGCTGAATGACTTGAAAGAAGGCAACAAGAAGACCAGATGGATTGACAGGGAGCCTTATGCTTACTGGAAAGGAAATCCAAAAGTTTCTCAAACCAGGCAGGAACTTATGAAATGTAACGTCTCAGAACAACAAGACTGGAATGCTCGTGTGTATGCTTTGGTAAATAATTAACACCCTCTATCCTCCAATTTATCTTCATCCATTTTAGCCTGTCGTAGACGTGGGAATTGCTTCTTCTAGTATATGGAAGCTTTATGCATTGTTTGTTACCTCTTCTTTGTGAGAGGAGAGGAGAGGAGAGGAAAACAGCTGAGTTATGGTGTAGCAGTCTTTTACATAATCAAGATCTTTTGCAGGACTGGGATCGAGAATCAAAGCAAGGGTACAAGCAATCAAACTTAGCAAGCCAATGTAATCACAGGTAGAAACAATTCAAAAATTTTCGCTTATTCTTATTTTGTGCGAGTACGTGCGCATACTGTATCGTTTCAGTTTTTGTAATAATCTGCTTATTTGATTTCTAATTAATAATCTTGCATTTTTTTTACTCAATTCACCATCGTCTTGTTGTTGCTTCTAAATGCAATAAGGCAGGTATAAGATCTATATTGAAGGATATACATGGTCAGTCAGCGAAAAATACATTCTTGCCTGCGACTCTGTTACTTTAATTGTAAAACCACATTACTATGACTTCTTCACGAGAAGTCTCAGGCCAATTGACCACTACTGGCCTATAAAGGACAATGAAAAGTGCAGGTCCATTAAGTTTGCTGTTGAGTGGGGTAACACCCACAAGCAGAAGGTAACTCTGACCTAATTTTACCTTGAATACTACAGAAAGTTTTTTACTCAAATTATTACATACTCTTGTTCCGTCATATTCTGCATGGATTTGGCAGGCACAGGCCATTGGAAAGGCAGCCAGTGAATTCATTCAGGAGGAATTGAAGATGGATTACGTGTACGACTATATGTTTCATCTCTTGAATGAGTATGCTAAGCTCTTGACCTTCAAACCAATTATACCTCCAAAAGCTAAAGAACTTTGTTTAGAATACATGGCTTGCCGAATGGGTGGACTAAAGAAGGAGTTCATGATGGAAACCATGGTGAAGAGTCCCGCAGAGACAAATCCATGCACGTTGCCTCCTCCCTACGATCCTCAATCACTTCACGCCATTTTTAGGAGAAGAGAGATATCAATAAAACAAGTGGAGTCATGGGAGAAGCAGTACTGGGACGATCATAATAATTAGAATCTACAAAAGGAATATATACAGTGCCTTCAATTCAGATGGTTATTTTATTATTGTTTAATGCCATTTTTAGCAGAAAAATACATTAAATAAAACATGTAGAGTCGTGTGATCTGCTGGGGAATATTTAAATAATTAATGAGATCTTGTAGAGGAATTTGTAGTATAATTAGTTTGTGTCATATTCTGTCTCTTGATGTTTAGTGGGTATTTAGTCTTAAATGAATTTACAGTTTAGAAAAGAAAATCTTATTCCCTTTATGAGAAGTAAATATGAAATATCCAATTAATTTGTCCATTTAAATCGAAATATAAATTTAGCGTTTAATAAAATCCGTGACATTTACATTTAATCGAATCCAAAAAATTTAAAGTTAAGGCTTCACTTTTCGTTATTGCTACAAGTACAAGGAGAAGAGTGACAGAGAATGTGAGAGCAGTAACATTAAAACAAAGATTATGTTAATGGATATGAGGTTTTGGCCATTTCACAGAGATGATCAGGCGACCGTTGATGCAGTCACCTGCGAAATCCTACACTGCCTTCGTGTAGTTCAATGCCACATGCCTACAAGATATTTGACATATTCTTTCTTAGAAATGCAGGATTGGGTGAGCTTAAAAGAGATACAGGAGATCGTCGAAGTCTACACTCCTGCTTGCCTATATGGTGACACTGTAATTCTAGGATAAATATAATTTCCTTGTTTTCTATATACTTCATAAAGATAAACAAAGTAATGTTAAATGAACTAATCGGACCTGAAAATTCCGAGTCATCTTGATTACTGGTTGTATTTGCTTATGCAGTAGTTTTTCTCCAAGGTGTTATCAGGCACAGGCCATTGCAGAGCCAGCAAGTGAATTCATTCTAAGAGGACTTGAAGATGGAACATGCGTATGACTACTTGTTCCATTTCATCTCTTCAATGAGTATAAAAGTTCCAAAGCTATTTACGTTAAGCCCACTGTATCAACAGAAGCTACTGAAACTCTGTTGAAGTATCTGGTCTATTGTTGTTTCATGTTTGTATGTATATTGCCGTGCAGGATAAAGAGTCATTTTTTTTCATCTTTAAATAAATTCCCCTGCGATTAAGCAATTTGAACAAACAATGCTTGAACAAATTCAAGATTAATTCTCAGGTAGCTTGATTGCCATAATTCTCTGAAGCTACAGGCCAATTACAATTGTGAAAGAATTACAAATTGGACCTCCAGAAAAAGGAACAGCAGCAGGTATGCCAAAATAAAGTTTACTGAAGAAGTAAAAAACAGGATAGATGTATGCATATTACATCAAACTAGAGGGCCGGGTTAGTGTAGAAGCCCCATGCAATCCAAAACAAAAAGAAACATAAATAAATAAACAGACAATGCTGATTCTGATGACATGTCATCTGTCACAAAAAAGCTTAACATCAAACAACAGAAACGATTTAGCTTCTAAAGTGCTCGCGCTTTGATAATGTCGAAGCTCATTTCGCTAGGATCTGTTGCTTGCAATTCCAACTGAATGCCATCGAGTTCCCTCTTGAATCTGTCCTTTGAGCTTGCATACACCATCTTCATTCTCACAATGGAAGTATCAGGTGACCTACAAGGACACATCACCGATTCTACGTAAGAAAAATAATGGGGTCTCAAAATAGTAAAATGGGAAACTGATAGATCACCAAGCAATGAAGAAAATTTTGCTTTTCTGGCAATTCTCATTAGTGGTGAAATCAAAATCGAAGACAGCATAGCGGCATTCATCAGCTGGAAGAGATGCAGTGAAATCCTCGTAGGTTGATTGAGGGTTTCCAAGTTTGTCTACCACAACTTGCTGAGCTTCAATCTTGAAAGTGATGAATCGGTAGTTCCTTTTTGCTTTCAGCTCCTGAAACTTGAGCTTGCAGTCGTCATGCACAGCCATTCCAGATGCCGAGTTCGCCTAACCCAACATTTTAATTGGAACATACACAAACAATGAGGAGGAAAATGTTAAGAAACGCATGAATCCTAAGATTTCCAGAGAACCATTAATTCAACTACAAATAGAACACATAAAAAGGAAAAGAAAGTAAACTTATTGAATCATTAATATCCAGCATGTCAGTTCCCTGGGGGCTCCAGATGAAATGCTATAGGATAGACTGAACCAGCACACGCCCGTGTATGTCCCATTAAACTCACATTTGTTTGTTGTCCCTTTGTGAGGCATAATGAGAATAAGAATATCAAAGAGAAAGAAAGAATGGCATACCATGTTTGCAGTTCAACTAGGAGATCCAGGGCCCTTGGGGGAAAACAATGAAGAGAAAGAAGGAAAGTGAGAAAAAATGAAAAGGAGAAATGAGAGAGATCCTTAATTTTGGGGACATTAATATTGATAGGATAGACAAATAAGGGGAGCAGAGAAATTTGAGGGACAAAACAAGGGTCGAGAGTTCATCATGTCCACAACAATAGTTTCATGTTCATCATCCCTCAAACGATGCGAAAATACAGAACAAAATACAGTTGCTGTTGCCACGTCTTTACCACCTTGACCTCTTTTTTTAAAAAAAATTTAAAAATTTAACAGTAAATTAAAATTTATTATTAGGATAGTGAGGCGGTTCTAACAATTAAATAACAAAAAGAATTCTCCATATCCATTATTCGTGAACTAATATGCTCACTTATCGCTCATATTTCTCAGTTATATTTATTTTTTAATAAAATAAACATATACGTATAAATAATTTACTTTATTTTAATTACTAACCTGGAAAACAATTTGTAGATAATATCAACCACTCAAAACATATAAACAATGAATACTTAATTATATTTTAAATCAGAATTGGCCCTTCTGGCCCCGGTTTCAACCAAGTTTCTATTAAAATTTTGGACAACGATACTTTTAGCAAAGTCACCATTACAGACCCAACAATTTTCTCTCTAACTGTATGAAATGCTATTGGACATACAAACAAAGAATAAGACCCAAAAAAATAAAGATCTAAAAGAAAATAAGATCTTTAAGACTCTGGCATAGCCTGGAATCAAGCTTGGATTGGCTGTAACAAAGTTCATGGGGTTTATCGCAAGGCAGTTTCTATCCAGGGAAGTTCACCACTTTGTGCCCTTGCTTCTTTTTTGATTTTGCTTGAGTATCTTTTGAATCGGATGGCTTTTCTTGCTGGATGACATTACTGTTTTCGGTCATAAAATCATCATCCAACTCATCCCCACTTACAAACTTGGTCAGCTTAGGAGTTGGCCTTTCTCCTTGTTCAAAAGCTGAAACGAATAGATGGAAGGTTAAGTGAAAATCTGACATGCTAAATTTAGCAAAAACAAAGGATCGCCTTTGAAACGAGTAGATAATAATGCTTTAGCAGGAAACCGTAGAATGCCAAGACATCATTTGCAATTTTCATTTCAATATTCTAGACAATTAGCATGCAATCCTTGTCTAGTTTCATGTTTTCCCATTGCTATTCTTGGTTCCCATTGTAAGATAAAATTTAACATGCCACAGAGCAGACAAATATTTCTTCCTAGTAGCTCAAGTCAAGGAACATTTTAAATTGAGGTATGTATACCTATATAGTTTAAATGCTTTAACCAACAACCACCCTTAGGCTAGCCTAGCCTTGTTCAAATAGCTTTTATATTCAATAGCATTTCCTAGCAGTCTAGCACCAAAAAGGTTAAGTTGCTAACATGTAAAGGAACTAGATGTCACCATTCTTATGTGCTAACCTTATTCTTCATCAATTTCAAAATTGTTTTGAATAGTAAAGTGGTATTAACCGTAAGAAATTTGCACGTCTTACCTTCTTTACCAGTGGCAAGAGAGCCTCTCTTACCCTTCTCAGGACAATCTTTTGCTAAAT
Organism: Manihot esculenta; assembly: GCF_001659605.2. Lineage (NCBI taxonomy): Eukaryota > Viridiplantae > Streptophyta > Magnoliopsida > Malpighiales > Euphorbiaceae > Manihot > Manihot esculenta. Next base: position 2,389,904 of record NC_035174.2, on the reverse strand, counting down.
GAGTCACACCACCACATATTTTACAGCAACCCCCCTGTTCCATATTTAAAACATGTTAGCATCAACGGATGTATAGTGCAGATTACTTAGCATAAAATTTAAATCAATAAGCATCTATATCCTAAGCATGTCATCCCACATTCCAGAAGCAAAGCAGTCAGCATGCAACATCATCAACAGTAATGTAGGGTTTGGCGTACCTTTGGGTATATCCCATGAGTATTTTTAGGGCAGTCTTTACTCAAATGTCCATGTTCATTACAGATAAAGCAATTGGCAAATCTAGTTCCCCCTGCATTTCCAAAGAGATAATCATGATTCATAAAACAACAAAAGGTTTTGCGTTAGCCCAAATGAGTTATCAAAAGGGATTAATGTACTTCCTGAAATCATAGATGTAATCAAGATCCTTAATAGGCTTCAAGCCTCCTCAGTATCTTATATATATATAAGAAGGTGTAAGCCTTGGAATATCACATTGATAATGACACATATTCCATTTTTCTTATCGCCTGTACCAGATAAGGGAATAAAATAGAAACCTTCTTTTTTCTTTTCAAAGTCCGTAGACATTAGACAACCAATTTCACCCATCTGTTAAATATTCTTGATGCAACTTCCAAGTTCCAAATAATATTCATCTATAAAAATTTTCCTCCAGAACTTGAAAATTTTCTTTCCAGTTTGAAGTGTATGACAATGGGTAGTCAATGCTGTCATGAACCATAAAAAAAGAAAGTTTTATCTTGGTACCATATTTTAAGGCAGACCTTGAAATTGTCTAATCCACCAAGTATAAGGTGGGATATCATGTTGTATTCATCAAGAAACAATCAATCAGAATAATTCAGCTACTAGACATACTAACCACCAGAGGTTTTTGTATCTACAGTATATCTTGAGCCGAGGAAAAGCAATAGCATGATTGAGAAACATACCATCTTGAAGAGGCAGTGGACAGTTTGATAGCGAATGGCCAGCTTCCCCACAATTATAGCACAATTTCTTATCAACTGTCTCGTCCTTCTTGTTAGGGCAACGCTTAAGGCTATGCCCTCGCTGTCGACAAAGCAAGCATATCTGCAACCATTTTTCACACACAAAACCACCGCCCTCAGTTAACTTCACGCCATAACTAACAGTTAAATGTTTTTGACAAAGACCTATGATTTTCCCAATCCAATCTTCTCAATTAGCACAATGAATGTCAAATTCAAGCATATACCCACATATAAATATTGATCAAATGAGCAATTACATAGTAAACGAGCGCAAACGACAGTCAACTCCATTCTTTCAATTTAATTGCTAATACATTGTAAAGAGCCCAAGTCAGACGAAACTTGTACATACACTCAGTTTTGCTATAATTGATTCAATGCCCAGATGTAAGAAATAAAGAATAATGAAGATATCTACTATTTAACGGACGCAAACCTTGTTCTTTTCCCATTCTGCTTTTTGCGGGCAAAGCTTGGCAATATGGTCCTTGGCCTTACAAATAAAACAACTTTCACCAGGCTTCATGCCAGGGACTCTAAGTGGGTGTTTTTTGAACCCCTTTTTGTTGGGTCCATTTGGATCCTTGGGTTCTTTATAGTCTGACCTCTTACGCTTGAACTTGCTCTTACTTTTCTTCTTCTTCTTGTCGGGGTCTTTTGGTGGCGTATGCTCTGGTTTAGTGAATAGCTCCGGGTGCGCTTCTTTGTATCGCTTGCGGGCAAACCTCTGTCTTTGGCTCACCATATTCACTGAAACTAGAAGGGAAGATGATACAGTTGAGGAGCACGACCAAATAGGCTTTAGGAGACTCCAGCGAGGAGGCTGTTGGCCAGCCGTGTGTAAGAGAAGGGGTTTAACTGGGGATTGGCTGTTGCCAGCCCTATTTCAATTTTCTGATCCGATGTGTTTTCTGGCGTCACTTGTTAGGGCTAGATCAAGACAAACGACGTCGTTATATAATTGTCTAAAAGCTTTCAAATCAATTAACATTATTTACGGTTTAAATAATAATTATTATAATTTTTAATAAATATTTTTATTTATTTTTTATGTTTAGGACATCTGGAAAACCTAATTTTTTATAACATATACTACACGCTACTTGTACTCGTGTCATATATTTATATTATATAATTTTTAATTATTTTTATGTAATGTGATATTATTATCATAATATTATTTCAATAATCAATTAAATATATTATTTCATCATAATACCGAATTAATATGATGATATATAATCTATTTTATTGTACTTGTCCGTATATTATGTCTTAGTTTAGAGATTTATGTTTTTTTTGTTATCTCACTTTTTTATAAAATTATATTTATATATATTATAGAAATTATTTTAAAAAATATAAAAATATGATATAAAATAAATTTAGAATGGCTATAATTTTTTATAACTTGTAACTCGCGTATTTATATAAAAATCTCTAATAATTTGTAGTTTTATTTGTTAATAAATACACGATTTTCAAGTCACTTTTAGACTTTTATTTTCATTTATTTAATAATATTTTAAATGAAAATCTATTTTTATGATTACAATAGTTAAGCTAATTATAAAAAAAAAATTCAAATTATAAATACATAAAATAATAATGTCAAAATAATTATTTTAATATAAAAATAATCAAATTAATTTAGAATCTTTAAAGTATCAAATTTAATCATTATATTAGCATAATTTTTAGAATTTATATATGTACATACACCTTTAATTGTTCTATAATTATTGAAAACTGTTTTTTTTTTCTTTAAATCAAAACATGATGGTAAAAAACTTCTTCAAATTGTTATCGATATAAATAATATGTTCATAAATAAATTAAACTGTTATAGTAAATTTAATTTAAATAAAAACTAAGACAAGTAAATTTAATTTAAATAAAAACTAAGACATGTACAATTTTTTATAATACAGTCTTATATTATTATACTGAAAATTTCATATTATTGGAGATATAATTAAATATACTAAATAATTCATATTACTGGAGATATAATTAAATAATTATTAATTACGCATATATTTTCGTATTATAACTATAATAATAATAATTCAAATTAAGTCGTGAGTTGTCACCACATGACAGGTTCATGAGGCATAAATCAAGTAAGTAAGTAACACAATCTTATCTTAGGAAAAAAAGATCTAGATATCTCAAACATTCGGTTCATCATCAAGATTTATTCTCCCTAGAATGAGACGAGTAGGGGTGTAAATGAACCAAACCGTTCGTGAGCTATTCGAGATTCGATTCGATAAAAGCTCGATCGAACTCTACTCGATTTCTAAACGAGCCAAGCTCGAGCTTAATTTTTAGGCTCGTTTGGTAAACGAGCCAAGCTTGAACTCCATAGTATTCGGCTCGTGAGCTCGGCTCGTTTCTGAGTTCATGAGCAGGCTCGCGAATAGGCTCGTGAACAGTCTCGTTAAGCAAACTGAAATTACTATCATAAGAGAAATAAACTCAAACCCTACATATACTTTAATGAGCCAAATCTAAATTTTTTAAAATTCAGCTCTATATAGTTTAGTTACACTCTTAAACTTGCATATATTTGGATCATTGAGATTTAAAAACTCATCTTTATAAGTTTACATGCTAATTTGTAGATATACTTATTTAACTAAAATTATTTTAGTTTTAAACTTATTAGTTTTAAACTAAAACTCATTATACATGTAAATAAATAAAATTACTCGTGAACTATTCGAGACTCAGCTCGATTAAAGCTCGACTCAGCTCGATAAAAGCTTGACTCGTCTAAGCTCGTTTGCTAAACGAGCCAAGCTTGAGCTTCTTAATACTCGGCTCGAGTTCGATATGAGTAAAGCTCGAATTCGGCTAGAGCTCGAAAAAATTTTAACGAACCAAGCTTGAGCTCTTCAAAACTCGGCTCGGCTCGGTTCGTTTATACCCCTAGAGACGAGTCTCAGTATAAAATTACCGTTAAACATAGACAGTCCAACATACTTTGTTACGGCTGTAAATATAGAATCACTAATCGATTAACTGGCGATACCCCTTATCTAGTAACCGGCCACATCATCATCGGATTATCGAAGACTGTTATATTTATCTCCACCTTTTTATAATATAAAAAGGAAAGATCACAGAGGTAAAGTTACACTGTTTTCTTACACTACTCAAGTCCTAAACAATTCATCGCATTCTTCTATTCCTCAGTACACTAACTTAAGTATAAGAGTGGCTGCCGTAGGCACCCACTACCATCTCACATTCTCTTCCTTGCAAGTCTAGCCAATCCCAGCACAGCTTTGTTTTGACCACATTGTCAATTTAATCTCTGTAACATCATTTGGTTCCGTTGTTAGAAAATCCATTGAATCCGCTCTATTCACTTGGATTATGACCGAACTCCTACTCTTTCTCTCGTAGAAAAATATCTCTCTCTCTTTTCACTCTTGAAATGAATAGTAGTTTGCGAGCTGCTGCTAATATTACCACTAACAAGAGGATCATCATTTCTTCTGCCCCTGACAATAGACAAACACGCCCATATGGTCAATGAAGCAGACCTCAATAATGTAAACAACGAACAGATACTACAATACATCCAAAGACTGTAGGTTACTCTCGGGTAGTATAAGGCTAGGGAGGAGGCATCGAACATGGCTTCCGAAAGATGAATCAGACGAAACTCCAAAAGGCATCAGTTGGAAGCTAGTACGGGTCGTGCAAAAGTACTAAAAGGAGCAAGAGGAGTATTTCGGTTTAGATGGTGCCTCGCCTCTTTTGGAATAAATCATAGCAAAAACCTTCCCAACCAAGATCAAACTGTGACATAACAGAAGATCCCATAAGTCATCTGGCAATCTTCAGGACGACTATGCAGTTTCAGGAGGTCGACGACTTTATGTTGTGTCGAGTGTTTCCATCAACACTCAAAGATTTGGCTCATAAATAGTACTAATATCTGAGTCCAAGTTTAATTCAAAACTTTACACAGTTTACTATATTATTTAAATCCATATTTATTACTTAGATATCTCCTAAAAAACTTTCCTCTCACTTGCAAAAGATCCACCAAGGAGAGGCAAGCCTTTAAGGAGTTTTATCTCACAATTCAATATTGAAATCATACAGGTAGAAGAATTAAATCATGAGATAGTGTGTGAAACATTAAAGAAAGAAACGAGCAACGTCAAATTCATGGATTTCTTAATTAAAAATCTAGTCACGACGTATCAGCAGTTGATAGATAAAACTCAGAAGTGTATCAGACTAGATGTGGAAGTCCAAGCATTAAAAGAGTACAAGAGGGCAAGTCAAAATCCCTAGAGGCGAGAACATAAAGGAGTCATAGAGTTATCCCATCTCCCGAAGGAGGGCTGATCAAAATAAGCATAAGAATTATATTCCATTAAATGATTCACGAACTTGTATTTTAATGTGGATCAGGAAAAATGACAAAAAAATCAGGTAGCCTCTAACGCTCAACCCCGAGAAAGTAGAGAAACGAGATAGGACCAAGCACTGTCATTTTCACGAAGATCACGGCCACACATTAAAAGAATGTCAGCAACTAAAGGACGAGATCGAGAGGCTAATAAGGGACGACACTCTTTAAAAATTCACCAGAAAGGGCAGGGAAGAGAGGAGATCTAAGTCCGAGGAAATAACCCCTGAAATCACCCCTGACCGAGAGCCTGTAGGGGGTTATACATGTAATAACGGAAGGACCTAAGGATGATCAAGGAAAATAAGCAGACTACAGATGTAATTTCTAGTTCGGTAAGTTGGAAAAAGACCTTTTAAAGTCTCGAAGGTCATTCCCCTAGAAGCTTTATAAGCTAGCCAAATTGAAGGGCTGAGTGACTCCCCACTCCTGATATATTTGTAACATAAGAAAAAAATTTTAATAATAAAGTTAATGGGGTATCTTCATATACTATTTTCTTTAGTGATAAGAAATGATGGAATTGCGTTCCTTGAAAAAGAAAAAAGATTAAAGAGACAAGAAGAGGCCACAAGGCGAGTTCTGCTAGACCAGATCACAAGGCAGGTTCCGCCATCTATTCGGGCATTGGTCCCATTAAACAAAGCCACAAGGTGAGTTCTACTAGACCATGTCATAAGGTAAATTTCGCCAAACCATTCGAGTATTGATCCCACTAAACAAGGCCACAATGCGAGTTCCACCAGATCAAGTCAAAAGGCGGGTTCCCTAGACCATTTAGGCGTTGGTCCCAATAAGCAAGGCCACAAGATGGATTTCGCCAAGCCAAGTCACAAGGAGAGTTTCGCTAGACTATCCGTGTATTAGTCCCACTAAACAAGGCCACAAGGCAGGTTCTGCCAAGGCAGATTACAAGGCGAATTCTGCTAGACCATCCGAGCGTTAGTCCCACTAAACAAGGCCACAAGGCAGGTTCCGCCAGGGCAGATCATAAGACGGGTTCCGCTAGACTATCTGGGCATTGGTCTCACTAAAAAAAACCACAAGTTAGATTCTGTTAGGCTAATTCACAAGGTGAATTCTGTCAGATCACAATCAGGGCGTTGGTCCTACTAATCAAACCCTCTATGCTAGAAAGCCATGAGGCAGGTATACCAATCTCCAAAAGACGAAGATTTCAATGAAAGATTAAAGGCGAGTCTTATATCAAGACAAGTGACCGGGTGAAAGTCCCTTATTGCAAAATTCCTTGAAGGCGGGAGCCCGCCAAGCCACAGGCCCAAGTATTAATCATGTTTTACAAAAAATTCTTCAAATTATTTTATATATGTTAAAATGGGCACTAAGCCTGCAAAGTAAAAGTGCTTTAGCCCCTCATTCTTTAGGCAAAAAAATGGTAGCCACCAAATTTATAGTTTGGTCGAGTGGTAGCCCCTTGACCAATGATTTAAATTATAGACAGCAACGAGGGTACGAATGGAAAAAATAAAAGAATAGATATACCTAATACGCATTTTCATTACAAAAGATCACAAGGAGGAAGACTTCAGTATCCCTTGCAAGCCTCTATTACATCAGATTTTCTAAACATCTACTACGTCTTTAGTAGAAGATTCGAATAGCAGGATTCTCCTCAGACTCTCGCTTAAACTAATTCCCCGGGAAGAAGTCGTCTATTTAGAAAAAAGCGCATGAAGGATCGCTTCTCCAATTGTCTTCCTGGCCTATCCCTCATAATCAATCTTGCACAATCTAATCCCCCTCCATGGGGTCGTGACGCTGAAAAGCTGTTATAATCGGACTGGTTACGGTCCTCACGGCCAAATAATATACTTTCACCTTCATGAAGACCTACCTTTAGCTGCTCTTCGTAGACCATGATAATATCCTCCATACAGATTTGATTATTTTCAGAAAAAGAAAAGAGAGCACTTTCATTCATGTCTTCCACATATGATAGTCGTAAATAAAAAAAGAGAGAGGAGGGGCAGGGGTGAGCAGTATTCGATTCAAATCAAAAAAATTGACCGAACCAAATTAATTGAAAATTCGGTTCGGTTTTTTATTCATTTTGGTTCTGTTTGATTTCTAATTTTAAAAATTTCAGTTATTTCGATTTGGTTCGGTTTTTATCAGAAAAAAAATTAAAAAAACTAAACTGAACCGATTAGTGATAATAATATATTATTTTCAATAATATAGAGAAATTAGATCATATTAGAATTAAAATATTTTAATTAAATTTTAAAATACTAAAAATAAAATATAAAAAATAAAAAATTTATTAAAAATCAAAATTGATCAAACCAAATCAGACTGGTTTGATTCGATTTAATTTCTGATCAAAATCAATTCGGTTTGATTTTCATAAATACTAAAATTTTAATTTTTGATTTATTTAGTTTGGTTCTGTAACACCCCTACCCGGTTATTTAATTAACCGAGCCAGAGACATTACATTTTATAACAGTTCTCTTATTTTTCCTTTAATTTATATCATGTAATTCATGACTTTTTTTTTTACCAAAAATCCGGCAGAGTTTCCCTGAAATATAGACTTAATTTCACCTGTAAATAGTAATATCACATTTCTATAAACTTCAACCTTAACCCCCAAACTTCTTTCAACCTTAACCCCCCAAACTTCTTTCAACTTTAACCCCCCAAACTTTTTTCAACATTAACACAATTTCAACTCAGATCAAACACTTCATAACCATCTCATTAATCTCAACACAAAAACTTATATTAATAACCAATATTTACACCAAAATTAAAATTTTCAAATATATCTAATTCAAACCATATACAACTTTATCTCTAAAACTTTATGTACATGTCATATTTCTAAAATTAACTTTATATAAAATTTACAAAATATAACCCAATATAGTTAATAGTGTAACTCTGACTGGGTTGATGCAGATCTTAATCTACTGCTCCTTGGATCTACAACCTGCACGAGAAAAAATAAATTCATACGCGCTAAGCAAATTGCTTAGTGGTGCTCAACTCTTTTTTTTTTAAAAAAAATAAAATATTTAAATCAAAATTTATTCGTCAGCGGTAAATCAAACAAAAGACAATAACTATATAGCAAATAATTTGAATAATTTTAAATCATATTATTATTTCACATATATACAGATTTTAATTTCATAGTTTTTTTTTCTTTTTATTCATCATGTAAAAGTTTTATTTTCTCTTAATACTTTTATTTATTATTTTTTTTTTGCCTCTATAAATTTAAATGAGACTGTCAAATTATATCTGTAGAGCACAAAGTGCCAAATAACTGTATGGCTCAAAAGTCGAGTCTATAACTGTAAGGTACCTCATTGTATCCCAAAAATCAATGTAACTGTAGTGCAGTACTGCAAGATCTGTATATGGCACGCCACACCCTTAAACTAACTCACAATTCCCACTAAACTTACTAGGGTCAGACTTGAAATAATTTATACATTTAAACATGGGGACAAACTTTCAATACTGTGTAACTTTCAATTATTCAAATTATAATACTTTATCATATTACAACTCTGTCTTTAAACATTGTCATATCATATAAATCTATTAATTCAATTCAATTACATAAATTACAAATTCATAATTTAATCCTTAATTAATTAACTATTATTATTTTTATTGTTATTGATGATCTGAGATCCAATGGAATAGGGTTTTACAAGGGTTTCGTATTACAAAACAATGGTTAATACAACTTTCTCAGACTCCTCTCAAAACTTGGTTTGTCTGGGGACGGTGCTCCCCTTTTATCTTTTCTGCTTTGCTCATGGTGACGTGTAAAGGCCTCTCCGTGATGGGGACACGCGTCTCTGGCGTGCAGATTTGGGTGTACGAGGGTATCAGCCGCCTGCTCCATGCGTAACGGCCTCTGATTCTCCCCATGCGTACATCCGTACGGATCTGCCAGGCTGTCTGAGTTGGGTCTGGACACTGGGCTGGGCTGAGAGTCGGACCAGATGCTGAGTCCAAGAGGAGAGGGCTTGCTTGGCGCGGGTTGGGCCGGCCTGAATGGAGGAGATGGGTGAGCCCGGCCTTTGAAGGCATATGGGTCCGGCTTGTCTCACGTGTGTGGGCCTCTGCTTGATGGGCTTTTGGCTATGGTCGAGGCCCTGGTTCGGGGTTAAGAAATCCAGCGGTTATCAATTGCCCCTTCACCTTCTCGGCAGTTATTGCTCCGACTGTCGAGGGGGTGAATATCAAAAACCATTAATACCGCGTCTGTTTGTGTTCAGATGCCTCCATAAAATCCTTTCACCTTTCTGGCGTTGCGCAGTCTTTGAGTCTCATCTGCCTTTTCCATTTCTGGCTTTTCTCTATTCTTTCTGTTCTTCGCGGTTTTTGCTTTTCTGTCATCATTATCTGGGCTTGTCCTTTCTTTCCTTTCCGAGGGATGTCTGGCCTGGCTAGCTTAGAGTCTAGTATAACTCTATTTTGTGCCTAGGCCTCAGACTTCGAGTATATATCAACGCCAGTTTTTCTTCGTTTTCAAACTTTCTGTTGGTATAAGGGTTGCCCTCGTTGCAATTTTCTGTCTGCTCCCTTCTTTCGGCGAAATCGTTCTGTTTCATCTGTGGAGGATCCATTTGACGCCTTCTTTAAGTGGCTGGAGGTAATCCTGGGTCTTCGTGTTATTTTGTTTTTCTCTGATAAGGATTTGTTCTGACTTGTACCTGTTTTTGAACTTTTTGCAGTGCCTGAGATAAAAATGGGTCAGTTCAAAAATTTTAAAGATTTAAGGTTACCTTCAGGGGGTCTGAACGAGGCTTTGGAGGTTCTGCTGCTAGGACAGTCGCTGGGTGAGGCTGTTCGGCAAGTTGCTGAAACGGTTTCACCCAGGTCGACTGGCCGGCCTCCTCCTCTGCTTTTTGTTCGGGCTCCTGAGAGGGTGCTGGCTCCATATATGTTTCAAGACGTTGAGGGTTCTAACTTGTTCCATTGCTCTTCAGAATGTTTCGTTGATTTCCCTGAATGTGCGTGATTGTATCAAGCCTCACATTCGGGTGTAGGTTTGCAACATTCACTTGTTCCATTGCCCTTCAGAATGTCTATCTATGATGGAACAGTGAAAAATGTTCAATACCTATATCCTGCGTGGCCTTGGTGGGAAGTACCAGTATTATGCGGAACCAAGGTCCACCGCGCCTTCTGCATCGCATTTGGGCAACCGAATGCCGACCTATGGGTGAAATGTTTTCCGTGAATCAACGTCAGGAGTTTCCCTATAGTGTTGAGACAGATCCTGGCTTTTCTGCCGAACTCACATATCGAGCTGGAGTATCCTCCGGACTGAAGACTTGAGTGCTGAGGTCGGTTAAGGTGATGTAATCGTAGATGACAAAGTACCCGGATATGTAAATCCGTTAAGAATAGTCTTCCATTCTGTAATGTAGGTCCGGATATGTAGATTCTTAAAGGATAGTCTTCCATTCTGTAATGTACTTTTCTTTTAATGAAATTCCTATTTTTCGTTCATACTTGAACCTGTTTCTTTCTTTGTTTTGGATGAAGTACTGGTACTGTCTTCTTTGTAGGTCTAACTAACTGAACTTTATTTCTTCCGAGCTAAAATAATACTTGGGAACTCCCGCTTTTAGTCGACAATCCGAGCTCCGGACTGACCCAACTTATTGGGAGGTCGACTTGCTCCCCCGATATATGCTGTCTGACCTACGAGCTCGACCTTAAGATATAACTGACTGGGAGGTCGGTTAGCTCTTCCGAGCTGTATTATCCGGTCTATGAGCTCGGCTTTAAGACTTACTCAACTGACTGGGAGGTCAGTTAACTCCACCGAGCTGTACTATCCGACCTACGAATTCAGACTTATCTGGAGCTTTGTGCTTCTTTGGTTGACCGAGGTCTCAAGTTACGCTTTCCGAACTGTACCGACCGATCTGCGAGCCCTATCTGTTCGAGCCAAAACACTTAGTCGTGAGCTTCTGCTTTCGATTTTCTTTTTTCGAGCTAGAATACCGAGCTGTGAGCTCTGCTTTTAAGTTGAACTCTGAGCCTTTAGCTCTGTATGACTCCGAGGTGTCCTTAGCGCCCCGGTCTCTCAGTATTTATTTTAATAACAATCGCGTCAGAACTTATAATTTTCTAAATAATAAGCAAGTCTGACCTGGATTGTGCTCCTGTTCGCTTGTACTGTTGAGTCTCTTCACAACTTGCCCCTTTTATCCCCTTTATTGATAAAGAGGTAAATCTTTGTGGGCTAAGTTACTTTGACTGACGAGTTGGGCTTCTTATGCGGCGCGTGGGCCCTTGAGCGCTGGGCCATTGTGATGGACTTGGCCCCTGTTGTGTGCAGAGAAGCCCAGCGGTCATCCTTTTTCCCCTCTTTTTGCCCCCTTTACCTTCCCACCGGTTAGCCAACCGTCGGGAGGGTAAATTTCGAGGGTAATCAATGATCGCGCCGCTCCAAGACAAAACTGTACAGATTAGAGTGCTGTTTCATTATTTGGCTGTCATTTCGAATTCCTTCTGTCTGCTGAGGAAAACAACTCCTTTCTGCTCTCTGTCTTCCTGCCATTCCTTCTGCGTTTTTACCTTATTTCATTCTCAGGTACGCTTCCTTGTTCTTCTATGGCGATTTCAGAACTCCCTGATGTTGGTAACCTTGAGTCCCACATTACGCCTGCCAACATAACTAAATACCTTTCTCGGAGGTTTTTGGATACTCCTTTGTATCTGATTCGAGCCCCTCACCCAAATGAGAGGATAGTCCTGCCTTATCCTCCTCCTCCGGGTTTGGTGGATCCTCAAGAGTATCGTAGCATAGTATTTTTCTTGAAGCAGAAAGAGTTTGGCCTACCCTTGCCTTTTACTCCTTTCTTTGTTGAGGTTTTTGATTATTTTGGGGTGACTCCTCGAATGTTATCCCCAAACTCCATTTTGTTCATGTCTTGTTTCGAGTCTGTTTGCCTGGGTTGGGGTTTTGCACCTACGGCCTGTCTGTTTGTGACCTTCTTCCGCCTTGTAAAGGCGGTCCAGAACTTCTACTATTTTTCCCCTCGTAGGGGATTATCTCTTCTTACGGGCTACAAGGATTCCATAAAGGGGTGGGTAGAGAATTTCCTCGTAGCCGAGCTAAAATTAGGGACTGACCGGTCGTGGGAGGTAGACCTACGTTGGGGAGAGATTGATCCGGGCTCCAACGACCTGCCCAACTTGAGTATTGTTGAACAAGTAGGGTTGCTTCGACTGACTTCCGTTGATAGGAAGTATGACGTCGAGAAGTGTTTATACGTGTCCAATCGTAGGGACGTCCGGTCCATGGGTATAGCACTCTGTCCAGTTATGTGGTTTCTACTTTGCTTGTAATATCGGGATGTATGCTAACTTTCATGATTTCGCATTTTTGCAGCTTCGGAAGTAAAAATGGACGAGATCAAGTTTCCCAAGAACTTTGTCCTATCTCGGGACAATATTCATGCAATCTATGACGCCTTTTCAGCTGGTCGTTCAGTATCTGAAGCTGCTATGGAAGTGGTTCAAGCTACTTCCTCCAAGAAGGTTAGCCGATCTCCAGCCAAAGTTCCCTCTCAAGTTGCAAAGCCGAGCTCTCGCAGCTCCAAGTCATCCAGGCCATCTGGCCGTGGCGGACAGAGCTCGACTTTGGAGTCTGCTGAAGGGTCTAGGTCTGCTCCAGCCTCCTCAGAGGCCGTGAGAGAGGCTTCCTTGGTTATTACGGAGCAGACTTCTGCTGTCGAGCAGGTGGAGCGGGGTACTGCCCACTCTCCTGAGAAGGTATCTGGGGGTAAAAACAAGGAGGCCTCCGGGACGGGGTTGGAGATTGTCCTTATAGAGGACCGAACTCCAGAGGATCTTACCCAAGATGCCCCTGCCCCTGTGAGGGCTGAACCTGAGGGTTCTGAGGGCGTTTCAGCAAAGACCGGGGAAAAGCGCCCAGCTCCTGCTAGAACGTCTGTCCCATCGCCAGCTAGGAAGAAATCCAGGGTTACTACAGGGTCTGCCCCGGCTCTTCCTCCCATTGGGAAAGGAAAAAGTGCTGTTGCCGAGCTTCCGTTGCCTTCCTCTGGCAACGCTTTGAAAGCGTCGGACATTACCTTTGAGTCTCCAGCCAGTGCTGTTGCTGACCTTCTCAGAATGCAGATGTTCGGCGGGGTTACACAAGCTTCGGATCCCCGTCTTCTCGCCCTGACTGGTCTCTTAGCCAGTTCTACTGAGGAACAGGTGTCATTCCGATCTCGTTCTCGTGAAGAGCTCGGGAACACAATCAGGGAGATGTTACTGATGGTAAGTCATTTTTTCCTGTCTTTTCAGTTTGTTCTGTTTTGTTTGCTTGACTGTTGTTCTCCTGTGCTAGATGACGGGTCTTGTCACGGAGGTGGATATCCGTGATCGTTCCTTCCGGGAGTCTGTAGACCGCCGGATTGAGGAGGCGCGTCAGGAGGAGAACATATCTGCAACTAATGATGTAAGAGGGAATCTGGCTGCTGCTCGAGAACAAATCCAGACCCTCCAGGCGGAATTGAACTCTTCATTGGAGGCCCTTAAAAAGGCTGAGGAGGAAACAGCTGAGACAGCGAAGCATACCTCGTCTTTAGAAAATGAGCTGTCTCGGACTCGCAAAGTTCTCCAAGAGTCGGATGAGAGGGCAACTGCCTTGGAGGCTCGCTGCAAAGGAGTTTCGGAGCAACTGTCCTCTATGGCGAATGCCCTTCAGGAGAGGAATGAGGCTTTGGGCCAAAAAGCGGAGGTCCAGCGCCAGTATGATGCCTTAAAGGCAGATTTTGATGGACTTCAAGCTCATATGAAGGAGGAGAAAACTCAGAAAGAGGTAGCCCTAGCTCGGGTGCAGGTCCTCGAGCAGGAGTTGAGTGCAAGTTCTGATCGTATCAGAGATCTGGCTTCTTCGGCTGAAGAATTCAAACTTCGTCATGATCAACTTAACCAGGAAGTCAGGGCTTTGGAATGCAAAGCTCAGCTGGTACGTGAGCAATGCATAGCGGAGTATCAGGAGTCTGATGAGCTGAAGGAGAAGATCATTCAGGCCGGTGAGTTGGCTGTTCAGGACTACAGGGACTCTTCTGAGTTTAAGGAGTTTGTAGCTGAGGCCTGTGAAGCGCATCTTGCTAAATATTTAGCTTCTGATGAAATGAAGAGGGCTATTGTTAATAAAGCCCTTCATTTTTACTCATCCGGCTATAATCGTGGTTTAAGAGAGGCTAGGCAGGCTCCTGATATCCCGTTGTCAGAGCTTCGCAAGCGGGAGGTAGATTCAGATGGCGAGCCGGTAATGTATGGAGAGGATGATTTCCCTATGCCCCGGGGAGATTGCCGTGTTGGTGGCCGGGCAACTGTGTCTTCCTCGGATGAATCCGAGCTGGAAGAAGAGGACGTGGAAGTCCTTGGGTCGAAGGATGACGACCCTGTTGCTGAGGAGGAGGACCCCAACCTTGGGTCAGAGATTGCTTCTGCTGCTAACGTTGAGAGCTCTGATCCAAGGGATGCTGAGCTTCCTGCAGATGTTACTGCAAATAGGGATAATGTGGGCGAGGGAGTTTTAACTGATGTAAGTCCTTTAAGGACTATCTATCCTCCTACTTCGCCTGAGAGGTGAATTGTAATGTTTTGTTAATTTTTCATATGCCCTGTAATGTGTTTTTATAAGTGCTGTATTGACTTTTAGCTTTTAGCTAATAGTGTGATCAAGATCTTTGGAAAACTGTCTTGGGCTTTGGATGTAACTTTTTTCTTCTTTATTTATGCCTTAGACGGTTTAGTCTCTAAGAGAATTTTGGTTTTTTCGTTGGCCCTCATGCCTTTGGGTTTTTAAGGATATATGTTTATCCGAGCTGGAAGCCCGTCCTTCTGCCTCGGCTAAACTTTTAATCATTAGCATGCATTTTGAGTTCGGCACCCTTTTGCCATCGTGCCCCCTGCCTCTTTATGAGGTCGGAACATGTTTTTTACTGGTAACTCTTGGTTCCTTATTTCTACTTAGCCTCTATTTTGAGGTCGTCGTTTACTTGCTGGGGTGCCCCGAGCTTTTCCTCGAGGTCGGAACCTTTACTTGGTATTTTTTCGGGCTCTCCTCTGAGGTCGGAACCGTAACTACTGCGAGGTCGACACTGTTATGCCCCGAGTTTTTTTTTTTTTTTTTTTTTTTTTTTTAGATCGGATCTTGAGTTTTACGAATTTGTCCCTGCATATGATATGGGAAAGTTTCTTTTTTCGGGGAGGCTCTTAAGTCCTTCACCGACCATTTTTGTTTTCAGGAGATCTTACGAGATCCTGTCTGTTTTTTGCTCCGGGGTGATCTTGGGGCCCCACCGGCGGCCTTTCGCTTTTTTCCGGGAGTTTCTAGGGGATCCCGGTCTTCTTTATTTTATCCGGGAGATCTTGGGGATCCCGGTCGTTTTTTATTTGCCCGGGAGATCTTGGGGATCCCGGTCTTCTTTATTTTATCCGGGAGATCTTGGGGATCCCGGTCTTTGTTTGGTTATCCGGGAGATCTTGGGGATCCCGGTCGTTTTTTATTTGCCCGGGAGATCTTGGGGATCCCGGTCTTCTTTATTTTATCCGGGAGATCTTGGGGATCCCGGTCTTTGTTTGGTTACCCGGGAGATCTTGGGGATCCCGGTCGTTTTTTATTTGCCCGGGAGATCTTGGGGATCCCGGTCTTCTTTATTTTATCCGGGAGATCTTGGGGATCCCGGTCTTTGTTTGGTTACCCGGGAGATCTTGGGGATCCCGGTCGTTTTTTATTTGCCCGGGAGATCTTGGGGATCCCGGTCTTCGTTTGGTTACCCGGGAGATCTTGGGGATCCCGGTCGTTTTTTATTTGCCCGGGAGATCTTGGGGATCCCGGTCTTCTTTATTTTATCCGGGAGATCTTGGGGATCCCGGTCTTTGTTTGGTTACCCGGGAGATCTTGGGGATCCCGGTCGTTTTTTATTTGCCCGGGAGATCTTGGGGATCCCGGTCTTTGTTTGGTTACCCGGGAGATCTTGGGGATCCCGGTCGTTTTTTATTTGCCCGGGAGATCTTGGGGATCCCGGTCTTCTTTATTTTATCCGGGAGATCTTGGGGATCCCGGTCTTTGTTTGGTTACCCGGGAGATCTTGGGGATCCCGGTCGTTTTTTATTTGCCCGGGAGATCTTGGGGATCCCGGTCTTCTTTATTTTAAGCCCTGCTCTTCCTTTGGAATTTTATTCACAAGAACAGTCACACGTTGTAAACAAATGTATTTTTTAAAGAATACAACGTTTTTTCTTTACAAAATATTTCAGGGAAAATACCTCTTTAGGTGCTGGATATTCCAAACGTGAGGTTCAGGATTTCCTTGCATATCTTCTATTCGGTATACCCCTGGCTTGACCACTTTCGCCACTCTGAAAGGTCCCTCCCAGGTCGGTGCTAATTTCCCTGCAGCTGCTCTTTTCCCCGTAGCTTCTAGGTTTCTTAAGGTCAAGTCGCCTACCTTCAAGCTTCTTTCTCTGACCTTTTGATTATAATACCTCGCTGCTCGTTGTTGATAAGCAGCAGTCCGGACTTGAGCTTCTTCTCTAACTTCTTCCAGAGCATCCAGGTTGCTTCTCAGTTTGTCCCCATTAGTGTCTTCACTGACGAATTGGACTCGATGAGTGGGCACCTGTAATTCGACTGGGACTACGGCCTCTGTGCCGTAGGCAAGTGCAAACGGAGTTTCCTTGGTGGGTGCTCTGGGAGTGGTTCGAAGTGTCCATAGGATGCTATTGAGTTCTTCTGCCCAATTCTCCTTTGCTCCATCTAGCCGTTTCTTTAATCCTTGGAGGATAGCTCTGTTGGTAACTTCTGTCTGACCATTGGTCTGGGGATGAGCTACGGAGGAAAACTTATGCCATATTCCTATGTTCGTCGTGAAGGCTTTGAAAGTGCTGCAGTCAAATTGTCTACCGTTGTCTGAGATAAGCACTCTGGGTATGCCAAATCTGCAGATGATATGCCCCCACACGAAATCTATCATTTTGCGAGCAGTGATGGTGGCGATTGCTTCTGCCTCTGGCCATTTAGAGAAGTATTCCACAGCCACCACTACAAATTTTCTCTGCCCCGTAGTCTTGGGGAAAGGTCCCAGGATGTCGATTCCCCATTGTGAGAAAGGCCATGGGCTGGATATGCTTGCCTGAGGAGTGGCAGGGGTCCTAATGGCGTTAGCAAATCTTTGGCACACGTCACATCTCCGGACAAACTCCTCTGCTTCTTTTTTGACCGTGGGCCAGTAGTATCCCTGCCTGAATATCTTGTTGGCTAATGTCCCTGCTCCCTCGTGGGCTCCACACAGACCTTTGTGAATCTCTTCCATTACCTTTGTGGCTTCTTCCGGACTCACACATCGGAGCCACGGGCTGGATTTCCCTTTTCTATACAGGGTTCCCCTTATTACCTGATAGTTGGCGGCTCGAGCTACTGTTTTTCTGGCTTCGTCTTTATCCTCGGGGAGCTCGCCCTTCTCCAGGTACCTTAGATATGGGGTCATCCAGTTCGAGCTCAGTTCCACCTGCAGTACCGTGCTAGCCTTTTTGAAAGCAGGGGCATGAACGTGCTGTATGTACACTTCATCGGGGAGCTGCTCTAGCTCTTCTTTGGACAACCGACTCAGCAGGTCTGCCTCCTCGTTTTCTTCTCGAGGTATTCTTTGAAACTTGATGTTGATTCCTCGACTTGTGAACTCGGCTTCCAAAGCTTTTACCTTGTCAAGGTAGCTTTGCATGATGGGGTCCCTGGCCTGGTACACCCCCATCACTTGATTGATCACTAGCTGAGAATCGCTATTCACCTCGAGATCGGTTACCCCTACCTCCGAAGCTACTAACATCCCATTCACCAGGGCTTCGTACTCAGCCACGTTATTAGAAGCTTTGAATTCTAGTCGCAAGGCATAACACACTTTGAAGTCCTCCGGCCCTTTAAGCATTATCCCAGCGCCGCTGCCCTCAGCGCCTGATGCTCCATCCACATATAACTTCCAGCTAAACTCTTGAGAAGGTTCTCCCTCTCCCCCTTTTTTCGGCATGCTTGAGGTTGATTCTCCTTTCTCCTTGTTAAATGTGCACTCCGCTATAAAGTCAGCCAGCGCTTGTGATTTTATCGTTGTCCGAGGTCGATACTCCAGACAATAAGGGCTGATTTCCACGGACCATGCCAACATCCGTCCTGAAGTTTCCGGTCTGTGTAGTATCTTCTTTAAGGGTTGATCTGTCATTACAACTCCTTGATGACCCTCCAGGTAAACTTTAAATTTCCGGACTGCTAGCAACAGGGCGTAGGCTATCTTTTCGACATTCGAGTATCTGACTTCAGCATCTCTGAGCACCTTGCTGACATAAAAAACAGGTTTCTGTTCCCCCTCTTCTACTCTTACCAAAACCGCGCTGATCGCTTGCTCTGAGGCCGCCAAGTATATCAGGAGTTCTTCTCCTTTTAAGGGACTACTGAGCACGTGGGGCGAGCTAAGATATCTCTTCAACTCTGTGAAGGCTCTTTGGCAGTCTTCTGTCCATTCAAAGTTCGGCACCTTTCTTAACTTCTTGAAGAATGGCAAGCACTTCTCTGCCGACCTCGACATGAATCGGTTGAGCGCCACTACTCTCCCGGTTAATCTTTGTACGTCCCTTACACAGGTCGGCTCCGACATACTTAGTATAGCTTCCACCTTCTCCGGATTAGGCTCAATGCCCTTTCCGCTCACCATATACCCCAGGAACTTTCCTCCCCTGATAAAGAAGGCACATTTCGCTGGATTCAACTTCATTCTATATTGATCCAGTACCCCAAATACCTCCCTTAAATCGGCAACGTGTTGCTGGAAAGTTGAACTCTTGACCACCATGTCATCCACATACACCTCCACGTTTCTGCCAATCTGGTTTTTAAAGATCTTATTCATCAATCTTTGATAAGTTGCCCCGGCGTTTCTCAACCCGAAGGGCATAGCTCTGTAGCAGTAAGTCCCATCTTCGGTTATAAATGAGGTTTTTTCCTCATCCGAGCTTTCCATCGGGATTTGATGATAACCAGACATAGCATCCAAAGAAGACATGTAATCAAAGCCGGCCGTTGAGTCGACCATTTTATTAATATCGGGAAGGGGATAACAATCTTTAGGACAGGCCTTGTTTAGGTCGGTAAAATCTATGCACATCCTGTATTTGCCATTGGCTTTTTTGACCAACACAGGATTTGCCAGCCATTGCGGATACATTACCTCCCTAACAAAACCTGCTTCCTCTAGTTTTTGTACTTCCTCCCGGGTAGCCTGTTGTTTTTCCCTTCCCACTACTCTCTTCTTTTGCTTTACTGGTTTAGCTTCAGGGAGGACATTCAGCCGGTGCGTCATTATCTTAGGGTCAATTCCTGGCATGTCTGAGGGCTTCCATGCGAAGGTCGGTGCATGACTCCGGATTAAAGCCATTACTTCATTTTTCTGTCCTTGGGTGAGGTTGGCGTTGAGGCTGAAGATTTTGCTTGCTTCTGCTTCTGACAAGGAGAAAGTCTCCAGTTCTCCAACTGGCTCTGTCCGAGCTTCCTTGATCTCATCCCTGACCTCCAGGACTTCCGAGTCAAGTTCTTCTTCAGTTGAGCTCGGCTCTGCCACTGTAGCCAAGTATACAGCCCTTGCTTCTTCTTGACAGCCCTTAACTATTCCCACTCCTCCCTCTGTTGGGAATTTGAGTGCCAGATACCGGATGCTAGTGACAGCCTCGAAATCGAACAACGCCGGCCTCCCCAAAATCACGTTGTAGCACAATGAGAGTTTAACCACCACAAATATCTCGTAGTGAGTGCGAGTTCTAGGTGCTTCTCCCAAGGTGACAGCCAGCTTCACCTTGCCCTCAACGAGCACCGGCGCTCCTCCAATCCCTTTGATCGGTGATCGGTCTCGGACCAGCTGTTCTTCGGGAATTCCCATCTGCTGGAAAACCCGATATGGCAACAGGTTGACTTTACTCCCATCATCTATCAGGACTTTCTTCACCCGAAAGTTATTGATGACAGCCTCAATGACTAACGCATCATCATGGGGCATCTGAATACCCTGTGCATCCTCTGGAGAAAAAGTGATGGTCGTGGGAGAATGCTCCATGATCTGCATGACTTCGCCGCTGCTGGTCTCCCCTTCTCGGTTTCTTTTCTTGCCTCGACGGTTCATCCGCCCTCCTGTTCCTCCAACAATCATATTGATGGTCCCGCTGGATCCATCATTCACTGGCCCGGCTCCTGTTCTCCTCGGCATCTGGGTAGCCGGTCCGGCCTGAGGCCTCTGCCCCTCCGGTTTTTTCACAAAGTTTTTGAGATGCCCCCTTTTTATCAGCCTCTCAATTTCCGCAATCAACTGAAAACAGTTATTTGTATCATGACCATGCGTCCGGTGATACTGGCAATACTTGTCAGGGTTTCTTTGATCCGCCTCCGACCTCATGGGCTTTGGCCACTGGAGGAATTCCTTATCCTGGACTGCCATGAGCACTTCGGCTCTGGAAGCGTTGAGAGGGGTCGGCTTTTCAGGGACCCAAGGCGGGAGCGTTCTTGGCTCAGGAACCCGCGGATGGGGAGGAGGCCTTTGGTCCCTTCTCTCCCAGGCCTGCTTATACGGCTCGTGCCTCTTCCCATGCTTCTTCTCATGTCTCTCCGGCCTTTTCTCCTCCAGGGCTTTGTCTTTTGCTGCCGTCCCTTTGGCAAATCTGCTCGTTACTAAGGCATCATCCTGCCTTATGTATTTCTCCGCTCTCTTCATTAACTCGGCCAGTGTGGTCGGAGGTTTCCTGCTCAAAGAGCCGAAGAACTCGGCCGAGGTTGTCCCCTTCTGCATGGCCTCTACTGCCCTCCCTTCGTCTAGCTCGGGAATCTGTAAGGCCTCCGTGTTGAAACGGGCAGCGTATTCTCTAAGTGATTCCCCTGCCTTCTGCTTCACGGTTTCCAGGTAGCTCGTCTTTCTATCTGCTGGCACCCCAGCTATAAACCGGCTAATGAAACGAGTAGCGAGGTCTCCAAAACTTTTGATACTTCCGGCCTCCAGACTATTGAACCATGCTCGTGCTGGTCCCGAGAGTGTTGTAGGGAATACCTTACACATTAAGGCATCTGATAAAGTCTGCAACTCCATGAACGTCTTATAGTTCATGACGTGCTCCCTCGGGTTGCCAGCTCCGTCATAGGCTGCTGTTGATGGCATCATGAACTTCTTGGGGACAGTCTCTTGCTGTACCATCTTGGAGAAAGGAGAAGAAGTAGGTAAGGAGGTTAGGCTTTGATCTTTCTTACCTAGCTCGGCTAAGAGCTGTTCTTTCAACTTTTCTAACTTTTTGTTCATCTTCTCGTCTCCCGAACTGCATTCCTCTTCCTCCTCCGCTTCCGTTCCGGTCTCGACGGTTGTTTCAGCAGCACAGTTATCCACCTCCTCGTTGTCTATCATTTCTTTGACTCTCCTCGCATGGGTGCGGGCCTGTGGTTCTTCGTCTTCCCCGGTATCATGACTGTTAGTTCGAAGATGGTCGGAGATGGGTCGGGGCTCATTGGTTCTGGGTTCCTCCACTACTGGGAGTGCATTCACTGGGGTGCTAAGACCCCTCTGTTGCATTATCTGCCCCAACCAGTGAGCAGTGGTTTGTAACTGGAGAGCCATGGTTTGAATGTCCTGGTTGGACAGGGTCATAGGGGGAGCATTCCCTACCAGGCTTGGCGAGGGATTAGGGGGAACAAGTGTTTGGTTATTCATCGTTGTTGGGCCAGAAAAAGAGAACTGCTGCCCTTCTTGAGCAGAGCTCAGGTCATTGGGAAGGTTAAGATTACTTTCTTGGTGGTTTGCCATCGTGGATCTCAGTGGGTTTTGAAAGTGGAAACTCCGGGGATGAAAAGATCTCCTTCGGTTTCCCACAGACGGCGCCAATTGATGATCTGAGATCCAATGGAATAGGGTTTTACAAGGGTTTCGTATTACAAAACAATGGTTAATACAACTTTCTCAGACTCCTCTCAAAACTTGGTTTGTCTGGGGACGGTGCTCCCCTTTTATCTTTTCTGCTTTGCTCATGGTGACGTGTAAAGGCCTCTCCGTGATGGGGACACGCGTCTCTGGCGTGCAGATTTGGGTGTACGAGGGTATCAGCCGCCTGCTCCATGCGTAACGGCCTCTGATTCTCCCCATGCGTACATCCGTACGGATCTGCCAGGCTGTCTGAGTTGGGTCTGGACACTGGGCTGGGCTGAGAGTCGGACCAGATGCTGAGTCCAAGAGGAGAGGGCTTGCTTGGCGCGGGTTGGGCCGGCCTGAATGGAGGAGATGGGTGAGCCCGGCCTTTGAAGGCATATGGGTCCGGCTTGTCTCACGTGTGTGGGCCTCTGCTTGATGGGCTTTTGGCTATGGTCGAGGCCCTGGTTCGGGGTTAAGAAATCCAGCGGTTATCAGTTATTATTATTTTTTTTCTAATCTAATATTTTTTTTCTATTTATCACGATATACCATATCTATTTTTTTTTTCTTTTAATTTTTATTTCTATCCAACAACTTTCTTTCAACCCTAATTTAACTAATTTACAACGTTTAACATAGTATTCCTTATTTAGACTAATAATTAAATTTTTTTTATTATTATTACTATATCTCAGCCAAATTACATCCCTATCAAAGAAAGTAGAGACATTCCACTTTATCCATAACTTGAGTTTTGCTCAAATTACATATTAATTTCAAATTTATCATTTCTTCAAATTTTAATCGTGCTATATAACTAAGATATTATTCACTTGATCTAGTTCTACTAAGATAGTAAAATTTTCAAATAAAACCTAATTAACAAATTATTGAATTTATTCAAATAAAATTGAGCATAAACCTTAAACCTTTCAAAATATTCCACAAGCTTAAAATTTTCTAATCTTCCGTTCCTTTCCCTTTAGAGTTCTCACTCTTCCCTTCAACTTCTTCTTTATGAAAAATAAACAAATAAATCATATTAATACAATATTCTTCATAAATATTCACATAAAAATGATAAGAAACATTTCTACATCAAAACCCCCTAACATGCCTTTAAATTTTCCAATACTTTGTTACTATCCACTCTCCCTCAGACTTGAATTTTCTCTTTAATTTTTCTTCTTTTCTTCAAATTCTACTTTGGAAAGGTGTTGAGAGAAAATGGATAATTGATTAGAGGTGAAAATTTGAAGAAATTTGGTGTAGAAGAGAAAAGATGGAGAATGAGAATTTTTTCTTAGTAGTTCACGACAGAGGAAGAAAAAAAATCGAAGAAGATAATTTCCTCTTCTCTTCTAGTCTCTTCTTCTTTCTTTTGTTTTTTTATTTGGTTAAGTGGCTAGCAAATTGCCACTTGTCCTTAAATTAAAAAATTTTTTTTCTTTCTCTCTTTTTTCTCTTTTTTTTTTATTTTTTTTTTGAATTTTTATTCTTTTTATTTATATATTTATTATTTATTTTATTTTGGAATGTTACAAGTTCTTATACAATAGCACAACGGATAAAACTTTAAATATAACTCGAGAAATAAAGCAACCATTATGACAAGATAGGCAAAACGATGCAAGCAGTAAAAGCAGCCAGATCGTGCCATGTAACCGAAAAGACCAACCGTCATCTTCGAATCTAAAGAATCGAAATTCAACGGGAGACCTTTGATACTATATAGCAATCGCCAAAGTAAGCCGTGGGTTGTTACCACGAGACAAGTCCATGTGGCGAGAATATAATAATTAAGTAACGCAGTCCCGTCTGAGGAAAGGAAGATATGAACATTTCAAACACTCAGTTCATCATCAAAACTCACTCTCCTGGATGGGACGAGTCTGAGTATAAAGTTACCAATAAATAGGGACAGTCTAACATACCCGTTACGCCTGTAAATGCGAAATCACCAATCGATTAGGTAGCGATGTCCTTTATCACGGGATCGGTCATATAATTGCTGGATTATTAGAGACTACTATATTTATCTCTATTTTTTTACAGTATAAAAGGATAAAGATCACTCAAATAAAGGTAGACTATTTTTTTACAATATATTTTATAATTACAAGAAACTGAAATTATCATAAAACTGATTCTTTTTTAATAAACAGTGACGATGGCATTTGCAGCAATGGCTTACAAACATTGTTGGTCTTTGTTTGGTTAGGCGTGTCACACTCGTTCTAAGAGTTTTTAGCTAGTTGTTAGCCCTTGTGTGTTGGTAATGTTTTGTTTATTTTTTTATTTTATTTTTTTGCATGCAAGGTGTTTTGTGGTGGTGATTGTTCTTTTTGGTCATTGCAGAGACTCTCCCGTCGGTTTTGGTTTTGGTTTTGTTGGCGTCGGTGCTAGAAGCGGCAGGTCGATTAGTTTTCTATGCTTCATGTTGAGCTTAGTTTGTGGGCCTATTTTAGTTTATGAGCTTATGTTTTTAACTACCAGTGATTTTTTTTAATACGTCTTGTGTTGATCGTGTTAGACTTTCAATGCAAGTGATTTTGCGTGGTGAAGACATGTAAATGGTATTTATTACGTGAAAAAAGTAATTTTGATTTTTTAAGCACTAACAATTTTTTTTATTTTTTTAGAAATAATAATTTAAAAAAAGTTTTTAGAATGATGCCCATAGCTGAGTAATGGACCGCCAATATACAATCGATGATTCGTTCCTCACAATCACACATGTAAGCCATCAGCATCATCTGCAACAGACAAAACGCAAACTTCCTAATCCCATGACAGGATTACAACCCAGTTCACCTGGTCCCATAATTTTCTTTCACACGTAGGACCACTCTCAAATCTTACCCCACCGATTAAAACAAATTTTAAAGGACCAGGTATCTTTGAAGTCCACAATTCCGTATTATCCAATATCTTTAGACGTCCCCTGATAATAACTTTTTATTCATATCTCACTTATTGCAGATCTCAGTCATTTGCCATTAAGAGAGAACATCCTTATGGTTAATCTAATATTCACTGAGATTCTTATTTTCTTACACAATTAAAAAAAAAGGGATATTATAGATAAATCGTTAGAGTACACCGACCACGAAGAACACATTAATTTCCTTTCCCTACACACTTGAAATACACATATGCTATACGTAATGGGTTTCGATTTTTTCTTTTCACCCCTTTTGAGTATAAAAGCAGATGAAGAGCAGTTGGTTTTAAGCTCCAAACTTGGGGACTTTAGCAGTAGAAATTTGAGCAAGGAAGTGTTCAGCTACAATTCGTCTTTGGATTTTTCCACTGGCTGTTTTCGGTAGAGAGTCGGTGATGAAGACCTTCTTGGGGACCTTGAAAGCTGCCAGATTTTGCCTGCAATACCTAAGAACCTCTGCCTCCTCAATCTTCGATCCGTCTCTAGGAATTATTGCACAATTGATCTGTTGGAGACACAAAAGCATTACATTAGAAAATCCGGAAATCTAGAAACGTAAGCTCCAGGATTGGCAGAATCTTTAATGGCCACGGATGCAATAACTATAAAAATGGACCTAAAAGGTGTCCGATTGTGATAATCCTCGTGAGATACCCCTATGTAGCTCAGTCAGATGCCCCTTTCTATGACGCAATATGTAAAGAAGGAGTAAAAGCCTTCCATGACCTAATGTATTGTCTCTCCCACCAACGTACATTTGGAGGTGGATGGTGAGGCCACACAACACCCCAGACATAATTAATCAATAAGTTGGTTGCTTTCTGGTGTACGTTTCGCATCATAATGGGCCAAGCCCTATGCAATAAGCATACCTTTTTTTTTATTATTATTTTTTGGTTTTTACACAAGTAGGCAATAATGGTGATCTTGATCTTACCTCTTCACCGTATTTGTCATCGGGAACTCCAAAAGCAACAGCTTGAGCAATCTCTGGATGAGATAGAAGAACTGCGTCCACTTCGATTGGTGATATTTTCTCTCCTGAAATGAAAATGGTGCAAACATAATTAGGCAAAAGTTATCAAGATTACAAACATGCACATGATCTGTATCATCTACGGCGCTGGAAAGTTATTGCAGGGACACAGCCATTATCAGTTCGACAGTAATAATTATGAAATGATAGTTCAGGATCGCCAATCACATGAGCTTGCCTATCTGCCAAGCGAAGTTACTGCCCCATCTCACAACCACTCAAAAATACATGGCAGCTTTTCCAGGTAAAACAAAAGCTTTCAACTTCAGGAAATTGCCAGCAGAGGCTGGTGTCAAGCCATACTGCGGTTGGTCCTTTATCGTCGCTAACACAGGACGTGCAAAACTAAATATGAAAACAACTGAAAATTGCAAAAGATTACCTCCACGGTTAATAAGCTCCTTAATCCTACCCACCAAATGCAAGTAACCATCCGAATCAAGATACCCGAGATCTCCAGTATGAAACCACCCGAATTGAAATGCCACCCTGTTAGCCTCGGGATTATTCTTGTACCCCTTGGTTACGTTTGGACCCCTTATGCAAACCTCTCCACTCGCATTTGCTTCTTGAGTCGCGCCATTTTCATCTAATATCGCCATTTCCTGACCCACGGGTTTCCCAACCGACCCGGACTTATGCGGGCCATCTTCTGGTAACGGGTTCGATGACATTAAATGGGTCGCCTCTGTCATTGCATACGCCTCCAACACCGGCGCACCAAAGGTCTCCTCTAGCCTAGCCAATATAGATGGCGCAAGGGACGCGCTACAGCTCCGAATGAACCGGAGTTTAGGGTACGCAGGTTCCGGGTTGCTAAAGTGTCGATCCAATATAATTTGATGGATGGTGGGGACCGCCGTGTACCAAGTAGCCTTGTATTTGATCATGTCTTTCCAAAATGTTGATGCTGAGAACCGGCCAGCAGCTGGGAGAGTTACGGCCGCTCCGGCTCCAAGCGAACTCAATAATCCGGCTACCAATCCATGAACGTGAAACAGGGGAAGGACTATGACGGTGGAGTCTGATTCGGTGAGTCTATACACTGCCTTTATGTTTCGCACAGAAGACGCCAAATTGAGCTGTGTCAATGGCACCCCTTTGGGCCTGCTGGTAGTGCCAGAGGTGTGAAGGAAGAGAGCGACGTCGGATGGCTCATTGGCAAGTTGAGCGAGAGAGATAAAGTCCGACTCCGGGTCAGGAAGTGAGAGTGCCAATTCAGAATCAGCTCCGGGCAATGCAACGGCGGCATGACGAATGTTGAGCTTGGAAGCCGCAGCTTGAGCGGTGCTGTTCCCTTCCTGCGGGGTCAGCAAGAGCTTTGACTCTGAGTCCGATAAGTAGAACTCGAATTCCTCCGCGGTGTAGGCGGAATTAAGGGGTGCAGCCGTGGCTCGGGCTCGAATTACGGCCAAAAACATAATTACGAACTGCAATTATCACAAAACGACAAATAAATCGACATCTTTGGAGTATTTAGCATTGTATTTATCAAAAATCAGCGAACTAATATAAAATTGGATGTAGTGATTAAAAAAACCAAATAGAATAAAAACCATTTATCTATACATAAAATTTCTGTTCTTGAAACTGATTGAAAATATATAAAATTAATTCCTTTGAGAGTTGCAGAAACAAATTTGACAGATTTTTTAAAAATAGACCAACTATACTTAACCAAACAATAATCAAACTTTAAACAACAAAACTCGATTTTCTTTTCATGTCCCCCTTCCAAACAGGAGATAAGCTGCGATCAAAACAATTTTTTCAAAAGATATATATATATAAATCAAACCTCGATAGTATTGGGGAAAGTTAGCGCAACAACATCTCCAGGCTTAATCCCCGCAGCAACAAGGCGATAAGCGGCCTTTTCAACCAGTTGATGAAGATGAGAGTACGTCAAATCAAACTTGCCCGAAACGGACACCGCCCTTCTGTCAGGGAAGTCTCCGGCGACGTGTTTGAATATCCCAGTGATCATAAAACTATCCATCTCTGTTGTAGAATCTCTTACGATTCTCTTATCTGGGAAAAATATTGATAATATGATAAAGAAACAGACGTGACACTGGTGAATGTGTTGGAAAAACAAGGAATATATCAGATATAGAAAAGCCCCAGGCGATCCCGTATTTATATCTACAGGTCGTTCTGTAGGCGATGTGTTTGGTGAAGGTTGCACTTGGGGTAGGTATGCCACGTGGCAAAGACGTATGTATATTTTATCTGGTGTAGTCCAACCCAGTGTATTTACGGGGTAATCCGATAACTGGCCAAGGAAGAACGCTCGACTGCCTAGAAGACTCTGCCTCGTCTGTTGAGACTGTTAGCGAGGGGGGAAATCAAATGCACGAAGATTCGCCTTGAGAATTGCGATTGCCCTGTCATCTTTGTGTTCTCGACACGTGGATATTTCACAATAGAACACGTGGATATTTGGTCTTGGGGTTTCTGGAAATTATGAGGTGTGTTAAGTAACGTGGGACAGCATTTACAAACGTGGCGTTGCTCAATTAGCTGTCGTACAGTCAACTTGTCATAAATTATTATAAACAAATCGAGTTTTTGAAGGAATAAAACTTAATTCGTTAAAATTGTTTTAAATTTGAAGCGAGCGGAGTTTTACATATTTTGACTTTGAATCAATATTAAAAAGTTTAAATTTAATTTGTTTAGTATATAAATAGAGTGAAATTAAATTTTTATTGAGTTTAATTTTAAATAATTTATAAATAATTAAATTTATTTATTTGTGTAATAAATTTTAATTTAAATTTAATTAATTTAAAATTAAAATAATTACAATTAAATAAATATATTTATAAATTTATTCATAAATTTATAAAAATAAATTTTTAAATTTATAATGAGTTTTTAGTTTAAAACTAATAAATTTAAAATTTAAATAATTTTAATTAAATAAATATATTTATAAATTAGTCCATAAACTTATAAATATATATTTTTAAATTTTAATGATTTAGATATATGCAAGTTTAATAGTATAACTAAACTATACAAAATTAAATTTTAAAAAATTTAGATTTATCTCATGAAAATATATATAGAATTTAAATTTATTTTTTTTATAATAATAATCTCAACTTATTTAACGAGTCTGCTTACGAATCCATTCGCGAGTTTACTCATAAATTCAGAAACGAGTTAAACTCATGAATTTTAATGAAACGAATATTATGGAGTTTAAATTTGGCTCGTTTATTAATCGAGCCTAAAAATTTGAAAATCAAATCGAATTCAGTCGATTTTCTATCGAATTGAATTTCAAATAGTTTATAAATAATTTAATTTATTCAAATCATTCATATCCAATGAACTGTGGACAGGAATGGCCTTTGACGTATTTAAAATGGCCTCTGAGATTATATTTATTTATCCATTTAAGGAAAAGTATTAATACTAATTTAAGTATAATATAATTATCTTCGTGAATTAAATATACGTACAGAGAGATCTGTTGCAAAACAAACAATAAGTGGAGGGAGGAACACTTGACAGAATCAATGATGGTATTGTTTATGTGAAAAACGAGTTTCTCCGTCATATTCCATACTTTTTTATAAGTTCATGTTTTTCTGATTGAGCTCTATGGAAAGAGGGTTAATTATTAGTAATCAGCATGTTAAGAAAAGACCGAGGTTTTTTCTTGGGGTTAAATAAAGAGTAATAAAATTAATTTTGCAATTAAAATATATTTAATAATAAATAATAATAGATATTGTGATAAGGATAAAATTACAAATAGGCTATATTAACATCATAATTAGAAAAACATGTAAAATGGACATTTAAAACAAGTACCTTATATGTGACAGTATTTATTTTTGTAGAAAAGATTTTAATTTTTTTTTATTACTTTGAAATTTATCATTTAGGACTAATTACAAAATTCTAATAAAAATTCTTGATATAGATGATACTTTTGTCCTAAGTTATCTTAGTGAGAAAATTTGATTTTAGAAGGCCACCATTAAATACTGGGTTTGCCTTGTCGAGACCACAAAAGGGGTAAATTGTGAATGAGTCAAGATACTCTCAGCATATCTCAACAATCCATCTGTATGTTTCTCTTTACGGTTCCGTTTAATACATATTAATCCATTTCACTAAAGGCCTTAAATTCTGGTCGTCACAGAAACATCAAATTCAATGACATTGACTTCAATTCGTCTTTCTTTCCTGTATTTATAATTCAATCTGATCTATTATTTGTAGAACTATTCCTTAAAATAATTTAGTATCAACTATAAATCCTTCTAATTTAGAAGGAACAATTTGCATTAGTATTTCAATTTTAACATGGGTTTGAAGAAAAGTGAAAAGGAGTCTTTGCATGGCAAACACTTCTCATGTTAAAATGACATCTGGTCCACAGGGTCTAGGAACTATTGGAAAATGAAACTACGAGTACAAAACCTTTATTATCTTATTCCACCAAATCCATACTCCTTCCAAGAGAAGAAGCCGACTGTGGCTATGCCAATACACATTCGTTATCAACAACAAGAGAAGAGAACACGTCTAAAATCTACCCTGTTAACTACAAAAACAGAACCAGCACATACCCTCATGCAGCAATCCAGTTGGCTGGCTTTTCTAAAAACATTATTGGTTCTACTTCATTTTTATCATATAATTCATAAGTTTACACATTATTTCTGCGTTTTCTTGCCAGGAAATTGACTAAAAGGGAGCCAATGCTGGGGCAACTATTGGCGCAATCGTGTACTTCGATGGTTGAATTGGTCCGGGTGCAACAAGACCAGAGCTCCTTAAATCAGCCGTCAATTCTCGACGTGCATTTCCCTTTTGTGCCTCGCAGAGCTTGGGAAGAAATACACCTGAAACATGACCAGAGTGGAACAGAAACGTTGAATCAAAGATTCATGTTTTTTTTTCATAAAATTATAAAAATTATAAATTATGATGAAAATAATGGTTATGTATTTAGACCTTCTCCAGCGGCGAGATTGAAGTAAAGATCAACGATGTTGGGGCAGCTATCGTAGCACTGAGGAGAGCAGAGCTGCTGTGTGAAGCGAGACTCGAGGAGAGAATCTGATGAGATTCCCAGTGATTTTCTGTCGAGACCACATGCTATGATGCACTGGTCAGTTTCGATCCAATTTGTTAATTTATCGGCTTCAATTTCAGAGGTACCGCAAGTGTATGATTCTCCCCCGCTCCTTTTGACGTGCTTCTCGAGCACGCAGCGCTTGCCGGTGGATGAGATTGCGTAAGAACATGTCTCTTGGTCCAGATGCTCACATATTATTTCTCCTGCAGACCACATGCACCTCATAATTAATTTGTTATTTCAACTTGAGATATGTACGATGCTTAAAATAATGGATTATGATATATACAGGGCTAAAATGAACAAAATAATGTTAATAATTACCTAGAGTGCCTTGCGCACAGAGAACGAAGGCAGCAACCAGGAGTGCTAGGGCGTTGATGGAAGCCATAGGCACAGTTCTAATGGAAAATAGTATGCTCGTTGGCCAAAATGGAATTTGTGGTTGGGCAAGGAGCTGGAATTTGCTGCGAGGAGTGGAGAGAGTTTTTGGGCCATTTTATAACGTGGTTTCAACTGGCGCTGTAGATTTGAATTCCACAACGAACTTGATTACGTTCAATTTGGAAATTGGAATGGACAGAAACCATACTTTAGAAGTTAGTGAAGGGAATGGTCGTTGGCATTGACCCCACAATAAACAGGGGCAACGACCAATGTGTCCAAAAATTGTGGGTCTATTATGTTTTTCTTTCTCCAGAAGAAGTGATTTTGGGAAGGTAAAATGCGTGGAAAACTTACTCGGTGGGAAGTCAAGGGCCAACGCACTATCAAAGGCGGATGCTGATGAAATGATCATGCTGTCTTTTTGATTATGGACATTATGTTCCAAATTTTTTGCACTGTGGAAGGCTATTTGGAACTTTCATGCTGTTATTACTTCCGCTTCTTTCGTGCACCAACATAATTCATGCATTTGAAATTCTTAATTTCGCAAAAATTAAATTTAATTGATTCTTTTATTTAAAATAAAAATTTTAATTTATTTTAATTTTAATTTTTTATTTAAAAAATTAAAATTTTATATATTTTTTAAGAATTTATTAAAATTTTTTTCTTATAAAACAAAAATATTTTAATTATAACTATGAATTATTATGAGTTATATATAGATTTTAGTTACATCTATAAATAATAATAATAATAAAAGAGAATCATATTAATGCAAATATTTAATAGTGAATGTTTTTGTTACACAAGTCAGCTTAAAAGAACGACTTTTGTCCCCCGTGATTCGCGGAGCGAACAGGCAAATGATGTTTCGCGGTACAACAGAGACGACGGTGGTTTAGCGTCTGTTATCAGGCGGCTTTAATTTCGTCTAGACAATGAATGAAGTTAGGCAGCTCCCGTCATTAAGGAGAAAATTATGGGATTTTAGGGTTGCTTTATACGTTTTCCCCAAATTTAAACATTGATTTCTTCTTCCTCCCAATATACTTGTCCATCAATTTGGACCCTTTTTGTATACATTTACATATAAATTACTTATAAATTCAATAATAAAATTTATACATGGAATAAAATTTTTTATAAAAATTTAATTTAATTTTTTTTATCAATTTCTTTATTTAAAATAAAATAATTTATTTTTTAAATTTATATTTATTTTTTTAAATAAAATCATGTATCGTTTTTAAATAATTTATTTGATTTTTTTTATGCTAAATAAATTATTGACTAAACGAAGGAATAAATTAATGATGGGTCTTTGGATTTGCAGCTTACTATTATTATTATTTTCAAAACTTTGAAACGATGGAAACAATGTTTACGCAACAAGTCTGCCATTCTTCAAAAGATAATTCAACCCACGTGATTTTCTTTTTAATTATTGCACTTTTCCATAACTATTAAATTAATATTATATTCTATTTACATTAAATCGATTTATTCTAAAATTAAATAGACTCAATAAATATTTACTCTATTAATAAAAATAAAATCTTAAAAAAAATTAAATCACTCATTTTAACAATAATTAATTCATTCCTAACTAATTAGTAAAATTCTGTACCGGAAATGGATGCCAATTCGTTGATAAAAGTAAATAATTAATTTAATAATATTATTTTCTCTAACCACTTTTATCCTGTCACATTTTAAAAATTATCTTAATAATATTGGAGAGAATTCACTTAAAATTTTAAAATTAATCTTTATTTTTATTAAATACAATAACTATTTCTAAAATTTTATAGGACTTTTATTATTATCTCATTTTCTGCTTATTAATTATCCCACTTTTTTTTCCAGTTCTTGTTTAAAAAATTTATAAATCACAATTTAATCAAATTAAATAATATTATTACAATATAGGTAATTTAATTTTTTTTTCTTAATCATCATGAAGTGAATCGAAAACAAAAATATAAAAAAAAATTGTCTAAATCTCATATGGACTGAAATTATAATAATTATGATGTAGTCTATACGAAAAGATCATTAAAACTCAATTATTCGTGCATTGTTTCATGTAAACATCATCAAAGAAAGTAGAAATTTGCCCAAAAATAAGATTGTAATAAAAAAAATTCAAATGGGCAATCCAGTTTTACTGTTTGATTAAAATTAAAATACTGAATAATGAATGGTTAGCAACTTATTATTCTTCATTTTGAATATATTAAATTAATATAAAAAATATGCTTTTAAAATCTTTAAATTAATATATATTATATTTTTTCAAGAAATAAAAATAATTAATTTAATTTATCAAATTAAATTTAATATATGAAAAGAGATTTAATTGAGAGAAATGGACAAAGGAGAGAATGAAATAAATAAATTTGTTTTTGAAAATATGAAAGAAATAAATTAAAAACTGAATAATATAAAATATTAGAGAAAGACCACATATTAATTGAAAAAAAAAATTGAATGACGCAACGTCTAAAGAAAAATCAATTAAATAATAATTCTTGTTACAAAATTTTTTGATTGAATAATGCAGAAACCTATTCGATACTAGAGTTAAGTGTTTAAACTTAATTAATTTGATTCTAAAATACAAATATTAATAAACAATAATAAGAAGAAGAAATTAAATTTTAGTTTACCAATTATTTATGAGATGAGAAAGCAAAGCATGGCAGTAGGAATGGTTGAGGCAGAGTTGGGCCTAGCCTCGTAAAGGCCTGTAAACGTACATGTTCTCCAGTTTTTTAAAAGATAGAAGCTAGTTATAACCTCTAACCGTTAACTCAAAAAAATCCAAACGTTATTAAATTTTTAATTTCAAATAATTAAATTAAAATTTTAAAATTTATTATAATTTTATTTATGAATCTAAATTAGTTTTTACTAAAATTTAAAAATACCATATATCATTTTATGAGCTTTTTTTACTTTATTATATTTTTAGTTTTTTAAATGAAATAATTTAAAATTTTTGTAATTTTATATTTATATTTATTTTATTTATTAAATAAAATAAACTAAACATTTTCGTAAATTCACATTTATATTTTAATATTTAAATTTTAAAAAATAAAAATACATTTATCAAGATACATAAAAGATAAACCACCAAGTATCAACGTAAAGAAAAAGTCTAATTAGTCAACGATTTTTTTTACCGCTCTAATCTAATTGTAAAAGATATGATAAAATCTAAATGAATAAAGTGGTAATAAAAAGGTAATAAATAAGTGAGAGTAGTTTAAAAAATAAAATAATTATTTATCTTTTTTTAATTGTCTTATTTTTTAAATTTAATCTCTCTCATCTATTATTTTTATAATTATTCGTTTAGGTTCTATTTTTTCTATTATCACTGAAACTATAAAAAACAATACTGATCAATTTAATTTTTTTTATCTGTCAGTGTTTTAACTAAGAATGTAACCATTGATTTTCTAAGAGTTTAATAATTATTTTTATAACTATTTACTATTGAAAGATTAGAATATGAATGTGAATTTTTTAAAAGTTTGAATTATTTTTGTTCAATAAAGTAAATGGTTGGAATATAAATGTGAATTCATAAACATGTTTAGATTATTTTAATCAATAAGTAAAAAATATAAATGAAAAAATAATAAAAATATTAAATAGAATGATGGCTGGCAATCTTAAATATGAATGATTGAATTATTCAAAATTAAAAGTTTAGGATCTAAGAGTTGAACAAAATGTTTAAGTTATTTGAGTTAATTCACCTTAATTTTAATATAAGTTTAAGAAGGAAGAAAAAGATTAAATATTTAGAAAATACAGGGATCAGAAAAATAATATATATATATAATTAATTATTTAATTATTATGATTATTTCCAATGAGGAAGATAAGAGGTACATAGAGGCTGAAATTTTAATTTTTAAATAGGAATGGGTTAAACGTTAAGTTTATTTTTAATATTCTATTATATTTAGCTTATTTTTTTAAATAATAGGAAGTTTTTTTTATTAATATAATTAAATAAAAATAAAATAAATTTAAATTTAATACTATTTTCGTTTTATAATTTTTATCTATTTTTATTTTTTAATTATTTTAAAATCATTGTTTATTTTATTTTTTTTGACTATAAAAACATATAAATCAATTATTATAATTCTATTTAATTTTAATTTATTTTTTTAAAAAATTTTAAAATATTTAATAAAATTTAATGTATTAAAATAGATATACTATATAGAAAGTTAATAAAAAATTATATTTCTTAACATGTGTGAATAAAAATTATAAAACGCAAGAAATTTATAAATTAAAATAATATTCTTACTAAATTTAACTCCAGTGAAATTGTGATTAATTTATTGAACATAAATATTCTGTTAATGAATACTTTATAACTCTATAAATATAATATTATGTTTGCTTACTGTGTAAATATTGTGTCGTGTACATGGAAAAAACAAGAATATTGGAGAGATGGAATAGAGAAACTAGGGTGTTCATGCCCTAATATGGAAATAAGTGTGACCATAGACATACTAATCACATTCCAGCCATACCTGTTTTTCATAGCATACACATATATGCTAGAATCGGGTTTACATGAAATTTTAAATTTGAGTTCCATCTGAAATCTTTTTTCTCTTAAGTGATATACATATGTACGTACATCTATACAGAGAGAACTCGCTGCCAACATACAAATTACTAGCACTCCTGAGTAAAATCTATCTCCATGTGTGCGCAACTATTTGTGCGATTTTAAACAAGTGAAGGTTTTGTTTGTAGGCGACAATAATTTTTATTAGTATTTAGTGGTTGAATGAGGGGATTATGAAAAACTATTTGTTATATCGTTTGACAACCACAACCAAAACTGCAGTATTTCCAAATAAAACCATATTCTATAACATCTTCAATTTAGGATCTCCCTTATGAATGAACCAAATACAGAAGCTGCAAGTAGTTGCAGATGAAGCAGACCCATTTAGGTCATGCATACTCTCTCTCTCTCTTAATTCCAATTTTTTTTAAGGGTGAGTCAAGTGTTTATATTGGTTAAAATTGTATTATGAGTCCAAATAGAAGTTAGAGACTTATTTTTTAAAAGAAAAAACCACACTAAACTGGTTTAACTTGTCCCCAAAAGCCAAATTATTGAGGAGGAAAGTCAAAAAAGAAAGAAAGAAGAAGCTACATTACCACTTTATCAAACGCTATGCTGTATGGTGATATATATGTGCAAAGAAACAAAGCAGTGCAAAAAATCACCCAACATAACTATTATACATACAGAACAAGTATGTACGTTGCAGTAACCAGAAAAATTCAGTTTCCAGTGAAATTAATTAATTACTCAGTCATCTAATCAATAAGCTTGCAGATGTGAATATAAAAACAGCGATAATTGATATACAAAACAAAGCTCGTAAGAAGTTGGTACCTGGAAAGGATACTTGGTGTGAATTTAGAGCTATAGGTGGAGAATTCCTAAGGGATCGCATGATCCAATGAATAAAAAAGTGAGAATTTTAACTCATTTAATGGAGGAATCAGTAGATCAATGCGATCCCTTTGGAACCCTCCGCCTGCACTAACTAATCAGTGAAGAAGCAGCTTTGGCTGGAGCATATTTGTGGAAATCCAAAATCCAGGGCTTCTCTACTTGTTGATTTATACAAGAGAAAGTAAAACAAAAGCTGTTTTTGGCGACTGTTACATGACCCTCTCTTATCTTTTCTTCAGTCTTCATGCATTTGGTGCGATAAGACGTTAGGCAGCACAAGCGGCAGTGTCAAATATGATCCCTTTTCTCTATGACAATTTACTAAACTGCTCCCTTTAGAATTATTCATTAGTAAAACACCCTTTTTCTTTGCTCCTTAGTCCTTACAAATTAAACCCATTTTATGTTTTTTTATTATTTTTTAATTAATTGCTTATTTTTTGCTTCATCTCATTTAAAATAAAAATATTTAACTAATTAATGAATTGAGTAGCAATTAGACTAATTTTGAGGATTAGCAGTGTGATGAAATTAATTATAAAGAAAAGAGGGCAGACAAGATAATAAGAGTGTTATATGGCTTAAAGGCAGGTAAGAGTAGCAATCCAACAGCTATTGGTGTTAGGAAGAAACTCAGCACCCAGTCCTTTCAAGATAATGACTCGTATCCATCATCTTTCTTTCTTTTCTCCTTCATTATTGCTTCCTTTTACCATAAGTATTATGCACTACGTGTGCCCCAACTATCCATCCCTTTACTACTAATTAGTAATTATTAATTAATTACTCTAACTTTTAAGAGAGGAGTTAAAATGATATGAGTTCCTTTTCTCTTAATTAATATTTTTAAATTCTAACGTTACTTACGGAATACTTTTTGGAAAAAGCGTTTTGATATCCATGCTAAGAAGATGAGGATGAGAGTATATATGGTGTGCCTGTTTACCTACTGCAGCTGCTGAAGAAAATGGCCTCCATGCCTACAGTTTTCTCCTCAACTTTCCGCAATGAACACAGGATATGCAATTTGGGAATCGAGATCTTGTCGCACGTCCTTGCGTGTCTCTAATTTCTTCCTCTCTGTTCACACACATCATCATAGTTTGATTTTTAGTTAACATGTACACATTAAAACCCACTACATCTTTTAAGTCTTACTCTAGAATTTATAATAATTTAATTGACTTTTAATTTTTTATGTTTAAAAATGAAATAAATTGATTTTTAACATAATTTTTCTTATAAATTTCTTAATTTTAAGGTTATTTAGTAATTTTATTTTTATTTACTTAATATTTCACGCTTGAATTTTATATATAGTTCAAGCGCGTATGAATTATGACTCGGTCATAGATATTAAAAAATTATATTTTAAAAAAGTTTAGAAGTTAAATATGAATTAATTAAGTGTTGTATAGTATAAATGCATGGACATATGCATGTCTCATGGATGGCATTCATATGCATAGATAGAGCATTCAAAATAGGGCATATATATTCTCATGTGAGATGCTGGAGGTCACATTCACACTCGTCATCCTCTCCATACACACTTATGTGTCCCCTGGATTTGGTACACATGGGGTCTTCTTGTTCTCATAATTTTCAGCCAAGTTTTGCATCTCATTTTCTCATTTTCTTCCTCCTCCACTGACTTTACTAGGTTGTCCACTCTCATCCACCTTCCTTTTATATACTTTTCTTTTTAAAAAAAAAAGAAAAAAAAGTTCACTTTTCTTCTTCCTTCTTGTTGGGTTTGCAAAATTAGGATAATTTTGATATTAGTCATAATTAAATATACCAAAATGAGATTTTCCCCATAAGGAAAATTGCATACTACATCAACATATACTAAAATGAAGCTGGCAACAGTTTTCAGTTTGGCCATTTAACATCTACATTTTTTTTTTCTTAAAAAACCACAATCCTAAATAAATTTTAATTTAGTAATATTTAAGTTACCTTAAAAATAATAAGATATCAAATTAAAATATTATTTAATTCTAAATAAACCCAAAAAAAAGTGAAAGAGTCTACAAAGTATTGTATCATGAGAATCAATTTTCCCACATTAAATTTGAACTTAAAATTTCCTGATTGAGTTTATTTTCTGTAGTGAAAGAGGTTCATGCCACTATAACATTAACAGGAAAGTATCAACTCATCACACTCGGAGTGCTCCTGCCAGAGGTTGATGATTGGTGATGAAAATAACATAAATTGCATCTTTTATTATTCCTAGTGCAGATTATTGGGTGCTCACAAAATACTGAGAAAAAAAAAAAGATATAAGCGTATAAATATATAAAATTTTCTATATATTATATGAGGTGAATTTTGTGTTTATAAGGGTGAATGCATCACTACTATGGTATATATAAATAATTTTTCAAAGATAGTGAATTGCCTTAATGAACAATGGAAGTTTAAGGAGCCCAGTTAACAAACGAAGCCTAAAAAATGTAATAGCCCAATGCCAGGAAAGCCCACGGGCAGACAATAATGAATTTTTTAAAAACTCTGAAAAAGAGGGCCCAACCGGGTTCGAACCGGTGACCTCTTGATCTGCAGTCAAATGCTCTACCACTGAGCTATGGACCCAGTTTGAAAAATTAAACTCAGTAAAATTATTTGTTCAGGCAAGTTTTATTTGTATTTTTATTTTTGGCGAAAGGGGAGCTTCCCCCTTCTCTTGTTCTTCTTCCCCTTCCCGCCTCTTATTCGCAGCGAGGGCAGCAACAACAGCAATGGTGAAGACTCAGTACGGCATCAAATACGCCGTCCACCTTATCACCAATCACTTTGGCAATCTCGTCGCTGTATCTCTCTCTCTCTCTCACTATATATATATATACATACATATTTTATGCGTTCTGACCATTTTACTGTGATACAGAAAGTTTGTGAATGTCTTCTCCGCAAAGGACCGCTAACTCTCCATAATATTGTCCGATACACTGAGCTCACTCAGATGCAGGTGAAGAACAGTTTACTCGTCTTAATCCAGCACAATTGCGTTCAAGCTTTCCGTCTCGCTGATACCGGTAATCTATTTACACGTACTCTTTGCTGGGCTTTTCAGAAATTGCAAAAATAAATAAATAAATAAATAAAGTGCAAAGCCAAGGATATCTAGCTTTTTTTGTTTCCTTCTTTGGATTTGCTGGGCTTTTCTGTTGCGTGGATTGTGGCTGCTAAAAATTTTATTGGTGGAATTCGAGTTGTTTAATAATATGTTGATGTGCCTGGAGGTGAAAGACTGTTACTCTAGAGGAATTATACTAAATCCAGTATGTGATCTTTTGAAATTACTGTATTTGTAGGTGGTTCCCAGAGTGCGCCAAAACAAATTACTCAGTACATAGCATTGTTTGATAATATACTTCATCGTATGAGGTTTTCCAAATTTTTGGCGATTATATCCCAAGAATTTGATACATTGGTTAGTTTTTTTAGTTTCAGTTTGATGTGCACTCACTTGTGAAATTAAGTTAAGTTTGGGTATTTTATTTTTAGTGCATTGCGTTTTGCAGTGTGTAGGCATTGTTGAGGGTTTGCTTCAACATGGTAGGCTTACCCTGAGGCAAATTGTTGAGAGAGCCAACTCTAGTCAGAAGGAAGGCAAGTATCTCCTGAATGTTTGGATCTTTTTTTTTTTTTTTTCTTGGAACTGTAAAAAATTGCACCCAATTGACATCCTGAATCTGAATGGTTGGATATCTTGCTTTTCTACTTTTTAGGTGTATTTTTTATGCCAGCCAAAGTTTATTGTTCTTTTGGATCTATCTCTATTGAAATCAACACTGAATAAAAAAATTAAATTGGTAATATCAAGGTTGAATTGCTGATGAGAAAAACATCCTGTAAACCTGATTTATGAATCGGCAACTATTAATTGACATCACTGCTTTATTAATTTGTCCATATAGTTGTATAGGATGATATAGCATATATCCTTGTACTAAAAAGAATATACCCTTCCCAACTGAATCAAGATACGTAGTACCAGGTTCAGGGCAGTGTGGGAGGAGGCATGCGTCTTTGAATGAAAGGGTTTTGCCTAGCATACTCTATGTAGGATGGCTTGTGGTTCTACCTGGACTTCTCAGTCTCACTGTTTTAGACATGAAGATTTTTGTTGCTAAAAAGATTGGTCATGTTCTTGATAGAAATTCTTGTCTTCATATATTACTGGCTTTAAGGCCTGATGATCATGTGATTTATAAGGTATTTTGCTTCTACCTTTTTCGTAATGCTTCACTATGCTTTTGTTGCACCTTTATTTTGGTTTTGCCCGACTTTTTTGCAACTGCCAAGCAATGGCTTACATGGGCGAAGATGAAAAATCAACCGTTGAGCTTCATTTGTTCTTTCTTTGAGCTTTATGGCTTTTCTCTTATAGTTCTATCAGGGGGTCGATCCTCTCGAGGAAGAAATTGGAAAGATTTTTCAGCAGTTTGATTTTTGGACTTCTATTGCTTTGTTCTCATGTTAACCTTTTCAGAATATACCTGATTGTTTTGCTCAAGATAACTATGCCCTGTCTCCTAGAATGACTTCAGATGCCTGAGGGTTTAGGTTTAGAAAGAAGTAGCACTGATCTTAGAGCTTTACATTGAATTGTGAAAAATCATTTGCTACTTGATTAAGTGATTAAAATTCACACATGTAAATTCAATCTGTGAACTACACATTATCTATTTTTGCAGGAAATAGTGTAGGTATGGGTGCTGTACAAGAAAACCTTCGCAAACTTGTGATGGCCCGGTATGTTGAACATTGCCCCACTGCTGAACCCTTTCTTGAATCACCAACTGAAGATGATGCTCCTGCAAGGAAGCGAGGTGCTAAGTCATCTAAGGTTATTTCTTATCTATACTATTGGAGGGGGGAGGAATATTGAGATTACCTAAATTACTCTTAATTTGTTCTGTTATATACTACATATTAAGATGTTCTAAAAATTTTTAAAGAAGATATTTTAAATTTAAAAATTTGAATACGTTGTACATTGAGGGCATTGTTTTTTTTTTTTTCCTTATTTAAAGTTAAACTTTGAATCAAATTCTGACTTTTTTTGGATAAATATAACTTTATTTTACTTTGTTAATTAATTGATAAATAAATGAAAGGCAAAGTTGAAGTATTTTATGCATAAAACTAAATTTTTTACGTTGATTATGTTATGAGATGGATTATTATGCAAGTCTAATGTGTATAAAATTTTAATTGATTTATGTTTTAAGTGTTTTCTTTCTTTTTAATTAAGAGTTTAAATAAAAGTAAAATTTCATATAATCCTTTCAAGGGAAAAATACATAGTTATTTAGTTTACATAAAATTCTTACAAGGGAAAAATACATAGTTATTTAGTTTACATAAAATTTATTAGCATTTCTTTCATATAGAACAAAAGTAACAATTGAATTCTTATGCTTGAGCGATTATTGATCTATAATGAGTTCAATCATGCAGATCTAAATGAACGATTATAGATGGTTAAATTCCAGGATTTGAATTTATTCCTTGACTTGCCTGTTAACTATGGATTTATGCCCCCTACACATTATGGGTGATACTTTTCATTTTTAAAATGTTCTCTTCCTACTTCTTGCAGATGGTTATAGAACCAGAGACCCTAGAACAACGTGTTATGGAAGCAGCAAGGCCTATGGAAGCAAAAAGATTTTCACTTGAAATGGATACTGAACTAAATGAGGATGGAGAAAAAGACCAGAATAAATCCCCTGACAAACATGTCGGAGACAAGGTTGTATATGAATTATTCTTTAAGTTATGTAGGTCACTCGTGTACTAATCTTTCATTTTCACATTCATAGCGCAAACGTGATGCTTCGGACCCTAATGTAGATAGCGATACTACAGAAGATCAAGTAGTTCTTTGGCATGCCAATTTTGAGGAATTTATTCGTCGGCTTAGGCATAAGGTTTGCTTTACTTGTCTCTTCCATTTCATTCTAATTATATATTCTAGTGAAGAAGAATATTATATTTTTCCAATAATTTTTTTTTTTGCATTGCTGATGTTTGAAAATTTTAGTGAAAATCTTAATGGTTTTCTTGCTTATACTTTGTATAGACTCTTCATGATTGAGGTAAATATCTGTGATCTTAAAATTGTAAATGACTTGAAGATTACTGTCCTTTTCATCGTTTAAATAGGATCATTTATCTTTCTCGGCATTTTTCTCCACATAACATAATTTGTGGATAAGTTGGATTTAATGAGGAAATACACAGCATAGTACAAAAGCAGTCATGTGATGCATGCATGATTACTTTTCTTTATCCAGCGTAGGCTGGTGTAAAGTGGGTGCAAGTGCCAGCTTTTGAACTCTGGAGGTTTTTCTTCTTCTAGATGGTAAAGTAACATGGTCAAAATGTTCAAGAGTTTGTTTATATCCTGCAATATTTTCTGAAGGGCACTGGTTATGATGATCATTGTTCTGTTTATACAAATATATGCTTGCTTTCGTGTTTATATTCAAATGATGATTACTGTTCTGTTGCATATTAGGCTTGCATTGAGAATGTGAGAGCACGCATGGATGATGGAGCTGCCATTGTCTTAAGTGCAATGCTGGAGGCATCTAAAACTGAAGAGAAAAAAGTGAGAACAGCAAGTTCAGGTGATAAGAAGTCTTAGATGATTGCTTAATTGCTGTTGTTCATATTTAAACTAGTTGCATTGCCCACTCCTTGCATGGACTATTTATAGATCTTATTCTGTATTACTATTTTTTTTTTATCTTTATAAAATTTGAATTCTATGTTAATGAAT
Source organism: Manihot esculenta (assembly GCF_001659605.2). Classification (NCBI taxonomy): domain Eukaryota; kingdom Viridiplantae; phylum Streptophyta; class Magnoliopsida; order Malpighiales; family Euphorbiaceae; genus Manihot; species Manihot esculenta. The sequence continues at coordinate 2,345,725 of NC_035174.2, read as the reverse complement.
ATGTCCAAGAATATATATTTTAAAATTAAAAATATTATAATTTTTTTTAGTTACAAAATATTTTAGATCAATTCAGAGTAGAGGAGATAAATTAAAATTTAAAGGTTTCCATCTTAAATGGCCTAAGAGTAATAAATCATTGTTATTCTTCTGGTTTCATTTATATAGAACACTTCCATTAGATGCTAACTCTGTGCAACTCTGTATTATCTAAATAGAAAATTTTATTTGGTAGAATTAATGTTAGATTTTCATTTAAATTATATAAATACGATTTAAAGTTATATAGGCAATAAAAGTATTTCTTAATCAAAATTTTTAAGTAACTACTATCATACTCCTTAACTAGTCTTTAGGATGAAAAAACATCATATTTATGAATCCAATTTTTGTCTTATGAATAAACTGTATGTTGATCAGGCTATATAGCATGAGAAGAGAATTTTTTATAAAAAAGAAATGCTTATTTGATTGTATCTAATGCATTAAAAAACAAACTTGTAGAAAAATAATTTTTTGGCAAATGGAAACCAAATTGCCAAATGTTAAAATATTCTTAAGCCAATTGGCAGTTTATAATTAATCTCTATTAAACACATTATATTGAATTCTTGTTAAACAAATGTAAACTTATGGTGGATTTTTATATGGTCTTCTCCTTTCATAAATATTTGTGTGTGTGTGAATATGACTGGATTTATTTCCATATATATGGGTATGACAAAACAAATATCCAGTAAGATTGTTGGAAGAATTGACGAATATTTGCCTAGAGATGAATAAAAAAAGAATTGCATTGTAGTACGATGAGTTGACTTCATGTATTGGTACATAAGATGCTGGTTTCTATGTTGATTAAATGATTTGGTCAGTGCTGAGGCCCAAATTAGGAATCCTCTTAATCTTAATTCATCGTATTCCATCTAGCCAGAGCATTACTTTACTCTAAACAATATGAGGTTCAGATTGACAAAAAAACATTTAATCGGTGTTGTAGCTTTCTAACTGGAAGATGTCTTTCTCAGATTATCTGATAATTATCTATTATTAGAAGTGGAGGATGTTTTGTTAGTTGTGACTCACCTGGCAGTGTATTTTCTTCATCTTAGTTTATGTATATATATTGTTACAGATTGTTTTAGTGTTTTGTTTAAAGAAAAAGAAGAAGAAATCCTCTTCACTGCCCCTTTTTATGCAACTCCCCAGCTATTTGCCTGTGTCAATGTTGATAATAACAAACTTTTGCAGTTCCATTGTCGGTGAATTCCATTTATGAGGAGGTAATTAAGAGTGAAAAAGGTCGTAACATGACATTTGATCATGTCAGATCTGCCCTTGTGCAGTTGAGTTCTCCTCCACCTTTTGTGACGGTTATTGATGAATCATATAGTATAGGTACCTTTTATCCTTTTTCTTATTCCAGTTTTCTGCTTAAATTATGAAACTATGTTTCCTTCCAAGATAAGAGCTCCGTCTTTCATTTTGGCCTATACTTTGGTTTCTAGTTACACCATTGTACTTATTATGCAGATTTTAAGCATATTATTGAAGTAGCTCAGAGTGAAGAGGTCAGTTATGGGTTTTTCTTGAAATCTGAAACACTGGTATTTCATTTTCTGAAAGGATGTCTGGGTATGTTTTCTATGCTGCAGGTGGAGTCCATTGTCTTGAAAAGATTTGGCAGGGATGCTTATAGAATGTTTAGGTTACTGTCAAAGGCTGGTCGCCTACTTGAGACTGATAAGGTAATGAGTTAGACTAACCAACTTTGCTCTGGATCTCGGAAATATGCTATAGTTGACATGATGGGTTAGGTAAGTGCATCTGGGACTTCATATTTAAGCGAAAGGAGGCAGGTGTCTTAAGAAATTTGCAACTTGCCTCTGCTTGGGGTTGAATGACACCAATTATTCATCACAACGGGAAAAATTTTGCCACATTGAATTATCTGATATATGTGTAGCGTCTATTATTTCTTGGTGTAGGATGAAATCTTAACTAAGCAAAATCCCAATTTCACTTGATTTGCTTAAGCCATTATGCCCATTTACACGTGCAAGTTTTTTGTTTGGGGTTCTTTACTTTTTTGGTTTGTTTAGTAGTTCCTTTTATTTTCTATCTTCAGTGATATCTGTTTGGATGTTACTTTTGCTGTATGTTTACTCTAGCTTCTTGTGTAGATTTCAGATAAAATATTTGTTGAAAAGAAGGAAACAACTAAGATTCTTTATAAGCTGTGGCAGGATGACTACTTGCTTATGGAGGTAAACAAGTATTCTTTTTATATTTTTCAAGTGTATCTTGCTATGCGTAACTTGTGCATGTTCATTTTAGCTTTGGGTTTTCCTTTTCTTTTTTCTTTTTTTTTTTGCCTGTTTCTTCTGTCAAATCTCTTCCCTCGGGGTCACAAAGTACATAAAACAGGAACAGTATACTCTGTCAGAAAATGAGAATCTCAGTAGAACATATATTTTATTGAACCTGTCCTTTTTTTTCTTGCCTGTTTCTTCTGTCAAATCCTGGGGGTCTCAAAGTACATAAAACAGGAACATTATACTGTGTTAGAAAATGAGAGTAGAACATATATTTTATTGAGCCTGTCCTTATTATTGTTATTATTCATTATCTCCATACTAAATTAAAGATTGTTGATAATTAGCTTTCAGCTAAGAGGGTGCTACAGATAATGGTCTTTCACTTATTTACGATGTTATTTAATTATCCGTGCAGAAATTAGTTGTGGGGACAGCAACTTTCTTGTTGTGGAAGGTAAATAAACATGTCTTGTGGGAACATGTACTGGATGAGATGTTCCATGCTGCCTTAAATTTGAGCCTTCGAGTTGCTTATGAGTTAGAACAGCAAAAGGAGGTCTGGACAACTAATCTTGTTGGGTCTTTTCTTTTTTGATCTCTCACTACTCTCTATTATATGTGTTTGCCCTTTTTCTTTGGATTGGATTATGTTGTAGCTTATCACTGATACTGTGCTTTTTAAATAAAATCGGTGCAACAATTGGTTTTATTTGGCTACCATAATGTAATATTTTCAGCTAGTGATGATATTTGTGAACTCGTTTCAGATTGTAAATTTGCCAACTGATAGACGCGAGGGGCCGATGAAAGAGAAATACGAAAAACTTAAAAAAATGAGGGTTCTGATGGAGTCCTCACAGATGAAGCTTGATGATGCTATTATGCTTTTCCATGACTTCTGAAGTGCATCCGATGACTGTAATATCACCATCTTTATCAATAATTTTTTGTTTAATATTAAATTTTATATCAATTCCATTGAATTTTGTCTTCGGATTTGGCTTCTTTGTGGTTACTTGGCATATAGGGAAATTGGGTTGGTTTTATAATCATCAATCTCTAAAATGGATTTAAAATTTGGTTCCTCATTAGCGAACATAAACATATCTCACCATTATTTATGGAGGCAAAAAAATATGTTTATTTCCCATATTGTCTCTACCTATTATATAATGTGAAGTTTTTTATTAGCATAATTTTTTATATTTAACTTTTTAAAGTTTAGCAAAATATTTCTATTTTATTAATGTAGAAAATAAACTTTATTATAAAGATTATGAAGTATGAGTAATATGTGAATAAAAAGTGTTGGATCTACAAATCACTTTTTTTAAAAGAGAATTATTATTTAGTTTTTATGAGAAATTAATGTATTAAAACATAACTGGTATTTTAAAAAGTCTACTATTTAGTTTTTTTGTTGTAGCCGTCAAGTATTTTATTATTTAATTTTTATAATTTTAAAAAATTTATTAATTAATCTCTTAAACTTTTAAAAAATCTACTAATTAGTCTTTAAGGAATTAATTAATAAAATTTTTAAAACTATATGGATTAAATAATAAAATATTTAATAGCTATAATTAATAGAGAGATTAATTAGTAAATTTTAAAATATAGGATGATTTAATGTATTTTTTAAAATTAATGGATTAATTAGTAAATTTTTTTATATTATAAGGATTAAATAGTAATTTTTTTTAAAAAAATTATTTTATTAAACACAATTTAATGTTTATTCTACACTTATATCCTTCATTGGTTGATTGTGGGTTGCATTATGGTGATATATTTGCCGGCATTCTGTTTAGTACAAGCTGGCTCGAGTCTTTCATTAAATGGAGCAAATATGTAAATTTCTATAGTTTAAGGCCTCTTAGGAGTGCCCCTGCAGATTTGACACGAACCAACACATTATTAACATAAAGATTAAGAATATCTTTCTTATTATAGGTTTTTTAGAAGACGAATTTCTAGAAAGTGCAAGCATTAAATTTCTTGTATTGATCTGGTAATACATATTCAAGAAATCACTGTTACATGGATATTTGTTATTTATCAGTCTTTTCTGTCTTCTAAAATGGGCTATGTAAACTCCGGTAATATTTGGAAAAAAGATTCCAAAATTCTGTTCAACACCATCTGGCTTGTGATTTTCTTTAAAAGGGTGAATATGTATGTTTTTAAAGGAGTTCCAGACTTGCAGGAGTGCCTTTTGCTTTCCTGATATGATTCATCACATTACTAACATGCGCCTAAGTGCAGTCTAGTATTCTTTCTTCTCTCATTCTTGGTTCTTCTTTCGCTGGAAGCTTGGTCTTCCTTCGCCTGTTGTCCAATCGGTTTTCCCCTGCCCGGTATCTCTCGGTTTTCCCCTGTGATAACCCGTGGAACTTAGTCTTGAAATGTGTGAATGGATAGCCAAAGAGCATATTCCCATAGCCTTTGTTTGTGGCTTTTTCGATCTGTGGTGGACCCTCGATCTCAATGCTAATGTGATCTTCAAAGTTTTTACCTATTTCTTACGGTGTTTCCGGTGCAACCAGATGGCATTTGAATTTGGATTTCTTTGGGGTTTTGTTGGTTCTTGATGATCTGAAATCCAGAGAAATAGGGTTGTTCTGTAAAATTTAGAAAAATCTTAAACCTAGAAGAGAGTATTTCTCCTTTTATAGGTTTTCTTTTGTCTGCTAGTGACGTGCCAATAGAACGAGTATCAGTAGACCACCTGTCCCTGCCACGCTGATACGGACGTGCGAGGGAATCAAATCTCTGCTCCATGCGTAACGGCCTCTGATTCTCTCAGGACGCAGGTAGGCGGGTCTACAAGATAGATGGATGGATCCTCTTTCGGGTTCGGGGCTGGACCGATGAGTAGGGACAAAGCAGGGCCTAAATGGAATCGACCCAAGGTGCAGGGAAGACGAGGCCGGCCTGGTAAAGAGAACCAGATAAACCCGGTTGTGAGGCTTAATGGACTGGACCCAGCTGGCGTGAGTGACTTGAATATTTTTGAGCAATGGACTATTTTCATGGGTCTGATCCTAGACGGAGATGAGGTGAACTCCGAGGTCATCAGTTCTATATGTGCCCTCTTCATCTTCTTGTACTTTAGTGAGTTTTTATGGCTTTTTGTCATTGTTAAAGGAACTTCAACCGGTGATTCCATCGTCTTTCTTGATGGTGACGATCCATAAATTTAACGTAAATAATTTTGTGCTATCAGATCGGATATAAAAACGAGATTGCCTCTTGAATTTTGATATTTATTAGTCAATTGTCCGACTACCAATTATTAATAAACTATTTTAAAAGTATGCCAAAAAAAAATCTTATTTTATTTGATGGGTGTGCTGCAGGTGTATCCTGTACGATCACGGGTATATATGCCTCAACTAAACCAAGCTGAATGATCATTTTTTTTAATTTCTCTAAAACACTAATTTGCAGCTTTGATAACTTAACCTCTCCAAATGCAATACTTAGTTCATTTACCTCTATTTACTACCCGACTTCGATCTCTTGATTTTCCCTTGAATCAGACCTCTTGAGTAGTGTCATGATTGCACAGCCTTGAGATCTCAATATCATCTCTTTACCCCTTAATCTTTTCTTTTACTATATTAAATGAAACTGAATAATTAATCAATTCAGAGAATAAAAAATTTATTAAAATTTTATTTTCACCTCCGTTACAATTCTTTCTTATATTCATAATTCAAAAAAATTTTAAATGAAATTAATTTATCATGAACCCAAAACACAAGTATGTTTAATTTAAATTTTTTAATAATTATAATAACTTACTTGTGAATTGGATTCCAATAAACTGATTATATATATATATTTTCATGTATGGAGAGGTAATGAACAAAAGAATTCAATCATTTTATCTTGCAAAAAAAAACGATGAAAAAGAAATATAAATGAAGCTAAATAAAATGTCATTTTATGCTAACTTATTTTTTTATAAAATATATATTTTAAATTATATATATAAAAAAAATTTTTAAATGAATTCGATTCATCATGGTCTAGAATCTAAATGCATAAAAAGGCATTTTATGTAATTTTTTTTATTGAGAGACTTACTTATCTATATTTTAAAATTAATAATAGACGGATCCGAAAAATATTATATATATATATATATTTTAATTAGTGGCAGCATTGGAATTATATTGGTGATAATTAGCTTCTTTCATTTTTTTTCAACAATAAAATTGTGTGAGATTAAAAACTGTCACGAAGGGAAGGATCCATACGCGAAATCAAGGGCTCTAATATTGTTGAAGCTGGTCGTCTTTGCTCTAGTTTTAGGTATATTTATATTTTCATATTATTTTTAAACTCCAAAATAACTTTGATTTTGAAAGTTAAATTAGAGTCAGAATTGTTGGATTCTATATTTTCAAATTCTAACTTGAATATATGAGATTTCGGTTCACAGAATAATAATTCTAATTTTAGCTTAATACTATACAAAATAATTTTCAAAATTTTAACAATGGAGAAATTAAATAAAAGAAAGCAATTTACGAATGAAAAAAAAAATCAAAATGAGTCATTGTTTTTTTATTAATATTTATATTTTTAGCTAAATAAATTATGAACTTTCTATTTAAAGTCTTATCTAATAAATTATTATTTTTATAAATTTTAAACATTAAAAATTATACTTACTATTTAATTTATTTTTATTTTAATAAATTTTAATATTTAAATTGTAACAGTAATATTTTATTATAAAAATAGCATTTTTATTAAATCAAGGGTTATTTACACTTTAAAAATAAGATTTAAAATTTTATTTGAAAAAAATAAATAAGCTTATTTATATTTTAATTAAAAAAAAATCGGACTTATTTATTTTAACTTACACATGTGCTCTCATTCCAGTTAAGGAAAAACAAAAGGGTTTCCTATTAAGCAGAAGATAAAGTGATAAGCCTGGCATGGCGAAGCTCTATTGGCTGAACTATTTGGAATAATATTTTGAAGGCATCCCTATATGGTAACCCAAGCTGGCAAAGATAAGCGGCAGAAAGGTACATAGAAGTGTAACCTACAAAGTTCAATAATAGATAGAGAATTTTACTATTTAATTTTTTATATTATAAAAAAAATTAATAATTAATTATATTATTAATTAATATATACCCATTTTGGTTCTCTTTCCTTTACATCAACAAACCTATATTAGCAAATCAATGAGTTCTTAGCTTGTTCTTGTGTGTGTGAGGGGAGAAATGCTTTTTAACTTGACCTTCACCGGTGTTTTCCTCTACTTGCTCTTTCGACTATTGATTTCCTTCTGGATTTCACCTGCTAGGACTTATACAAAGCTTAAGAGGAATGGGTTTGGAGGTCCAACCCCAAAGTTCCCTCTAGGGAATATTGAAGAGATGAAAAAGATCAGTGCAAGTAGTGTTGCCAAAGTTTCTTCAGGATCCTTAGCAGTCTCCAACGATATTCACTCTGCTGTTTTTCCTTACTTTGCTCAATGGCAGAAGTCTCATGGTATGTGTATATGTTAACTGCTAATTGCTCAACTGATTAGAATTTAATGATAATCAAGAGTCTTTATGTGTGTTGCAGGGAAGGTGTTCGTATACTGGTTAGGTACAGAGCCATTTTTATACATAGCAGAGCCTGAGTTCCTGAGAAGGATGTCTAAAGGTGTGTTGGGCAAAAGCTGGGGAAAGCCCAGTGTGTTTAAACATGATCGGAAACCTATGTTTGGTAATGGTTTGCTTATGTTAGAAGGTGATGACTGGATTCATCATCGCCGTATTATCACTCCTGCATTCTCTCCGGCCAACCTGCAGGTTAACTCTCTCTCTCTCTCTCTCTAATAATATTGGAAAAATCCTCAGATTTTTACATTCAAAGGTTTCAATTTATCTTATCCGTTCACTGTAACACTCCTTAATGTGATGAGAAATCATTACCGGAATACATCCTTATACTCTTGTTACTCTTCCATATTAAATTATTGAACACTCAAATTAAATTATAATTTATTAAACATTTAAATTTATATTAAAATTATAATAATTAAATGATTTTAATTTAATTAAATTATAATATAGTAATATTAGAATTTTAATTTAAGTGTTTAATAAAATAAAATGAAGGTGTAAGTATGTATTTAATCGAAATTATTCATATATTACAAATACTCTTATTTTTACATGCAAAATTTGGTGATGGGTGAAAACAGTTGTTAATTTTAATATAATTGCATAATTAAATTCAAAGAATGAAAATGCTTAGAATTTTCATATAAAGGTTACGTCAAATATTAGTGAAGAATGCATAATAGGTGGTAGAAGTTAATTAAGATTTTGTTCTGGCAAAGTTAAAAAGTTGGTGGGTACAAATTCTATAGATCAGGCAGTGGCTACTTTGTGTTTTAAAGTCACGAATCGTAATCTTTGATACTCCAAAGTGTAAAGTATATGTATAAACTGTACAACTTCAGCATTAAAGCTTTTACTTTAATGAGATATAACCTATATATAAGAAAATTGTTAGATAATTATGCTATCAACCTAATACGTTCTGTTGCTTGACCTACAAATAGGCTATGGCAAGCTCAATGGTGGAGTCTACCACTAAGATGCTTGACAAGTGGACAAGCCTCCTAAATTGTGGCTGCCTAGAAATTGACGTCGAGAGAGAAATCATTTTAACAGCCGGAGAAATCATCGCCAAGACAAGTTTTGGGATGGACTACGCAAATTGGAGACAAGTGTTGGAGAAATTAAGGGCCCTGCAGATCACTCTGTTCAAGACTAATCGTTATGTGGGGGTGCCATTCAGTACAATCTTGTTTCCCAGACAAACCCTAGAAGCTAAAAAACTTGGAAAAGATATAGATTACCTTCTTTTTTCGATTATAGAAGATCGTCGAAATTCCAATGCAGGGTATCATCAAAACAACTTGTTAGGGTTATTGCTACAAGAAAATCACGAGGAGAGGAGGAAGACATTAACCACAAGGGAGCTAGTCGACGAGTGCAAGACTTTCTTCTTTGGTGGCCACGAGACCTCTGCGCTCGCATTGGCATGGACAATGCTGGTTTTGGCTGTACATCCAGAGTGGCAAAACCAATTGAGAGAGGAAATTACACAAGTTACTGGGAATAAAGAGATCGTTTTCTCCAGGCTTGCAAAGCTCAACAAGGTACATACTTGCTGAGCTTAATACAGTTGATTTTGCAGTAGACATGAAAATAATTGAAGTGGGTATCATTGCTACATTGTCAATTTCGAATGTGGATACTAACCATGCGAATTATTTATGCTGGTGCAGATGGGGTGGGTGTTGAACGAAGTTTTGAGGCTCTACTCTCCAGCACCAAATGCACAAAGGCAAACCAGAGAAGACATTACTGTAAATAACCTCACCATCCCAAAGGGAACCAACGTTTGGATTGATGTTGTGAGCATGCACCATGATCCTAATTTATGGGGAGAAGATGTGAACGAATTTAAACCAGAGAGGTTCGAGAATGACTTGTATGGTGGATGCAAACACAAGATGGGGTATTTGCCTTTTGGGTTTGGAGGGAGAATGTGTATAGGTAGGAATTTATCGATGATGGAGTATAAGATTGTTCTATCCTTAATGCTCACTAGATTTTCTTTCTCCCTCTCTCCGAATTATTCTCATTCTCCTCGTATTATGCTCTCACTTAGACCAAGTCTTGGGATCCCTCTCATTGTTCGACCCCTGTAGCTAACTAGGTTTCTAGCCTGAAAATGGCTTGATCTTCATGCATAGTGTTTCAGCCATCAAGGGCTTGTGTAGTATGGAAAATAATATATAGAAAGCATGTTTGTCTTTTAGTCTCCTAAATCATTCAACAAGGATCATGTTTGTCAGCAAAATTTGCTTTCTAATAGTTTAGCCTATTTGTTTCCAATCAAACCTGTATTATAGGTTTTTATTTCCCATTAAAATATGTTTTTTCTTTTAATCATAATACGGTTAGGTAATTAGAAGTATATATTTTTTTATTTATTATATAAGATGCATACGAAAATATAAAGTAATCGACGTTAAACTAGAATAATTTGTTTTCTTTTTGTAAAATATATATTATGGATTAATTATAAATTATCGATCATAATATAAATTATAAAATATTAATGAGTTTTAATTCATTGATAGTGGAGTTGTTTAAGTCTCAAGTTAGAGTTTTAGTCAAATCCAATTACAAAAAAAAAAAAATAATTATAAACTATGAGATCATATTACTATTTAATTAAAGAAATAGAACATCAATAGAAAATATTAAATTGTAAATTTGTAGTTTATTTGTTAATTTTACGAATATTATTATTATTTTATTTACTAATATATGATATTCATTTATATATTTATATATTATAATAAAATAATATTTTTAATACTTAATTATGGACTAAAATTTTAGAAAGTCCATGAAAAATAAAGTTTAAAACACTTTAAATTTCAAAAAGATTCATAAGTTCTTTTATTGAAACAGACAAATTACTTAAAGAAAAAGTAATTTTCTATTTTTAGTTTTTTTTTTAAATCATTAAATTAACAAGTTGTTTGTATATGTCAATTTTTAAAAAAAATTAATTCAAATTTATTGCATCTTGACCTAGGGTGAATATGAATGTAATTTTTCTTCCATAAAATGTTAAAGTGAATTACGTATTTAGATGGGGTTGATTGAAGGCAAATTTGTGTGCTTCATATAGATTTAGATGAAAATTCAGTTCCTTATCGTTTTAGTCGTTGATGATGATGAAACTATGGCACAGAGAAAAGGAAGCAGTCAAATAACTGTTCTTGAAAGGTTTTGATGTGAGTTCTATTGACTTCTGTACTCATGTGCGCCTTATTTTTGTTGACTTATTTCTGTACACAAAGCTTTTCATTTTTGCTGATAAAAGTAGTAAATTCTATCGACTTATTTTTGTTGGCATGCTCTGCTACAGTTGCAGTAGGCTCTTGGATTTTGAACAATTTGTTGGGCATATCAGTCATCTGCGCCTTCCAAACATCGAAGTATGCGCAATGCCACTTGCATGCTTTTTCGTATGACATATTCTGGGTGTTCCCAGAGACATTTTGGTGCCAACGTCATGGTACCAATGGAAACACAACAAACATCAAATCCTGCCCACACAGTGGCTAATTGTTCGAGTCATCCTGAGCAACAGATAAATATGGTTTCATATGCTCGGAGCGTTACCCATTCACTATTTTAAGAAAATATGCGGTCTGTAATTAGTTACCCCTTTTCCCTTTCTCTTTGTTACACTAACTAATAGGTAAAAATCATCTAGTATCCCTTGCATATTTATGCCAAAAACTAATGAATTAAAATAAGGTTATTTAACTATTAATTAAAAACACATCTAATCATTTCAAACTTGAAATAATCCTCCCTCGCCAGGCTAAACCTCCCAAAACAGAACTCGGGAAGAAGAGAACGGAAAATAATATGGGCAGATTGCAAGACAGGAATCACGCAAGGTCTCAAAGTGAGGGAATTAAAGCAATGGCTAGACAAGTTGTGCACTGTCTAGCAAGTATTTGCGCAGCAACCAATCAAATGTCTTCCATATTAGTGCATACTGCATAGGAAGTACACAGACTGCTCCATTCAACACATTTCACACACAACGAGAGAGCACTAAAAAATTATAATTGTGGCGAGTGAAATTAAAAGGACACCTTTTCTTCCAATTAAAAGAACGTTCTTAGCAAAATCTTCAGTGTCTAATCTAAAATAACATAGCAAAGGCTACTAACTACTGACTGAAAGATGAAAGTATTGACTTCAAAATAGCAATTCTCACTTCCAAGATAGCAAATTCTCACTTCTTCTTCTCACCACCTCCAGCAGCCCTGAAAGATTACCACAGCAAAGAAGAAATTTTGACCAGACAGTTAAAACCCAAAAACAAGAACAGCATGCTAGTCTCAAATGCATTGACAGGTGTCCTCAAAGACTAAAACACAAAAGAAAAAAGAGAAACAACATATACTCGCAACATACCTCATCTTGCGGAGAACATTGGACATCTCCTCTCGCTTCTTCTTGGCCCTCTTATGTGTTCCCAACTTTCTCTTAGCCACCTTCAAGGCACGTTTGTCCTTACCAACTTTCAGAAGCTCAGTGATCCTCTTCTCATATGGTGCAAAACCAGCAACTTCCCTGATCAAACTCCTCACAAAGTGAACCCTTTTGCTAGTTTTCTGAACAGGAAAATAATTTATAATATCAGCGTTTGTATGCTCACACAACACATAATCCAATATAATTTCATTGAGGAAACCATTTATCTGGTCATTATGCATCAAACAGAAAGGAACTTTGTATTATTTTTCTTTGTGGTGAAATACCTCTAGAATCCGGTCTAAATAATGCCTATTTCCTTTAAATAAGATGCAAAAATGTAAAAAGGATGATGTAGACTAAATAAATTTGGCCAATGAAAAACAACTTACTCCTTTGCGATCAGAAGGTCGTGGAGCTAATTCTTTTTTGGTTACTACGTGGCCTTTATTTAACCCCACAAAGAGGCCTGTATTTGGAGCCATCACCTACAAGAACAATGTAACACCATCACTCAAGCACTCAACCAAACCAATCACAGACATCAAAAGGTAAATTTAATAACTCAAAATCAAAATGCTAAATCACATAATACAACAGATCATTTTACTTTTAACTACAGGACCAACCCAAAAACTCGACCACAATTATTAACATTTCCACAGCTCCATTTCTCAGGAGAAATACAATTGTCTCCGTCTATCACTTATTACTTGAAATGAAGAACTATACTTGTTAACAATGGAGTTCTCACTCCCATTAAATATATTGATGAGCCAGCTCATCGAACAATCAGAGTACAGAATAATATGTTCTTCGTAATACAAGAAGGCAAACTACTATAACACCCTTTATCGGATTTAAAAACTTGAGAACGAACTCCGATCCCAATTGAAAATCTTAACCACAACATTATAAGCAACCAGAGTTGAAAGGCAGACCAATGAGCTTATATCAAGAACCAAAAAACGAAAAGTAGCAATTGAAAACTACAACAAAGTGAACACTTCAATCATGCGATCCAAACCGTACACAACAGGGAAAAAAACATTTGGGCATAAAAAAGTTGAAGATATATGGCTTTTAATATTTCCTCCAGATATTAAGGCATCACGAAACTATCACTCTTATAACTTCTCATTGATTTTTGATTTGAAAATTCTAAAACATGAAATTTCATTTCTATAATTCAAGTTTCTCAATAACCACAAACAGAAGTTATTATGTACGCAAGAAAGATTTTTGCCTTACCTCTGGACGAATAGCAGTAACAAGGATCTGAGGCGAGTTCTAACGCATAAATTAGGGTTTGGGGTTTGCTGTTCCTTATATATGCAGCGTGTTGCCACGAAATTTAGGGCAATTCTGTCACGTCCTGCCCGCCACCTAAACGCTGTCGCTTTAAAGCCAGCGTTAAAGCGGCGGCGTTTAGCTAATTGGCCTTTGGCAATTTACACGTATGAACGCGATTATCCTTTAAAAATTGACCCGTTCTAAACTTTGAAAAATTAGTTAACCACTTAATCTCAAAAACATATGTAAAAATATATCTAAATTTTTAAAAAACTTATTAATTACTATCATGTTAGTTTTCATCCGGTTAACAATTTAAATCTCATAAAATAAAATTTGGTCTTTTTTTTTTAATTGAAATAAAATTTAGTCGTTAAAATATTAAATTGAATTTATATAAATTAATAATAAATTATAATATAAATTTTTAAAAAAATAAAACTATTAATTATATTAATAAAATTATATTGTCACAAACATAAAAACGATTATATTAATAAATTCTTTATGGTATGAGTAGCATTATAGCTTTTACTAAATGAATAGAATTATTGAAATCACGTGGTCATAGGCTTTGCGGTCTCTGATTTCAAATGCTATGAGAAAATCATCTCAACCAAATTTGATATTTTTTTTCTTCAATATCAGCCGCAAGTCATAGAAAATCTTAACATGATCCAATTTTCCACGTAAATAGTAAAAAATAATCAATTTTTTGTATTGAAATTTTACTGTAAACACAATATCATCATCTATAATAAACTTTTTTCACCTGTTTTAAAAGTTATCGAATGTCCAAACAAATTTTAACTCTCATAGAGGTCAGTGACATAATTGAAGTAGTTTTTATATCATACTCTTTATAGTAGCAAATAAAATTTTCGATCAATTTAACCAAAGTTGTTTTATAATAACCAGAAGAGAGATTTTTAATCAAAATCCAAAAATTAAAATGAGTTAGAGAGATATAAAAATAATTTTTTTATTATCTTATATCTTCCTCCAAACAAGTGAGAATCGATGGCCTACATTCCCTATATTTTCAAAATCAGCATTATTAAAATAATTTTTAAATAAATAATATTTATAAAATTCTATTTAAATAATAAAATAATCTTTAAATAAATATTTTTATTATAATAATGTTACTTTCTATTAATATCAGTATTCACTTTTTATTGCAACTTTTATATAATATTATAAGTAGTAATAAAATTTAAAATGTAAAAAATAAAATTTTATAATTTAAAATATATAATATTTCATTTTATTTATAATATTATAATAAAAAATAAAATTTTTTAACTATAAAACGTATATACATGATTTGTAATAAAGAGATTTACTATTTAATTTTTGGATATAGTCATTATTAATAATTAATAATTAAAATTAATTGAATCAACAATTAATAAAATTTTATAAAATTTTAAAATTTTTTAATATATATTTTAAATTTAATAAATTAATTAATAAATTTTCTTTATAATATTAGATTAAATAACAATTAAAAAAAAATCAGTGACAAGTATCCAACACTTAATAATTTTAGATTTTTTATGCTACATATATTGGACTTCCTGAAAAAATAAAATATTAGTTTCGATTTATTTATAGAAAATAACTTACATTTTGATAAATATTTTTTTTAAAAATATTTTTTATTGAAATAATTTATTTTTTATTATTTATTTTTATTTAAAAAATTAAATTTATTAATAAATTTATATATAAAAATATTAATAAAAATTTCAAATGTATAAAATAATTATTTTTTAAAAAAATTATTTTTTAAAAAATAATTTATTTTTTAATTAAAAAATATTTATCACAAATTAAATTTTCTAAATATTTCAAATATTAAAAAATATAAAAATACTTGTCTCAAAATATTTTTGAATAATCAGAGCCTTAGAGATGTATATGTAGCGATTATCTTGGCTACATATTTAAATATAATTGGAGTTATTTTATAACTAAAGTCTACATTAATATTTTTCATTTTTTTAATTGACACTCATTATTAATAAAAGGGGATTGAATATAAATCAATACATAATTGGGCACTTTTCAGTGAGGCTTACTCTAAATAAGTAATTTATGAACATATGTGAAACAAATATGCATCAAAAGGAGGATTTTTTTTTTTTATAAGAAGTTACTAATATGTGCAATAACACTTTTCTGTTTTTTTAATAAATGAGGTCATTCCTAATAACTTTATTATTAATATTTATAAATATATTTATTCGAATATAAGTGATCAAACAATAATATTATATTTTGTGACTTCTGTCTTTGCTGCAAAATGACGGATTTTTCGTGCACATTGGCAGGGCAAAAATATTCAATGGATCCATACACAAAAATACGTGGTAAAAAAATTAATTTAAGAATTTTCCGATGACAATGTTATTGCCAAATAGTTCATCTCCATAAATGATAGAACTTCACTGAGTGGGTAGATTGCAACTGTGATAGCAAAACGGTAAGACTTCAACGATCTTGCTTCTTATGACAAGATAAAATTAGGATTGAAGGGACTGAATTGGGAAATTATAGGAAGGGATAATAATAAAATTTATATAAAAATTTCAAAGAACAAGATTCGAGAGTAGCAAACAGGGCTACGAAACAGAAAAATCACAGCAACAACAGTACACAAACAACTGGGTATAAAACTGCGTTTTTGAGAAATACGATAGCCAATACTCAAATAAATTAGTAATAGGATCGGATCGCACTGAAGTTCCAAGATCCTCCTCCTAAGATGTAGATTGAGGGGAAGAAGATGGTTTCTTGAGGGAACAAGAAGACTTGAAGGCCTCAATCTGCGATTGACATTTGACGTAGTCACCCTTGTTCTCCTCCAAGCATTTCTTTAGAGCCTCGACATCACACGGTGACATTACCTTTTTTCCACTGCTACTCTCTGCCTTCTCATCCATCTTCTTCGACTCCAATCCTCTGTTCCTTGCTAAGAATCTGCAAAACAATGGCGGCGGTTTTCGGAATCCGCTGTTGCCTTTGTATTGTGCCCTTTTTCTACCTTTTGTTTTAACGCGCAGCGAGAATTGACTGAACCTTGTTCAACGCACTGTGACGTTAGCGCAACTTTTTTCTTTGTTTTTTTTTCTGTCATAAGATAATTGGAATTCATTAATCAAAGCTCGAGTCCAATAATTCAGCAAAAAAGTACAAGGCTCAAAGACTGCTGAGGCCCAAGAAAACTAGGATGCAAATACGTACATGATCAAGGTCCAACAACTAATCTAACATGAACTTAATATTATGTAAAAAAATGTTTAACAATTTCTATATAATATCGAATTTACAATAGCCACATCTTTTCCTTATTTTTCTGCGAAGATGTTTTTCCAATGAATAATTTATTTTTAGTTATTAAATGAATAAAATGCAAGAAAAGAGAAAGGATGAAGAAGAAAATGTTACAAGTATCCATCTGAAATAGAGAAGTCGTATTCATACAAATTATGAAAAATATAGTGCGACTATTGAAAATAAATAGTATACCGTGATTATAGAAAGCACGAGTTACTAAACGTGATTAAAGAAAATGAACGAATAAAGTATAATTACGGACTAAGTACAGGAGAAAGTAAAGAAAACATATAAAGTTACCTATCACAAAAACACATAATTGAGTGATGACGAAGTAAGGCACGCATTTCTGGTAGCATCTATTTCACATTCTGATCTTTTTCATTTGCATTATAAGTAGATATTGTTTTAAGCTTTCGCCATGGCCAAGATATACGCCCTCTCTGTGGCGGCTATGCTCCCTGTTCTCTTCTACTTGTATTCGTCTCCTTAGCTCCTCAATTCGATCATGGAATCCTGCAGCCCAACTGTCTACCGGCTGCTGTGATTTCTCTGTCGCTACTTGGCAACCATTGTATCAAGTTCATAGAATTTTTATGAATCAAAACTGTAATTTTTTAATATTGGATTTTCAAAGAAATAATATTTAAATAAATTAATATAAATTAGTGAAAATATAAGAACCGAGATAATTTGTTATAATTTTTTTTCTATATATTTATTTTGGAGAGTGTCATATGAGACATGTTGATATTCTCTCCTGCCACAAATCTATTTGCTTCTAAGACTCTTTAGGGAGTGATTAATTGGCCACCAGTCAGAGCTGTATCCAATTGGCTACTATAAGCCTATGAAATTCATGAACTGAACTTTCAATCTTTATAAATCGTCCCCTGTGAGAATTATTATAATAATGGAATTCCGAAAAAATAATATTTGAATAAATTAATATAAATTAGTGAAAATATAAAAACCGAGATAATTTATTATAATTTTTTTCTATATATTTATTTTGGGGAGTGTCATATGAGACATGTTGATATTCTCTTCTCCCACAAATCTATTTACTTCTAAGACTGTTTAGGGAGTGATTAATTGGCCACCAGTCAGAACTGTACCCAATTGGCTACGGTAAACCTATGAAATTCCTGAACTGAACTTTCAATCTTTAAAAATCGTCCCCTGTGAGAATTATTATAATAATGGTGTCGATAATAATATAATTACTATTTTGTTTTTAAAATAAAATAAGCGGTACGTTCATAAATTATCATATTCAATTATTTATCTGATAATTCTTGTGAGACTTATAAATATATACGACTTGTTAGTTTTGCTATTCGCTTTTATAATCTCGACCAACATGATTTCTTGTTATTACTGATTTTTAGGTGATTTTTCAAGTTTACTATTTTCAAATGAAATGCCGCACAGTTTCAAGTAAATACTAAAATCTGAAACCGTGATGCAAATTCAGATAAGAAGGCATTGCAGTTGATCGACAAAATGCCTAGACTCTCCCAGCGATCTCCTCAGCTGAGTGATTTCAAGCAGTAAATTCTTCATTAATCTATATACTATTGAGGACTGATAAGGCGACACATAGATATCAGGACAATGGAGAACGTTATATAGAAATAATCTTTTCTAAACTCAGTTGCCCACAGACAGAATGTCTGATGGTACACAGTGACATCCAGGTAAAGTTTATTTGTATTCTTAATTCAAGCCAAAACTTTATTAAAAATATTCAGTTTCATTATCCATTGCAAATTGGACACCATAAGCATTTACAGGGAGCATGTATGAATCAAAAAACTGAATGCCCCAATCAAAAGACAGCCATGTTACACAAGCTCTACTGTGGTCAATGCTTTAGAAATATATAAGCAGTGCAAGAGGTTATCAGAAGTGTTTCCTAACCATCCAAATGCTTATTTCAATACGTTTTGAACTTGGCAATGATTTTAAAAAGAATTCTCAAGAATCAGAAATATAATTGAGGCGTCTTTGCAGCATACTATCCACACCATTTCTCATGGTAAATAACTAAACAATATTTGCTTTATGTTTTTGCCTCTATTCAATCTGATGAAATAGTTCTTGTTCTTTCTTCACATTCACATGTGTTTGTGTGGTAAGACCATAGGTTAATTCGCAATATATTTCACATTTCAACATTTATAACATTATGCAAACCCAAGCAGCAAATTCTAAATTTGGTGTTTAGGTTTTCAGAATTACTGTTTAAAGCATGTATCAGTTGAATTAGAAGCGTAGCAACAAATATGCTGACATCTTTGTGAGGGGGAGGGGGGACAAAGTAACGAGCAAACCTGCTCCAAAATTTAGAGTTGAATATTTTAAAATCACGCATACCAGACTAGCAACCTTTTCTTCACATTCATTACTATCTTATTTACTACTAGCAGTAGTACTAGCAGAAGTGGCAGTAGGGCTGCTCCTGAAATCTCCACTGATTGCTCAACCACCTATCTGCAACCCCCGCTCTGCGATCTGCGACAAAGCCACCCTCTTTTGCTAAGTGTTCCCTTTCAACTTGTCTTGCACTGGCCTAAGAAATATCATTTTCTCCTTCCGCCTCCTTTGTCTCAAAGTCCCACTTTTCAATTCTCTCAATGGTAACTTACATTTCTGTTTCAAGTTCTTGTCTCGAGGGTTCCTGATTGATTGTATTTGCAAATTCATCTTTCCGTTCTTTAAAAGAGATCTCAAATGCACGAAATTGTTCTCGAAGAGAGTCCCTTTCTCACGAGGTTCCATTGAGGCATTGCCAGCTGCTTTGAGATCGGCGTTGTGGTCCAGTGCCTCGTCCCTCTTCTGCTGGACAACAAGAACTAGTTGAGTGAAGCGCAATGTTCGAAACCTACCAGTCGAAAGGAAGATGAAGGGAAAAAGATGCGGTGAGGTCACCAGCAAATATTGTTAATTATGACCTTCTGGCGGGCGCCATAATTCTGTTGTTCTGTTTATGCGTGAATTGTGGATTTGGACACCAATCCCTCACCGTACTCCCTAATTCAATCGAAGCATAGGCCCAGTTCTACCCCAGCATAATAATACAGTCTTTAGTTCAATTTTATCTTATAAAATTAAGTATAATTTAATTAAATTCTAAATAAAATATAAATTTTATTATTTAGTATGATATAATTTAAAATATAAAATTAATTAAATTCCACATTATTCATATTTTCATTTTTCAAATTACTCTTAAAAATAAAATAAGAAAGTTATACTCTACCAAAAAATTTTATATTTAATAAATTTATAATACTAATAAAAATTTCAACTCATTAAAAATATATTAATAAATTTTTATGATTTGAAGATTTACATAATAAAATAAATAAGAGAAATAAGTTTAGATATTATAAAATTAGAAAAATAAATAAAATATATTATATAATTGTCTATATATAATAATAGTAGATAAATAGAAAAATAATTTTATAGTTTTCACTTGTATTATTAATAAAATATGAAGAATAAATTATTGAGAGAAAATTATTTGAAAAAAATATTTTAACCTAAAAAAATATTATTGTGTAAATTTCATAAAATTATTTTAAATTCTATTAAATTTGATAAAAATTAATTTTAATTATAACAAATTCTATTTAATTGAATTTTTAAAATTAATTTTTTATTTTTATTTAAATCAAATACATAAAATATAAAATTTAATTAAATTCTACGGAAATAGTCTCTTCCCTGTTCATTATGACAATTGACAATTACGGTCGAATTACGGACATAAAAATCAGCGCCATTTTGACTATTTTAACAATAATCACTTTCAAACTGTTTCTTTCCCCTTCCTTTTCCTTTTCTTTTATTTTCTCTTTAATTGCTTTACATTCACTCAGGAACATGCTACACGCAGTCGAATAAATTCTCCTTTTCGTTTTTCCTTTTTCCTTTCCTTATTTTCAAAAAGTAGGCGAACTATTCCTAGTAACCACCAAAAACGTTCTACAGAAAAGCAATCCGTTTTGGCTCCTGCCCAAGTTCATCACTCGGTCTCTCATTGAGTTTTCAGCCCGAAAACCCATTTACAAGTCTCAATTCAAACTCTGCAGTAACGATTTGGTGCTTAATTACGTAGAAATGGGCAGTATTGATGGGATTATGGAACTGAAAGCGTATGATGTGGAAGATACCATATTTGTTGCGGTGGGAAAGAATGTTGAGAAGAGTAAAACGACGTTGTTTTGGGCTGTTCAGAGCTTTGCAGGGAAGAAGATTTGCGTGCTTCATGTTCAACAGTCTGATAATGCTGTTTCATTGAGTGAGCTTCCTTGAAGCCGTTTCAATTTTATTGATCTTTTTGTTCATCCGTACTTGGTTCTTGATACCTCGCAAAGTCCAGGAAAAGGAAAAGAAATTCCGACTTGTGAAACTGTGTTTCGTCGTTCTGATATTCTGGAATTAGTAACAATACGCGTCGAATCACTAAAGCTCAATGCTGGTTTTAGAGTCTGTTGAGCTTCCTTTGGTTTAATTTTCTTTTTCTGATGATCTGATATTGAATAAAAAAGTGAATTATATAAGGCATGTCAATCACTTAAAGTTAATCAATTGGTTTCCAAATAAGTGCTTATATAGATTTTATTATCAAGCCACTAGTTTCCTTCCTTTTTTTTTTTCCACTTCCGGAATTTTATTTGCCTCCATGTTGTTCTAGATGGCTAATATAATTGCTCTCTTTGGTGGTTCTCTTTACAGCTGACCCGAAGCTTGCTGTGACTAAACCGAAACAAGACATGTTTAGGGCATTCCATGAGCTTGAAAAGGAAAAGATGCATGATGTTCTAAACCAATACTGTCTCATTCTTGCCCTAGAAGGGGTATTCTTTTTTCCTGATTTCTTGGTTTCTAGTTATAGTGACTACTGTGGGTGTGAAACAGCTTTGAAGTCAAATTTTATTATTAATATGAAACCTATTACTTTGAATCTTATTGATGGAACACTCGGCAAGAAAGGAAAGAAGCCAAATTATTGTATTGATAATTGTTTATTCAAAATTCTCTATTACTATTTTGGACTCTGATTTTGAGCAAGTGATCCGGCATTCCTATTTGTTTGCTAATATCAGTACTATTTTGGACTCTGATTTTGAGCAAGTGATCCGGCATTCCTATTTGTTTGCTAATATCACTGATTTTACAATAGGTTAGAACAGATAAAGTATGGATTGAGATGGACAATATTGAAAAGGGGATTGTTGAGCTTATTGCTCGGTACAACATTCGATGGCTTGTCATGGGAGCAGCTGCTGATAAGTACTATTCAGAGTATGAATGCTAACACAGTTGCTCATTCAATGTTCTCATGTGCTTCTTAGGGGTCTTCTTCATCTAGCATAGCTGGTATAGAGTTCTCACAAGTCCCTACTATTTGAGCTCTTAACAAGATTTTATTGCTATTGCAGGAAATTGGAAGGGATAAAGTCCAAGAAAGCAATGTTTGTACACCAACACGCACCTATTTCCTGTCATATTTGGTTTGTTTGCAAGGGTTGTCTCATCTATACAAGGCATGTTTGTGTTGAAAAAAATGTTTTTTTTTCTTCTAAATTTTGCTTAGTTAACTTGCTTATAACTGCAGCATTTCAAGGGTAATTTCTTGCAGTTCATGGTCTATCAATGTATTACTGTGGAAATTCCAATCTTGACTAGTTGGTCTATCAGTATGTTCTGTTCAATAATTAAGTTAGGGATTGGAACCAGTGAGTTAGTCTAACCACAGTTACAGAGTGGAAAAATGCATTTACATATGCAAAAAAGTATCATTTTCATCTGAATAACATGACATTGGGGTCTGAAACCTACTAACCAATATTCAATGATATATTCCATGGAGTTTCTAGTTCTTGAAAAAAAAAAAATTTTATCCTCACTGTTCATACGCCTTATAGAGAAAGCCTTGTAGGATTGTTTTAATTCGAGTAAATATGAAGTTCAGTGTTGTTCAGATTGTCTTCCCTGCTGCAGTTATTCTAATTTTTCTATTGATTTGATGCATCCATCAGTACAAATGAAAACAGGGATGGTAGAAAGGACAGCTTAGAAGCAGAGGTTGGCCTTCCGTTGCTGTTGCTGAATTCAGAATCAGAAGTTAAGCAAGCAGAGCACTTGACATTGGGATCATATAAACAAACCCATAGCTCTCTAGGTAGGTGAGCTGCTGCTAACAGATAAGGTTATTACTTTCAGTGATCAAGATCTGTGGGTTTAGTTCATATGGATATGCCAATAACTGTTTCTTAAAGAAGTGCTAGATGAATAACTTTGTCACAGAGATGTCATGCAGATGATGATGACTGGGAAGAAATAGAAGGATTCAATTTTCACTGTGCTGTGCATTCTAGCCAATCAAGCAATATAGTCCTTAGAACTTCCAAAATGGTGCCATTTCAGACAGATAAGGTTAGAAAAACAAGTTGTTATTGCCTTAGTTCACAACTCACAGGATGATCTTTATTTTTTGTTCTCCCTACTGTTGTATAATGTGAAGTTTCAGTGCAATAAATAAACTAATTTTATCTCACATGCCCATATTTTTCCTAAGAAGAAACAAAGGAGAAGGCCTGTGAACATTTTAGGATTATTGATGTGTTGGTGCATCATTTAGTGGATTGAATCATAGAAAGATCTGCAAAAGAGAGATAAGGAGAGAAGTCTCACAATTTCAGAATTTATTTTAGTATCTGCTCCTTTCTTCATTGATATTACTGGGGCCAGTGGTTGATTTGTTGCTTGTCCAATTTATTTGATGCAGCTATTATGGTCTGTACTTTTGCAGGAAGAAAAAAATCGAGGACTAACAACTGAAAATACTTGTTATATACTAGAACAAGCAATTCTAGATGCCAAAGACTCAAAGCAAAAGGCATTTGAAGAGGCAGTGAAGCGATGGAAAGAGGAAGATGATGCTATGGAGGCCAAATGCAAGGCAAAATTTATCTTATGATGATCTCTTATTCTCTTTTCTTCTCTCTTTACTATTGGGTGGCAGAGGTTATTAGGATAAAGCTTATTAGATTTCGTTGCCTGAGAAACTGGCAATAATTCCAGGTTACAATGCAAATTAAGTAGCTATGCTATTCCTTTAAATATTAGAATCATAGCACCCGAATAGAGGGCCAAATCCATCATCCCACTCTTCTGGAATATCCTTTTACATGGACAAAAGCTTCCTATATCTTTTTCAATCTGTACTTCCTGTCAGATTCTTCACTAATTCAACAGTTAGATGTGTTGCTAGATGTTCAACTTTTTTGGTTACTTGTGACACTAGATGAGAGACATGATTTAGAATATGTAGAAAGCACAAAAACATAAAGAGGAAGACCCAGAAAAAAACACAGCCTGAAACAGCATAATTTCTGGCTACTTAACAGAGTATATTTCTCGAGGTGGAATGTATGGCACAAAAAGATTCTGGTAGCCTACTCAATTTTGTTGGGATTAAGGTGTGATTTTTGTCAAAGTTCGGAATAGTAGACTTGTGTCGTCGTGAATCTAACTAAGAATATTAAAAAAAAGAGATCCACTACCATAAATTATTCTTTTATTTTGTTCATAAATATGGGAATCAGTGGTCTAGTTAAATTATACTGCCCTTAACAAAGGTCTGGTTAGCCTTTTATTATCCCTTTCGCATCATCAACATAATGAAAACTGGACATTACATCCTGAGAGGAATCAATTGAGGCAAAGAAAGTGTTTGTTTAGTGCATGTATGTATATGTCTATTTAGTGCATGTATGTGTACCTATATCACTAAGTCAACTTCATTTTGACCACTAACATTCTGAGCATCTTATCCTCTTACAGGCAAAGGCATTAGAGAACTTGTGTGTCAAGGAGATGAGCCTAAGAAAAGAGATGGAGGGAGTGTTGGCAAGGGAAAAAGAAGAAATAGAAAGGACAAAGGATCAATGTGATGAATTTATGAAAGAACTCCAGGTTGTCCAGGAGCAGAAGTCTGCACTTGAGAGCCACCTTGCAGAGTCCAATCGTAATGTGAAGGATTTGGAGGAGAAAATCATTTCAGCAGTGGAACTTTTGATAAGTTACAAAGAAAGAAGAGATGCAGCACGGAGAGAATATGAAAATGCAATAAGGGAAGCTAATAGGCTAAAGAAATTGGCCAAAGTGGAAGCTACAAGCTTTTGCAGGTCTGAAATCCTCGAATTCTCTTTCATGGAGATCAATGAGGCAACTCAGCAACTTGACCCATCCTGGAGGATTGGAGAGGGAAGATATGGAAATGTCTACAAAGGGATCCTTCGCCATGTTCATGTTGCCATCAAGATGTTACCCTCTTATGGCTATCAAAGCCAGTTAGATTTCCAGAATGGGGTAATACTATCACACTATAATAGCATAAATCTTTATAAAATATCATTTATTTGTACACCTGATACATAATTAAGGGATAACATTTATTATAGCGGAATAAAGGTTTGAATTTATGTTGATGGAGTTATCTAAATATAAGAAATCCTCTTGATTTGTTCTCTCAAATTCCCCTTTATCACATGAATGAGTGCAACTTTCAGCAAACTTTTTTAAGATTAGTAAATCGAACTTTTACATCAGAAAGAACGAAGGTTGTTGAGCCTAAAAATATTAGTTAAGGAAGCATATGGTGCAGTATTGGAAGTATAGGAATTCTTCTAGATTCAGGAAGTGAGTTTTATTATTTAAGAATTCTGTTATTATTACATTTATCATTATTTTCCTAGTTTAAGTTTGTATGTAATTTTAATTAGTATTGGGCTTAGGATCTCTACATATTTCACATTGATTATTATTCAGATTATAAAGTTTTTATTTCTCTTGATTCCTTTGTTCTTCTTGTCCGCTATCAAATAATCATGGCTGTAATTTGAGTCCTGCCAGGTTAAGGCTTTATTGATCATGCATACCACCAGACTTGTATGTATATTTGTTTGTTTAATGAAATGTGACATCAATGGTGAATTTATAGTATCCTTTTGATTTTCTTTTTTGGGGCCAAATTTCAGGTAGAGGTTTTGTGTAGGGTGAGGCATCCACATCTGGTAACTTTAATCGGAACTTGCCTGGAGTCTAGATCACTTGTATATGAGTATGTCAGAAATGGAAGTCTTGAAGATTACCTTGAATGCAAAAATAAGAGACTCCCACTTCCATGGAAAAGTCGGATACACGTTGCCACTGAGATATGCTCTGCTCTTATCTTTCTTCATTCCAACAAGCCTTGTATTATACATGGAAATTTGAAACCATCCAAAATCCTCCTTGATGCTAACTCTGTCAGCAAACTCAATGATTTTGGCATCTCTTATTTAATCTCACGAGGTGAAAGGGTGGGAGACACTATTCCAGTGTCTAATAAGTCTAACCCCAATTTAACCTCTGCATATGCTGATCCAGAATATCTAGAGACAGGGATGCTTACTCCAGAGTCAGATGTTTACTCATTTGGAATTATACTGTTGCGACTTTTGACTGGGAGACCAGTTGCAGGATTGGTGAAAGATGTAAAATGTGCATTAGAAAAAGAGAACTTGGGAGCAGTTCTTGATTGCTGTTCTGGGGAATGGCCAGTTGGACAAGCTGAACTGCTGGCTAAATTGGCATTGAACTGCTGTGAGAATAATAGATTAAATCGACCAGACCTTGTGTCAGAAATCTGGAGTGTGCTTGAGCCATTGAGAGCTTCATGCACTGATTCAGGACCCTGCACAGGTTCCAAGGATCTACACTGTATTCCTTCCCATTTTGTCTGTCCAATTTTTCAGGTAATGTTCTTAAACATGTTTGAAACATTTTATATATTAAACTGGTTTGACTTTACTAGAGTAGCAATGCATAGCCAGGTGGTGGGTTCTGTTGTGCTTCTATCCCTTTCTGGTTTATAGTAAATAGTTCCTAAATACATTTGTGCAATAGAAAGAAGCAAACCAAGGGGTGCTCTTGCATTTTAATCTTTTACGCTGTGCACTGTGAAGTGCTCTGCACGCGTTTGTAGTGGATGAAAGAAGAAGGATTTCAAGGGAAGGAAACTAGCTTTATGCAAACTTGATCATGATTATTGTAACCAGAACATTTGCAGATTGCTTGCACAAATCCATCTTTTTGACCTTTTGTCTCACGGGCAGGCAACTAGAATTTATTTTCAGTATCGTCATGTTTCTTTTAACCATGGCTACTTATTTGGATTTGCAGGAAGTCATGAAAGATCCACAAATCGCTGCAGATGGTTTCACATATGATGCCGAGGCTATTAGAGGTTGGTTGAAAAGCGGCCACAATACTTCCCCCATGACAAATCTTAAACTCGCACACTGCAACCTACTCCCTAATCATGCTCTTCATCAGGCAATTCAAGAGTGGCGGCAATGATGGTGAGTTTTCTATCAGTATAGGAGATGACATACATGCACAAGTTGGGATCTTTGTACTTTAACCGCTGCAGCCATTGATATCAGTTAGTTTAAACATAACGTGATGTATAGAGCAAGAGCCTCTGCTGTTTTGTACAGAACAGCATATATATTCGAAAAGTAATAGTGAATACATATATTTGCTTACAGAGTTTGCTTATCCTGGAAAAGCTGTCCCTTTGATTCAATATTTGGAGAGTTTGATATGGCATACAAGTATGTTTGGCTTCTTATTTCTGAATTCATTTTTAAGAAGAAATCAGTGATTTTTTTTATATTTTTAGTAAAATATATTGATTTAATATTAAGAATTACAAGCGTATATGTTGTAAACGAAATGGAATTGTCCAACTACAATTGGAGGAAGCGAATTTTATAATGACCACGTGATATGATTTGTGCATCGAATTGCAAACGATGGCAAGCAAAGAAATGTAGTTATAATTTAGAAAAATAATTATTATTTTAAAATAAAAATGAAACTTAATTTTAGAGGACCATTATTAATTAGGCCTTTTTCAATTTATTTGTCATTTTTGGTAATTTTTTTAAAAATTATTTTAGGTAAGCTATTCTATATAGAGATGTACATTCAATTAACTAGATTAAAAAAATGGTAAAGTTTAAAATAATAATTAAAATAAAATTTAAAAAAATGGCAGGTAATTAAATGAGAAATAATTGGTGAATTATAAAGTCTAAAGTAAGTTGAGTGGAAATTTCTGTAAGATATGTTTTATACTATTATTTTGTAATATATATATATATATATAGTGATTTTAGTGAAATAATAACTATAAATTTAATACTATATTAATGAAAGTTTGACTATTACAATAAGTATGATTAAAAAATTAAACGTAATTGAAAATTAACTAGTATAATGAAATTTAATTAAATATTTTTTTATTAAAATAATTAAATTTCATGAATTTATAATCGAGTACACCCCTTATAGAGTCTCGGTAATATTGCATAATTTATTCAATCGGAGGTCCAATAGTTATCCGCTATAATATTAGGATGGGCCTTTTAAGCGGCCCAATAACGGGATATAACTTGTCCCACAGGCTGAAGCGCGCGTGTATCTCCCACGTCATACGCATGTTTCATTTCTTTTTTTCCTTTTTTTTCTATGCATAACCTTGGTATATTTATTTTCTCTTACATTTCGCTCCTTCGACCTCGAGTCGAAACTCTCTCTTTTTCTTTTTTCCTAGTTCTAGGCCGATCATCTTTCTCGCAATTTCTCGGCGTTTTTCTCTCCGTCCAAACGCTTCCTAATATCCTTCCCTGGTGACTCCAAATCCCTTCAATCGACGGAGATCTTCTCTTCTCTCCATACCGATCTCTCTTTCCGCCCTTCACTGGTATGTTAGCCGATCACTCCACTCACTTTTTTGGCATTTAAAGCTCGTTAAGTATATCTTCACTATCATGTTTCTATCACAGATCACGCACCGCAATTGCTAGCGAGCTTTCCTTTTTATGCTGTTTTCGTTCTCCTACTTTTTTTTTATTATTTTTTTATTCATTTTCTACGTGTTTAATGGTTGTTCCATTCTTTACCAGCGGAAACCAGGCGAACGCAAAGAACTTTAGTTATATGTTTTAATATAATATTTTAGAAATGTGAAATTCACCGTCATTTAGGTAAATAGTCGCTATAGGCAATTTAAATTGATTTTCAATTTGTTTTTGTTGTTTTGGTAAATTTAAAATGTCGTACTTTGATCTTTTATGCCGTTTGTTTCATGCATAATCAAATATAGCTTGTAGCTACTCTGTTTTTGTGATCTGGTATATAACATATCATTCTTTTTCTTAGTAGCTTTCTCCATAAATTTTGTGTTTTCTCCCCCCACGTTTTGGGGTTCTACAATGTTGTATTCTATATTGGTTTTAAAGATTTGATTTTTATTCTTTATCCATTTGTATTGGTTGTTTTGCTCTTTTTATGGAACTATTTATATAATTCCAGTTTATATGGTTATAAGATTTTTCTACATAATAGGCTGCTGCCGGTTATCTTTAACGGAATATGTTAATTATTTTTGTGTAATCCAGTTTTTCAAATTGTTTCCTGATACTATAATGAAGCAGGAAGATAGCTTTCTGCTTTTGCTTTTTAAATCATTCATCATTGTTTGAGTAGATGCAACTTGATTTATTAACTCTCTAATATACCACAATGTAGGTATGAAAATGTCTGTCTGATGTTCACGCTTGCTCTATTTGTCTAATTCTGAAATAGGTATTGATATGCATTCCGAATGCTTCTTGAGCTTGTAGGCAAAATGATTTGTTAAATTTCAATCTGTTCTGCAGAAAAAGATGAGATCCTTAAATTATTCCAAATTAGTGCCAGTAACTGGAATACAGCTGGCAGTAGGTGGATATGCAGCCCCAATTTATTAAGAAAAAGCATTAAGAGAATGGTGCAGAAGAATTTCAGTGTCTAGTCCTTATTATGTGATTTTTTATTGCATCAGCTAACAATAGAAGGTTTGGTGTTAATTAGGATGTGTCTCAGGACTCAGGAAACAGATTGGGTATTCTTCATACATGTAAAATGTTACCAACTAACTGTGTTTTACATGAATCTTCCTTGCAATGTTCAGTGTGAGGCATACAATATGTTTTTAGCACTTTCTTTTTTTTACACAAAATAGAGAGGAGAGAGAACATTGTCCATGAAATATTTTGTTTGTATGTTAAAGTCTTTGCAAGATCATTTGTGAAATCATAACAAAGAGTTTGGAGTTTCTATGTTGTTTTTGTTGCCAATTCTTCATTTTGAGGCGATGTGTTCATCTCCACATTAGATAAAGAAATTGCAATATTGAAGGGATTCTTAAGAATTATATATATCTATGTCCATTCATCTAGTGGTTGTTTGCAGGATTTTAATATAAGCATTGGTCTTTTGTACAGTGGCTTTCAGTGAGTTGCTAGGTTTGGATTTTGTGTGCCTAAATGCCAATTGCAAAACTCAAGGCTGCAAACAATACAGATGTGATGAAAACAGAGGAGGGAAATGATTCCCTAGACACATTTATCAGGCAAGCAATTGGAAAAGAGCCCTTCCTTTCTTTCTCAAGGGCTGGTGATAGCCCAGTACAGTGGATCCAATTACTACATGCTCTAGATCAGCAAGGTACTTGCTATTTTGCAATGATTCTAACTGTTGTCTCTTGCATAGAATTGAATGGACTTTATTTTGAGAAAGGGTCTTAGTACATGGTCCTTGGGGGGTTAGGATTGAATACTTTCAACATCTATAGTTGGTGTGTTTTTTCTGTAAGGGAAGAGTGGCTGTGCTCTGAACAGATGATGCGACTCAAATCCTCTCAGGCTGTTGTTGTCTTATCTCAGAACAACCATGAGATAAATATTTTTCCTGCATAATCCAGTGGTCTTGGTCCATGTTTAAGATTAGTCATTTTTTGATATTGAACCTGTGCATTTGCCTTTTGATTTCTCCTTCTCCCAGATCTCCCGGGTTGGCCTTTGCTCACTCCTTTGAAGGTGCAGATGCAAAAGTGCGAAAAATGTTCACGAGAGTTCTTTTCATCCATTAACTACAGAAGACACATACGCGTGCACCATCGATTGAAAAAACTTGACAAGGTTTCCCTTTCTTCCATTGTAGTGTTTTTGTATATTTAGTTGTTGAACTGTTCTATTTATTGTTTTATGGCATTTTGAAGCTTGGAAATCTGGTTGCTTATAATCCTGTCAATCTGGATATTCTTTACTAAAATTTATTTGCTTCTTTAACTACATATTTGTTGTTTTTCATCCTTTGAATCATTTTTAATGAATGTTTTACTTTTTCTAGGGTTCTTCCAAAAATAGGGATCTATTGGGCACCTTTTGGGACAAGGTAAAATATGTATATCTTTCTTTTTTGGAAGTTTCATTGGAGGTCTCACTTCCTTTATCATGTTAATTGTTCTTTTGCAGCTTTCTGAGGATGAGGCAAAGGAAATTTTATCATTCAAGGATGTGACACTGGAGGTATTTTATTTATCTACCACATCTGTTTTGCATGAGTAAAACTTCTAATAGCATATCCAATATAGTGGATATTATTATCTGTTTCAAAGTATTAATTATTAGATGCTGAAATGTGTTTTATTTTGTTTGTTTCTAAGTTTTTCTTTGAATATCACATTGTCAATAGTGAAGTTATTTTTAAGCAATTTTTCCTTCCTCTAGTCTTCATCTTCATCATCTTCTTTTTTCCCCTTTTGTTGTTTTCTTTTTCTTTTTCTTTTTTTTTTGGGGTGGGGTGGGGGGGGATTCTGTTCTTACTATAGCAAATTCATGATTCATTTGTGTACTTGACTATTATTTAAATAACTGTTTCCTTTGTTGTAAACCTAATAGAAAGTTGCAGGCTCTTCAATTATAAAGGCAATGATGGGCCTTATTCGGAAACCAGGATTTTCTTCTCTTCCACAATATTGTTTGAGGGCTGGTTCTGCCCTTCTGGTAAGAGGAAATATCTTTCTTTTTTTTTTATTTTAACTTTAAACCTCTGTTTGTTTTCGGAAAATAACTTGTATTTGAAAAATATTTTCCAATAAAATAACTTATTTTCCATTGCTTAAATTTAATTTAAAAAATAAAATATATTAACAAGTTTATATATAGAGATTTTAATAAGATTCTCAAACTGCAAAAAATGACTTCCTCTTTTGAAAATTGGAAAATAATTTATTTTTTATTTTGACCATGAAAATATTTCTTGTTGACTAATTTTCTCAAGTATTCCAAACATCAAAAAATGTGAAAAATATTCTCCTTTCCATGAAACAAATGGAGTGTTAGATTTCATTTGTTTTCATTTTCCATATTATTTTGCTAAGCATATGGTATATCAAAATTCTTTTCAGGATATCATCCAAGCTAGGCCTTCCAGGTTTCCTTTATCTTCTGAGGAACTATTCAGCACCCTAGATGACTCAAGTGAAAAAACGTTCCTGTGTGGAACAGCTGTATCAATGCAAAAATATATTTTTGATGGAGAAGCTGAGAAGATTGGTCTTGAAATGAAGAATCTAGTTGCTTGCACCGGCTTTCTGGTGGAGCAGAAATTGGTATCTTTTTGTTTCACTTCTATTCTTTTAATGATCAATTTACTTTCAATCATTATCCACATGACATAAGTTCACAAATGTGTTGATATGCACCCCACTTGCTGTGTGTGTATCATAATAATCTGAGGCAAATGTTATGTGAAGTATTAGTGTATAACTTTATGTTCTTTGTCTTGTTCTTTCATATTAGCGTATAACTTTATTACATCACTATTTATCTGTGTCTCCAGGTTAAAGCATGGCTTGCTGACAAGGATGCCGAAGCTTTAAGATGCCAAAAGTTGCT
Organism: Manihot esculenta; assembly: GCF_001659605.2. Classification (NCBI taxonomy): domain Eukaryota; kingdom Viridiplantae; phylum Streptophyta; class Magnoliopsida; order Malpighiales; family Euphorbiaceae; genus Manihot; species Manihot esculenta. The sequence continues at coordinate 2,312,815 of NC_035174.2, read as the reverse complement.
GGTGGAGGAGGAAGAAGCTGCTCAGAGAAGGTGCATTCTATGTTCGCTTTGCTTTTGCTTTGTTCATTAGTCACTTTGATGAGCGTTGATATTCCTTGTCAAGTTGTCTTCTTTTTACTTCCGGGATGGTACTTGCACGTCTGCAAGCATTAATGAATTTTGTTTTTAATTTTTGGGTTGGGGATGCCCATGTTAGGGTACTAGTTTATGAGGTGGCAAAGCAATAGGATTATAGGCAGCCCTTTTGCCCATAAGAAGATGACGTACACTAGATTGCATTGGAAGTTTGGAACTGAATTTTCTTAGTTCGTGAAACACACAATTGACTTGAATATTAGGATGCACCATTGCACCTGCATGTACAAGTAAGTGTTGTGGTTGACAGGGAGAGGGTGACACACACGAGATATCCTACTAGTGGATTTTCTAAAGCATGAGGTAGTAGGAAGACCCTCGAAATGAAAGCACCTTAAAATTCTCATTTCCTCACAAGCTCCATAGATACTTAATTTTGAAAAGCTAGACTGTTCTTTAAGCTATAATAGAGTAGTTTTTGAATTGTTGAAGTGTTGTTCGAACTCTTCAGAACCTAAGATTTGCCTCACCAATTGGGAACCTTTAAGGATTCTTCTTCAATGTAAGACTTATCTGAGAAGAGAGTAGATTCTGCAATTTGTTTGTCTAACTAATTTTTTAAATTGGCTCTGAGATGTCTGCAGACAAGCTGAGCTTTTGGAGAAGAAGAGGCAGAAAAAACTAAGGCAGAAAGAACAGAAAGGTAAGGAGCAAAGGCAAGAGGAACAGGCAGATTTCAACGAGCAGATAGATGATGCAGTGGAGGCTGTGTCTTCAGCTGTTGAACAATTTCCTCTGACTGCATCTGATTCTGGTATGGATGGTCTGGAGGCACTATCAAGTCATGTTCCCTCATCTTTTGAGCCCTTCCAACCGCCAAGCATGGATGAAGATATTGATTTGGAAATTCCGACGGGGTCTGGAAGTGACCCTGGCTCTAGTCATAATGTTGAAAGACGGACAGTACAAAGAAATAATCGTAGGCACTTAGTGCTTACTCGCTGGCAGTTGTCTCCAAAATCACAATGGAATTATGTGACAAATGGTTTCCATGCAAGTAAAAATTCTCAGGCACAAAAATCTAGCAGCATGCAGAAGCATGGAAATCATGGAGACTCAAAACCGGTGCCTTCAATCAATGGCAACAAAATGTGGAGCCGAAAACCTAAACCAGATTATAGTGGAGACGGCTTGAAAATTAGAGTGCAGAAAGAAGCAGTAAGCCTGCCAGATCACAGTAAGAAGCATGAGGTTCTGATTGGTTCTATATCTGTTGCACTTGAAAACTGCAACCAAGATGAGGCTAACCATTTTGATGGAGCTAGAGATGATTTTCTGTCAGAATATCAATTGCCAAAGAAAAGCAATATTCAGGATAAGCAAAATAGACCTGAATCTAATCATTTCAGTGCAAATAGGTCAAAAATAAAGCTTTGGAGGCCTGTGAGTAGAAATGGAACCAAAGATCCAATATCAGTTGAAAATAGAGCTACAGAATTTCAAGTTGATGGGGTTGCTGGTAAGGGAGATGATCATATGTCATCTGAAGAAAGCTTTCTTAGCTCGTGTTCTGTGGACGATAATAATGGCGTAACAGGGAACAGTCTCCCACTCCTCCAGGAGACTTTGCGTCGAGGGAGCTTGCACTTCTCATGCCAAGCAGCAAAAGCATTTCTTGCCGAGAGTAAGTTCAATTTCTTTTATACACACAGTAACAATAGTCATTTTCCTAGCAGCAGTATGTTATCTCTGCGCTTACATGTCCATAACTTTTGCATTGTCTTGTGATGCTATAAATATCATGCAGGATGGAAGGAGGCAATTGCGGCTGAACATGTCAAATTGGTTCTATCTCCAGACTTAAAATCTTCAGAATATATGGAGATTCTGAACGACTGTCTAGTAGATGTAGCCGAGTCATCAGATATTAAAAAATGCAGTCTTCTTGGCAATATGGAGAATCAGTTGGTTGATGCGGGGGTTCATGAATCTTCGACCACCGGAGCCAGTAAAGCCAAGTTCAGAACAAAGCCTGAGAAAGGTGCCAAGTTAAAGTACATACCCAAGCAGAAAGCCGTCTCCTAATAAAGAAGAAGATGATCAAGAAAGGGCTTTTTTTTTTTCTTTTTTTGCTTCTTTGTTATACAGATTGCATAGTTTAATTGCCTTTACATTCTTAGCAGAGGTTCCAGTTTTACCGAAGGTCTTCTGTCAGAAAAAAATGAAGTCTTGTTATTTTTCTCTTTTCTCTCTCTCTCTCTCTATCTCTCTCTCTTTCTCAAGATTTTTTTGTCAGAAAATACTTAGTTGTCATAGCTGATTTGATTAGTGCGTTACTTTTGGCGTAATGGTCCAATTTTTTTGCTGTAATAAATGTTGTTTTCTAGGGTTATTTTTTAGTGTTATTATTTATTTTTAATTAATTTGATTTGGGCTATTCATTAATTAGTTGGCTTTTAACTCCAAGAAGCATACGTTTTGGGCGTTGGAACCCATTTCTTGAAAGTGGCAAGGGGGCATGATCAATAGCTTAGCTCCTTCAAACAATCTGAAATTATCAATGGGCAAAGTGGAAGATATATGTCATGTTTGCGGTTTGTACCTTTGTAATGGTTAAAATCAATGTCTTTTGTTATAAAGCTTGAGATTTTCGCTATCACACGGTTCCCTCAATTTTAATTTATTTTTAATTTTAATGTTGAAACTAATTTTAATCCGTTTGGATTTAATTTTATAGTTCAATAAATTTTCTATGCTTATGTGACTATTTTTTGCTATTATTATAACATCATATTTCCTCCACAGCTTTTATTAATAAAGTTTCGACGAATTCAATTTGAAATTCGATTATAAACTAATTTATGCTTGTGACGCTATCTTCCATGTTTTAAACATTATATTTCCTCCATAGCTTAAATATTAGCTTTCATTAATAAAATTTTGACCCAAAAAAATTGAATAACAAAAATTTTTAATAATATTATTTTAAGTTCATTAAGTGAAAAATTATTTAATACAGTAGATAATTACTTCTACATTTAAAGTATAAAAAGTAAAAGAAACCTTGAATTTGACATTTTCATTTTATTTCTTATTATTATTTTGGACGAAGACATCGCCCATTTAGAATTTTCCATTGCTAATCACTCGAACATTTGATACGACGCCGAATCTAATGCCTTACAAATACTTCAGAGTTTGAGTCCCCAAAAAAGCACTCAACAACTGAACTGAGAAACTGCCACTTGTACACTTGGGTTACCTTATACTCATCCTCATATCTCTTTCCTCTTAACATCGCCTCTTAATTATCTTCGAAAATTTCATCAATCCCCTTCCTTCAACCCTTCTCTTCTCCATCAAGAAGATCAACAACCCAGTTCTTTTCTCTAACCCAAATTAAAGAAAGGGGAAAAAAATGTCAGCTGCTGTTGGTCCGACCTGCAATGACATAAGCCTTCCAAAGGAACAGGAACAAGAACACAACATACAACATGTCTCTTCCCTGAAAAAGGGCCAACACACTTCTCCGTCCAAGAAAGCTGTTTTCTTGAGCTTCAACCACCTAATTGCCGTCGCTGTTATCACCGTCCTCTCCGCAACTGGCATGGTAAGTCCTGAAGACTTCGCTTTCGTTGTGTTCTCCTTCATCTACATGTACTTCCTTTCCAAAGTTGCATTCCCCTGTGTCAACCCATCAAAGGAATCGTTAGTTTTTGATCCAAAAAACAAAACTTTACGACTCTACGTGTTTGTTGCTGCTATAATTGGCCTGTATCTCCCCATAGCTTATATCGTTGAAGGAATCTTTGAGGGTGATACAGAGGGGATCAAAGCAGCCGCACCACATGTCTTCCTCTTAGCGAGTCAAGTCTTCATGGAAGGAGTGGCATTTTCTGGCAGCTTTGCATTACCTATAAGGGTCTTCGTGCCGGTGTTCTATAATTCCAGGAGAATTTTTACAATTGTAGACTGGCTGAGGAATGAGATCTCCAAGGTTGAACACGACTATGGAGGATCTCCACGGAGGCTGCTTATTGGGAGAGCTCTTGCTGTGGCTAACATGGCCTTTTGGTGCTTCAATCTTTTTGGCTTCTTGTTACCAGTTTTTCTTCCAAAAGCCTTCAAGAAGTATTACTCTGAGCATAAGATTAAAGACTAGAGTGTTCTTCTATGTAACCCGTCTTGTATTTGAAATAAATAAATAAAAAAGGGGGGGGGGGGGGGGAAAAGAAGAAGAAAAGTAAAGCAATAGAATAAAATGGAAACGTGTTGGAACTTTGAAGGTTTAATTTATCATTAGTTTGCACTAATTGCAATTCATTGCATAAAAAACTAAAAGCCGCAAATACAAATTTAAGATTCAAAGCCTGAAATGCAATAAATCCCAACCAAAGATGCTCAAATACCCATAGCTCATTCTCTTATATAGAACCTTGACCAAATTATCAGGAGACAAAAGAAAAGGTAGACCACAATCGGTCTCAAGTGCATTGGCGAGGCTGCATGTTTTCTTTTAGCACCAATGCTATCACCAGCCTTGCCTTGGAGGAACTCTAATTTAACCGCTGATAGGAGAAAGCATGCTCAACCTCTTAATATCAGATGGACTAAACAATCCATAGATCTTTAGAACTAACCCCTCTCAAAGCAAGCCCAAATTTCCCATTTCTTTAGTACACCATCCCATGAAAGCATGGAAAAAACCACCAGCAGATGGGAGGCTTTGAAACAAGCTAGGGACGCAAAGGAAACTTGGGTCCTTGAGCATTCCCTGGCAGGCCTTAATGATAATATTGCCGATGCTTATTGCAGCATGAGACCTCTCTCTCATTTTCGTTTGTTATAAACGATCTCCGTACCTAAACCAGCTGCTAAAATCGTATGGAGCCTATAACTTTTTGAGATCTGATAGAGCAATCACCATTAATCCCCATGCCCATCATGCTGAAGTTTTTCCAGTTATAAGGTTGCGACAAACAGCAATACCAGCAATACAATTAAAGTTTTTCACTCACCTTCAATCAGTAATTCTCAACATAAATCGGATTAGGTATCACTTTCTATCACAGGAGCATAATATGTGGCTCGCATGAACTGCTGATTAAATGTTAACTTGCGTCCGGTCTACAGTTCTACTGCAATGTCTAATTGAACACGTAGATCTAAGATAACTGCATTATGTACGCATATATGTATATACCAGGATACTGCATAGCTTTAACAATTTGATACACAGCATTGGATTAGGAATCTGCAGTAACATTTGCACACGCATTTCTTTACACCTGCCTTTTCTTTCTACCAACAACAATTTCATTAGAGCAACATAATTGAACTCGTAGAGCATTTTCAATGCGAAAGATAAGCAACTAAGAATGCGGAGTATGATACAGATACACACTGAAAAAAGCATGGTGAACCAATGACACTGCAAAAATCTGTAGACAATCTCTTCATTACAATGGATACAGTCCATAATAACAATAATAATTAAGAGCTGCACTCTCAACATAAAAGATGAGGAATGTAATTTCTACTCCTACAAATGCCTAACTGTAGTTCCTGAGCAGAGAACCCAAGCTATAGAGCAAAAACTCCCACCGTCTCAAATAAACTTGCTATGAGAGAATCACACATGAGATTACAGAACTTGTGTTAGCCCCGCTCTATTGAAGTTTCTTCACCGGCTTCCCCAGAAAGTTTTAAAACAATAATATCTTAAACAAATGGTCGTCAAAAAAATCAACTATGCATTTCAAATATTCTCAAATCTTTTTCTCCACATAGATTAGTTGCCTCTGTGAGTAAGCCAAAAGGAAGTTATGTAGTAAATGTGGAAAAATAAATCTGAATGATATTCCAAAAATGAGAAAATTTGTGAAAGAAATAATTTCCAGATGGTACATGAGCTCGCTGATGAGAATTCACAAACAACTCCAACAACAGATCAAGATGATGACAAAAGAGCAAATTGTGCTCCATTTGTCTCTTCTGAGTTTTATTTTCCACTTTTCAACGCTTTTTCCAACATACAATATGCCGAGACATGTTGCCTTCGATGATGGTCAAACAGACAAAAGAACTCACATGCAGTCCACGCCAAATAAAAGTGTCAATTCTTCCATCTTCTGACAGCAGCAAACTGCGGGCAGAAACTTTCTCCAAACCACTCAAGCTGCTGATGATTTTCGGATGGAAATTACCTCATATTATCTTCGGTCCAAACCTGTTTAGACATCAAATATTGCATTCAATGCTTTATAACATGACCATATGATAGAGAGGAAAAAAAATCCTCGGCATGAAAAGTTGACCAAGCCCATTGAAAATCCTCAGTATGCACTGCATCTCCTATGTACAACTGTCTGCATATCTAACCAACATGGTGACTTTGGGCACTCTTCAAGTCTCAAGTCTCAAGCCACTGTAAGTTGACATCAACTAACAAATTCAAGCATTTCTGAACCTCTCAAATCTCATTATCCCAATCATTTATGTAAAGAAAAATGGAGGGGGTGGGGTGGTAAAAGAGACAGGGCCCAGTGGGAAGTATAATGAGAAAGACAACAACTAGGAGAGAACTCACCTGAATATTTACATAAAGAACCATTCCCGTTCATAGATAATGGTACTAGCCTTCTTTCTTGGCCCAATGAAAGTATTTCCTGCATCCTCTCTGGCCAATCTGAATTTAATCTACGAGCGAAGTCCTCAACTTCCCTGAATCAGAAAAAAAAGTTGCAACTTGAGTCATATAATACTCGCAATTCTCTCTCAAACACAAAATGGAGCCCTATACAGTCTAAGATAGGCCGTCTTCTTCAATATCTTCCAAATGAAATACTCACTGCAAGCTATATAATGAATTTATCATCCCAATCACGATGCTCCAGTATAGATATCTAACCTGTCAAGTTCCTCCTTCATTGCAGGATCCAAATCATCATCAATGTCAGCATCATCAAAATCTATCTTAGGTGAAAGCATGGCAGATCCAGATTCTTGCAAATTTGAAGTTTTACTTGGAGAGGCAACCAAAACATCTTTAATCTCCCCATTATGGCAAGCAGAAGGGCAAGTGTCCAACTCCTGAAATCAACAGTGGTAAACTAATAATAAGAGAGGAAAACTTGACCTTGAATCCTCTATTATCCCCTATATATATATATATATATAAGCTAGCACAGACCATGCAACAATTGAAGTGCACACACACACACACACACAGACACAGATGCCAACCTTCTTATGGGTCTCATTTACACTGTCTGAAGAAGATTCCTTTGATTGGTCTTTTCTTCTACGATTCTTTTTTTTGTTCTTGCTACTTTTACCACCTTTTGAATCTGCAGAGAGTACCATAATCAGTAAAATTGCAACAAGAAAAACCAAATTCACAAGTTCAGCTATTTAAGTAATGATTCTTTGAAAGATTCCTAGAAGCCACATGAAATATTATTAGAATATCTTTACTGACTGGTCACGGTGGGTGCTATCAAGATCGTAAGAGGGTAAAGCATGCTATCTTCTTTGAGTGAAGGCTAAATATTTTGCAGGCATACCTCCATCTGCACCATTTATAAATGACAAGAGATCGTCGACAGAGCGTTCATCCACACGCTCCTCCTCAACCTCAACATTCTGGGACACAGAATTTATTTGCTATTATCACGACATGTATATACAGGTTTAATCTTTAAAGAATTAAATCCAAAATCTACTTAACCTAAATCATAACATTCAGATGTGAGTGTAACATAAAATAAAAAGGCACAAATAAAAAAAAGCTGCAAGCACCAGGAGAAGTAGAAGCAGCCACCTTCATTTTCTCTCGCTCTTTCAATTCCTTCCTCTTTCTGGCATATAATCGATTTAACAGTCGGATGCGTGGATCGTCAGTAATGTTTCTAAGAGGCTCCAATTTCTCTTCCTGTGAAAAAAAATCTACATGAAATTAAAAAAAAATAACTAGCACAGACTAAAGACTGGAAGCACTGACTTCTTGTTTGCAACAAACCTCTGTGAGGTCATCAGGTAAATGAAAGGTCTCACGTATCTCCTCAGGTGTTTTCCCCTCAATAATTCGGGCAAGTGCACGACTGGTAAGATCAACCAAAGGCTTTAACTGGAGACTGTCAGCAGCAGACGTCAACTCACATAATCTTTTTGTATCCATTCGAATAAATTTTTCATCGAAAGTTTTGCGCTCCTAGACATCAAAACAAATAAATATTAACATTCAAATAAATCATCTAAAAGCAACAGTGTTACTAACACCCAAAACATTCCAATCCTAACAAAAGAAAGAAATATGTTAATGAACAAAATTCTTAAACCCCTCCATACATAACAAGCAGTTTTCATTTCTCTGATTCCATAGTTTTAATATTGCTCTGCTAGTTATCAAAGATGCCAGCATCTAGAATATCAAAATAAATCACCAGGGAAAGGAGGGAAAATCAGACCTTATTTGAGCGACCTGGTACTTGATGAAACCGGCAGTAGTCAAGTATTAAGCCTAAGATAGCTGGATTCACACGTTGAGGAAGTGATATAGCATAGTTTTTTGAGGATCCCATGCCTGTTTGAAGAATTTCTCTGCATATCATGGGGCAAAACATTGCAACCTCTTCTTCTACTTCTTGGATTGAACCATCGGCAGTTTGGAGCCAGATGTAAGACTTCATCTTGAAACACAACACCATATAAAAATTTAAGTGTGGACTCAAATTTGGAAAAAAAAATAACCAAATACGGTTGCAAATTTATGCAAGTATTGGAATTGCAATGATTCGATAAACGGTTCATTGCGATAGAGCATCCAGATTCCTGATATCAAAATTCTAGGAATTTCCCTCACCTACTAGTTCTACAACCCTCTTGAGTCTTGATAGTTAAAGCTCAGCCAATAATGAAAAAAACTTGCCCCACAAATATATATGTATCACCAACAACCAGCAAATTCAGAAAATACGAGATGCATTTATGTCCGCATAATCATTTATAAGCAGAAAAACATGAAACTAGGTAAATTTACCTCAGGTTTCACAACAGCCATACCAACTTCCGACATCTGACGCTAGCTGTGAAAGCTTATTCGAAGTGTCTTAAAACTGAACAAACTTGCACCTACTGTTTCAAAAACTCGGGAGAAACAATGGGAAGAAAATATGCCTCTTCTTCGAAAGATTAACTTTGTTAGTGTATAAACTCTTTATTAATGCTCTCCAAACTGACACTTTGTCGTATCCCGATGGCACACACGTAAGCATGCTTAGAAATAAAGCTTCGCCAGATATTATAAATAAAGCTTCCTCGGACCTTGTCAATCTACAAGGAAGCATGCAAAAAACAGGACAAGCAAGACATCATGAGACATTATTCTAGATGCCAAATATGCTAATGTCAGCATAAATAAAATAAACATGTTTTTTCACAAATAAGATTCTCTCCAATTTCCTGATGAGATCATAAAATAAATGATAACCAAAATACAAATTTTCTTTTAAAAAAAAAATATCCAAGTTACTGAAAGCTTATCTACAGAGCAAAATTACCAATATGCAATAAATTATCTGCAGCAACTTGTCCTCTTCCTAACGAGAAGAAACCAGGAAATACATTTTTCGTCACAAAATAATTATAGGTTTCTTTCCATGTTATTATGTCGGCATGTGGCTTCATTAATATGCAAGCAACCATTCAGCACTAATCTTACTATTAAAATTCATAGGAGATGGAATTGTAAGAATCCACGGGCAATATGGACACCCAATTTTTTGGTCCAAATTTCTTAGTGATTTGATTTGAATAGCAAATTTGAAATCCAATGATTTGAATTGGAGCTTTTAATTCAAATTGTATACATAATGGTCTGGATGAACAAAAGAAGAAAACCTCAAAAAAACCTCAGATATTGTATTGAAATTTCACCTTGTTTATGGGTACTAAAAATTCACCCTCAAACTAATATTAATCCCATTCATGAATCTAATCAGCCAAAGCAAAGCTACGTGCCTTAAACTAAAGAAATAAAATCCAAATCCTTCCACATTTCTTTCCCCCTAGCCACACACAACCTGAGTAGACCACAAGTACACAGCCAATAGCCAGGCAGGAATCACACAGAAATCATATGTATCGTGTATAATATATCCTTAAAGTCAATAATCTGCTGCAAAGCAGTTTTTACGGCACTCTTGCCATTTCAAATAAAAACCAGAAATGAAATATTCTCTTGATGGCCTATCTAGTTAATACTCACATACACCCAAAAATAATCAAATTCAATATCGTATCCAGTAAAAAAAAAAAAACCTCATGTAAACCTAACAGACCTCCAAAAAACATAAAAAGGAGCAAAAAGAAGCAGATTTCAATTGATGGAACTAATGATAATTAAAATAGCACGATAAATCATGAGAAATATAATGCAATTTCCGAAAATTGGAGCCTGAATTGTAATGAATGACCCACTTCCAAACCAATAGGATAAACTAATCAACAAAATGAACTCAGAAATCAGAAATAACAGCATGCATACTACAATACATAACGAGTCGAAACAGAGATTGGGAAGGGTTCTGCATACCTTAAAACAAAGGCAGAAACGAAATCAAAATAAATAGCAAGAGATGTGTCGATGAGAAAGGGGACAAGGAGGACTTGGTGTTAGGGTTTTCAAGAGCCCTTTTTTCTGTTTTCTGTTTCTTTCTGTGTTTCATTTCTCTCTCTATTGCGATAATGTCCGCTATTGAGTTCCGCACGTGACTCCTATCGGAATGGAGCCGTCGTCGCACGTGCTAGCAGTTAGGGTTTGGTACTTCGGTCGGATTTTTCACTTGGTTTAACGTTGGGCCACATGCAGCTGCCCATAGAGACAATGGTCTGATTGCGGGGACTTCGGATTTGGGCATTTGAACAAATAGGCCCTATTGTGTATTCAGATCAATTAGCTGTCCAAATTAATTTACTTATTTTTTTTTCATGGTTACTTATAATGTTAAAAAATAAATAAATTTATATAGTCTTATTGATAAAATTCTCAATTTTTTTTTTTAAAAAAAATTCGTGTTTAGAAGAGAATAAATAATTTTCATTAAAAATAAATTAATTATTTTGTTTAATTAAAAATATTATTGACTAATTTTTCATTGTCCTAAACATTATAATATAATTATCCTCAAAACTAACGGATATGTTAAAACATGTTAATTGATTAACGATGATAATTATACAGTAGGTTATATATTTTTCTATTATTGTAAAAATAAAAACAGTAAACATATAGTGAAAAAATAAACACTTATTTTAAGCAAAATAGACTTGCTAAAAATTAAATGAAATGGTTATTAATTAAAAAAAAAGAAATATAAATTTAATTATATGAACTACTGAATTAAAATATGTTAATAGATTTAAATTAAAATGTTTTTTTAATTTATCTAAAATAGTAAAAAGAAAAATAAAAAAACGTGATAAATATTTTTTAAAAAAAATATTATATATAAAACAAACAAAGACTTAAATAGTAAATAATAATTTATTCTTAAAAAAAATCAGTGAGACATGTGTATCCCCCTATCCCCAACGAACAACAAATTCACAAACGTAATTAAGATGCTGGCGGCTAGTTGTTTGCTGATTTGGCAAAAACAGGTATATTTAATAAATACGACATATATTTAATAAATATGACACATTAATATTTTTTAATGAATTATTATTAATTCATAATTATAAATAAATTTACTATTTTATCATTATTTAAAAATTATCAATTAAAATATTTTTATATTTATAAAATTTAACTCTCTAATTTTTTTAAAAAAATTATTAATTATTTAATTCTTATAATATCTCTCTCGTATTGAATCTTTATCACATAATAATAATTTTTCATAGTGTAATATAAAATTATAATTATTTCATTAAAAATAAAATTAAAAAGTTCAAGTCATCAAAGGGGTGTCTACTTCTACCACATAGATGTGTGTGAGCTACAGCAGTGTTCCCTTTCTTTGTTTCGTCTTCTATCCGCTTCTTTATCAAAATGAAAAAATAATAATAACTTCAATAAACAACAAATACTAATATTAAACTTATTATTAAATTAATATTATATGGATAAAATATGCATTTATATTGTAAAATTTAATCATATATATAATATAGAATATCATACTATAAATTTTTTTTACCAAATAAAATTTAATAATAATCGTGATTATGGTTTTATTATTATATAAGTGTCTAATCGATATATATATATATATAATAAAAAATCGAATGATAAAATTTTTCCTCTTTCTTAAAAAGTAAAAAGTTGAGTGAGGAAGACAAAGTGTTGAGAATTTCATTTTTTGCCATCGACGAAGTGGTATTGGCCTCAACGTCTCTTTGTCAACAATATATAGTTTTGTCCGGTTTATATCCATTTTTTGGTGGTGGATGCTTTGTTAGTTTTGGTTGCATGTGGATTTTTTTAATGTTAATTTACAGGATGGCCGTTTCTTTTATCGGTCCGCTCTTTATTTCTACACTTTAAAAAGAAGTTCGGTTATCGATGACGATAACCTTGGATTACGCTGCTATGTGTGGCCATTCACGTTTTTCTCGAATTTATCGCGTCGCCTCCCCTTGTGTGGTGTTTAATTTGTCGACAAATCAAGTTTGCTTTAAGTTTTAAGTTGATTTAGGTGTAACTAGTGATGATTATGGTAGTACTGTAATGTAAAGATCCTATTGTGAAATTTATCTGCATTTGAAATTTTCATATGGTTGCATATCGTATTTTGTTTTGTTATTTTTCTTTTAAACATCTGATGATCTTTTCTCTGATTGGGTCGGATCTGTGTGTTCATGGCGGAGATGATGGTGGCGCTGAGCGGTCTCTCAATTTCAGGCAATTCCTATCAAGACTTCTTCTGGCTTGTGGACTACGGGCTGAGATTTGTTTGGCTTTTTTATGGTTTATGGCTATTGATTAAATTTGTGTGTTAGTTTAGCTCTTACTTAGATTTATTTTTACTTTAATTCACTGGGTTTTCAATGTAACTAATTTTGCATGATTAATATATGTATATATTAAAATATTATATAAATAAAATTTATATAGTCAAAAGTAAAATTTATAAATAAATATTTAAAAGTTACTATAGTACACTAACTAAAAAAAGTTACTCCAGCATAGATTAAATGATGACAACAAATATTATCTTTTCAATTAAAGAAACAAGATAGCATAAGCATACAGAATACAGAAATAAAAATGTTAAATTAAATCAAATGAAGATTATATGAGGGTAAGACTACAACTAAAAAAAAAGTGTGAATGATATGAAATAGAAATTGAGGATTCAATAATCAATCCAGAAAGTAGGGAAGACGAAGTAAGAGAAAAAGGAAGCTGAGTGAAGATGTGATACAGCAATGATTCTCAGTTGAGAAGGCTTTCTTGGTCATTTTCTTTTTCCAGTTTTTCTTTGTTGCTTTGATTTTTTTTTTTTTTATTTTATTCTCAACTGGTTTTGTTATCCCCTACTGAAACCTTTGTTCTTGGTCCTCCCTCACCAAGGGAAATTGGTTGCCTTTTGTTTTCTGTTTTTTTTTTTTTTTTTTCATGTTCATGTGGTTCAACAACGAGGATTTTTTTATTGGATTTGGGTGTATGAGAGTTTACTATTATGTTTTAATTGTCGGGAAGATGTTCAGTTTGTGGCATATGCATTCCAAAACTGTACCGTAACATCCGGTAGATTACATTTCCATAGCCCAAAGATGGCTTAAGTATGCGATGCTTTTTATGGCTAGACTTGCTTAACACAACTTTTATTTTTCTGAGTGTTTTCCTTTTTAAATTAGCTGCATGCATGCTTGTTAATCGTCTTCTATCGACTTTTATAACTGTCGTCATTTTGTTGATCGATTTTTTTAATATTTTATATTCTACACTTTTTTAAATTATAAGAGACTGATTTAGATGTATTAATCAATTTGACTTTTGATCCATAGTAGTCTAGATTTAGACTTTTCAGATTTTAAATTATTATTTATAATTGAGTTTAAATGGATTTAGACTAAAATAAATCGTGGCTAGATTAATTTGTTTAGAGAGTTTTAGATTGAACTAACTCTTTTATTTATTATGGATATCTTTTAGATCTTGTTAGATGTAATATCAATTTATATTAATAAAAAAAATATGAAATAGAAAATGATGTTAAATAAGAAAAAAAATTACATTAATAAGAGAATAATAGACTTAAGAGTTAAGTAAAATCCTTAAAAAATCATAAGAAAATAAAAATTCATTGGATTCTGTTGATTTATATTAAAAAAAATTAATTAAAGTTTAGCACACCAGCGAATTTTTTTCATAAAAAAATTCGCTGGTGGCCAAGATTCCAACATCCGTGTCCTCCGCCTAATGGTCCCAGATATTAATGGGGTGGACTGAAGAGAGCTGTATATTATATTATATGATACTCATCTTCGCTTCCATTGCACGCCAAATAAAAGCAGCGGTCACCTCCCTAACACTATCGCTCGTTTTGCTCTGGAAGCAGTTGATTCTGAGAGCCAAAGAAAGAATGTGGCCGTTTTGCAGAAAAGGACCATCTGGGTTCTCATCATCTTCCACAGCCGAGGAAGTTACTCACGGGATTGATGCATCTGGTCTCACTGCCATTGTTACAGGTTCATAACTTATTATATACATTGCCTTTTTCCTTTTTCTTGTTTAATTTTACTTATTGCATGATTGCACTAATTAAGATCTGGATTTATTGTCTTATGTCTCCTGTGGATGTGAGATTCAATTTTATGGAGATCTTATTGCCTTGGCTACAAGCAATTTGTTTTTTAAATACTCCCTTAGGTTTACTTTTCTTATCATCTGTCTCAAATCGTAGGATTTTGGGCATTTTTTAGGAAAGTAGTGTGTTTATTAGTTTATTAATATATCTCTATTCACTATGCATTGAGAAAATAAAATTATTATGAGTTATTTATTTTAATAGATAAGAAAAATACTAAATATAATTTATTACTTTTTAATTAAAAAGTAATAAATTATATTAACTGTATTTTTTTAATGACCTATTTACATAAAAAAAATCTAAAGTTTTTTTTTTTAATTTTACAATTTAATTTAAAATTTTAAAAAGTTAATTGTAAATTTTATTCTAATTATATTCCAATTTAAAACTTGAATTAGAGTGATTATATTTTACTAATGTGATAATACTATTTGGATTATTTTATTACACTAACATAGATAAATGATATTGATATAAAAAAATTTGAAATTTTAATTTGTTCCGCATCGGTGGATTATATTATATATAATAACCGTTATGAAATCGTTAAATAATTTAGATTAATCTTATTAGATAGAGTGGAGGGTGGGCAGTTTTACCGAATTGATTCAATTGGTATAAGAATCACTCGGACAAATTGTGAGACAGAGTATAATCCCTCGGATACTGGTACACTGTTGTACATCTGTCAGTGGGTGAGGCCGAGGTTTAGATATTTCAATGACTTTGGTGGTACAAGTAAAAGTTCCCAATTTTCGTATGAGCTGCAGGGAGATTTAATTATAAAAGGAGACCTTGGTTTGTAGCTAAATCTCATATGAAAATGACCATCAAAATTATTAAATTTAATATTTGTGATTAATATATTTATATAATGGGTACACAACTATAAATGTAAATATTTGATACAACAATTATTAAATTTATTTTTATACAAAATAGAGCTTATAATAGTTTCAATGCACCAATTCTGTTGTATTGTTCTCTTAGCTATTTATGGTTTATGGAATTGCCGTGTGGTCCATTTCCACTTCCATAATTTGCATTCTGACACACAAGACGATGAAAGTTACAGTCAACCAACTATCAACTACCCTCTATATTTTTAATGAGCTCTTAATTTTTCTAATTTGAAAAAAGACGAGACTTTAAGTCGCAAAATTTTAGTTGTATCCCATCTGGTCCCCCTTATGTACTGATTATATTGAGTTCCATTGTGGCTTTTTGCTGCCGTCTGCCAATTTTCTTCCTTCTTTATGACAAACGAGGAATTTTCTCTTAAATATTAACAGAGAGGCTAAATTTGGACACTCATTTATTTAGTTTTCTGCATATTAGTTTTCTGTTCTGGTGCTGCTAAAACCAGAGCTACAATCCAAGATATTTAGTAAAAGGATTCTGGATTCTAATTTTTAACACTTCCTTGTGTACTCGTAAGTTTCTTGAATTGAAAAAAAAAGATTATGTGCTTTATGATTGAGTGGGTGATACATTCTTTCATTTTTCTTTAATGCTAATTTGAATAAATAGTACATTTCAATAAATAAGAAGGTAGCTTTGATGTAATAGTAAAGTAACTCTATCTGTGACTTGGAGGTCATAGGTTGAAGCAAGAGAAACAGCTTCTCAGAAATTTAGGGATAAGGTTGCAACATCAACCTCCCCATAGCACAGAAGTTCTTCACTGGCTTATCCTTTCGTACATATAAATAACACCTTTTCTTTGTGTTGCGTAATAATTTAGTGCGTTTAGTGAATGACATTTTATCTGTCACCCACTGTGATTTTAGGAGCATCTAGTGGTATTGGCACTGAAACTTCAAGGGTGCTTGCATTACGTGGTGTCCATGTAATCATGGCAGTCAGGAATAAGGCTGCTGGAAGATCTATCAAAGAAGCTATAGTAAAAGAAATCCCATCTGCCAAAGTTGATATCATGGAATTGGACCTCAATTCAATGGCATCTGTGAGGAACTTTGCAACAGAGTTCAATTCTTCGGGTCTCCCACTGAACATCCTAATGTAAGAATAGAACGAGATCCTTGATGCTAGTGTATCACTTTGTACATGATTGTCATTCTTTAGATATGATACGTGAATTGCTGTCAAGGTGGCATGTCCTAGCTCTGCTTCGCTTAATGAATTATAAGCCAGGAATGACACTTTTCCTTCATTGTTTTTCTATAAAGTAACAATGCAGGAATTATGGCAACACCATTCATGCTTTCCAAAGACAACATAGAACAACAGTTTGCAACAAATCACTTAGGTATGTTGCATATAACTCATGCTTCAATGTTTGCACCCATTAGAATGCTTTAAATTTCTTATTTCCCCCATTTGAAATCAAGAATTTTATAAGAATTCACTTTAATTGACTTTTTTTTTCATGTTTGGGATGAAAAATTACTTAAAGGAAATCGAAATAAAGTATGATTGTATAAAAATTCATTTGAATTCTTTTGTTACGGATAAACTTTTCCAAATGAAGAATTTGAGATTTCAATTGAAGGAAATTGCTTCAAAATGTCAAAGTATCAATAAATTTTCAATGGAAGTTGAGGGTGATTTCGCTTTTGAGTTTTGATAGTCCCTCAGCACGAATTAAAATCTATTCTTAGACTCATCACGCTAACCAACCCCCAGCTCCCATCTTTTTTACCTTGGTTAAAAACAATGTAATAATTTTGAAAATTAAATTGAATTTTCAGACTTACAAAGCAGCTCATTTATTACTCCATATTTGCCATTTGGCTTGGTACATAACTGCTTTTTGCAGGTCATTTTCTTTTGACAAATCTGTTGTTGGAGAATATGAAGAAAACAGCCCATGAAAGTAAAAGAGAAGGAAGAATAGTGATTGTCTCATCAGAAGCTCATCGTTACACTTATCATGAAGGAATACGTTTTGATAAAATCAATGACCCGTCAGGGTAATACTAACAACTTGGAGTTATATTCAGTTTCTCTTTTTGAGAGTAAACCTTCAGGACTATATGCCAATTTGATAGAAATATGCCAGCTCTTGGACTATAGGCTGATGTTTTTTGGCTTATTCAATTTTTTGAAGACCCTAAGCTTTCCTAAATTTGCGCATGGCATGAAGGCTCCACATTGCATAGTCTTGACCTTTTGCTTATTTATGAGGGATCTGTGATTCTGTGTTATATAGAAGAGTCCTTTTGATCATTTTAGCACCAATTTCTAACTTGAAGAGAATTTGATTGAGTTTGAATCTGTTCTTATATAAACAGGTATAGCAGTATACGTGCCTATGGTCAATCTAAGCTTGCTAATGTGTTGCATGCTAATGAGCTGACTAGACAGTTGAAGGTACCTCCTTTTTCCCTTTAATCACCAAAACTCGATGAACTATTATGGAACATAATTTGATGGTGTATCGTGTAGTCTTTTAATCTCTCCCTCCCTCCTTTTCTCTCTCTGTCTCCCTCAGCTTTATAGAATGAACTAGTTGGAGAGTGGCCTATGTTGGTGTTATTTTATGACTCAACTTTTCTTGGGAGTTTGTTTGCATATGAATCATCGTACCTGGATTATAATGTTTGATTTGTATGGTAAGCAGGAAGATGGGGTCAATATAACTGCAAATTCACTTCATCCAGGAACAATTTCAACCAATCTTTTCCGTCACATGAGCACTGTCAATGGTAACAGATTACAATTGAAGTAACTTAGTGGAATTGTGTCTCAGCCCTTGTTGTATAGTGAAATTTATCATGTGACATTTGGTGTCACATATTAATTGAAAATGCCTTGCCTTAGCAACTCCAATTCTTTTGCTAATGCAGGCTTGATCAACGTGGTTGGTAGACTAGTGCTTAAAAACGTTCAGCAGGTGAGAAATAGAGCTATGCCACACAGTTGAGCTACATATGTTTACACAGGAGTCAGGATCACCTGTTGATATATTGAATTTGATTGCAGGGTGCTGCTACTACATGCTACGTGGCGTTGCATCCGCAAGTGAAGGGTGTAAGTGGTGAATATTTTTCAGACTGTAACCTGGCCAAAGCAACTGATATGGGTAGGGATGTTGGATTGGCAAAGCAACTGTGGGATTTCAGCATGAAATTGGTTAACTGAATGATGCTTCTATTTCCACAATATAAACAACATTTCTTTTCTTTAAACGTAATAGTGTGCATGTTTGTGCAAGAAACATACATAATATTGGGGGAGATCTTACTTAGACTAGGTCTATTGGACCCAAAGCATAAATATGTGGGATTTTATGATCCCACTTGTATGGCTTTGAGTTCATATAGATCCCGTTCGTAATATTCCTACGGTTAATTTGTTGATTGTAATTAGATATTATTATTTCTGTATTTTAAGTATTTAAATATAATTTTATAAAAATAGTTATTTATTTTTAGTGTTAATTTAATTGAATATCGAATAAAGATAAAATCGACGAGACTATTTACTGTGCATAGTAAATTATAATGTGGTTATAATTGTGAGATTTATATGATTAGAACCATTAAAATTAGTAAATATTATGTTTTTTCTTTTTAGAGAAAGCAACTGATCTCATAGGGTAAAATATGTGAGATTTTTAAAACTAATATGTAAGTGCTTATTTTATAAATAAATATACTAAACTGATCTGTATTAGAAATTCATGTGAAAAATAATTTGTCTATGTATTAATCAAGTGGTAGTTGTGTAAATGATCTATTAACTTGAAATCAATAAATAATCTTATATAGAAATTTTTATGTTTTGATTCATTTTACATGTTGTTTGGTTAATAAATAATAAATAGAGGTAAATTGAATGTACTAGAAACTGCATGAAGGTATCTACATTATTGAGACAAGATTTATCACCTTAAGTTAAATTAGAAAATATTTTATTTGTTCTCTTTTAATATTAATCATGAAATTTTGATGTTTCGAATATTTGGATAGTCTTAATATGTTGCTAAAAATCAAGTAGGACCTTATTGCATATGATTTGATATTAGAATAAAATTATAATTTGAAAGAATTATAATTTTGATCTAATTAATTAAGTAGAAATTTAATTAAAATTGTTTACAATTTATATGGCTTATTTATTAAAGTTCTGGATTATAGTTATAATTAATTAAATAAATATTGTTATACTAAAATCCTAAGTTTAAGTCTAAAAGGACGAGAATTTATACCAATTCTTGTGAGAAACCTTTTAAAAATTTTTAAAATTTGTAGGAAAGACATAGAGTTAATAGTTACGACTTCTCCCCTCTTTAATCCCTTAGAATTGCTCTAAAACTTTTCAATTTCTATTATGTATGGATATTATTAGAGATTGAACATTTGGACAGTTTGTGATTTGCCGCAACCAATCAAAACGAACGATTTCGTGTTTTACTACAAAATTTGGACAATAACATCATCTATCTATATTGGTGAAATTTTTTTTTTATTAGCGTTCAATCCGATTGAAATTCAATAAATTCAATCTAACAAAATTTTTCCATATTATTATATCTAATAATTCCCCTTTGCTTAGCATGTCTGTGTACAAGTTGTGAATTGAATCTAGACTTGAGAAAGTTGTGGATATTAGTACATATCTTCATAGAGAAAATATTTGTACATTTTAAATTTAAAGTTTAGTTTCAGAAAAAGAAAATAAAATGGTTATGAATTTGGCTGAATGGGTACTTTAAATTACAAGCAAAGTTTATAAAATAAAATGTTATTTTCAGTGAACGGAGTTTATGAAAACTAATTTCATCATTTTTCTCACTATGCTTATTAGTGTTTTTTTAAGTACACTATATTGATTAGTTAAGTACTCTTTTTCTCCAAATAAATTTAATTTCAGAGGCATTCATAATGCTATAATGAAACCTGTAACTTTAATTATTTTTAAATTTTACCGTAAGTGATATTTTTTTTATAACAATTTTAAAACTCGAATTTAATAATTGTGGATTCAGATATGCAATAAATTAAATAATTGAATTTTATTCGATTTTTCAAATCCAGCTCGTAAGAGTGTATTTGGCTTTTTTTTTTTTTTAATAGCAGATAATTGGTTAACTCCAAACAATTATTTTGTGATGATTTTTTTTTTTTTTGAAAGCAATTTTTTTTGTGATGATTTATCGACTGCTTTTTCAAATGGTTCTTATTTTAATACATTTTATACAGGAGATGAGATTTTATTTTTTATTTAAAATTATCTTTTGAATATTTATTAATTATAAGTTTTTTATAATAAATAAATTTTAATATATATCAATAAATTATTTATACCATAAAATAAATATAAATATTATAAAATAATTATATTAATTATAATATTTATTTATTTTTAGATAATAAAAGTATACAAATGCATTAAAAATTAATTTATAATTTATTCACAATTATATTTTTAAATATTAGGTACATTATATATATAATAAATTCTCAAACTAAACTAGAGCAGTGATTGAACAGCACAAATGGATATAATCGCTTGAATTCTGAAATTAATATAAACTAAAATGAAAAGACATTACAAGAATACAATAATTTTAGGAAATCATATTAATTGCAATAAATTATTTATAATTGTAAGAAATTGATGTAATTTTTGATTATGAAGAAAAAGAAGGATGGTGAAGCAGCAGTAAATTATTTATCCTACTAGTGTCAAGCCAATGGCAATGACCATAACAGTGGAAGGGACACCAAATTTGAGATGGCTCCAGAAAGATAAATTATAAGCAAGGGGGGCTTTGGCACGAGCGTTCTCGCAAACTATCAAATTGGCACCAGAACCCACAAGTGAGAGGTTTGGAGACACAGTGCTGGCCCATGCTAAAATCAACCACGCCTTCTTCGCATACAAAGGAGAAATAGTTGCCGCTGATGCTGCCATCTTTTCCCCCAGCAACAAAACTGTCACATTGTAAACATTTTTTTTTAACGGACATGATGATCATCAGGTACAGCCATGTATTATTGCAAGTGTTTAAGAATTCAAACACGTACCAGTTGTTACATTTGAGATTGAGTTGGACAGAACAAGGACGACGAGTGCAAGAATTGTTATTCCTTTGGCATGGTCAATTTGTGCATAGGGCTCCATCATCTCCCATAAATATCTTGGAATTCCAGCTTTCTCGAAGCCATCGATTGTCATGAACATCCCACAAAAAAAAACTAAAAGTGAATAGGACACCTGTTTAAGGAAGTGAATTAATTTACAAGGTTCGGTGATTTAATAGAGAAATATACAGTAACAATGAAAGGATCATTACCTTATCCAGGCATGGCTGAGCATCCTTGAAATCCAGAACAGCGAGAGCAAGTGCAGACGTTAGTGCAGTCCATGACATATTCATACCCGAAATCAAAGCAGTAATCATCCCTGTGGTTATTAGGTAAACACAAGATTTCCAGAACATGCTTCTCCGATTTGAATGCGTACTTGAATTTCCAGGGGATTCTGAACCAACAATGGGAAGTATGTCAATCTCACTGAGACAACTTCGGTGCCTAAAATCCCCTTTAGGAGTCAAATCTTGCATATCCAATCCAGAGCCTGTTTCTTGAAAATGTAGATGTGTGAATTGTGGAACTGGGCCTGGGGATAACCTGTGAAAACTCATATCACCCTCAGCGACAATTTCTTCATATGCATGTTCTCCTCCACTGTTACCAGAAGAAAGCTGTCTCCAGAATATGCATAGGAGAAGTACATAATTCAAAATAATTCCTGTAAGCGCTGCAGGTAAAATTCCAACTAAGAAAGTCCCAAATGAAAGATTTGCTTTTGTAGCTATAACCAGATTTTGAAGGTTGCCAATTGGAGTTGCTGAAGATCCTATATTTGCACTTGAGTCCACAGCAAGTAGAAAAGGGTGAGGAGGGAGGTTATGTTTTCTTGCAGTTTTCAGTACCAGTTCAGTCAAGACAATGCGAGAGGTGTCATTAGTGAAAAAGGCACTTGTAATGGCAGATACCAAGCAAATCCGAAAAATTAAATCTTTAGCTCCTTGGCTCTTCCATGACAGCAATTCTTCCACGTACTCAAATGCATCTGCTCTTTCAAGATAGACACCTACCACCATTGTTCCAAAAAGAAAAGCAAGAATTGAAAGATCAATTGAAGCATAAGCTTGAGCAGGGGATGTTACCTCGAAAACGACCATGAGTACAGCCCCTAGAAGAGACCCTCCACTCCTCCCAATTGGCAGAAGTGGAAAAGCAGGGAAAACTGCCAAAACCCAGAATATTGCAAAGGCAAATGAACCGAGCATCGCTTTTACTGAAGGAATCATTGTTACCATTAGCTAATCCCTTAAAGCTGGAAGATAGCTTTGATGCAGCTAGTAAAAAAAATATAAAGAGGAAGACTACTACTATTACTA
Source organism: Manihot esculenta (assembly GCF_001659605.2). Lineage (NCBI taxonomy): Eukaryota > Viridiplantae > Streptophyta > Magnoliopsida > Malpighiales > Euphorbiaceae > Manihot > Manihot esculenta. Next base: position 2,289,541 of record NC_035174.2, on the reverse strand, counting down.
CCCAGAAAATTAGCCTTGATGGAGCTTATCAAATGCAGAGAGCCAAAACATGGACCATGTACCCAAGGCAAGCACATTTTTATAGATGTGCGTATGATGGTGCCACGCTCCTTTTCATTCTCCGCCAATGGACAGAGAAGAGAAAATGTTGAGTTTCTTTAAGTCCATTTATTATTCCATTTACAAATGCAATAACTAGTGAAAGGGTCTCTTAGTTTTCTGGAATTATATGTTACTGTGTCTGTACTAATTTAAATTCTCTGTCTGTACTAATTTAAATTCTCTGGGAATCCAAGAGGACCAGACCCGCTCATTGTCCAGCTGAATGCACATGCCGCTCCAAATAAGACAAGAAAGTGGATTGCGAACTTGTGGTTTCTACTTTTCCAAGTGTATTTCCGTAGGATGCTGATTTTTATTTTGGACAAGTATTTGACTAATTGGTTTTTTATCCTGAGAAATGAAAATTTTCATGTAGATGTAGTTGCTTCTTATCCCAAAAATTTTTGCCTGTTGAATTTCTTTATTAGTTATTGTTGTCGGAGTTCAATAGCTAAAATTTAAAAGAACTTCTAAAATATTATTTTTATGACAAAATAACAGAATGTCGCAGGTGTGCGCACTTGAACAAAAATTCAATCTTACAAGTACTTCATGAGGCTTACAAGGAAAACGAAGCAGCACAACTGTCGTTGCTTAAGGCTGAGTTGTTAAATTTTTTTTGAAAAATATATGATATTATCCATTTAGGCTTATCAAATTTCTTCATTGGCTAAAATTATTCGCAATCTTACTTGGTCTGCTTCCTACTCCATTAGGTGAGCTCCAAGGACTAAAATATGTTTGGATACATTCACGCAGGAGTTCTTGTATTAATCTTAAGAGTCTGTTTGGCATTGAGTTTAGAGGAAGAAAAATGTTTTTTTCTTTTAAAAAAAACATCATTTTAAAACTATTAAAAAATAGTACAATGTTATTAATTTATCTTACAAATTAATGAAAATCTATAAAAATGTATCGTAGTGATTTAATTGGCACATATAAATTATTGATTTATATATCCTTTTATAATATTATTATAATTCAGTTTATTCACAAAGTTTATTCACCAGTATAATTTCAGAAGAGAAATACTTTAAAAAAAAAAAAAAAAAAGAATATCAGTCCAAAACCACAATTCAAACAAAGAAATAATAACAAGAATCAACAAAAAGAGTTTTCTCCATTAGACAAGCCGAATATAGAGGACTTCAGAGGCAAGCAGCAAACACACAACAATCCACCTGACACCTCACCTTTGGGCCCAAAAATATGCAATGCCCTTAAATGTGCAAGCCTAATGAATAATATGGTTGATTCTTGGGCCTTAGGAATAGGGCTGTAAATGAGCCAAGCTATTCGTGAGCTACTCGAGACTCGGCTCGATAAAAACTCGACCGAGTTCGGCTCGTTTTTTAAACGAGTCAAGTTCGAGCTCAATTTTGAGGCTCGTCACTTAAACGAGCTGAGCTTGAGCTCCATAGTATTCGGCTCGTTAAGGCTCGCGAGCTGACTCGTTTTTAGGCTCGCGAGCTGGCTCGTTGAGAAGGCTCGCGAGCTGGCTCGTTGAGAAGGCTCGCGAGCTGGCTCGTTGAGAAGGCTCGCGAGCTGGCTCGTTGAGAAGGCTCGCGAGCAAACTCGTTGAGAAGGCTCGCGAGCTGGCTCGTTGAGAAGGCTCGCGAGCAAACTCGTTGAGAAGGCTCGCGAGCAAACTCGTTGAGAAGGCTCGTGAGTAATATTGTTTAAATAAATTAGTGAACCAATTCGTTAAATAAATTTATGAACAAGTTCATATATTATTAAAAAAATAAAAATAACTATAAAGTTATAAAATTTAAACTATTATAAATACTTGAAAATTATAGTATTGAAAATTACAAATAATTAAGATTAATTATTATAATTAATATTCTTTAAAATTAAATTATAAAAATCTTTTGTATATAATTATTATAATAAGATTCCATAAAATTAATGTATAATCACAAATAATCAATATTAATTATTATAATAAGTATTCTTTAAAATTATAGTACGACATGATAAATTGAGTTGTAAAAATTATATACATTTTAAAATTAAAATATAATTATAAAAAATTTTTTATATATAATTAAGCATACAGTATAAAAGATGATAATAATTATCAAAGTATATTAACAATAATTAATTAAGGTTATATGGATGTTGAAGTTGAAATTCAAGTTAACTAATTGAACAAGCATGAAGATGATTATGAAGATAATTAAATTATATTAGCTTGTTTCAACTGTTGGAAGTTGGAATCAACTTTATTCGTTTGATATTAAACTTTGTGTGTAATCTAATTTTATTATGTCATTGAATTTATATTTATTTGTGTTATTTTAATTATAAATTGTGTTACGTAATTTTTTTTATGTACACTCTCTTTTTTTTATATTATTTAAATTAATGATGATTAAAAACTGATTAAAGTGTAATTATTAATTCGAGTTCGAGTCTGAACTTGAGTTCAAACCAAACTTTTTAATTTTGAGCTCGGTCTCGAGCTTTTTTAACGAGTTTCTTAATCGAATTTTCCGAATTCGAGCTCGAGTTTTATTAACGAGCTTCTTAATCGAGCTTTTCGAGCTCGAGCTCGAATTAGGCTCGTTATTAAATCAAACGAACCTTTCACGAGTCGAGCTCGAATCGAGCTCGATTATAATATTTAATTCTCGAGCCGAGCTCGAATCAAATATTAGAGCTCGAGTCGAGCTCGAACTCGAGCTCGAGCTTCCAAACTTTTTTAATAAACGAACTTGAACTTTACAAAACTCGGCTCGGCTCGGCTCGATTACACCCCTACTTAGGAATATGAGTTACCTCACATTCTGACGCTCTTCTGTTTTCTAAATAGAGAGAGTTTATTCTTGTTTGTTGGGTTCGCTTGTGGCAATTGGTTTTGTTTCTTGCTAGCTGTGTGAAGCTATCTTTGCCCTCCTCAAGTCCGGGCGGTTTTTACTCTCTTCCTCCCATGATTTCAGCTTAATTTAAATGTCTAATTCAAATTAACCCAAATAACTTTTCAACTCACTTTTTTATTTGATTCAAATTGATTAACTCAAATTATTTAGTAATTTCGTGTAAACTACTATATACAATTCTGATTTTCTGTAAATCGTCGACATGGAACGTCACACTTTATTTATAAAATTTTTTTCTTTTCTATGTTTATAAGGTTAATCTTCCTAAATATTCTCTTATAGAAAAAACTACTATGAAATCTTCATTTCTCTGCAAACTTTTTTCAACTATTAAGATGATAATTGACACTATTAAGGAAGAGAGGTATTTCATTCTGAAGTATGTAACATCATTATCATCGCTCGATCTTATTTGCACGTGTTTTGATCGTTCATCTTATTTTCTTTCTTGACTCTGAATGACTCTAGTTTGTTTAACGAGTTTTCAATTTCTTTTTAAATTCCAGTTGGTTGAGAAAAGTATATTGTGTAAGAATAATTTATTCTTCCTGTCCCTAGTGGCTATTAATCTATTCAAAGAACTTGATTGCTTATGTAAAATGAATTAGAGAGTGGGATCAATCGAGTTGGGCCTTTAAAACTTAAATCCTGTTTCAATAATTACTAATTCAATAATCAATAGTAATTATCATATAATAAATAATAAAAATTAGTGTTTTTAGTCTATTTGGTCTTCTCTTGGTTGACCTTAGAGACCCTTATTTCTGCAATAGTTTATTTTGGTTTGGTCTTGGACTTGTCTATGTTCGATAAACGATGGCCTTTTCATGAATTTCTTTTATTTTTATTTTTATTTTTTTCAAAAAGAGTACCTGCAAATAACTCACTAATTTCTTAAGCTATTGAGATAATGAAATGAAGTAGAGCCCAGTCCTGTTGGTCACAGCCTGTTGCTTTCTATTGAGGTAGGTATGACAAAGACGTGAGACTTGGCCGTTACCGAACAAACGCTATTATATTTCCACCAACATATTATATTTCTAAATCCCATGCATCTAAACATTACCGTCAAAGTAATAAACAATTACTTATAATTGTAGAAATGATCATCTCCATATGCTACTTGTTAAGGAAAAGAAATCGCAAGAGCATGAATTTTCCCGGCTCCAGGGTCAAGATTAGATTCATTCAACCCAATTCTCTCATTGTCCAAGGAGTGACCTGCAGAAACTCTGAGCTATCTAGCTAGGAAGTGACAATTTTGCAAATGACTAATTATCAATTACAATGATGCACAAACCATGGCAACAAATCCACTATCCTACAGATGTACACATGCATGCACCAATATGTAAGAAAACACAGAAAAGAGAAATGCAGATCGGAAACTTCTAAGAGAGGCAACAAGAGTACCTGCGCTCCTAGAAACTCAGGAATACAAGATGGACTGATTATCTTCACAGCCATTACTGGAGAATCATAGAAACAGATGTACACAACCACTATATACAGTTGCACAAAGATAAATTGTCAACCAAGGTCACTGGACAGTTTGCATTTGGTAGAATAATTTTTGCCTATACTTGGTTCACATGGACCAAATCACAGAGGAATTTCACATGCAAATCTAATACAAACAACCATATCCACAAGCCATTAAGCCCGTCTTATGGAAGCCCCTGCCTCCTAAAGATAATTGCAGAGAACGTGCACCCACAAGGATCTGGGCACCATTGGACTCGCAGATAAGGAAAGCACTTTTTTCTTCATTATTACACAAGACAAGGAAAAAAAAAAATCTACAAGACAACACTATATGCAAATGCTATTTTTGTATAACATCCAACTAGGAAAATAACAAAATAAAAAGAATGCTCTATAGTTCTCATACTAATGATTCCTACAAGCTATTTTCTCCGCACTACTTGTTCAGATCACCATGGCTTGTGAACTGTATCCAAAAGACTGTTTCCCTTCAGACTTACATCTGACAAGTTAGGCATTCAGTAAAGCAATCCTGTTGACCATAATTGAGGCAAAGCCATTATGCAAAGTTTCAATGTAAGCTGACTTCAGGCTGTAACAACGGGAAGAAAGCCCAGCTGTTGGCAGGCCTAGCTTCCTTCCCAGCAATTGCTTCATTAGCCCACCACTCAGAGCCGATTGTGGGCTTATCGGGCACTTCTTTTGAATTATCAAAGTTGAACTCTTTTATCGACCCAAGAGTGATGGAACGATGTTTTCTATAGTAGTTTTCCTCTTCCATTTCTCCTGAAGATTTGTCAGGTATTTCACTGGAAGTTTCCCCATTATGTAAACAATTCACACTATCCATTAGCATCTTCCCACTTTTTATGCCATCCTCAGACATACTGTCCTGTGAGCATTCTGGAAACGTTCTACCTGATTGCATTGACTTGCTCTCAAGACAACGCGCAACCTCTTCACCACTCAACTCGAATGAGACCCTATGATCAATTACAGTTTCATCATTTTTAGATCCATTTTCATAGTTTGCAAGAGATGCAAACTCAGAAATCTGATTTTCCAGAAGGAAACCATCTCGAGAGGCAGGACCCACACAATCAGGTGTCAAGGATCCTGAACCAAGCCTTGAAAGCCCCACACCATCCGGAGTTGCGGATCCAGAACCAAGCCTTGAACCTATCCCCACACCATCTGGAGTCACAGAACCAGAACCAAGCCTCGAACCTAGCCCCAACCCATCTGGTGTCAAAGATCCAGAGCCAAATCTTGAGCCCCATTTACGAGTATTAAAATGCTCAAAGCCCAAGATCTTGGGAGCTTCCCCCATACGGAACTCAAGAATGGGGTGTTTGTCAGGGAAAGGAGAAGAAGTGCCTGAATATGAGATTACTGAGCCTGGGGAGATGAGCTGACCACCTGGGCTTCCCGGGTATATTGGATAAGACTGGAATTCATAATGGGATAATGTGAACTTATGATTAGTCCCACTGTTTCTTCGAGCACGCTCCAAGGAAGACGTTAGAAGTTGAGCAAATGGCACTTCTGGCGAAGAAGGTGTAGTCAGCTGAACAGATTCAGGAGGCGGAGTGAAAGGAGCACTGGATGGTTCAGTGGTGAAGGCAGAAAATGCAGGTGGTGTAACTAGCTGGGTTTCATGAGCATAAGGACCTATGGCAAAAATGGACGCAGGTCCAGCTGGGGAGTATGCATTCACAGAAAGGGAAGTAAGAGAGAGCAATCCTGCAGGTGAATGGGTGACAGAAGGGGGATCAGACTGGAGGAATGAAGCAGGAGAAGAGGGAGGAGCAATAAAAGGAACTGCAACAGCAGTTGAGTGTGTTTGATTTTCAACTGAAGTAACTACAGCTCCTGGTACCTCTGGTTCAGGAACAAGAACGGCATGACCAATTCGCTTGTTATTTTTATGAGAACCAAAACACCAGTACAGACTCCAGCAGCCTCCCCATCTTCTTTTCTGCATTGAAATAAGAAAACAGAAAGCTAGTGAATAATTAGTTCCAATGGAATCATCTTATTGCCAAATATTCTCATCTGGCAATGTGAAAACATATGAAATAATTCGATAGATTGACTGAATTCAGAAGTACATTTATCTTCTCTATTCTTTTTGCCCACAATCAAATACTAAGAACTGAACCTGTTACTACTCCCTATCATTCCAGTCAACCCACAAGTGAATATATACGTACTAGTGCACCAAATAGCTGCCCAGCCTAGTCCATCAAAACAGAAATAGCCATCTAGTTCAACGAGGAAAAACGATGTCGGAAGTTGTAGTAGGAACTGCTTGTAAGAAAGCCACCAAAAGTTTTGAGAAGCTCCTAGAACATTTATAGGCTTTAACTCGTCTTATCTTGAATACATATCATTTTACAGGCCATCGAAAGTCACTTTCCCCTGTAGCTATTCCTGCTTAATTGTGGCGAAGGTATCGTGGTTTCACAATCAAATAAGTATGAGAAAAAATTATCGATGTTGCAAACTAGACCACGTGAGAAGTGTTAAAATATTTGAAATAAGAATACCATTGAGGGGATTCTAAATCTAATTGCATAAAAGGCAGAAATACGGTTCCTTTTCCGTTTACCCTGTTTTCAGAAACAAAAGTAACATAGGAAGCAATAGATAATAGCAAAATGGAAAAATCACCGAAACATGCTAAGAAAGTGAAGGATAAATAGCAAAAGGAATAAACTTTCAGTTCTAGAATTTCAGAATTCAGGACACGAGTCTCTATTACATAAACGTTGTTTGTGAGCTGCGGCAACAAAATACTAAAAACCAATCTCAGGCTCAAAAAAAGAATAAAGTGAAGGAGACAACGCCAAGAAAAACATAAATTAACGAAAAGAATCACTTAAACAAAATTTTCAATCAAACCAAAGTCAGATTCCATCCATTTCTCACTTCCCAAACAGAACATGAAATTATAATCTGGAGCAACAATTAAATCACACACACACAGCAGTTATGATATCTGGAAGAGAATAAAACAGGACCAATATGGAAATCTAAGAGTGCGTACGTCTGTGTCTACCTGAACAACAGTTGGCTGGACACGAGACTCGGCGGAGACGATGGCTGTGGCGGCTGCGTTGATGGTGTCGACGCTGTTGTTGAGGGTTCTCATCTTGGATTTAGAGGAGCAAAAGGAAGCTTAGATAACATATCAGATTTCGGATTGGATCTTCGGAGTCTGAAATGAATCGCAGAGAGAGGGAGAGAGAGGTCAAAACTGGTAGTAATGATAGATGGTGAGATCAAACAAACGAACGCTCTCTCTCTCTCCAGTTTCCGTTACTCTCCGGTTCTTATCCTCCAGTTTTCATCCATTTTGCTACTTAACTACTGCCACGTCATCAAGTAACGATCGCCCTTTTTCTTTTCTTTCTTTTTTAGGAATAAGAAAATTTATAAATTATTATTGTCAAGTAAATGATTATTGATGGTTGCCTTTTTTATTTTATTTTCTTATAATGTCATTTATCATTGTATTCACCCTCTCCCTTTTTTTTTTTTTTAAATGCTTCATCCTAATAAATATGCGATCTTTTAATTTATAATTTTATTTTTTATCAGACATATAAATTATCATTTATATATTTATTGATTAAAATCTAGTATGATATTTTTGAATTAATTAGTTGCCACTTGCCATCTATTGTCAATAATTAAGTGTGTCATGTTTCTTGTTAGATTATAAAATTTCATGCCATCTGTATTTTTATATAAATAAATAAATAAATCATAATATTATATCTTCATAAATTATAATTTCTATATTTTTTATTGATAAATGTTTTACAAGTTCTATAATTATATGATATTAATTTTTTAAATTGTTGATTAATTAAATTAATCATTTTTTAGAATAATTTAGTTTAATTTAATTGTTTTGGTAGTGCGTTTAATAATGTCTTATTTTAAGGTCAAAACACCAAATCTAATAACACAAAGATTTGGAAAAGCAATGAGGTCCACAACCACAAAGGCATAGAAGAAACAGAGGAGATTAATGTATCCATAATCAGCAGATGAAATTACTGAAGTACCCATGGAGAGAAGAGAACATAACAAATGTGGCCTTCAGCTGTGAGCCAGACCAAACAAGAGTTGGAGGGGAGGGTGCTGTGTGGTGTTATTGTTCTGCTTTCTGTACATTGAATCTTTATAAAGCGTGAGTCTCGTGATTACATTTGCGTGTGTGCACCCACACGCCTCCCCCATGTTTCCCACGATCAAGTCCTACTCCTGCAATCACCACCGTCCAATCACTTGACTCAGCTAACTTTGTTATTATTATTATTATTTTCTTTTTTTATTGTAAGAAGAAGTTCGCAACGGCTCCTATAACTCGGCTTCACTCACGTGGACTGCATGTGGTCTTTCTGTCTGTCGCGTGGAGAATTTATTGTTTTTATTTTTTAATGAAAAAAAAGAAAAAATTAAAAATCAAGTTGTTATAGCATTATCTTCTTATTTTTTTTATAAAATTTATTAAATTATTGCTCATTCAAATTACAAGCAATTAAAACTTATCATCATTTCTCCGATAATAATTATTAACGAAACAAATTTACTTTTGTAAGAAGAAAAGATGATAGAAAGTATATATTGATTAAAAATCAACTACTTTTACAGGAATTCCAGCCATGCAAAAACTTGGAATATTAAAGGGCATTATAGACCAAGTAAAATTAAATTATTAATTAGAAGCCTTAATCTCGTTTAGCCTCCTTTTTTATGAAAAAAATAATAAAAAGTAACCTTAATTCGTTGTTTCTTTAGGACAATACAACTTTTATGTGAAAGCATGCACGTGTCCACAGGCAGATATTTGATGGGTTTTTGTGCACAAACCCTCTTGTGTGAGAATTAAGGTAGTAATTCTCTATTCATCATTTTTCTTTAAAAAAATAATAATATATATTAATTAGAAAGAAGAAAACTTCCACGGATGCATCTGTTAACTTCCTTCACATAATGATGATGAAGATGATGATCTTCATCATCATCTATTTGCCTCTCCTTTTCCTCGGCGAAAAGGCTCCTTTCTTGAGCTGGACAACAACCTTTTAACCCTTTTCTTCTTTTAAATTGCTCTTACTTTTAACTTTTAACTTCTTTTTAAAAAAAATTCCATCTTTCAGCCGTCTTTTGGAGGGTTTCCCATATGAAGAAGATATCACAAACACCCACACCACACGGAGCAAGTGGCTTTAAAAAAAGAAACATGGATATATCTTATCATTGCCATCTTTTGCTGGGTGCATCATTCCACTTTTCTATCTAATTCCTAATCAACTAACAGTAAACAGATAGGCTTAAAGTTAGTGATTCAAAAGGCTAAATCCTTTGAAAAGAGAAAGAAAAGGTTTGTTGGAATTTTAGTAAATATATTTGTAATTATAAATAAATAAAAGTTGGGTGCATGATCAGGGCGGTGGATATTTGAGAAGATCATGGGGTGGCTTAGTGTGGTCATGGTCCTACACGGCGAAAAGCAAAGCCAACACACCACATGTTTCAGCTATCAGAGTAGGTGGGACTTGGGAGAGTGTTCATCATCATCATTTATATATATATATAAGAGAAATATTAAAGTTCACAGATTTGCTCAAAGATCTCCTCTCTCTCTTCTCCATAATTCTTGGCTTCCTTTGACAGTATATGCAAGCGTCGCTATTACACGACGCCCATCACAACCCACATAAAACCAGGAAGAAAAAGGGATGCCCACACGCCTTTCTCACTCGAATACTACCAAGTGGAATCGGCCCAATTAGCTTCTTGTTCTTGACGTTGTTTCCATGGCTGAAACCCAAAAGGCCCAAAACTTGGAGCTTTGTTCATGTAATGAACTTTATTTTAATAAGCTTTCAGGTAGGGCCTAGCCCAATCACCAACATGGGTCTCAGTCGAAGATTAGTTTGGAAAAAAGTCCAACATCTTTGAAAAGTTTTCAGACCCAAAATCTGTATATCGCAGGAAGACAAAAATGTTTTGCTCTGCAGATATGTTAAAACTTAAAAGCTGTGAACATCTTCCACATATCTATCTTTCCGTAGTTCCCATTAAAGATAATCTTCGAACACATGACTCAACTCTCCGTGCACTCAAAAAATCCCGTACACATCTCTTGATATATGATTCTATAACCACACTATGGTCATGGCAGTGCTGGTTTCGACTCCCACAAGCACAAGATCAGCTTTTTACGGACACTCTTCTTTGTTGAGTTCACACCACAAAACCCTCAAATTTGGTATCTCCTTGCGGATTCTTCAGCTGGGTATCAGTCCTTTCTCTCAATGGAGTGGTCTAAAGCATCTGGGTATCTCAATCACTCCAAAATCTGTGAATAATGGTACTTATTCTTACTTGGACATGCTTTCCTTTCAGTTTCTCTCTCTTCTAATTCTATTATTGTTTACTTATTTTTGCTGGGATTCTTGAAATGTTGTGATGCAGTGAGGAAGGGTAGGTGTAAAGGTAGAGCGATTCAAGCATCTTTGTTTGGGGTTGGAGCACCTGAGGCTCTGGTTATTGGGGTGGTGGCTTTGCTGGTTTTTGGTCCAAAAGGTCTTGCTGAGGTTAGTTGTGCATGGAGGAGACTGATGGTGTACTTTTTAGCTGTTTCTTTCCTTTTAAGTATGGATGATTGTTCTACTGTTTGTAATCTGTGCACATAAATAATGTATCGGTTTTTATTTGAATAATGTATTGACCTCACGCCAACTCTTCTGAAGCAAAGGTAAATAAAACAGAGAAAAAGAAAAGGAGGGACCCAAATGATTTATGATCTAATATATTGGCATAAGATTGATTTTCCTCTTGTAACACCAACCATTTTATTTTAGAGGCAGTAGTGTGAAGAATGGAGGATTTAACTGTTTGAACGTACTGTAGGATCCAGAGTGCCTATATGTATGCATTTGTTAGCAACTATTCATGCAAAGTAGCTGAACAGTCTTCTGATTATTGAGGATTAAGTTTCAATTTCTTAACTGCCTTGAATTTGAAATAATTTGAAAAGGGTACCTTAAACGAGGTTGGAATATCAGAGTGCCTTGTAATGCAGGGTGCACCCTTATCTTTATAAGAAGATCACATACAGATGGATTGCATTTGAACTTGTAGATACAGATTTAACAATGAATGGGGAGGTGTAGTCTTTGTTGGGAGGACAATACGGTGAAGTTAACAAAGACCTGCCCAGCCATCTCAATGCCTTCGTATTTTTGGTGGTTCAGTTGCATTGCTTTTGAGAATGCATGTCTTCTTTCATTTTCCAGAATTTTTATTTGGTGTAGCTCTCCTGAGTTATCTTAAATGCAGGTTGCACGCAATCTAGGGAAAACTCTGCGTGCATTTCAACCAACCATAAGAGAACTCCAGGTAGGTCCGTGGAACTTTCTGATAGTATGTTGTTTCTGCCAATAAGGAGTAGTTGAATACAAAAATTGGAACTTTTGTTTCTCAATATGTGCAATTCTTTGAAATGTAGGAAGTGTCGAGGGAATTCAAGAGCAGTCTTGAGCGAGAGATTGGCCTTGATGAAATTTCAAGTCAAACACAAAACAAATATGGCTCCAACATAACAAACACTGCCTCAACCACTTCACCAGTTACAAGCCCTGAAAATTCTCCAACTGCAGCTGACCCTAGTGAGTGATCAAATGCATCTAACATCTGCTTTTATGTTGAAAAAGCAATTAGCCGGGTTTGAAAGTGCTATTTAACTTATAATGCACGTTGCTATGTTGTTAATTACCATTTGGCATTTTCTGGAAGTTCCTAATGCATTTTGTTAAAGTTCCCCTGTGCAAACTGCACTGGGTATCACCCAACAATTAACAATGATTATGCTAGCGTTTCCAAGATGATGAATATTGTTACAGTTATTGGGCTTGATGATATTTTAGCTTTGGTATGATAAGCATTTTTAACAGAGTACTTGATATAAAATGACTTCACAAATGGTGCATTGGTGCTCTCTATATCAATGATGTTTAACATCTTTGAATGATATAATTCTTTACAGCCAAGAGCAAAAATCAATAATAATGTAATATGTCATAATTTCAATGGCCTTGTACATCTAGTCCTTTGTGCAGCTAACCATCGTTAACTAGAGAGGAGTTGTATGAATTCTGCTTCAGCCATTGCTTTTAATTGAATCCATTTGTAGCTGTTTCCTTTATGGCATAATCTTAAGCAGTTCTTCCATTAGATAAAGTTGTTGTTTATGTCAGTGATTGTGTGCCCATGCATCCTTGTGACATGAGATTTTTTATTTTTGGGCTCATAAAATATCACAAGTCATTGTTATTTTAAACTTGCAGATGGTGCTCTATCTCAAAACCGAGCATATACGAGTGAGGAGTACTTGAAAATCACAGAGGAACAGCTAAAAGTATCTGCTGCACAACAACTAGAGCAGACATCCCCTCCAGGAGAAAGCCAGGTTGAATCTCAAACTCAAGGTTGGCCATTCTTCACTCCAATCTGCTCCTTTTTGTCTTTCTGTCGCTCTCACTTTCTGATATTATAAATGAACCTGTGTCAGCTACTGCTGGTGCCATGCCTTCGCCTCAAAAGCCAGAAAATGAAGTATGAGACCTCTCAAGAAAGGTAATGGCACGAAATGCAATGGCCATCAGATTTTGCAAAGCCTGAAATGAGTCTGCTGAGATGTGGAGGCTTGTGAAGGGGGGAAGTGGAGCATGATTTTTTCTTGTTCTTTCTTCTTTTCTTTATTGGAGAGCGGGGAGGTTTCTTTGTGGTAGAGTATGATTTTGTATGGTTCCAATGCTGGGAAAGAATACTAATATTTTCAGGAATGAATTAGTTTCATCCCAAACGGCTACACCCAATTTGTTAGACGCTTAACGATGTTAATATTTTTTATGGGATATAAATGGAAGAGAGATCAATCAAGCGGTGGCCGGAAACGAAGAGAAACTTCTTAGTTTTGCTATAAGCAAGCTGATAATCAGCTTGCTAATAATTATGGCAGGGTTCGGCGAGCTGTAATCAGAACATTTGGTTGGCATGGTATTTCAAAGATGATAATGATGAGAATAATGATTATGCAAGTAGAAGAAGAAAGGGTTTTACAGAGAAAATGCTGTTTTTGAACCTTATTAGATAGGCTCGGCAATAATCGCAACCTAATTACCCTCGTAGGTATGAGCATTTGCCGGCGAAGGTAATAAATACTGAAATACAACTTCACCTCCGTGGCCATATTTGAAGATGCGCATGGTATAGAATGGCATCCCTTTCCATCTATTTTTTAGCTGGGAAAAACCAAAAATTACAGGGAATGGAACAAAACAATTATTTGAAACGTGTTTGTTACAACAAATTCATTGATCTGTGAGACTCAAAATCTAAGTACTCCCCATTTGGCTGCCCACCGTACCCATACATATCAAAAAGTTTGTCTTCTAAAGGCATATTCCCACTTTCTCGTCCTCTAAAGCCCTCCATTGGAGAAGCCCATGGAGCAGGAGTTGAAGGGTTAGAGCTAGATGCTTCTTGGTTTAAAAAAGTGCTTGGATTCTGAGGAGAATTTCCAGCTGCCCTCCTACTGGAAGAATTGGCCGTAGTGAGAGAAATGGATGCCGACTGTTGTTGCTGCTGCTGGTTCTTCATTGGTGACTTTGGCCTTAGAGACTCTATTTCAGGGGTAGTCATGACGAGATGAGGAGCCTCAGGGGGAGGATTTCGTCCACCACCTCCTTGCCAGATTTTCCCATCCTTGTCAGCAAAATTCCTGACATATGCCTGAGATTTACAACATCACCAGTTAGCATTAAGGGTTTAGGAACCCAAGGGACACGGAGGAAAAATAGGCAACAAAGTGCTAATATCAGACACCTAAAGTTCACATATATATACATTGAAAAACAACAAGGCATTATTTGCTGACGAAAATGCCTATACTGCTGTTTCATGGCGGTCCTTCCTTGAAGGCCAGCATATCAATTTCATATTTTTATCTTCCATTTCTTTTTTATCCCCAAAATTTGATAATATATAAGATTGGGTGGTGAAATGAGATCAAGGACAGACATCCCAAAGTAGCCTTGGCATGGCATGAGGTAGGATAATTACTATTACAAGCAGGGACTACAAGGGATACACAGACTCTCTACAAGCCAGCTTATTCAATAACAAGTCAGGAGCAGGAAACTCCCACAAGCATGACATGCCCTGAGCAAAATTTTGTACTTTTCCAAGTGTCCGTGAAGCATGGATTTTCTAGAGTTCATAAGGGTTGGAGTCCATTACTACACTTCTTCTTCACCTCTTTTTGGTTTTCCCCCATTTCTCGGTGGGATGTAGCCTAGCCATAAGCCAGTTCTGGTTCATGGTTAGGTCTTGCCCTGAGCCACACCAAAAGTTCCAAATTCATGATGGTTTCAGAACCACTTCTTTAAAAAGGTCATTTTCCCTTCTTTTTTTCTTTGGGTTGAAACTTGGTCAAATTACCTTATTTAATTGATTGTATTTCGTTTTCAAATTATGTCAATTCCCTGTAATTATGTTCTTTTACTGATCCTTAAGTTATATTACTGTTAGTTATAACTATACTATTTTTCCTCAACTGTTTTATCAAATTTCCTTAAGGTGATAATCATGCAAACAAACAAATAAAAAGCCTTGGTCCAAAACTAGTTGGGATCGGCTACATAGATCTTTTTTCTATCCACCTTTATATGAAAGTAATTCCACATAAAAAACAAAATTAATCATTTTTTCCTTCAAAAGTTTGTTCAATTTTCCTTAATTACGTTACAAGTTATAATTAATCAAAACAAATTCCTTATACATCTAATTTCCTTTAACAATTCAACTTAAATACTTAATTTCTTTTGTTTTTCCCTGCTCCAGTCAGATTATGGAATTGCAGCCAACCCTTCCCCTCTCCTGTTTCCAATCAGACCAGCAGGCAGGAACAGATTCTTCATTTCATTACAAATTTAGAAGTTTATAATGTTTCAATTTTAAATAGATTAATTTCCAACAGCAATAGCATCAAATAAATGGAGCTTAATTGTTGTTCTAGATTCAGATGATGAGCAAAGAGGTACACGGCAATTAGACATAACAATGTTTCTGAAGAGATCATACCTCAGCATTGAAATTTGATGAAGATAGTCCTTTACCAACAGTCAACCAACCAGAGCGAATATTGTGGTCTTCACCAAAAAGTTCAAGCCTTCTGCGGCCAAGGGAGAAATGCTCAATTATACGGTACATATCTTCAGGCTTTTGAGTTGAACCTGCAATTCCATTGGCACTAACCCCTCTTAATAAATGCTCATCTGTTCACCCATATGGGAAACCGAAAAGAAGAGCAGACAGGAGGTATTTACAGTCTTATGATAACAATTTATAATGGATTTAAAAAATTTTTGGGCTCAAAAAGATATTCCATCAAAGCATCCTTCGTGTACCATTATAATTTGCATGAGGACTCCTTACTTACAAAAATACGAGGAGAGCATATAAAGCTAGAAACATTAAATAAATACTAACTAAACAAGAAAAAGTGTGAAAAGTTGCTGAAAGTTTCAACTTAGTCTTACTTGTTGCTTGCTTCTGCAAGAAACAAGGAAAATCACCTCACATGTCCACAAGCACAGTAAAAAGGGAAGAATATAGCAATGCATTACAGTAAACCTACTATATCATGATAAAATTAAGAGCTACATATATATATAGACAAAAGTGAAACTGAAAGCATGGATCTTTAACACAGAGAAGAGATCAAACAAATTTTAAAAGGATTAATCCCACTACAGCATCAACATATTCAATGTTAAAAGGTGGTAAACTAACCGTAAGGAGGTTCCTCCGCTATAATTACATCTGTATCAATGTTCGCATGGATTATATGCCCATCAGTGCTGCGACGTACAGTTCCTTTTATACCCATCAAGCAGTGTTCCTTCATTATATTGAGAATTTGGTGCAAAAAGTAAGTGCATTAGCAAAGAATTCACGATGCAGGAGAAGGCAAAAGAGAGGGAAAAGTTGATGTCTCAAGCAAAGAAACAATAAATTACCAACCTTTGAGTGCTGAAACAGAGTGTGAGAATCATGCCGCAGCCCTGGAGTTGCATTGCTTTTGTTGGTCTTCACCCAACAAATATCCTCACATCTCCGAAATCCCCACTGAAGCATGAAGAATAAAATAAATTATAGAATCCAAAAGTAATCTTACAAATCATTATAGGAGTTGAAGACAGAGAAGGTAGGTTGTAGCCATTACGGTTCTACAGGCTTAACAAAGTACCTTCTTTAAACATTGACGCCCTTGCTCAAGTCCCACACCATCGCCCACCCAAAGGAAGATAAAAGAAGGTGTATCTGCTATTGCCTGAAAAACAAGTGACAGGAAGTTTATCCAGGTCAAAAGAATGAAGATGTATGTCAAATTATTAAATAAAATATAATATAGCCCATCCATCTCCGCGCTGCAAAAGTGGTGCACTTATGACACCAGTTGTACTTATTTGTGAGTGAGTTAAATTATACTGAGGACATGCAGAACAAAACTTTTAAGATTCCAAAGGAAACGCAATTTGAAAAGAAATCAATTTGCAATAGACTACCTCAATCTTGAGATTTAAAATTTCTTCAAATGTCCAATACTCCATATGGTCAGCTACACCAGGAGCTCGATGAACATATTCTTCCCAAGGGGGGTCCACCAGGATTACGTCAAACTTGGTTCCAAAAAAATCCGGAGAGAGTTCAAACTCATGTAGGTCACATTTCATGTACATGGGTGCAGAGGCAGATTTGGCCACAATTTCATCCTTTTTCTGTATAAGCTCCCTGAGTTTGGGGTAATCCTCTACAACATTAGTAAGCTCCAGCTCTCTGATAAAATTCTGGGGTCGCATACCAGTATCTACAAAATTCTGCGAGTAATCATTCTGCTCTCCTCTTGAAGGGGCTTTACCAGGAGGTCCATTATTTCTAGGAGGAACCCAGCCACATGAGCTCTTATCAGGAGGTGTTCCTCTTCCTATTGGTCCTGCAGCATTAAAACCAGGACCAGACATGTTCGGAGGCACTCCTCTTCCAGGTCCTGCCTGATTAAAAAACATTGCAGGATTTGGTGGAGGAGTACCCATGTTAGGTGGAAATCTTGGGGCTGATGGTCCAGGAGGAACAGGAGAGAGAGCTGGTGGCATTCCTAGCATGTTCATCTCTACGCCTCTAGCCCCAGGCCAAACTACAGGAGGAGAAAATGATGGTATAAAGACACCTGGTGAAATTGGAGGACCCGGAGCAGGTGACATACTAGGGCCAAGTGGCTGCATAGGTCCAGGTGGTGGGACTCCAATAGGCCCAAAAGGCGATCCCATTATGGGCAGGGGCACCTGTTGGTTGTCTCTACCAGTCGGCCTACCCCTTCCTCCTCTTCCAACCCTGCTCCCTTTTACTCCCTGTGGAGGAGCTCTAGAGAATGACCCTAGTTCCTGGTTTCCATATGGAGGCTGTGGACCACCGCTGGAACTATGGCCACCGGCACCTCGACCAGACATACCCCCTCTCTGACCTCTTCCTTTCCCTGCCTGGTAGTCTATTTCATCCCTCCATGGACTTGGATCTCGCATAGACACACCTTCATCAGCATACCTCTCCTTTGTATCATCAGCAGAAGCTGTAGAACCATATAAATCATTTCTTCTTGCTCTTTCATCACGAATATGTGCCCACTCTTCAGCTTTTGATGCTGATTTCCCATCAGATTGCTGACCAAGCTCACTTCTCCTGGCAAAGTTGGATCCAGACTCTGCTCGTCCATAATCAAGAGGCTTAGTTTGGATCTCTATCACATCATAATTCTCATTTGAAATTCCAAAATTTGATGATGTTTTTACAGCTTCACCCCTGGTTCGACCATGAGGCCTTTCATTGTCACTCCTTTCACGACCATGTCTTGGCTCCCAATCTCTGCCACGATCATAAACATCTCCATCTTTTGACTCTCTATCATTACCAGCGGACTGCCTTCTTTTCCAACTATCTTTGGAACTTTCTCGATCTCTATTCCTGTCATTCCAGCTGTCATCTCTGCCCTTTGATCTATCATCCCTGTGAACATCTTTCTCTGGCTCCTTCCTCCTGATGTCTGAGCTTCTTTCATACTCCGTTTCAGAATACTGTGATTCTTGATGACGCCTTACACTCCTCTCAGGGGTTCTAGACCTGTTCGAGTGCCCCACTTCTCTAGCACTTTTATCTCTTACCCACGTATTTCCATCTTCATCTGCATTCGAAGACCTTTCACGGCTTTCAACAGCATCCCTACTAGTGGAAGTTCTCTGCTGTCTATGTTTCTCACTCTTCTGCCGACCTGATCTGTCTTCACGAGCAATAGGACTACCTTTATCTTCCTCTTCTACAGCTTCTGACCTGCTTTTGCTCTTGTTCCTCTCTCCATCAGCTCTTCTTTCTTCTCTGTTGTTGGCTTTCACACCCTTCTCATTGTTGGAATCAAAACCCCTGCTTTTACTATCACTGGGTTCATTTCTTGTGGATGTGCTTCTCTCTTTAGAATTTTCATGTTTGGAATCAGAACTCTTTCCACTTCTGAGATCAGCCTTTTCATGATGACTTTCTTCAGTTCTCTTTCCAGCATCAGATTCATCCCATCTCCTCCTAGAAGTTCTTCCTAGCTCAGTAGAACCGTGAGCCTTCTCTCGGCTGCTTTCCCTCCTATCTGAGTATCTGGAATCTCTGTCCTGCGGCTTATCATGTTCTCCATCATGGGATCTTTCTTCTTTACTTTTGTTTCCACCACGTGAACTCTCATGTTCTGAGATCCTTGATGTCATTTTCCTTCTCTCACTTTCATCAGCCCGACTGTGCCCTTTAGTTCCAGACTTTTCTGCAACCTGCCTGCTCTCTAATTCTCCATCCTGGTACCAACTGCTCAGCTTTTCCAAGCTACTTTCCTCTTGTTTCTTCTTTATTTGCTTTGAGCGCAACTCTTTTCTTGTATCATAATCATCATCATCACTACCTGCTCTGCTAGAACCACCACCTGATCTCTTACGACTTTCGTTCCTGTCCCCAGCAGAACTTCTTCTTCTCCCATTGCCATCTAATCCTTCAGCATCTTCTCCATTGCTCGACCTCCTAGACTTGCTGGACCTATGTCTCCTCTTATCACTGCCATCCCATTCTTCATCATCCCCTGCTCTATCACTCTTCACATCTGAGCTATCCTCAGTGTCTCGCTTCACATAGCTCCGACTACGTTCAGGTGAATCCATTGTGAATAAAAGGTCCTTGAATAACTAATTCCTTTATAACTTGTGGGACTGAATGTTATAATTCTACAAATAAATTGAACCTGAAACCACAGTGGATTGGAATAAGAAATCAGACTGCCGCACATCTGTTTTATTTATCAAGCAAAAATGGAACAGATCCATTACATTTTGAATATAGCCTTTGAAGGTGAAACTTTGTAACAAAGAAAATGGAGAAACCAAGTAATATAACCATGGTATGGAAGATAATGACAGACATTCAACTACAAGTTCGACCAATGTGAGAAATTTTCGCTCTGCAAAAATAAGCAAATCAACTGCACTTGACAGAACAGTTCTTCAATCGCAGATGAAAGTTTACTGATTACTAAAACTACTGAAAATTGAGAAATTCTCGATTGCCCTATAACCTAATAAAAAAAAAATGTGCAAATTCAAGTGTGGGTAAAGTCTGCAAGTGCAACGTGCCCATGGTGCATACCGAAATAAGCAGAAAAATCGTCACAGTATATGAAATCATGAATATTCGCATATATTGCAGATAGTAAATAAAGCTAAAAACGTAAAATTATGTGATGACAAGTAGCAATGGGAAGAACCCTAGAAAACTGAAATACGAGGGCAAAAAAGAGAGAGCTGATGCTTGCGGTGCTTATAGAGTAAGAGAAAGGTACCTAGCAATTGCGATTTGTGAAAAACAATTGGAAGAGAAACCCTAAAACCGACTCTCTAAATAGGGTTTTCAGGCCTTGCAGAGTTCTCCACAAAGACAAAAAAACATACACCACGGTCCATCCATCCCTCCATGGAGATGAACCCTTTTATTTATTTTTATTTTGAACAAATTTCTTCTATTTAAAATGGAAAAAATTAATTTTTGAGTTTTTATTGCAATTGTTTTTTAAATCGAATATCAATAAGTAGCGAATGAAATCGAATTTTAAAAAACAAATTAATTCCAAAATTAAACACGATTTAAATGCACAACTTAAGAGGAAAATGAAAGTAAACGACCTCGTTTTAGCTTACCGATTGCGCACAAGACAACAGTTTAGCGTTGCTTAGGCTTTTCATGTGCAGCATTCACATGGAAGATACATCTATGATCCAACTTTATATACACCAACTAAATAATCCTAAACAATCAAATACTAATAAATCCTAACCCACCCAGGAAAAACTGAATGTTATTTGTTAAGTCGCATTGAAAATTAATACTTAAATGCTTTGATTATTTTCTTTTTAATTAATCGATATTTTAAAGCAGTCATCAAGTACACGTGCCTATTGATTTTTTCATAAAGCTATATGTCAAATTTTTTCATTTAACTTTTTTTAAATTTTATCTCCATTAATTATTTATTGGAAATTTTACTCTTTGTTTATTGGAAAGTCCAATCAAGCTAAATCTTTTGATTTATGATAAATTGTTTTTTTATTAGTGCAAAACTGAAAAATATTCAATTTTTCAGTTTGTGGTAAATTGGATTTAAATTCGAAATTATAAATTAATCTAAAAAAGTTTTAAAAAATTAAGTATTAAGCCATTTCATATAATAATTTATAATTGGACTTGCTGGGCAAATAAGAATTGAATATTGATTTCTTCATTTTTTTTCCTAGTTTTTTTTATAAAATTAAATTTAGAATCAAAAGTTCTATTTAATTGGATAAAGACAAAATTTGCAGTAAATTTATTTATTTTTTTCAATAAATAAATATGAGAAATTAGATATGTATTCAAATTTTTGGATTGATTAGTTAATGAAACACTTATATTATGCATGCCTGGATACACTGTTGTGTTGATGGTCATTGTTAAATACTATTTATTATATATATTATGGATAATTCATTAATTAATTTTTTAATTTTTTAAAAAATATTAAAATTTAAATGTTATTTTTAATTATTAATTATTATAAAAAAATTAAAATATTGAAAAGATTAATTAATATTTTTTTATAAATCTAAATAATCAAATAATAAATTTTTTAAAATTATAATAATTAAATATTAAAAAATTCAATGAGAGATTAATTAATAGATTTTTTTAAATATTAAAAAAATTTAATATATTAATAAAAAATTAATTAATTAATTTTTTTCATAATAATAATAATTAAATAATAATTTTCTCTTCTTAAATTATTAACATGAATACATGGAGTTTAAATCTCATATCGGAAAAAAAAAAACTAATTGCTTGATTAATAAATTGATTAAACAAATTATGAATCTCACATTTTTATATCTCACTTGTGTTATAAAAATAAACTTACTCATAATATATTAATTTATTTATTACTATACTTAATCTCATAATTTTTATTTATATTTTTTTATTTTATTATTTCAAAATTATTATTTATTTTTTATTATAATAATATATAAATTATCTACCATAATCTTATTTAATTTTATCTTAAAAAAATAAATATCTTCTACTATTTAATAAAATTTAATGTCTTTAAGCCTATTTAATATGCATTATGGACGCCAAATCAGAGTTGGTTCATCATTAATAGAGATTTATGTTTTAAAATAAATATTTACATTTTTTTACAACAATAAATATCTACGTTTAATTACATGAGAATGGAACAAAAAAAAAGTGAAATATACATCTATATATGTAAACTAATTAAATTTTATTTTATAGCGAAAAACTACATATTTCTCTTTTACATTTATCGAACATGATTAAATTGAAAACTCTACAATAATTTAAATTAAAAATTAAAAATAAAACTAAATCAAACATGTCCATTAAGTTTGTGACTACGTGTAAATAAAAAATGATAACAGCTAATTAACTTATATTATTCAAAAAAATTAAATTAGATTTGTTTAAAAATTTAAAAGGAAAATGGATAGGAAGTGTGAGAATATATTTTTGTCACGTTTTATTGAAGGGCATCTTATTTGATTTATTCTCTTAACGAGTCATTTTTAAATTTAAATAAATTAACATAATTTATATTTTCCACCTATAAACTATTTAAAATTAAAATTAAGATGGTTCATAATTTCAATCAAGGCGTGTAAATGTTTTATAGAATGGATTTTAATTTAAAAAGTTATATATTGTGTCAGTTTATTTATCATTCATAGTATTTTTTTTATATTAAAATTATAAAGTCATCATGATTATACTTTAAATCTTAATTTAAATGTCATAAAATATTTTTAAAATCTAAAAATGTAAATATATCCCTGATCTAAACAAATTTATATGTCGCATGCATTTGCTTCTCTGACTCTCCCCTTATTTTTCTTTTTCCCACTTGCCCTTTTCACTTCTAAAACAAAGTGTAACATACACGCAAGCAAGCATCACAACAGCATTATTCTCTTTTTTGGGTTTTGGTGGACAATGTGAGATGCCCATATGTCCCATTTGGATGCCTGCATACTTTTTTTTATAAAATTTTAAATAGATTCAATTCGCTGTAAATTCAAAAAATGTTAAAAGTAAATTCTATCAATTTTTTCATAAATAATAACTTATTTATAAAATATTATTGGTACACAGTGAATTCATCCAGATAAATATTATCCATAAATTAAAATTTTCAAGGAAGAACGAATTCACCTAAATTAATATGACACCATCAGCCACATCCTTGCAGAAACAATAAATTAAGAGATAATTTGCGATGTTTCTCACATTGGTTATGTAGATCGACACGATTAATTTAGGTAAAAGAAAACAAGATAATGACGATGACAACAAGCACGGCCAGCATTACCAAACTATTTAAACCACAAATAAAAAATAAAAAAAAAAACAAGGAAAAAGAAAAGGGAAGCATGTTTCTTGATATTTCTCCGGAGGATAATAATAACTTATTAATAAAAATAAAAAGTTGCCGTAGCAGGCTCTAGAAGTCGTCATCATCGTAGCCGAGATCATCCTCGACCTTTTCTGCCACGTCATCAGCAATATGGTCCTCCAGAGCGTCGACGCCCTCCGCCAATGCCAATCCACCTAAGACCCCAGCTACCGCGCCCACAGCCACTCCTGTCCCCATCCCACCAAACTTGCTTTTCTTCTCCTCCTGCACGTAAACGGGCTGCTGACCGTAACCGTAACTTGGTTGACCGTAAGGTCCTGGTGGAGATGGCGCGTTGTACCCACCGTAAGGATATCCACTGGGCGGTGCCGCTGAATAGTATGGATTGGGTGGTGGTGGGGCTGCAGAGTATGGACTTCCATATGGATAGTCTCTCGAAGCAGCTGGTGGAGGAACACCATGAGGTGGTGCGTAGTACGCATCAGGCGCACGATACTGAGGGTTTCTGATCGTAACTTTAACATCGACTTTCCCTTGAGGTCTACCTGAGGGACGCTTGAGCTGGAGAGAGCGCTTAACTCGTTCGCCAATGCCGACTTCATCAAGAACGTCGACGAGTTTTAACCGGGCGGAGCCGATGAGCGGCTTGGTGTCTTCCTCACGACCGGCGTGGACTATATCGATGTAGAGAGTTTGGTCCTCAATTGGGGCAGAAGGCAAGGGAATAACAAGGGTCTGATCCCATAGAGGACAGGCATCGCCTTCCTCGTCGACTGTGGTGGAGCATTTATGGTTTGGATCGATCCAAACGACTGCGTAGGGCCTCAGAGGGCCGTGGCGCCAGTTGACGTTCTTTAGGTCCTTGGCTGATGTGATGGTTACTTCGACCTCGTAGCGAGAACCCATTTTGCAGGACAAAGGAGGAGTTGAATTAAATAAGAAAATTGAAATGCTAGGCTTTGGTGTTGTGCCGGCGATTTTGCGCTTGAGGTTACTTCTTTATATAGGTCACAGACCAGTTCTCACATACTGGGGATGTTCCTATCTGAACGGAGGAGATGAAATGGCGTGATACGTTTATTTTACCATTTTATCCCTAGCTCTGAAGCATTTGATCGTTAATAGGTCGCAGATTATAAGGGCCTTTTGGATAAAAGATTTGAAACAGACTTTATCTTGACGGCGTTTATCATGACTAGAGATAGCTTGGAGAGTAAGCACTTCAATAAGACAAAGTTATTGTTCACGGTCACGGAGCTAATATTCTTTAACTATCATACATAATTCAAAATTTAAAAATAATAATAATTTACTCAATAATATAGTACTAAAAATGAAAAAATTGTTAATAACAACTCAGAATAATATTTTTTTAGTAAAAATATTGAAATCAGAAAATAAAATAAATTAATTGAACTTTTATTTAAAACAATATAAACAAACTTTATGGTATTTAAAATAATTATTATAAATATTTACTATTTAAAATATGAATTACTTAAAATGCATTTGTTGCACACATTACATTCTTAAATATATGCTGACCAGTTGGTAGTTTATTTATTTATTTTTATTATTAAAGTATAATAAGTGGATTATATTTTGAATTTGAGTTTTTATAGTTATTTATTTTAATTTTGGTAGTGAAAAAAATTGAATTATAAGTCTTTTTGTATTTTAAAAAAAAAGTGAGATATACCCTCATTGCATAGGGAACCATTTTATTGTTAGTGAATAATTACTCCACTGAATTCAGACAAAAAAGAGAGAGAGAGAGAGAGAGAGAAAAGAATAATTATCATAGAAATATCTCTTCAACTTACATATTAGGGAAGGAATATCTTAGCACACATAGGTGATTGGTTAATAAAGTCCAACGCGGCGTGTACACGGTTTCAACTTTAAAGTCATCGCACAGTTTCCACATAACGAACACCACCGGATTGGGTTATTTATTTATTTTTTAATCAAGCTTAACTCTTAAGTATGTCAATTAAAAACATATTTTCATTGATTAATAATTAGGCTCAAATATTTTAATTTTGAATCAAATATTGTGATTTTTATTATATAAATCAATTACAGTCGAATTTTGAATTTATAGCTGCAAAATGCATGTATGTTTTATAATATTTTATTTTTATCTAATTCATTTTGTCATCCACAGCAAAATAAATTGTATATAAACTTTGTCTTACTTTAACGAAATTTAATTTTCTGTAAATTAAATTTGAAATTTAATTATAATTATTTCAATACCAATAATATTTTTTAAAAATCACTCGCTTTATTTTTTTTTCTTACAATCAGCATTCATTATTAATAATAATAAATTATTTTTATATACTATAAAATGTTATCTATTAATTGAGGAGCCGTAATTCGTTAGAAGACTTTATTTTTCCATTTCGAAACTCTTGGATTTTTTTAAATCAAAAAATTGTAATGAAATTTAAAATTTTCTTCTAGAACTTACTAAAATACTTTGATTTATTTTAATTTCATTAAACATAGAAAAATTAAAATTGTAATCAACTACTTTTTTTAAACAATATTTTGAATTCATGTAATATCTTGAAAATTTAAGAGCGAATGTTTTCTATTAATGAAACTATTTAGTGTTATTTAAATTAATTGAGTTAATAGATTTTAAATATAAAATATTATATTAAAATAAAAACTTTTGTAGTCAACCACTGTGTTAGTTGATGCACGTATTCAATAAAATAAAAAAAAATATTCAGCTGAATGAAATAAATCGTAGTTAGTGGGGAGGTTTACATCGACCAAACAACAGATTTAATAGAATGGTTGATACGAAAATCTGCAATGGGTGTTGAATGCAATCACGTTTCATATGTATTTTTCATAAAATATCATTAATATTTTGAAGCAACTTTTTATTTTAATACAAGCTTTGTCATTATTTCATATGCTGCCATCAAATATGTTAATTTATTGCTAAATTCGCTATTAATTTTAGCAATAAATTAGAAATAAAATTTAAAATGGATAACAACCTATCATAGATTTCACAACCAAAACATAGGTATTTAATTTAAAAATTAATTAGAAATGAAATTTAAAAATTAACAAAGTAGTTTATAAATGAATTCCTAATATTTAAAAAACTTTAAAAAATAAAGATTGTTAAGAAATATATTGTACCCATAATTATTTCTAAGAGTGAATATGATGACGTGAGAAATTAAAGTATTAAATTTGCTCGTTGAATATATGGAGATTTTTAAAATTTAAGAAGAAATGTTTTATCTCTTAGTAGGTTTATTGGGTATGAATTAGTTTTTAAAAAATAATTTTAATTTTAATTTTTTTTTAAATAATTTATATGTTGTGATTTTAAAAAATAAAAAATAGAAATATATTTACAAGGAATTTAGAGATGGATTTTGAAATGTTTTTTTCTATACTGCCCTATTATGTTGTCATCATCACTGCTAAATTTTGAAAAACCTAAAATTTGAAAAATAAAAATTATAGATAGATTCATTTTCTTTTGTAATCCATCGATGCGAGTCATTGTCGAAAATAATACAGCTTAAGGAAAGGATTGCGTAGTCCGTCTTTAAATTTTGAACGTTAAAAAGTTTTGAAGGAAATATCTCTCTTTTTTATTATTATTATTATTATTATTATTATTATTATTATTATTATTATTATTATTATTATTTCAGTTCAGAAACAAATATGAAACACTTTCTATTTTATTTTATATTAAAAAAAATTAGGATCCGTTTTTAAATTGCATAGAAAAATCCTTATGCCATTTCATTCATTCTTTCATTTTCATTTCTCTCCATTTCATTTTCCTTTTTTTTTCTTTTACATTCTCCACTCGTTTTTTTAAAATTATATTTTATATTTTTTTTAGAAATTCGATAAGATAAAAAGATAAATACACGAAAAAGTTAATGTCTCTAATTGAGTGAAACAAGTTAACAAAGTAGGCTCTTTTACTTTGTGGGGTTGAGATTGTTTGGAGAGATCGAGAATTTATTAGGTATGGAATCGTTCAAAATCTAGTTCATCCAGGGTATTAACACCATGACTATATTAGGACATTCTAACAAATGTCATTTCAGATTGGATAGTGACATGTCATGGTAATTGTATTAAGCGGCTCACTAAAGGCGGATAATCGGCTAATAAATGCTGAGTCACTTCACCCATATCCTGTCCATTACCCACATCCTTTCTATCAGTCTTATTGTGTTTTTACTGCGCGCGTAATTATGACTTTATGGAAGCTCTGTGCGTTTTGAAGAGATTGGTCTATTGGCTCCGAGCATGGTCGAGGTTGGCTCGCCTGTTCCGAGTAGGGACACAACTAGAGGTATAGGAGGATTGATTTGCACACTACGTTGGATGGGTCTTCTATAGCCCAAATGGACCAGAGTCCTAGTGTAGGTGACTATTTTGTTTCTCTTGTTCACGTGTCATGGTCTCAGTGGTGTCCATCATTATTATATAATCAAATGTCCTTTCGCTTCTCTAAAGATTATTTATAGCGGTTGGAAGAGTGAATCGTGTTTGATAGTTTTATTACCAAGTGTACGCCATTAACTCCCTTTAAGTTACAAAAGGTTGTCATAAGTATGCGTGACACACGCGCACGTCCTCTCAAATGCGTCTTATTGGATAATGTTGTTTGGATTACCGAAGTGTGGTTTTTCTAATGCCCAAAAATGCATTATTTTGACTATAAAAACATGTCTTCGTCTCTATTTTCTCACTTTTGCTGATTTTGTTGTTCTTGTTGCCTCTGTTTGCTATTATTAGAGTCTTTCTCGCTTTTCTCTTCTTTTTTTTTTCCAGCTTTCAAAGTCTCAGGTACACACCTCTCTTCCAATGATTCCTCTGCCGTTACCTTAAGTTGAAAGAATCGTTTATAGGATAACCCCTATCTCTTTTCGGGAAACTTTCCATCGATCATTCATTTCTATGGAGACTCACTATATTCAGGCTCCTAATCTAAAGGAACGGATTGTCCTGTTCTCTTTACCTCCTCTCCCGATCTGATTGATGCCCAATCAAGGTAAAAAAAAAAATTTATAATCTTATCGAAAAATATTTCCAGACTAAGGTTTGAGATTTTTTTTTTTTAACGTGAAACACTAAAAACCCCTTAGATTCCAGCTCTAAATTGCATCTAAAAATCTTATTATCATTTTCTTTTCTTTTTTTACTCGTTTTATTATTCACTTCTACTTCTTATATATGTTTCACTTTCTTTTTTCTTTTATTATATATTTTTCCTAATCTCCATTTATTTCATTTATTTAAATTTTAAAATTTTTCATTTATATTTTCTATTTTCTTCATAAATTAAATTTTATAGATTGAATCTTATATGGCACTAAAATTTTCATTAACAATCGTCATCTCCTAAAAATGTTGAGTTTTCATATAAAATTATCGTTAGTAAATATTCCTTTGTAGGCATATTTTATTTAATTATTATTTTTTTAATAGAAACAAAAATGTTTTTATCCCTAATTCAAAATGAATTACTCTATTATTTTCATTAAAAACAAAATATGTTCTATTTATCAACTTGTTTATATTAGAAATACAAACAAAATCAAAATATACTCCAAACATATTATTTTTCATTTCTAATTAGATTAAAATAAAATTATATTTCGTTTGTAATTATAAGGATACAAAAATTCCCATTTCTAAATTGATTACCTATGTGTTATAGAAATGAAATAGTATGCTTTAAATTCCATTTATAATATTTTTTTTCCTTGTTTTGTATTTAAATATACATTATTATTATTATTATTATTATTGTTATATTTATAGACACAAAGAGCAATTATAATTCATATTTCAATAATCATATTTCATATCTACGAGTTTTAATTTAGTTTTATTATAATTTATTTTAACAATATAAATTTTATATTTTTTTAAGTGTATATCATAAACTCTAATTTCTCAATTTCATACTATAAAAAAAACACAACACTTACTATATCTACATAAGGCCCATCAAAGCCGATGAGCTGACCGGCCCAATTTCTCTTGCAAGCTCGCTACAAGTACAAACCGTGGTCTAGACCGAGCCGATCTATCGGGTCATCAAACTAAACCGGATCGAGATTTGAATCCCCAAATCTAAAACCCTACTAAATCTATCAAACTTCCCCATACTCCAAAAACCCACACTCACTGTCCGTGTCTTCTTCCATCTAACGATGCTTTCTCGTCTTCTCCCAAAAGCCTCCTATTTACGTTTCCTATCAAATATTTCTTCAAAATCCCATCTGTATCCATTACCTCCTCACAAATCCAATTTCACTCTCCTTATAAGACCATTTTCCACCAATCACGGTAATGGCAACAACAATAATAACGACAAAGACCAATATACATCCAACGTCTGGAAGCTTTCTCGAGAAAGTGATGAAAATTTCAATTCATTATTCACCGAAGATTCCAATGACGGCCTTTCTGGAATTTCGGATTCTCCGGCAGCCGAGGAAGAGTCATGGTTGGAGGAGAAAGGGGATGATGATGGTCGAGATATATTTGACGGAATCGAGAAGGATTCTGGGGCGTTGACTGGAGCTGATGGTGGCAATGAGTGGCTGAATTCGGAGGAGTACAAGATGTGGAGCTTAGACGAGGGGGATGAGAAGAAAGATAATGTGTTTGACATAGAAGAAATTGCACCGGATGCTGGTGAAACTAGCTCTGGGATTAGTGTGGAGCGCGACCAGATTGAGGATCCGAAAATGCTTGAGAAAGAGGAGAAGGAGCTCACTGCCGTACTTAAAGGTAAATTTTTTTATTAGTTTGTTCTAGTCGCATCTTCGTAAATTTAAACATATTTAATTTTGATCTGCGTATTACTGGAAGAGAAATGAATTCAGTATTTGGTTATTTATTGTTTGATCCGAGATTTATATATTCTGAATACACTGTTTGTTAGTGTGAAGTTTTATCGTTGACAAAACGATGAACGCTTCTTAAATTTATGTTGGACCTCTCTCTCTTTCCCTCTGTGTATGTGTGTGTGTGTGGGTATTGTGCTTGTTTACATGGTCAAATATGATTCACGAATTTTTAAACATTCCCTTCTGTTTTTCAGCTGAAAGGTTACAAGCAAGTTTACTACTGAATTACTGGAGAACCA
This sequence comes from Manihot esculenta, assembly GCF_001659605.2. Classification (NCBI taxonomy): domain Eukaryota; kingdom Viridiplantae; phylum Streptophyta; class Magnoliopsida; order Malpighiales; family Euphorbiaceae; genus Manihot; species Manihot esculenta. The sequence goes on along the minus strand of NC_035174.2, from coordinate 2,258,775 downwards.
TTCTCCGATTGCAAGTTGTTAGGCTTTGAATAACGAGTCATATGTTGCTGAGTTAATTTAGGCTTCAGATAGTTCAATCTTTCAATTATTGCCCTTTCACTGCATTGCCTGGTAGAAATATGAATAAAAATATAACTATTTGTCAATCAGACATTGGAAATATTGATGAAAAATTCTATGGAAGTCCATGTACCAATAAGTTATCTTGTAAAATCCTTGATTAAGAAGTGTCCCTAATTGCAGGTGTGCTAAGGTTTAAGCTATCATATTGTTATTAGTTAGAAGTAATTTTTGTTTAATGAAGTTACGGAGTAACACAGGTATAGTCTGAAGCTTGCTTTTTAAAATTGTATTCAATCTCTTGTAGCTTTTTCAGTACCTGTGGATATATTTGGATGAGGTTAATTTGTGTTTTATTTAAGATTATGTCTAAAGTTCTATATTGATTCAACATGACTCATTGCAGGTCCAAATCGTGCATTTGGTGACCTAATTGCAGCATCTGGTATCACTGATGCAATGTTGGACAGTTTGATTGCACTGAAGGATTTTGAAGGGGTTGAGGGATTGCCTCCTCTAAGTGAAATAGAGGACATGCGTTATGAAAAGAACACAAGGAAATCCACAAGAGCTGAAATAGAGCGTCGAAAACAGGAAGAAGTTGCCAAAGCTAGAGTGAGGCAAGTAGATGACAAAGGAAGAGCTTATGGAACAGGACGAAGGAAATGTAGTGTCGCCCGTGTTTGGATTCAACCTGGTGATGGAAAATTCTTAGTTAATGATAAACAATTTGATGTCTATTTCCCAATGCTTGATCATCGTGCTGCCCTGTTGCGACCCTTGAATGAAACAAAGACCTTGGGTCTTTGGGATGTCAATTGTACTGTGCAAGGAGGTGGTGTTTCAGGTAAGCTTGTATGGTTCCACCACTTGTATCATTATTTTAAGCTTGTACACTTATATTTTTCTTGTTGTATTTCTGTGGCTTGTTCAAGGTAACCTTTCTCCTCTATGTTCATACTGTAATCCAGCTGACATTATTATGATGATATCATATATGCTTCATTTTATACAGGAGAGATTACATGTTACTGTGTTTTTTTCCCATGGAACCTTAGTTCTCTTTTTGTTTAATAAAACTAAAATGTTACAGGCGATATAGTGGCCTGTTTCCAAGAACAGTTAAAGTTCTTCCTTAATAATAAAATTAAATTTATTCTTTTTTATGCTCGTATAGGTCATTCTCATTCCAGTGTATTGTCTACCTGCTCATCTAGTTCTCAAACTGAATATGTTGTAATTCCTGTGGTTTGTGGTTTTGTATTTTAACAAGTCATTTGTGAGGGTAGCATCTAGGTTTTCTGGAATATGAGGAAGCTATAGCTATGGATAGGTCATATAGCTTTGTAAGTTAGAAGAAGATTTTGGGGAAGCTTTGTTTGGTTGTTTTTGCGAATTTATGTACTGTTTTCAGATAATATTGGGGGAGAAAATCAATCATTTGCATGGTAACAGGTCAAGTTGGAGCTATACAGCTGGGGATCGGCAGGGCCTTGCAAAATTGGGAACCTGATTTACGTCCACCTCTAAGAAGTGGTATAACCATATCTGAAATTCCCTTCTCTTTGCTCTTGTTCCACTTATGTCATGTCTTGACACATTGTATTTGACATGTTTGATTCTGGTTCTATAGCTTGGTTGTGGCATTAAAATTAGTTGTTCAGTGGCAATGGTTTTATCCATGAATTAACTTCTGTGCTGCATATTCATTATGTGTGCCCATTATTTTTGGTGTTATCAGCTGGGTTCTTGACAAGGGATCCACGTGTGGTTGAAAGGAAGAAGCCAGGAAAAGCAAAAGCAAGAAAGAGCTTTCAATGGGTCAAACGTTGATCAATGGTTACAAGCTTGCTGTTTGTACAACCACTTTTTGTATGGAAACCTGATATTCACATCATTAGCCAGAAACATTTAGACTTGTTAGCTTGTCTGAAATTTCTTCTGTAATGTAACGTGCAGTGGAAGAGCCTGTGAAGATTTTATTGACCTGGAGAGTTTTTCATCAATTGCTCATTCTTTCTCTTTTATCTTATAAAATTGTCTTGGGGAAATAAAAAAAAGCTTAAAAATACTCTCGATTGTAGAAGCTACTATGATTTTCTGCTTTCGTATTCAAATACTAGTGTACAAGGAACAGATTTGAGTTCATCTCTTGTTTGCACGAGGTAGGCTTGGCCAGAGGCCTGTTTAGAATTGAAATTGATCAAAATTGGATTGTCTAAAGCTGTTTTTGGAGCAGAACCATTATTTAGTATGAGGATCGTGCAGAGGGTCATACTGTTCAGCAACATTATTGTTCCAGTGTTCTTTTTTTCTCAATCTTTCTTGAGAGAAAAATGTTTCTTGGAATCAAAGGTGTTCTGTCAGGATTTTTCTCTCGTTGCCGTTGGCTGATGAATTATTTTTCTTGTCCGTGTTGTGGACTTGGTAGTTAGAATGGAATATATGATGTTTATAAATTGAAACAGCTATGTTTCATATATACTTTTTTTTTTTTTTTACACTTATCATATTAGTATATTTATTTCTTATGATTATAATATTTTTAAAAATTAGTACAAAATAATTTTATAAAATACAATTAATAGGGTGGTATTACATATTTAAGCTACGTATGTTTGCAGAAACTAATATGTTTTTCATTTAAACATTTCATAATAAATATTTTCAAAGAAAATGATGTATTTTCCATTATTTGATTGTAATATAAAAAATAAATGATGTTAACAAATTTATATACTCCATATCATGATGAGATATTTCAAAATAAAAATAATTTAATTTTTTCTCTAACCATAAACATATTTTCATTTGATGAATTTTTCTGTGCGTTCCAGTGTGAAATTTTTTTCTCTAAAAAATATTTTCTATCAAATAATCAAAAGCTTAGATTAGAAATAAATCTAGGACTAATAAAGTCTCCATATGGACTGATTGTGGTGGTTGTTGATCAGAGTGCGTTCTTCTTTCTTTTTTATAATGAAAATTGCATTCACAAGTAGACAAAGTTATGGTGGATTAAAAAATAGAATTGAAATTTGAATCAATTTTTTTAAGGTTGAAGTTGAACTGAAAATGCTTAAAAATCAATCTCAAATATAACTAGAATTAATATTTTTAATTTAATATCTAAAAATAATAATTAAATTCGTTTTAGCAAAAATTTAATTAGAATTAAAACAGAAGAGATCTATTCTGCAATTTCCATATCTTAAACTGAAATAACTTATTTCAGCCCTGAAGGCCTAAACTGCGCAACCACAATGGGCTTACAAGTAAGTCCAGGGCACGAGTTTTCACCAAAGACAGTGAAAGTTGTTCTATGCTTAGCTGGCCCGTTATGAGTGGGCTGTCACGAACTCCACATAACAGTCTTGTCCTTCTATCAGAATACCCAAGAGACGAACATTTTTTGTAAAACCCTAAACCCTGAAGTTGCGAATATAAAGCCAAATAGAGAGCGCTTCTGCAAGATCTACTTCGCCTCCCTCTGTTAGCAAACCCTTCACTCGCTAGTTTCAGAGTATAACTTAAGCAGAGATGGTACCTCCGAGAGGTTAACAAATTTAATAACTCTTTCATTTCCTGTTTGGCTTCTGAGAAAGCTCAGGGAAATTAAAGCTGAATATACTTGGGTGTTTCAGTTAAATTAGCTATATTTCCTAAGCTGCTGAGCTGAGTCTTAAAATATGGATTATCTTATACTTTTAGTATTTTACTTGTTTCTAATATCTCGTGGTTTTGGTAGAGTTTAAACAGCTGATTTTTGTCGTATTTGTTGATAATGTTCAGGCCGAGGCAATGGTGGTGGATTCAGGGGTGGCAGGGGTGAGGGAGGAAGAGGTAGAGGCGGAGGAAGAGGAGGTGGAAGAGGTTTCGGGGATAGAGGAAGTGCCATGAAAAGTCGTGGTGGTGGCCGTGGCGGTCGTGGTGGAGGAAGAGGCCGTGGTGGACGTGGTGGTGGAATGAAAGGTGGTAGTAAAGTTGTGGTAGAGCCTCATAGACATGAAGGAGTGTTCATTGCTAAAGGTGGTAAGGAAGACGCTCTTGTCACTAAGAATCTAGTACCTGGCGAGGCTGTCTATAATGAGAAGAAGATCGCAGTGCAGGTTATTTTTCTTCTAGTTTCCGTCTTCATTTCTTAATATTCCTACATCTGAAGGTTGTAACTTTGTGATAGCACGAGTTTTTGTGGAATATTATCGTTATTGAGAATATGTGACTGTTTATCAGAATGAAGATGGAACTAAAGTCGAATACAGGGTTTGGAACCCATTCCGATCAAAATTGGCCGCTGCCATTCTTGGTGGTGTCGATAATATATGGATTGTAAGTCACGAGTCTGGACTATTTATTTATTCTTTTATTGCTCATATATCGATATGCCTTATATGGCGGCTTTGTGTTTGTCTTGTTAAATATAGAAACCTGGTGCTAAAGTTCTCTATCTTGGAGCCGCTTCTGGTACTACAGTCTCACACGTGTCTGACATTGTTGGTCCCGTACGTATTCATCGTAAAATTGTAGTTCCTGATGGTTTTTTTTTTTGTTACTAGAGGTTGCTTAAAAACTGCCTTGAGTTTGCAGACAGGAGTGGTCTATGCAGTCGAATTTTCTCACAGAAGTGGCAGAGACTTGGTTAATATGGCGAAGAAGCGAACAAATGTAATACCCATCATCGAAGATGCCAGACATCCAGCCAAGTATCGCATGCTTGTTGCCATGGTGGATGTGATATTCTCTGATGTTGCACAGCCTGATCAGGTTTACTTCTAGTGCATGTCCTGTCAAAAAGCTTTTGCAGTGATTTTCATTTCCTATGGTCTTTACTCCTTTATTTGTTTCCGTGATAATTCAAACCATTAATCATCTATTTTTGCATATTTTTTAAATTGTCTTCAATTTTTTTCCCTCGATGAGGTAACATCCTATATATTTGTGCAAATGATGAAAGTATACTCGGATTCCCCTTCAAGACTTCATGGGTGATGTAGACACGAGTTTCTGATGCAATATCAGGCCTCATTTTTTTATCATAATGTCTAAACAAAGTATTCTTTTTTTATCATTTTCTTTTGAAGTGTAAGTATTTTATTTGTGATTGGCTACTACTTCTGTCCCATCTGAGCATATGATAAAGTACTCGGATTTCCCTTCTAGACAATATGGGTGATGCAATCCCGAGTTTCTGATGCTTATGAGAAATGGTTTTTATGATGTATATAACATGATTTTCTTTTTTTTCTCCCTTCTTTCCCTAACTCTCTAGTTAATTCCGTATTCTGAATTTTGCTATGTTAATGTTATGCAAAAAGGTCTGCTTTTGTTAATTCTACCCTGACTAGTCATCAAACATTGGATGCAATTGTGGGATATTGTTATGGATGGACATGGACAGTGTATTGTGTTAATGTTATTTGCATTTTTTAATTAATGTAACTGCTGGAGATTCAATCCTCTCTCTGGAGTGAACTTGGTGCTAATGGCCTTCAATTTTTTATGAATTTGAAGAGGTGGGGGGGGGGGGGGGGGAGGATTCCTTGTGGATCGAGTAATTTAGCTAGTGTTTCCTATGATGTTTTTTTATATCTGTTAAATGGCTCTTGAAGACTTGAGCAACATTTGATATGAATCTATGTATGATTTTTTCTGTTCCAAACAATTGAGTGCTATTTTCTTTTATTTTTACTGTTCCAAACAATTGAATGGTACCTTTTGTTGGTAAATTCAAGGAGTCAAATAGATTTAATGGTCTGGCAATGTGCCTAAATCTATGAAAACTCTTCTCTTTTGCCCTGTTTTTTCTTTACTGTGAAGCAGAAAATACAACTGCTTTGGAAATCCTGGTTCTCAGGTATTGGAGAAATGTGAATTACAAGAATCTCCCCCATAACTAAAAAATTTTAGGCAAACAACAGCTACTAAACCTTGTTACTGAACTAGTTGAGATCTGCTATGTAGATTCCTTTTCACCATTCAGCTTTACGACTAATTCTTAAACTAAAGCCCAATATTAGGCAAAACAGTTCCTTTTTTTTTTAGCCTTCAGCTTTTCTGTACAGGATCTCTATTGAATATGAGCCACAAACTCGACATGAAATGAACATCTAAAAGAGTTTGGGACACTGTTTGGCTTTCTTTTGTTTTCCATATCTGAGTTTTTATCTGTTTCTTGATTTATCTATATAGGCAAGGATTTTAGCATTGAATGCTTCATACTTTCTAAAAGCTGGGGGCCATTTTGTCATTTCAATAAAGGTTGGTTTCTTGAATATTCAATCCATACGCACATCAGTGGTTTTGTCTTCTTTTTCATTTGAACTTGTATAAATAATTGGCTTGTGTAACAGGCAAATTGCATCGACTCCACTGTTCCTGCGGAGGCTGTATTTGAAAGTGAAGTGAAGAAGATGGTACAAGAGCAGTTCAAGCCTAGTGAACAGGTGACCCTTGAGCCATTTGAGCGAGATCATGCTTGTGTTATTGGTGGATACCGAATGCCAAAGAAACAGAAAACTGCTGCGTAGCAAGATCTTGTACTTCTATTTCCTACATGGAAAGTAGGGAGTTGTATTCCATTGAAATAATGGGATTTTTCGTTTCTAAAATTCTAGATTTATAGATATGCTGTTTATTGATATTTCTGGGATAAAATGAAGTGGTTGCTTTTAGTAGGATGTATTTATTCTCGACATGGGGGTTGGTTTTTACATATTTGAAAATGGAAATTGCAAGCAGCGATAGGACAACAATGTTTTGCTAAAGCTGGCTGGCATTAAAGTTGGTATGGTCGTCCATGTGCAACAGAAACCCCCCAACGCCTATGGTAAGTGGTGTTTAGTTAAGAGTTGGGTGATCGAACAGCGGATCTTATTCTATGGAAAATTAGAAGCATTGATGCACATCCACTAGGAGGTTGTAAAGCAAACGCTGATGCTTCCAAGTGTTCCAAAGTTGCTAGGAAATTTTCAGGAAATGTAAAAATTATTTTTGTTTGGTTGATGTTTTTTTTAATTTTTTGATAAGTTAAAAGAATTTTTTTTCTTTTAATAGTCGCAATCTAGTTAAAATTAGTTTTGAGGTGATTTTTTAGGATAAAGTAACATTCTGTTTGCAGTTTTTCATTTTGGAAATATATATATATTTTAATTATAATTTTACAAAATTATAAATTAAATTTATTGATTTTTTTTATTAAATAAGATTAAAATTGAGTTTTTTTTTTTTCAAGGATAATGCATTGAAAGGAGAAAATAATGATACATGGCTGTACTGTACACAAAGTTAATATTTCTGAGCCTTTGCACTCAGCATCTAAATCCAAAAAATAAAGGCCTAAGCGCATACAATCAAATCAACAAGCAACAGGTTGTCCAAGAACTTCCAAGATTTAGATGGAAGGAAGTGTACGCCATCCCCCAACTCAACCCAGCAGCACAAATCAGCTAGAACCTTTTAGCTTTCAAGAACTTTGAGGGTCATCATAGTGGCAGTGAAGCCTGATGCACAATCCCAAGAGATCAAACATCTCCAAAATGTTGCATATCCTCCTAAAACGGGAACTTTAAATCCTCCAACGTTAAGTATTGTCTGCAAGAAAACTAGACCAAAACAAAACAAAAGACTATCTATGCATCCTATTTGGAGGTGAGGAAGGAAATAGTTTGAGTAAGGAGGTAGAGCTGCCTCTGCTTTGAAGGAACAGGAAAAACACTACGGACTCGTCCTTAGAAAAGTAAATAAAGTTGAGAGGTTTTTCTCTCTCTAACCAAACTAGAATGGGAAAGACAGCTAGAGTCGAGTGATTTTTATTAATAGAAAGTTCAATCCCATACTAGAAATTTGTCATTGTTTTAGTTCCTTGCAATAGCTTTCTCTTTTTACGCCAAGTTTAAATACTTAGTCTGGACTGAGAGCACGCCATTTTGCATTCTTGGATATAAAACAAATCCAAGGGATAACTGGGAGGCACCATACAGATGCTTTCTGTTTTGACTTCTTATCCTTCTGCCTTCTTTTTTTTTTTATTTTTCTCCTAATTTCTTAGCATGAAATTCTTATTCAGTTTAATTTTTTATTATTTAGACTCCTTTTGTTTTTTTTTTAAATTATAAATTAAAAAAATAATAACTTTTTATTATTATTTGATTATAATGTTTTAAAAACTATTAATAGGATTAAGATAAGAGGTATTCTTTCTAAAAATAGCTTAGTTTTTTTTTTTTAACCAAGAAGATATATTCTTTCTCCAGCTTTTTGGAGTACCTTAAATATTAAAAAAATTAAAAATTATTTTTTTAAAAATGAATTCTTAAAATTTTACTTTTTTTCATTCATGAGTATTTTAATATTATCTTTTTGAAAATTATTTTTTATAAAATGAATTCTTAAAATTTTTGTTTTTGTCATTAGCTAGTGTTAAAATGAGTATTTTAATATTATTTTTTTTAAATGAAATTAAGACTTTCATATTCATAAATAAATATTCGCTTACTTTATTTTTAGTGAAGCAATATTTATTCATAATTAGATTAATAAATTATTAAAAGAAAAAAAAATCTTACTTTCATATAATATACATTTTAAAATTTGACGTTCCACTTTTTGTCTCAATCACTTTGATTTTGATCAAATTTAATATTAATTTGTTATTCATATGTTTTAAAAGAAATAATTTTAATTTTAAACTAAACCGAATTAATCCATTTCAATTGTGATTGATTTTAGTTCAATTCTAATTTTGAATAGTCTACAATTATCTGACATAATAAACTGCAAAGCACTTGGCCAATAAATGATTCACATATTTTCTAACTGTGATTCTATGTAATTTGTCTTACATGAAACAAGAACCTCACTATCAAATGACAAATAGATATTAGTGGATCCTAAATTTTGTTTTTATCCACACGTCACAAAGTTTTTTTTTTTTTTTTCTTATTTGTCATTCAACTATTAGCTTACCATATTTTCCATATTCACAGTATAATTTGTTCAATTCATGACTCATTTATTATTATTATTATTATTTTATCTAAAAATACGAGATATCTTGGTAAGGTCCGAATCATATAAAACCAAATAAATAAAGAATTATTGAGAGCTTGACTGAAAAAATACAAAGAATTATATTATAATTTTTTTTAAAAAAAAAAAAGAGGACCGACTCCGTATCACAGATCACCGCACATCATCACATACGAGAACATGCTCTCACAATGAAAGCTCAAAAATGGCAAGACAGCTGATTAAAGAGGAAGCGAAGTAGCTGTGGCGATCAAGACAACCAATAACCATCGCTTCTAGAGCCGGAGAAGTAAAGCGCATTTGGTCGAAAAATGATCTCAACGCATCTCTACAATCGAATCGGTATATCATTTCCAGAATTTAAGTTTACAATCTCTAGAATTAAATACGCGAGCACGAAAGGATATGCGAGCCCGCAACTCTAATAGCCTTCTTCCATCAAATCACAATAAAAAAAGTATAAATCTAAAGGCAACCTACAATCAAAAAGGAGAAAAAAAAAAGACACCACGAAACCTATGGTTAGCAAGGTGAGGAGTGTCCTCCTGTTTAGGAGGGACAGAGCCGACCATGAGAAAATTCCGATAAAAAGAAAGCCGACGGCCTAAAAAATAAGAACTCTACTATTAAGAAAAAATCTCTCTCTAAAAGATAAAGAGAAGGATGAATTGTTGGCCTTTTTTTTACATTCATTTATTGAGTGGATATGATACTTGTGTAACTGATATTTATTTTAAAATGAAATTTACTGTGCACATTCTTGAAGCATGGCTAGCTGAAACTTCCATTAAACTAAAAAATTAAAAAGAAAAGAAGAATTTCTAATTGGGAAGATGCATAAACAAAAAGCCTCCATGCCACAAGCTGAAGAAGTACATCGCTGCACTAGAGGCAAAATCAATAGATCAAGCATCAACTCCTACATAAAACTTAAAAGGTTTCTACCATTGAAGGTTCTCAAACAATAATGGAGGAACATATAGAATTGTTGACAACTTATTCAAATGATACATTCATACTCCTTTAACAGTCGTCTCCTTATCCATTTCTTGCCCACCCCACCTTCGCACTCTTTCTGATGTTTGCTCTACCTGCAAAATGAAGTTAAACTTGTTTATTAGAGAAGAAGGAGCATTGAAGACTACAAGCAAAGATAAATCATGAGCAGTTCAGTTTACTTCTTTGTTCCAGTTGGTTCTGTAAAGCACAATCAAGAGCAGCAAGGTCTGCAAAGCAGTTCCAGCTATCATTCCTCCCCAAAGTCCCTACAGCAATGGAACCTTCAACTTATCAGCACAGATGTTTGTTTCAGTGCAACTTGAGCTGACAAACTGATGATGACTAGTTTGTTTAATCAGGCAAGAAGAGAAATGGCGGAACAAAGTTACCGTACCTTCACTCCTAAGTTTGCTTTGTAGCCAAGGAGGAAACCAAGAGGAAGCCCAAAAATATAGTAGCAACCAATGTTGATATAGGCCACTAATGCTTGCCAACCACCTCCAATGGCAACACCTAAAAGAATAGCATAAAAATCATAAGAAGGAGAGGCTGGAGAATGAATCATAGGGGTTTTATTGCCAAATCCAATTGTACCTCCTATTACTGGCTGAACACTGTTGAGAACCATGGTGACAGCAAGAAGAATTGCTAGCTTAGAGACTGCTATTTGCAGATCTTTGCTGTCAGTGAAAATGATTGCAAAATAGTCCTTGGCTACCAATATGATGAGCATGAAAAGAATCCCAATGAGGAATGATTGAAACACAGTCACATATATGGAATATTTGGCTGCTCTTGGACGTCCTAATCCAAGTTCATTGGAGACGCGAACACTGAAGAGGAAACAAGATATTTAAAATATTTTAGAGATAGAACTGGCAAATTAAAGAAGACAACTACCCATTGAATCCAAAACCTCCAACAGAACACAAACTTGCCAGTTATGTTCATAGACCAGTAGAGTTCCTGGGGTTTACCTTATAGCGGCATTTATTCCAATGAACAACATGGCCTCCCAACCATTGAAATTCATACTGAAATGAAGGGGGGAAACAATTAACTGAGATACAAGGCCAAAATCAAATAAAAACCAAAGTATTTAGAGCATATCAGAGGAAGGTAACCTATAGAAACAATAATGGCATCTGATTCATCACATTTCAATAACTAGTGATCTGGGTAATTTAAAGAATAAACTCACCATATAGAAAGCGAATCAACTGAAATCACTGCATTATCAAGATGACCAGCGAGGACAATAATACTCATCATATACCAAATCTCTAGACAAAGCATAACAGCTGAAGCAAGTGAGAGCCGAACAAAGGCCCAAATGTCTTTAATCGCAGACATTGATAATCCAGTCCAGCCTTCCTTGCACCAACCAATGACATAGACAACTTGACCCGCAGCAATTCCCCAACTGGTAATATCATATGCTATGGCTGCACCAGTTGTACCCCACCCAAATACAAAAATCAAGAGCCAGAGCAGGGGAATGTGCAGAAGCAGAGCCACAAAGCCGATCCAGGCAAGCGCAGTAACCTTGCTTTGGGCCTGAAGGAACTTTGAGGCAGGGAAATTGATGGCAAGTGAAAACAACTGCGGGATAACTAGCAAAGTGAAGTGTCCAGCATAGTCTGCTACGCTTTCTTCTTGCCCAAGCAGCTTAAGTATTGGACTAGCGAAAATGTAAATAGGCAACAAGAAGATACAAGTCACCAATAAGATAATCCATGACCGCTGCATGTAAATACCAAGCATTTGGACTTGACCAGCACCAAAAGCTTGACCACACAGCGTTTCCAGCGCACTCCCCATTCCAAGCTGCAATTTTTTGGAACAATGTCAGTTCAGTTTATAGTGGACTTGAAATCAAATAGCAGATGGCAGAAGAAAAGCAAACAACTTTCAGAACACCACACAAATTTACCAGCAATTTTTTTTGGTCTTTTTCTCTTTTCCTTCTACATTAAGAACAACAAGAAGAAGATAGCAAGTACTAACCATGAAGCCAAAAGAGAAAGTGCCAATAACAGATAGTGAAATGGCAACAGCAGAGAGCTCAAAATTTCCAATATGACCCACAAATATGTTAGTAACCGAGTTTATCCCATATTGGCACAGAGTATTAAACGCAATTGGTGCGGCAATCTTCCACAACTTCACTGTCTCAATCCAAAACATAGACTTTATTTCCTTGAAGCTCCTCACAGGCAAGTAGTCTCCATCGCCGGAGGTGAGACTTCCGTCAAGCAGCGGAGTCTCCATGTCCGGCGGAGATGGACACGTGAAGGATGTTGGTTTGGTTCAGAGAACGAGTCTCCTTGAGAGAGAGGATACTTTCGCTTAGAGTTATTGCACCTATGGACTCTTCAGCTGTTGCGCTTTCTTATAGTAAATAGTAGTGAGTAGGGGTGAGCATTCGGTCGGTTCGGTTCAAAACCGAACCGAACCGAATAAACCGAAAATCGAAATTTTAGTGTTTATGAAAACCGAACCGAACCGATTTTGGTCAGAAACCGAATCGAATCGAACCGGTCTGATTCGGTTCGATTCGATTCGGTTTGATCGGTTTCGATTTTTAATAATTTTTTTATTTTTTACACTTTATTTTTAATATTTTAAAATTTAATTAAAATATTTTAATTTTACTATGATTTAATTTCTCTATATTATTAAAAAATCACTAATCGGTTCGGTTCGGTTTTTTCGGTTTTTTTCTGATTAAAACCGAACCGAACCGAAATAATCGAAATTTCTGAAATTAAAAATCGAACCGAACTGAAATGTATAAAAAACCGAACTAAATTTTCAAATTGATTTAATTCAATCGGTTTTTTTGATTTAAACCGAATACTGCTCGGTTCTAGTCGTGAGACTCACGGCTAATAATTCCGGTGTTGACTCAATTATTAATTTTTTTCTTTATTTTTTTCATTTTAAAGTTTTTAAATTCTATTTTTAAAATTTTTAATTTCTATTTAAAAAAAAACAAAGACAACAACGATCGAAGATAAAAAAACTACTTCTAATAATAATAATAATTAAATATTAAAATTTGTCAATTAAAAATCACGAAAAAGAAAAACTTCTTCTCAGTTATTCACTATAATTTGAAATATAAACGTATTGAAAATTTTATATTTTTGTATTAAATTAAAATTATAATAGATTATGTATTTAATCTATTTTATAGTATACATAAATCGAAATCGAATGTGTATAAGAAATTGAAAAAAAAAAAGAAGTTTATGTGGACCCACAAATAAATAATTCATTGAGACTGAATGGGATTGTTGCCATGTCCCACATTAAGAGTTTTTACTTTTTAACTAAACATATTTTATTTTGATTAAGAAAATGACAATCACCTCATGGAAAATGCAGACTTGTAATATTTTATTTGAAACATGAAATATTATTAAATTTTTAAATATAAACATGATGATTTAGATTACGAAATAACTAACTACATATATAAAATATAATTCATAAATGGTATAATTTAATTTAATTCAGTAATTAAAAATATATCTTTCATTTAATAAATTTAAATTTAAGTCATTATAATTGAATAAATGAATAGTTTTGAAATAAATTTATAACTTGATAATATCAACGCTCAACCTTTTATCAAGAGGGTAAAGCTCATCAGTTAAATTATTATTATTTTTTTATGGCTAAATTATTTATTAATATGATCACATAATTACAAATAAAAAATCAATAACCTTACAAAATTCATTGCTAAATATAGTAATATTGGAGAATAAGTCATGAAAGGTTGAGGTCATTTTTCTTTAACTAAATAATCAGATTAATAACTTATGGACAATAGCTTATCTTTAATAATTTTTTAATATCCAAGTAATAATCTTATAATTAACAAATGAAATATGACGATTCAAATTTATGAATAAATTAAATTTATAATTATAAGTTAATGAGGAAAAAAAAAATCATCTTATCTGCATATGGAATTTTGTCGTTCCCAATTCCAATAACGACTGTAAAAGTAAGCGTTGTTTTCAGATCTATGACCTACGGCTCAAAGGAGTAGAAGTCGACGAGGACGAAATCCGGCCCCTTATTCCACCAACCATGTCCAGCAAGTAGACAAGCAACTATTTAATGCTAGTCGGCATTTTCGTAGAACGAGAACAGCTTCTTTGGTGCAAGACTGGTGGGTGAGAATGAGAATTCAGTGTAAATCTGGTAGCTTCGTGATTCGAGTAAATGCGTTCATCCCCCGGTTAGGTATCCAAATGTTTTTAATTGGAAGTTAATACTAATCTAATTAATTTTATTTCAATTTTCATAAATAATATATATATACATGTAATATTGCACCATTTTATTTAAATAAGTATATTATTGCTCTTTGTTGGAAATAATTGCTTTTAATAAAGCTTATATTTATATTTTTCAAATAGAATTTAGTGAATTTTATATTTAAATGTATATTAAATAATGATATATTAGTAAAATAACAAATAAGTAAATTATCTTGTAAAAAAGTAAAATTACATAAGAAGAGATAAATAAAGTTCAATTAAATGTTTTGTTTTTTTAATTTTTATATTTCAAAACACGTTTCATTATCCACATAAAAATATAGTATACATCATTAATAAAAATATATTACAATCTGATTAATATGTTTAAAATATACTTAAGTGGAGGATGATCGCTGAATGAATAAACATACAAATTTAAAGAACGAAGCATTTTCTTTAATCATTAAAAACTTGTTTGATATTATTGTTGTAGCTGTTATTAAGAAAAAATATATATTTTTTTAAATATTATAAATTATTTTTGTATAGTTTAATTATAAAAATACTAAAATAACAACATACGTGGGCCACATAATTTTTAAATGACCTAACCACTCTAATAGCTCTGACAACATCCGTGGCTTTGTAGGCCTCACATATAAGGCCGATCACTTCAAAAGGGGGCCCAAATACCTCCAAAGCATTTTGAAGTGAGAACCAAAAGCTCCCTCAGCACGGGATGGCTCAGCTTTTGGGCAGCAACGTAAAAATCACGTGCACTGCACACTGACAACTTCATGTCAAAATACACCTATGATCGAGCGTAACGTGTCCAGCAAATCTAAATCTAACGGCTCCTATTCACCAACTGTTGGATTCGAAGCCTCTCTCTATGCGGCACTCAGCATATGAACTGGAATTAAAAAGAAAAAACGAAAACGCAATATGCATGTCTTTGACTCCTCACGCAACATGCAGTTTCAGGATCGGACGATACAGTTATATAAATGTACAATTTTGCCCTCTCAAAATTTTGTATAAAAAAAAACTTATTTTATTAACTCGGTTTTAATCTCATTTCATTTATCTTTTTCACTTTGAAATAACTTAAAATATATAACAGTTAAAATTTCATTCCATTTATCTTTTTGTTATCAAATTAGAAAATAATTTAATTTCTTTACAATTAAAATCAGAAAATGCAGGAAAGCCCATCACTGCATATGGTCACTGTGCACGTGTTGGTAGAAAAAAAAAAGGTGAGACACTAAATTGTAATTCTCATTTCTGGGTACTATTCAATGTGATTTACTAACATCATTATAGTATAGTTTGAAATAAACACATAATTAAATAGTTAAACTATTGATAAAAAAATAAAAAAATCACTCATTTAAATTGATAATATTAGTTTATTTCAAAAAATAAATTTTTATAGTGTGAAATAATAATAAATTCTCATAAAATTTTATATATTTATATTTATAAAAAGTATCCGATCCATTTTCATATGGCATGTGGAAATTATGGAGGATGGCTGATGAGGAGCATTGAATTTATTTGTAACGTTTTATAAAGGGGGAAGGGGAAGGGTGCATTAAATGTGAGAAAATGGTGAGTTCACGTGAAACCAAAGACCAAAGAGAGCGACCGCGGTTGCTTCTTGTTGTTTGTTGGTATTTGGCAGTTGGCACTTGCGATTGAGATGATCTCAGTGTGAATTTAGCATTTGGGTGAAACGACTTCACATTTTAATACGAAACCCACAAGTTGCATGCCCAAGTGCCCAAGACTGTTTTTTTTTTTCAATGGTTAAAAGATTCAGCAGTCAAGTGGCACAATAGATTTAATACATTCACTTCATCATAATTGTATAGAGACATTAGATGTTTACACAAAAGACATTTGATTGTATTTGGTCACTATCTGTTGATGACGATATATTAGTCATTTTGATTCCACTATTACTAAATTTAGTGTTTTTCAAAAAATACTTTCTTAAATATATTAATTGTAAAATATTACAACCAAATAAAATTTTAATTTAATATATTCGTCAAAATTTTTAATAAAAATTATAATAAAATTTTAATTTAATATAATCGTTTTTTATTTATTTTACAAAAAATATTTTACATGAAAATACTTTTCAGGGGTATTCATAAATTTGGTTAACAAATATTATTTTTCAAATTAAAATGAAAATAAATCTTTTTGAAGAAAATAATGTTTTTTAAATTTTATTAATATTAGTGTATATATAAATTTATTAATAACTTTTATTTTTTAAATTACAATCCATATATTTTATTAAAAAATATTTTAGATAGGAAACAAATAAACCAAGAATATGTAAAAATAAAACATTAGAACTCATATTATGTATTAATTTTAGATAAATTTCCTCCATTTAATTTTATTTGCAACTAATTTAACGTCCACATCTAAAGTTATAAATATTTTATACTATTCTATTATGGAATTAAATTGTCACTTTTTTTTTATTATTAGCTTCTTTCGCCGCTTAGTTATCATATTTTTCATATTAGAATTACAAAACATGTACAATATTTTTTTGCGTAATTTTGGATTTCATCCCTTTTTAAGCTTCTTTGACCACTTTTTTTTCTTGAAACAATCTTCTTTGACCACTTAAGTATCATATTTTTCATATTAAACATTCAATACCTTATAATAAATATATCAAATTATTTTAATAAATTATTTCAAATTGTTACGATTTTAATAACGATTTTTTTTAATAAAAACATAAATTTCACAAGTTTTAAGAACGATCAACTCAGAAATACAGTTAAGATGTGAGGAAAAAACCTCAATCAGGCTCGGAATACTATGTCTAGCTCGATCAAGCGCATGAGTTACATCATTAGCAGACTTACGAACAAAGTTAATAGAAATAGAATTTATCTTCGAGATAAGAGACTTACAATAAAAAATAAGACTATAAAATAATGACAAATTCTAATAATTTGGATCAGATATAGCTCGAATTAAAAGTTGAGCGTCTGACTCTACAATAACTAATGATCAACCACCATCCTTGAGCTAGTTTAAAGATTCCCTAAAAGCCATGGTCTCAGTCGTAGAAGTGTCAAAATTATTATGAATTCGTTGTTGACGTGTTGCAATAAACTCACCATTCCCTCCCCTTAAGACACAATCCACTCCCATAGCCTGATGTAAAAATAATGCAGCATCAACATTTAGCTTAAAACTTTCAATAGGTGGCTTTTTCCATTGGACGCAACCCGGAGCATTAACAACTAACTCTCTGCGACTTCTAGCCGCCTCCCAATATTGAAGAAGAGACTTTGCACGTCTAATCACAACATGAGATGGACACCTTTTATGCTTCCATACCACAACGTTTCTATTCTCCCGTAAAACCCAAACTACCATAATCACCATGTGTAAAGTAGACGCAAAAACTGAATTGTATACCTGAACAAACCAATCGCTAAACAACTGCATGTGGGGGGAAGAGCCAACCAGATTCAGTCATCATTCAACAATCACAAGCAAAAGGGCAATTAACCAGAGCATGTATTAGCATTTCACTTTAACTAGAGCAAACAGAACAAGACTCACTGACTTGGACATTCCTACGAATTAAATTAACTAAGCATGGAATAGCATTAAGGCACGCCCGCCATACCAGATTCAAAACTTTCGGTGGAGCCCGAATATGCCAGAGTTTCTTCCATATTGATCTAACTGTAACTAAGCAACTCAAGTGAGTAGTCTGTGTCAAGAATCTATAAGCACTTCGAATCGAATAAAATCCACGTTTCTCAAATTTTCATACCCAATTATCTGCTTGTTCAGTAATACTCAAAGATATAGACAATATATTATGAGCATCAACCTAATTAAATATAGACAGAATCAAATCCCTTTTTCAGCATCCCCGTTGAATGAAATCAGAAACCAAAAATACATCACAATCTATCTGTTGAGGAGTAGAAACCTTACATTTCAAATTTAATGGCACTAATGGATCCTCCCAAATCGAAATACTTCTACCATGTCCAACTCTTTTGAGAGAACCTGACGCAATCAACTTCTTACTCTCCCACAAACTTCTCCACAAGTAGCTTGGATTGCTCCAAATCTTCGAATCTAAAAAAGAGCCAAACGGAAAATACTTGGTCTTGAGAGTTCTTACCACCAATGAATTATCTCTAGTGAAAATTGCTCATGCATGCTTCCTTAACATAGATAAATTGAACTCATGCAATTTCTTAAATCCCAACCCACCATCAAACTTCGATTTTGCCATCCGTTTCCAGCTTACTCAATGCATACCTCGTTCGTGAGAGCTCCCTCTCCCTCACCAAAATCGAGCCATAAGTCGTTGCAATTCATAACAAATTGTTTTGGGCACTAAAAATAAATCCATAGCATACGTTGGAAGTGCTTGGAGAACAGTTTTTAACATCACTTCTTTCCCCGCCCTAGATAAACATCTCCACTTCCAAGAGTTGAGTTTCTGCTACATTATATCCTTCATAAACTGAAACACCTCACGCTTATTAATCCATATTCACATCGGCAAATCCAAATATGCTCCTAAGTCTTTTTGCTCCATCATCCCCAATATAGAACATACATCCTGTAGCACATCAAGAGGTGTATTACGTGAGAAGCACAAAAAAGACTTAGAATAATTGATTAATTGTCCTGACGCCTCAGTATACCCATCCATAATCTCCTTCACCATACGTGCCTCTCTGCCACTTACTTGGAAAGTAACTAAACTGTCATTTGCAAAAAATATATGTGAAATAATAGGAGCTCTTCTCGTAATAGATCATTATGTAATCAAACCTTGATTTACCTTAGCTGAAATCATACGAGACAAACCTCCAGCACAAAGAATAAAAAGGTAAGGTGAGATCGGATCTCCTTGCCTTAACCCTCTGGATGGAACTATAGGACCCAACAACAAACTCCCAGATAGGACCGAATATTTCACAGTAGAAATACAGTGCATAACTAGATTAATCCAGTTCTGGTTGAAACCCAAACTTTGAAGCATTGCTTGAACAAACCGCTATTCCATCCTGTCATAAGCCTAACTAATATCCATTTTCAATGCAGCAAAACAATCCTTACCTCTCCTTTTATTGTTGAAATAATGCATCATTTCAAAGGCTATAATGTTGTTATCTTGAATACTTTTGCCAGGAATGAAAGCATTTTGTGTTGGAGAGACAATAGTATCCAGCATAACCTTCAACCTATTTGCTATCATTTTGCTCTTAATCTTGTAAATAACGTTACATAATGCAATAGGCCTTAAGTCACTCATTGCGTGAGGTGTTTGCTTCTTTGGTATGAGAACCAAAACTGTTTCATTCTAAGAGGTAGGAAAAGACCCCTCCTGTAGATACTGAATGCATACTCTGGACACCTCGGGACCCACAATCTCCCAATGACTTTGGAAAAATCTAGGATTAAAACCATTAATGCCTAGAGCTTTTTCAGGTTTCATGCTAAACAATGCAGCCTTCACTTCCTCCATTGAATAAGACTCCACCAGCTTCTGATTCATCTCCTCCGTAACACATGCAATAACGTGTTCAAGAATAGGCTCCATATTGCCCATGCGTGATGTAAAAATGTATTGAAAGTAGCCAACCATTAAATCTTCTAAGCCCGACCCTCTCAAACACCAGACTCCCTCCGAATTTTGAAGCCTAAGCACATTATTTTTTCGCTTCCTGTCTGTAACCATAGCATGGAAAAAACGTATATTAGCATCCCCTTCCCGAAGCTAAAAAAATTTTGCCCTCTACTTCCACTAAACCTCATGATCATGTAGCAGTTGAAAGAACTTTCAATATGCTTCATTAATAGCATTATGATCCCGCCCAAAACGAGAGTTATGTCGTGCTTTAATTATATTCTGGTACTCTTTCAACTCCTTCCTATGTATCTCCTTGTTAGAGCGAGAAGACAAAACCACTTTTTAGAGCTCGCTGAAAGATTTTCAAAGAAAAATAATAACGGTTTAATTCTATATATTTTTATTTTTAATAGAAAAAATTCTCTCATTATATACCCCATTTAATTTGATAGAAAATATGGATTTAAACGCTTTTTTTAATACACTGTGACTTTATTTATTATAATCTTATCTTTATTTTTTATACAATAAATTTAAATATTTTCAATTTATTTTATATACCCCATTTAATTTGATAGAAAATATATATTCTGGTACTCTTTCAACTCCTTCCTATGTATCTCCTTGTTAGAACGAGAAGACAAAACCACTTTTTAGAGCTCGCTGGAAGATTTTCAAAGAAAAATAATAACGGTTTAATTCTATATATTTTTATTTTTAATAGAAAAAATTCTCTCATTATATACCCCATTTAATTTGATAGAAAATATGGATTTAAACGCTTTTTTTAATACATTGTGACTTTATTTATTATAATCTTATCTTTATTTTTTATACAATAAATTTAAATATTTTCAATTTATTTTATAATTGTATGTGGCTCTATTGAATTTAAATTTATATGATAAATTAGAACATAATACCTAATTTTTTTGTAAATTTACAATATAGTCTACATATTTTCAAAATAAAATAACTTAACAAATGGAACACTGATACTGCGCTTATTAAAAAAACAAAAGATTTTAAAGAAATTGATAATGATTTTATTGAGTTTATAAAATTTAATTAAAATATATATAATTAATATATGAATTTATATATAAATATTGATTACAATGGAGCTTAAATAAATTTTTATGAGAGTGACTAATTTGTATTTTTATATCGAAACATTTATTAAAATGGAATATAAGGCTTTCATTTAATAATATTTCAACAGTATAATATTATCTTTCAGCGAATTTAAAATTTTAATATAAAAAAAAGAATAAATACTCATTTGAAATTACATTATTTCTTAATGAGTCATTTAATATAAACATAATTTAATTTCAGTTCAATAATATAAATAAATATTAATATTTATATATTTAATTTCATTAAAAATAAAGAATTATTTAATTGATAAATTAAGAGAGCATGTAATTGAATCATATATAGGATGAGGTTAAATACATAAATTTATTTCTAAATTAATTGAAAACTCGTCGATAAATATTTAGGTCTAAATTAAGTAATCAAACCGTTAATTAAAATTACTTGATGAAGACTAAACGTTTTTGTTTTGATACTTAAAATAGGGATAGCGATGCATTATTTATTGATATTAACATTTATTTTTTTAAAAAAATAAAATTCATAACCTTCTTAAAATTTATTATAATTTATTTAGTACGTGTACTTTTTATTTTCAGAATAATTTGACTATTATAAATTTTAGGACGAAAATGGAGTTTTCACTTTTCTTTAATTTGAAGTAGAAAGAATCAAACACGAGTGGGAAAAACAAATTCTACGCAGAGAGCCAAGTCCTCTTCTTTCATATATAAAAATATATATATTTTTTCTCTTCTGGTGTGTCGGAGGTTAATATTTTTAATGGTTGGGGCCTGGCCAACGTAGGAAACTTTTCTGGTTTTGAAATTCCTGCATTAGACCAAAAAGTCAGTGACCGACTCGTGTAAGTAAACTCCCCATGCATCAACCAGGAATTGTCCATTAGGACAAAACAGCTACCGGAAATTCGAATGAGCGAACCAGCTCGAGCAATTTTCAAACTCACGGTGCAGTTACCAAATGTTCTCTCAAAGCTCTTCATTCTACTTCCATGTGTCGGATATGTCGTTTTCTTCTCCCTTCTGGATTGCAATATTCGGGTTATTGTCGTTAGCTTTTTCGTATAGTTCGTAACTGTCATGTCAGGTGATCACTGCCCGCATAAAAGATCATCTCATTCGCACAAATTCAATTTCATCCTCGCATCGCAAAGAGGAGCGTGTATTCACTATCATAATATAATGGGCCCACTCCTGCCTTCCTTACTCTCTCATTGGCTACGCGTTATTGTTAAGCGCGATTGAAGTTTCACACTGGAAGTTGATGAGTTGTAGCACAGTGTACAAGCAAAAGGGCATGTTGTGGCCAGGTCACCGTTCACATCTTTGAAAATGAGAAACCGCTCGATCAGAAAGACAATCAAGCGGCAAATATTTCACGCCAAACATACTCCTGCAGATTGAAATAAATAGATAATAAAAAAATAAAGGCAACAGAGAGCTAGTTAGAATTTGTAGGCATCCTCCCTTATATTCATTAGAATCATTTAACCCCAAACCAAACTCTCTTTTTTTCTTCATTTCTTCCTGAACCCTTTTATGTCTTATGCGTTTCTCTAAGCACCAACTCTTGTAACTCCATTCATAAAGAGAGAGAGAATGGCATATGGGTTCTTCGGCGGTGGTGCAGATTTCTACACCGGCATCGCAAGTAGATCTATAGTCACCATGAATTCTAACGACCTGTCCCAACCTTCACATAGAACCCAGCTCTCTCAAATGTTTCTAGACCCCACCTCTCAGATTGTTAAGCACCGAACACCCACCGCGACCGTAACAACCCAGGGCGTAACCGGAAAGCGAACGCTCGCCGATTTCCAAGCACATCAACAACAACAACAACTACAGCATCCAAATCTAAACCCAGCACTAAATGGTCTCCTTATGCGGTCCGTGAAGCCCAGGATGTCTCTACATACGTCCTCAAACTCCACGCTTTCTCCCATCGATTTCACGGCTAACATGTCTCCAGAATTATCGTCCTTGTCTCACCGTTATGGTGTGCCTCTTATTCAAGAGCTCGGGGCTCAGACCATCAACCTTGCGCACGGGCCCACCATGCTCTCGATGAACCGCGCCTCTTCCGCTGTATCTGACATGAATACGCTCCAAAATCAAAACAGAGGGGAAGCAATTATGGGAGGACAAGAATCCAAGAAAAGGATGATGAATCGGTTGCAGGAGCTGGAAAAGCAGCTTCTGGATGACAATGAAGACGATGAAGGTGATGCGGTTTCAGTGATTACTAACGCTAATAGCGACTGGTCAGAAACTATACAGAATCTCATCACTTCTTCAACTCCTAACCCGATTTCTCCATCTCCTACTTCATCATCTCCGTCTTGTTCTTCTTCCTCAACATCGGTGACCACTCCAGTCCACAATTGCTCAAAACAAACACTACTTGACGCTGCTTCCGCCATTAACGAAGGAAAAACTGGTATTGCTAGTGAGATCCTGGAGCGGGTATCTCAGTTCTCGAATCCGAAAGGGAATTCTGAACAGAGATTGATGGAATATATGTTGATGGCACTCAAATCACGGGTTAACCCAGCGGAGAACCCGCCGCCAGTGGCGGAGCTGTATAGCAAGGAACACGTTTTGTCGACCCGGTTACTGTATGATATCTCTCCTTGTTTCAAGCTGGGATTTATGGCTGCTAATCTCGCCATTCTGGAGGCTACAATAGACCAGCCCAGCACAAGCAGAGGGTTTCATGTTATTGATTTCGATATAGGCCAGGGATGCCAATACATGAATCTTTTGCACGCACTATCTGAGCGTCTGAATAGGAAGCCTTTCACTGTGAAGATCACGGCCGTAGCCGATAATGAAGGGGAAGAAAAAGAGAGGTTGAAGTCGGTTGGTGGTAAGCTGAGTCAACTCGCAGGACGGTTTGGGTTATCTTTACATTTCAACGTTGTGAGCTGTAAACTAGCTGAGTTAAGCCGCGACTCATTGGGTTGCGATCCTGAAGAGCCTTTGGCAGTTAATTTTGCATTCAATCTGCATCGAATGCCCGACGAGAGCGTCTCAACTGAGAATCCTAGAGACGAACTTCTTCGGCGCGTGAAGGGGTTGGCACCCCGCGTGGTGACGCTAGTGGAACAAGAAATTAATAGTAACACGGCTCCATTCATGGCGCGAGCGAACGAGGCGTGCTCGCATTATGGGGCATTGTTGGAGTCGATTGAATCTACGGTGCAGAGGGAGCACCCAAATAGACAGAAGGTGGAAGAAGGACTAGGTCGAAAACTGGCCAACTCGGTTGCTTGCGAAGGTAGGGACCGCGTGGAAAGATGCGAAGTGTTTGGAAAATGGCGGGCCCGGATGGGAATGGCAGGGTTCGCGTTGAAGCCACTGAGTCACAACGTGGGAGAGTCGATGAAAGCTCGACTGAGTTCTGGAAACCAGGTGAACCCCGGTTTTACCGTTAAAGAAGAAAACGGTGGGGTTAGTTTCGGTTGGATGGGAAAAACACTCACCGTCGCATCTGCTTGGCGTTAACTTCACTTCCCTTCTTTTTTCGCTAATGTCAGTAATGGTTATACTTGTATTTTTGACTTTTTCTCATAAAATAGAAAGGGAATGAAGGAAAGGGGAAAAAAGAAAGAAAGAAATAATAAAGCGAGTGATTTTATTTGAGATAAATTCTTGCCATTTACATTTTATTATTTATTATTAGTATAACCTTTGTTTGTGAAAAAAAAAAAATTCAAAGCTTAATGTCTTGGATGTATGGTACATTAGGAATGGAGGGCACCAATTTAATATTATTTTATTAATTCAGTTGGATTTTTTGTTAATTATTTGCAGGCTACGTTTATTTCACTTTTAGGACCACCAATCTCCATCTCCATCTACTTCTTTGTATTATCTTTTTATTTTATATATTTTTCTTTAAAAATTATATTGATAATAAGGTAGGATTTCACATCCTCATATTACAAGATTATTATTTACTGTAAGTAATTGCACCCAAAAAGATATTTAAAAAAAATAAAAATTAAATGCTATGCTTTGTTAGAGGGTCAATTGGGTGTCTCCTTTTATTTTGTTTTCCATATCCCCCACAAATTATCCGCCTTTGGAAGAGACGAAAATAAGGAAGATTTGCTTTATTTTAATAAAAATACTGCTCAAGTCGTCTTCAAAATTAAACCTCAATAAAATTGGAAATGGAAACAAAAAAAAAAAAAAGGGAGAAGATTGTATATATGATAATAAAATTAAGCTATATGTAGGATTTGGATTTGGATAACGAAAATCTGTTAGGTTTCCAAACTAGCCTTCGCACAGTGTGCTTACCAATATTGGATTCAATTTTATAATTTAGATAATAAGTATACAATACACGATTAAACAATTTTGGAAAAAATAATTATACTCATGACATACGAATAATTCATAATATATGTAAATTATGTCAGAGATATATTTGAATATTAAAATATTAACAAAATTTAAATTTGAATAATGTAAGCTTCACATATATTTTATCCGTTACCAACTCTAATTTCATTTCTCCAAATTCTATGAAGTCATGATATGTAGTTGTAGAATGACGAGAAGTTCTGATATTTTCAAATTATTTTATATTATTTACTACTACATGTTTTCTTTTTAATTTTTTTCTAAAAGTAAAAGTTCCTCATTAATACTAAAGAGATATGATTTATTTTATAAACAAAAATTAATAAATTAAAAAAATCTATATAAGTTTATTTTTAAAAAATTAAAAAATAAATCAATTTTTTTATTTCAAATAAAAATAAATAAATTAAGACTTCATTATGTTACAAAAAATAATTTATATTTTAAAATATTTTTTGTGAAATTTCAACGAAATAATTTATTTATCATTATTTAATTTTAATTTAAAAATAAAATTTATTAATAAATATATATATACCTATATAAATTTTAACAAGAATTTAATATTTGAAAAATAACTTTATTTTTTTAAAATGATTTGTTTTTTCATTTAATCAAGAAAATATTTTTTGTATCCTAAAGGTTAAAAAATATTCTTTTTAAAAAATATTTTTTAAAAATAAATGGTGTCTAAATTAAATTCATTTATAATTTTTTTTTATTCTAAATAAGGATATAAAAAAAAAATCAAATAACTACGCGTACACAAAAGAACTTGTCCAAAAGCCTAAACCTTTAGGGGCTGCATGTAGCAGCCAACTAAGAACAGAAGACGCCATAAAAGGTATCAACCACTAGAGAGAGTGTAGAAGCTAATTCTCCTTTGAGAGATGCGAAATAGGGGATAAGAAAAACTTTAAAAAACCAAAAGAATCGAAACAAAAGCCATCAGTTACCGGAAGTCGAGTTCAGTTTAGAGGGAGAAATGAATTAAACTATTCGTGAGATATTTAAAATTCGACTCTATAAAAATTCAATCGGACTCGGCTCATTTTTTAAACGAGTCAAGTTCGAGTTGACTTTTTAGACTCGTTTAATAAATGAGTCTTGAGCTTAGCAGTATTCGACTCGTTTAGACTTGCGAGTTCGGCTCATTTTCAAACTCGTAAACAAACTTGCGAACAAACTCGTAAATAGACTCGCGAACAAATTCGTGAACAAACTCGCGAATAAGTTCATAAATTCGCCAACACCAATTCCATATCGAAAGTTTAAGAGATAAGGGAGATTGTGAGTTTTTTATAAAAAGATAAATTTTCTATATTTTTTTTATTAATTTTAAATTTGAGATATTTTAATTAAATTAAAAAATTTAATTTAAAAATTTTTTAACCACCTTAATATTTAAATTTTATTTATAATTTAAATTTATTTATAATTTAAATAAATTTAAATTATATTAAACTTGTTTATAATATAATCGAGCTCAAATTCAAGTTTTAATTTGAGCTTTTAAATAGAGTTTGAGTTCGCTCGTTAATGTGATAAATAAATTTATTACGAATCGAATTTAGAATTTAATATTTATTTCATGAATCGAGTTTGAGTTTATAAATAAAACTCGAATCAAGTTCGAGCTTATAAATAAAACTCAAGTCGAGCTTAAGTCGAGTTCGAGCTTAAATTCGAATTTATAAATTTATTTTTTAATCAAATCTAAATTTATTAAATCTCGACTTGATTTGATTGGATTATCGCATTAGGCCAGTTACAGTGGCAGAAATAATGTATGATTGATGTGTAGAGAATGAAAAAACGAAGAACTCATGAGAGACCGAATATGTTTATAAAATTAATATACATGCCACAGAGTTAATCATATAAAGTTTAATTGATTTTACTTTATTTTTAAAATATAAAAAGTAGGTGATGTTTTAAGTTGATATTTACTTTCATAATGAATAAAAAAAAATGGTATCGCTTATTATTATTAGTATCAATAAAAATAATTAAAAGGGACAACTTTATCAAGAAAGAACCTTCCTCACCATTAATAATATAATGAAAAAAAAGACACACAAAAGAAATGTATAAATAATTACTAAAGACATACAAAAAAGAAAGACATTTTAAATTAGTTTGGCTATTATGATAAGATTTCATAACATAAGGTACGTATTTATATATTTATAATATATATATTTTTGAGAATATTTATAATACATAGTTAAAGTTAAAGTATTGTTATAATCTATATATTTAATTTTATTTTGTCACTATTTAATAAACATGTATTTAATTTATTTATAATATTTTTTTTCAACAGGGGTTTCTTCCTTTTAGAAATCAATTACTTTTTTTTTATATATATTTTCTACAAATCATAAAGATAGATTTACTTGTACAACTTTAAAGCAAGAGCTATTAGCGTTTGAAAAGCGTTAAAAAATATATATTTTAAAAATTAATTAAATTAAAGTTATATTCAAGTAATTTTCATATTTGAAAATCGTTATTAAAATATTTCCAAAATATAATCATCAAAAGAATAGCAGAAAAATTTTGATGAGAGAATTAGTAAAATTTAACTCAATAATATTTATTTATTTATTTCAAGTTATGTGACTCGAATTTAAGTTTCCATTTCGACACAATGAATAATATATATATATATATATTTGAAAAGAAAAAGAAAAGATTTGAGAAATTAATCAGATGGCTCGTACCATTTGTAATTAACAGCCTAAAAGAGGGCATAAATGTAAAAGAAAACTAGTTACCGTTGCAACGCTGCCCCCTTCTATATAATAGCAGGATGCTCAATTTCAAGACCCATCTCCAAAAACTGCCGAGAACTGAGATACTCGGAGAGAAAGCGAAGAACTCGGGAAATTGGCTACCTATTATTGTGAGAAGAAGCAAGAAATCAGAACCCAATTGTGAGTTTTCTCCTAATATGCGTTTGATTAATTTTTCGTTCGTTCTTTTCTTTTCTCCCATGTTGGATTTCACAAGAAGAGGAGATTGTAATTGTTTGAAGTCGAAGATCTGGGCTTTTCACCGCCCTTGCTCTTCACATATTCACCATGTTTCTTAATCTTCCATTTTTTTTTTGATTTATTTTATAACGATTCATAGACCAGCGAACGTTTTTCTCTCAAGAAAAAAAAAAGTCTTGAAATTACTCTTTTTTTTAGGTTCCTTTTTAGTTTTATCTTGGAATGATGTGGTATAATAGGTGTATCTATTTCCATAGTCTCTGAGTTTGTTCGAGTCCGAGCTTGATCTATTTCAAATATCAATTATTTTTGCAGATTATTGATTTGATACATTTTCTCATAAATTCTGACCAATGGCATCACGAGCTGGGGCTGTGGTTCAGGATCAGAATATTAATATCCACTATAATGGTACTCAGCTTTACTAACTACATTGTTTTTTTGGGTAATTTGACTGTGTTGTGGGCTGACTTAACTTACTGCAGATGCTTATGTTGGCCAGGCCAATGCCTCCAAAGCACCAAGGAAAGGAATGCTTGGTGGAAGGACACCACTTGGTGATTTGTCAAATTCAGTGAAGTCTTCTCTGAATCAGGCATCAAAGAAGCAGCACTCTAGCATTTTCTCCTTGTCTGAGAAACAGAGTGGTGTCTCTCAAACTGCACTTGCTGCAACCAAGAAGAAGAGTACATCTATAGCCGCGGGGAAAGTGCATACCAGTAGTAGGAAAGCGCTTTCTGACATTTCAAATTCTGGGAAGCCGAACCTGAATGAGGGGTCAAAGAAGAAGTACAATGCAAACTTAAGTGTTGTGGCAGAGGAGTTAATTGATGCAAATACAATTGCAGTGGAAAAGTTTCTGCACAATCATCAGGAATGTATCAAAGCACAAGCAAAAGCCATGGACTTGGATAAATTTTTACAGACACTTGGACTGGACAATGGTAACCAAAAGTTGGCACTTTTCGCTACTTGTAATTATTGTGTATCTTTTGTTCTTGACTAGTAAATTAATAAATTCCCATATTCTTTTCTTGCCTAGGCTTTTCAAAACAGCAGGCAAATCCCAAGTCAACTAGGGTGACGGTCCGTCTGATATTTTCCTCTCAATTCCTATTTCAATTAAGTTTGCTTGGGGATTAATAAGCTTTTGTTTCAGGCTGAGACTCCCCTAAGGCACTTGAAACTGAAAGAGATGACAGAGCAGCTGTTTGAAGATGGATCCTGGAAACACAAGGTGACTAGCAAAGTTGATTCTCCACCTGCTTGCAGAACTCCAAAATCACCAAAGCATTTTATGGATGTTGACTACAAGTTCAAGTTGTTAGAATCCCCATAGAATCCCCATGTGTTTGTTAGATAGTAATTTTGATGAAATCATGTGATGTCTAGCATTTTGCATTCTCCTTTGGATTGGAGAGAAAATTATGCCAGATGTAGATAACAGGCTATTGTAGAATGTTGCAGCAGTTATTAAGTCATTTAAAAATTATCAGTAAAAAAACCTTCATCATCTATCAATTAGTACAAGTTTGATTTCATAAGAAAACAATTTTAAGACTCATCTTTTCGTCCATGAATTTTGTGAAAAAACTTCCACTACATATGTTGATCTTTGAAAATATTTTTATAATATACGTGAATTTTTAAAAAATGTACTTAATATAATATCACAATTCTAATTAAAGATATTGTGAATCATAAATATACTGATTGTTATTACGCAACTTATCCACTGGAATTGTGAGGTCATATGATAATTTCACTTTTAAATAACTTAGTTGTATTATGAAATGATTTCAAAATCACACAAAATATATAAATTTTGTAATTAAATCCACATTTTCTAAATTACAAGAATCTTTCCCTGAGATTATGATAATTACATTTTTAAATAATTTAGTTGCACTATGCTATGGTTGATAATATCTTTTTTTATTAAAATAAAATTTAAAATGTCTCTTCATTTTTTATACTTTTATTAGGATTCTATATATAAATTTATTAATATATTTTATTATTTAAATTAAATTTAAATGATAAAAATAAATTATTTTATTAAATAATATTTTTAAATAAAAATTATTTTCTATAAATAAACAAATACTTGAATTCAAACTAAGGCTCACGTAAAAGGAAATGCCATGGTGAAGAGTATTGTAACTGGCCCAAACTCACTAATGGGCCTTTAATGTCTAAGATATAACCCAAGCCCAATGAGCTTCAGGATTTTGAGATCTAGTCCATTATCGCGCGCGCACAAAAAAAGCAAAAAAAAAAAAGAATCGAACGGTCTACCAATCTCATCTCTTCTGCAGCTCTGCTTAACAAAAACTCCGGACTCCCACTGCTAAACCCCAAAGCAAATACCTGGAGAAATGGTAGTTTCTCTCAGACTACCGACTCTCACTTCCTTTTTCTCGTCTCCATCCATATGTCGGTTACCGGCGTTTTCTGGACGTCACTACTATTTCCGCCCGCCGCCTTTAACAGTACCCTTCTCCGCTCAGAGCGCGGCGTCGAGCCCTCCTGAGACAGAGGACCGAGTTGATAAACTTAAGAATCGTGTCAACCAGGATCGAGTCATTACTCCCCGATCTCAAGATTTTAATGCTTGGTATCTTGATGTTATTGCCAACGCCGAGCTCGCTGATTATGGTCCTGTTCGTGGTACTATGGTCATTCGTCCTTATGGGTATGCTATATGGGAGGCTATCCAGGTACCAATTTTATTGAAATAAATTCCTTATTTTGTTTTTGTTGCTGTTGAAAGCTGAAATTTCAAAAGCAATTGAAGTGCGTTTCGAATAAGCTTGTTGTGCTTGTGTGTGTGTGTGTTATAGCGTAATGATAACAGTTATTATTATTTTTAAATTTCAGGATTATTTGAATGTTAAGTTCAAGGAAACTGGGCACAGCAATATGTACTTCCCACAGGTGTGTTTGTGAACTAAGACTCTTGCAGAAAAGAACTAAAATTTTCTACTTTTCTTTGTCTTGGACGGGAAATGGTATCTGAGAACTGAGCTTCATCAACTTCTTTGTAGCTTCAGGTTAATTGGATTCAAGAGTTGTCTCCTATTCTACATTTTAAAATGACTGAAATTATAAGCTTCAAGTATTTAGTTAGTATTTGGATAAGAGATAAAATGTTGGTTTACCACTGGATTAAGCAAATCATTCATTGTGATATCTTTTTGGATAAGATATTTTTAGTTTGCTTTACAGCGTTTGTCAATTATGGTTGCAGTTCATACCTTATTCATTTATCGAGAAGGAAGCTAGTCATGTTGAGGGCTTCAGTCCAGAATTGGCGCTGGTAACTATTGGTGGAGGGAAGGAACTTGAAGAAAAACTTGTGGTAAGCATTTTGAACCAAAGTTTTCCTTTTGCATTTTCTTTTTCTATATAATTCAATAGGTTTATCTATACTTATAAATTAATAGTCAATAAAGGTGCTGGTTCAAGTTCATGAAAAAACATGACCCAAGCTTTGGCTTTGATTATTGCAATTCCTGAGGTTTTGGCAGGTTCGACCAACTAGTGAAACCATAGTAAATCACATGTTTACTCAGTGGATTCACAGTTATCGAGATCTTCCTCTCATGGTCAACCAGGTGAAAATTTTGCCACATGCTGTAAAGAGTTACCTATTATGCAGGTCATTGCGTGCAATTAATTTGCTTCTTTTCTTTTTTGTCTGGATACTATTTTCCTATTTCAGTGGGCAAATGTCACAAGATGGGAGATGCGCACAAAACCATTTGTGAGGACTCTTGAATTTCTATGGCAAGAGGGTCATACAGCTCATGCCACTCTGGAGGAGGCAGAAAAAGAGGTTTCTATCTCATCCATCCATGGAATGCTTGCAATTATACAACATGAATATACTTATTTAATGTATTGCTGATGCTGAACTGCAGGCATTACTGATGATTGACGTCTATACAAAATTTGCTTATGCGCAAGCTGCAATACCTGTTATTGCAGGTCGAAAATCAAAGGTGGAAACCTTTGCTGGTGCTGTTAGGACATATACAATAGAGGCTATGATGGGTGATCGGAAGGCTTTACAGGCTGGAACCAGCCACAACCTTGGTCAAAATTTTTCTCTGGCTTTTGGAACACAGGTAATTGAGACTCTTGTCATTTGCATGCGTATTTTAGATTCTTATCTGCTTTGCATCAATTCAAGTTTCAATTGCCTTGCACTTACAACTTAGAAGGATAAAGCTAAGAACGTACATTTTCTTTGAACACATTCCTCAGTGACTTAGCAGTATTTGTTAATGGGTTCCTATTTAAGCTTTCAATTAAGTGATTGGTTCTTTTTCTTTTTTCTTCCCCCTTACTTGACTGAATTTTTTACATATTGCTTTGAGAACTCAACTAATATCTGAACCATATTTTTTTTTCGTGCAGTTCACTGATGAAAATGGACAAAGGCAGCATGTATGGCAGACTTCATGGGCCATCAGTACCCGCTTTGTTGGTGGTATTATCATGACACATGGAGATGATGCTGGCCTAATGCTTCCTCCCAATGTTGCACCAATACAGGTATTTGTGGACTCCTATTATCGAATTAATAAATTGATATACTCTGTTATTCTTCTTCAGGCGCAGCATTTGAAAGTTATCCTTTTTAATCAATGTGCTGTTTTGGTTCAAATTTCAAACAGTCATTTTCCTTAAACCAGGGTGCCTAGTTATAAAACCAGTTCAATTTCCTTCTTATATGCCTTGCATCCTTGTAGGTGGTGATTGTGCCAATTTGGAAGAAAGACAATGAGAAAGCTGGAGTTCTCAATGCAGCATCATCTGTGAAAGAAGTTTTGCAATCTGCTGGTATCAAAGTTAAACTTGATGACTCAGATCAGAGAACCCCAGGATGGAAGTTCAATTTCTGGGAGATGAAGGTCAGTTTGCATAGTTAACGATATGAAAAGTTCAATTCATTATGATTAATTTGGAAGATCACCATACAAGTCTCAATCAATATAGCACACTGTACATTCAATCCATCAAAAGGCCCATATCAGCTCTTCCTCTTGATTGAAATGTTGACCATCGATTTTGGGGCCTGTTCTGTATTCTGCCTTGTATGATGTGCTGCTGCTTATTTTGTATATATAGAAAATTGATTGAAATACCCATATTAGTTTATAATATGAAAGTACCTTTCTAATGTATGAAATACCATGTTGACTTCACAGGGAGTTCCTTTGAGAATTGAAATTGGTCCTCGGGATGTTTCAAGTGGAAGTGTGGTTATATCTAGGAGAGATATTCCTGGAAAGGAAGGAAAAGTATTTGGAATATCTATGGAGCCTTCAATTTTAGAAGCTTATGTCAAGGACAAGTTGGATGAGATCCAGACATCCCTTCTAAGTAGAGCAACATCATTTCGGGATAGGTGCTTTCTCTTGCTTTAGCATTTATTTCACAGCAGAAGCTTAGAGCTAGGATTGTTAATTGTGGGGTATGTGAGTTGTGCTTTTTATTCAATTCATCTATTAATGTTACTTTCTAGCATCATGCCTAAGATATGTGCTAGTTGACCCTTGATGGCGAGATTTTGCCTAAGAAATGTTTGCAAATGGTGAATTCTGAAAACCCCACTTTAATTGCGCTACTGTTTGTTCCTGTCACTTCTTTGTCATTGTGGTGTTTGCCTTGATAGCCTAGGGAAGTGGCAGCACTTAAAGGCTGCCTGGGTAAGATTGAAAAAGTTATGATAATCTTAAATTTGAGAATATTTAATTTTAAACACTCAAGCAAAGCTGGGTTTGATTGAAGCCTGCTGAATAAAAGAGGATGAATGCCAGCGTGGCTCCTAGGGATTACATTTAATTGCTAACTTGTACTTTAATTTAGTGGAGCAAGGATGCAAAGTTTTTTCTTAAAAGGGCATGCTTTTTCCTACCACAATGTTGTCACGTGAATATTATTGAAGTTTGATAGATCTCACTGTTTCAGCACTGTTCGTTGAAGCTTTGCAATAATGCTTTCTAATATGGGGTTATCATATCCCCTACTGTGGGCATTTTGACTTGTTTATGATTTCCTATTAATTTAAAACCAACATCTTTTAAATTGCATTCCATTCTCTTACCCTTCAAATCCTTTCTAATGTTATTTTCATATTCTTTTGCAGTAACATTGTGGATGTGAGCTCTTATGATGAACTCAAAGCGGCAATATCTCTTGGCAAATGGGCAAGGGGTCCTTGGTCAGCTAGGTGTTTTTTTTTCTCCTATCTTTTTTGTCTCTCTCGATAAATTATGGACTACATATCATAGACATGCTTATGTTGTATTGTAATTGTTGGCTGCAGTGATGCTGATGAATTAAAAGTGAAAGAAGAAACGGGAGCAACCATTAGGTGTTTTCCCTTTGAACAGCCTCAAGGGACTAAAATGTGCTTGATGACTGGCAAGCCAGCAGAAGAAGTTGCAATTTTCGCCAAATCTTATTGATGCATAAGGCACTACAACATTGCAAACAGATGAACTTGTTTGAGGGAGCATTAATGGTCATGGTAAAAGATTTTGTCAGAGCTGTCTCCTTCCTCATATTTATAAGTTCTATCAAATTGGCCAAAGCAAAGCGTTTAATTGATTTATATGAATTATTTGGAGGAAATATTTTAATAGTGGGTATAGTATTATCATATTTTGTCTGTGTTCTTAAATTGGTAATTTGGCAGCTCCTTCCATTGGAGAGCACAAGTGGCTGAATATGGTAAAATGCTGTGGTGTTGTGTAATTTCTCTGGAGTAGACGCAGCAGTTAATCTCTTGTTCATACTATTCTTTGTAAATCTTTTTATCTTCAGAAGGCTAAAAAAATTTTAGAAACAGATGCTTTTTGTTTGAAATCCCTCTTATTGGTGTTTGTTCTTTGGGTTACTTGATAGGTAAGTTAGATGCTTGCCTGGTTAGATTTCTGCAATTTCCTGAATCAGCTATTTGCTATTTATTTGTTTTACAGAAAGTTTTCGTCTGCTTGACAGATTAATTTCATCATTAAGCTTTCTTTATCACTGTAAGTATGAAACTGCCCGTAGGATTTTTGGAATCTGAAAATGTAGTGTCCTCTCCCCGTGCCTCACCAGCTAAAGCTAATAGACTCAAAATATAGGTTAGCTTCCAAACTGGATGAGCAGATTGCTGCCACTTCCTGCCTCATCTTTCTTGGCCCGCTTACAAGAACTCCTACACTGTCTCCTTTGCACTCCAACAATATTTCTGTAAGAATAAACATTTTAGGAATGTTAGAATTTAGACGTAGTTCTTATTATTATTATTTTTTTAATTTCTATTGAATTTTAATTTTTCTGTATTTCATTCTACTTGGTTATTCTATCCATCCACCAAGCATAAGTAATGCATGTTAAGGTTTAGAGGAAGTGCAAGGAAAATATCTTACTCTTAAAGTTCGGCCTTTCACCGGGGTGCACCCTGGTGGCTTGGAGAAGCGATTGCTGAGGTAGGCTTTCCAATTCTCTGTCAGCATGGTGAAACTGTGAACCTGGGGATGTTGCTGGTGTTGGCATATCTGCGTTCTGAATTTGCTTCATTTCCCTGGCATTCTGTTTCTTGTTCCAAAGAACTGCTGCAGAGGCAGCCATCACCATGGAAATGCATATGAGGAATAGGTTTAAAGCAGCCCTTGCAGGCATTGAGTATATCATATCAGTATTATGGTCAATTGGATATATATAGTATCGCGCGAGAATGATGATGAGGATGAGGAAGATTACGAAAGAAGCTGAAATGATTGCACCAAGCCAAAGCCAGCTATTAGGACCCAAGACTGCAGAAACTGGCACATCTGATACGTTAGGCTTGAACCATATTGTTCTGAGGAGCTTTTTGCCATCTGCTTGGAGCACTTGCTCTCTGGTAATGTAGGCTTCAATTTTCAACTGCAAAAGGGATATGTCAAAGGCGGTGGCTGTGACTGGGAGTAGAAGGTCTAGCATGGTGAGTTCCTCAGATTTCTTGAAAGCACATATGAGGAGAATCCTTGGCATCTTGCCATTCGCTGTATTGGCCAGAAATAGGACCTCACGAATGATGGAGATGAAAGGGGTTATCCCACTTCCTCCACTCACCATCACTAGCAAGTCATGTCTGTGGAAACACAAGTTAATTCAGGCACAACAAACGTATCATAGAACGTCTTCAAATTTTGTTTATAAAACAATCACCTCATAAAATGAGTTGAACCATGACCGTAGGGCCCTTCAAGGGAGACCTCAAGGCGATCTATCGGTTCAGGGGATGACAACATCTGGTACAACTTGTGAGACCAATTTCCTTCACATTTGATGACTATGCTTAACTTTTCTGGATCCATATTGCTGCTGGATGTGATGGTAAAGGGATGCCATTGTACCTTGGAAATTTTAGGCACATTTACAAACGCGGTGCTTCTTGGAGCATACCTCAATCCTGGCACAATGGTCGAACATCAGTCGCATATGAATAGAGTTGCACAAGAAATCTATCCATAAGAGTTAAAAACTTCACCTGGGCTTTTTGAGAAATTTAGCTCTACAGTTTCACACGGCGAAATTCGTGCTGAAACCAAACGAATTCTTTGTTGGGATTGTAAGAACCTCAAATACCGATCGATCATGAAGAGGTAGAAACCAGGAAGGATTATGCAAGCACGAGAGAAGCAAACATGAAACACATAGAAGACGACAAAAAGAATGTAGAGATGATGACTATACAGAAAGAGCTCGAAAATCTTTCGTCTTATGCGTTTTAAGCTTGTGAGCCACATGATCAATCCAGAGAGCAAAGCTATTTCTCCGGCTACGTTCGAAATAAAGTACTTGTCCCATTTTAGCATCTGCCATCCACAAAGAGGGACACTTGAATTCTCAAATATTCAAAGCTCAAGTGCAACAATAATCGCAAGGGATTTAAGTTTTTACCTGAGACAATTGATGGGTTTTGGCCCAAAAGATAATGTAACATAAGCCATGGGCAGTGAAGATGGTCATAGTAATATGGCCTAGCCATATATGGTACTTGACGCTTGCCTCTGAGGTGAGGCCAATTAGCTGCAAAACTGAGGAACCCCTAGTTACTGGGAAGAAGAGAAAGACAAGGCAGATATTCCCAGCGAGTCCCAGAGATAAAGCTGATAACTCCAACTTGACTTCCCACCTGCCAAAATGCCCAAATAAATGAAATTAAAACATACCCGAAAATTTTTCTGGAGAAACAGGAAAAGTTGTTGAAAGGAATCCTTACACTTGGAATCCCAAAGAAGCAGCCGTAGGAGCAGCAAATGCGAACATGGCTTGCAAGTAAGAATACAATGACCACACCATTAAGACAAATAACATACCAAGAAATGATAGCTCTATCAACGACACAATCCCCAGAGGACCCTTCACGAGTATTGGACGTTTGCACCAGGCAAACCAAGATGGGACTTTGCTGTTTTCAAGCACCCATTAATTAGTTACTATGTACTTACTATTATCTTTTCCCTAAAACAGAGGTTAGTTAAATATAGAGCATATTTATGTATCTTTATGAGCACAGAGCACCATTAATTACCTGGAGCCACTGCCAACGGATTTCTTTCCCAGATGGAGGTATACACAGGCTAAGGTAGCAATAAAGAGAATGGGGAACATGTAGACCAGCGTGTATTCACCTTTTAAATTAATGGATGTATATAAGAATGCTTTCTTGCAAAATTAAATATCTAAATGATCTTAAAAATTGTAAAGAAAGTAAATTCAACCTTGCTCTCCGAAAAATTTGGAATCAGCCTTTGCTTGAATATGAGGCTGCCAGTCTACAAAATAAACATTTGTGGGCTTCATGACCCAGATCATCATGTAACCAGCAAAGACCACTGCTGACAACACTATTATGGCTAATCGGACGGCCATCACTGCTTCATCACTAAGTCCTGAAACCATTTCTCCCTTTTTGTATGCGTATATCAGTATACACTACAGAAGGTTTTAATTAACCTTGACTATTTGAGGATTGTTCAGTTTATAGCAATTAGAAGAAAGAAGAATTATGAGAAAGTGGGTTTTCAAAGACAAACTAAGTGTCTATCTCGGTCACGAATTGGAAAAATAAAAAAGGTTGACATGTATCTGAGAAGCAGAGGCAGGAAACTAAGTTTCTAAATGGTATGTTCGTTCCTTACAAAGCAATTGTCATATGCAAAGCAACAAAACTCTATTATTCATGTATTCTATTATAGATTGCAATCCATTGCATGCATCTCTTTTTTATTTTCTTCGCCAAATTCCCGATTTGGAGTTCTATTCCTTCCATCCTCAGCAGTGCATGTAAATTGGCTTATCTCTACTCATATTCTTCTTTATTAATTAATTAAATTTTCTGTGTGAAAATACGGAAGCCTTCATTTAGAAAAACTTTTAAAAAAAAAATCTATTCACATTGTAAATTGCTGAATTATATGTCAAAATAATATAAAAGTAGAGTCCACACTCTCAAAACTATACACAATATTCTAATATTTACTTGTTTTTTTTTTTGTAAAAAATAGAGTTTAACGGATTTCCATTACTGCAAATGTGATTCAAGTATACGCGAATTAATATGTTAATCCCATACCGTCCAACAAAAAGATCGAAAATTACAATCCATAGAAAACGGGGAAAAAAATGTCATCCGCTCAAACCAATGCAGAATAATTAAGACGTCGTTGGGTTACCGCCAAGTTCTAAGTCTGGTTTGGATCCACGTTTCTTCCTCCCGTCCTAAGTAGTTATATAAAACGCATGCAAATTGCCGTACCGCTACTCATGTTCTTATTAATCAACTAATTTAGAAAACTAAAGATATAATTCCCATGCACATTGTCAATATGCATACAAAATTATATCATTTTCTTTTAAAAATGTGTAAAAATAGTATTCATACTAAAAATATAGTTTATCTTACATATAGATATATATATATATTCGCCTATTAATATATTATATTTTACTAAATTAACATATTAAAAAGTAGTGTGATAAAATAAATGAATTTTCTCCTCCCTTGTCACCATTACCGCCACTGTCATTTAGATAGTTGAAATTTAATAAATTTTATTTTTTTAAAAATATAATTTATTAAATAAAATTTATTATTAAATATTAATAGTATACAATAATTAATATTAAAATTTTTATTTTTTTATTGCAATTGAATTTGAGAGTGTACCAATTTATATTTATTACTATTTTAAATTTAAATTTTAGAAAAAATATTTTATTTTTTTAATAGGCGAAATGAACTTATAAAGAAAATATATTATTTTATAAAATAATATCATATAATAGTACTATAAAAATTTTAATATCCACTTAACATGCGGTAAATGACCGATTATAATATAATGCTCAATTCAATAACATTCAATAATAATTTTAAATGTAATATTAAGTATTTTCGTTTAATTAACACATTAATTAATATTTAGAGTTGAGGAATTAAATTGCAAAAAATTATTAATTATAATGTTTAGTTAATTAATATTAAAACGATTACTAAAACGGTCAATATCACCTAACAAAGTCTAAGAATAGAATTTTTTAGTACATAATATTCTAATATTTATGTTTTGTTTTTCAAAAGACTAACTAATTTCCCCAATACTGCATTGTGATTTAAGTAGTCGAGCATTAAACTGTTAATCCCATAATAGTTAAAAAAAAAAAAAAAAAAACTATAATAACGTCCAAATGATCAATAGGGTGTTGTATAACAACGATAACAATAACTAGTAGGAGGATCATGGCAAATGATGAGACGATTATTGCACCAAAAACACAGCCACCTGCTGGGCCCCAGAGCAGCTGTGATGTGTTTGGCTTGAACCATGTAGTTTGGAGGAGTTCGGTATTTAGGATAGATGCATCAAATCAATGATGTACTCTTCAAATTGCAACTGCAGCAATTGGCTTACTTTGGGATTTGGCTGTATGAGTCTCTGTCCATGTAATTAGTATTTTACTTTGGAAGTGAAGGTACGTTTCAAGTGAGATCTTAGTACAATGGATTTCTTTATTCAACTGTGCTCTGAAACCACTACATTACAGTTGGTAGTGAAGCCTTGGACCAAATTAATCGGAGATCTAATTAACCTTTTCACGGTGTTCAAATGGATGCAATACTTTTATACCAGAACTTTCTACTTCCTCTGTTTAAAGTTTCCCCTTAACCATAAAAAGAAAACTTTCTGTTATCATGATATTAAATCCTTTATATCCCATTTTTTTCACTTGATTTTTAGTTTAAGGATATATATACACAAGAACTCGAATTGCTCTGGATCCTAGCCCCTCATTTAACGGGTCAAGAGTCATCCACTCTTCTCTTCTCTTACCTGTTGTTATATACTTTCTGTTTGTTTAAAAAAAGTGTTATTTCGAAACAATGATGGGCAATGTAGGTAAAGAGAATGAATTATTGACCTTATTAGCCATCTAAGACTAGCTAGTTGAAGCAGAAAATAAAGAAAGGTGCATATAGAGTACAGAAATAACAAAATCTTTAGAAATCTAAATTTTGCACATGAATCTCAGCACCTTATCTCCAAAAGCAAGTCCAAGAAAAGTTGCTATGGCGATTCCAAAAATGCCAGCAAGAATACCAGGAACAACCAAAGAACTCCACCCTTTGGCTGTGGCCATTCCGCATGCCGTTGTAGGGCCTCCCACATTAGCATTTGATGCCAAAAGCAATAGCTTCAGATCGAAGCGAAATAGCTTTCCCAATCCAAGGATCACCAGTAGATGGATAACAATCTGGACAAAAGCAAACATGAAAATGCTGGGAGCTGTTTTGATCACAAGCCATATGTTTCCGCTTGCACCAACCACTGTGAAAAATACCTGTTTCGAAATGAAGAAAGTCAAAATTGCAATGCAGCATATTATACTCAATAAGATTAGAAAGTTAAATTTAAAAATGAACGGAACCTTGCTAAAGGAGCATTTCAGGGACTCCAAGGTAATGCAAGCCAACTAAATAGAGAACTATTGCATAAAAAAAATTCATCTCACCTGCATGAGAATCAAAGCTAGAGCCTCCCCAGATGGTGCAAGGTAATTAAACTGTGTTGGAAATGCAGTTGCTAAGATAACCACGATGGCTGTTACAATTGGCAGGATACCTCCTTGAATTCCAAAAGACTGAGAGAGATAAGAACCAGCCTTGCAGATGGCAAAAGACACTGCAAGG
Organism: Manihot esculenta; assembly: GCF_001659605.2. NCBI lineage: Eukaryota > Viridiplantae > Streptophyta > Magnoliopsida > Malpighiales > Euphorbiaceae > Manihot > Manihot esculenta. Next base: position 2,217,025 of record NC_035174.2, on the reverse strand, counting down.
GAAGTACCAAGCTGTAGAACAGGAAGCTTGTTGGTAGGTTCAGACCCACTCTCTATCTCAACTTCTGGTAGAGTACAGACCAATTATCAAAGTCACTCAACTCCATAAGATGAGGATATTTTGTAACAGAAAAATGATTAAGTTGAGAGAGCTAAATTAATTCATGGCCCAAGTCACTGGCTTCATAAAATCATCAAAATGAAGGAGGCCAAAAACTGAAAAGTTTTCCTCTATGTTCTGTAACACTAATGGGGCCTATGTTTTGAAACGACTTAAATGTTCACTAATGAAATGTAGGAGAACTGAAATAAGAATTCATCTGCCAACTCAATGGAATAGAAACAATCATGCAACATGAAGTTAAAATGGTCTCACCATTAGTTTCTGTTGAAGACTCGGGTGGTATTTTAGATGCTAAAGCAAACAATGTTGTAAAATATATTGCACAAATAACATTATCTGCAGCGAGTCCAGAAGCTAAAACTGATGAAGATACTTCAAGAGCATCCGCGATGGCAACGTAATTTACAGCTACACAAAGTCAGAGCTGAAAGGCATCATGATTGATGAAAAGCATGGAGAAAACAGATAAGGATGGTTCTATGGTGGGGCTGAAGTACAGTGACCAACATATACAGAAACAAGTCTTAAAATCTCGAAACAAAATTACCTCCACCAATGTGTCTTCCCATGAGGGCAGCTGCTATTTTCCAACTATCCTGACCAAGTGATCGCATTGGCACAATCCAATAAGCCAACAAAGTCCCAACTGTTGTAGCAACTGTCACATAACAGAGGCAAAACAAACTTGAAAACCCTTCCAACCAGAGAATACAGAAATCAAAAAGTCAAAACCGTTTCAAGTTTATTTTCACTATAGAGGTTACTGTAGTTTCAAAGTTGATTACCTGATCCCAGCAAGAAAGCAGAGAGAAGTGTCCCAGTGGATTGAATCACACGACGTAAGTCCGCTCTGAACAGCAACAATGGAACTGCCAAAGGGAGCAGAAACTCCAAAACATTTGAGTAAGCTGGAGATTCACTCGAAATGATCCCCAAATTGCTAGCTGCAAGTCCAACTAAGGTGCTCACTAGCGCTCCGCTCAACGCGCTTCCGACCTTGGTCTTCTCCGACCTTCAATCTCAAATCATAATGATAATAATCGCAGTAATGTCAAATTCAGAATCAAGATTCTAAAGTCGATCCATTTGGTAAAAGCTTCAGCGTCAAAATTCTAATTCGTGTGTGAAGAGTAGGAGGCGATGTTTACCAGATACCGAAGACGCCGGTTGCGAATAGAGCGGTCCAAGTGCCCCATCGATCGTTGGGAGAAATAAGAGGGAAGCTCAAATTGGATCTGACAGCAACAGATCGGAGCGAACTTGGGTCTTTGGGATACAATCGCGGAGACAGAAATGTTTGGCTACTACTATTATTATTGCCATTATTAGCTAATGAACAAGATGATGAAGTTAAGAGTGTTGGTGCAGTGGTGGTTGATGAGACTCCAACCCCAAAGGCATTTTGGCGGGAACAGAAAAGTGACCGTTGAATCTCCGGCTTCGGCAGTGGAGCACCAGCTAAATGTAAAAATGGGAACTTCGATGCCATTGACTTGGAGTATCCGGCGAGATGAGAGGCAGAGACAGACAACAAACAAGCCTGCTGCGAACTTGGATTTGGAAGTTTACTAGAAAGGTTCATACAGTGCTCTCTGATAAATTTAATTAAAATATTAAACCAGACAATGCCTTGGCTTTATCAACTTTAATTTAAATATAATCAAAATTTTTTATTAAATGTAAAATATTAAAATTTTCAATGTTATTTATTAAAGAATCAATCAATTTGATAAATTAATGGCAACTAGTTATTCGACACAAATTCTTAGTATTATTTTTCAAAAAGAGATTTTTAAAGATAGCGAGCACAAATATCAAATGATTATATATGATCACGCTAATATGAGCAAAAACTAATAGAAGTCGAAGTATATTTACAAATGTAAAATAATTAAATAAATATAGATCTTGAGTTGCAGGCATAGGAGAGAATAATGGCAGTGATTCAAAGGCTGAGATAGCGATGTTTATTGGAGGAGCTATCATCCTTGCATGTGTTATTTTTTGGGTTTTTCTTCATTGACCCACATAGGAGGGAGGTAGTGTGACGGTCTCTCACTGTGTTTGTTCTAATCGAGATTTGTATGGCTGCTTTTCTGCGTCTTCAAGCTTCTTCTGTCTTCAATCTGGGGCGTTGGTATGTTGGTTTTCGATTATTTCTCCGTTTTTTAGTTTGTTTCCACGACCTTCTGGGCGTTTATAGATGGAGATTCTTCGCCGTTTTGGTTTTCTCACCAGCGATCAACGGCTTCCAGGCATGAGGGTGGCAGCTTCCAGTGATTATGGCGATAAATCTTTTCTCCTGTCCGGGTCGGAGCAAGTCAAGAATGCTAGGCTTATTGGGTGCTAGGGTTCTGTTGTTCTTTTTTTGGGTTTTATCTTGTGGGCCTTAGTAGCTTTTTATGTTCTTCTTAGACCTTGTTATGGTTGTAATGAGTTCTGACTTTATACTTAACGAATGAAATGTTATCTTTAAATAAAATTATTATTATTATTATTATTATTTAGAGATAGGAGATTGACGGAGTTAAATTCAAAACAACTTTAATGTGTTTTTTTTAAGGAAAAAGTATAAAAAAATTACTTTATAATTTCACTATTTTTATTTAATTTAATTTCTATTAAAATAATATTTATGTTATTGTGCTATTAATAAATTATAATAGTTTGTTAACTGTAATTTTCTGACGCTATGACTAATAAAATATAATTATTAATTAAAAAATAAAAATTTAAAATTAGAAGTAAAAATTAAAAAAAATATATAATTTTATTTATTTTTATTTTAAAATTAATAATTTAATTTATATTAAATTAATATTTGATAAACTACAATTTAGTCCCTTCGATTTAGTGAAATACAATTTTTTCGTCCCTCTGTTTTAAAAAATCGTCAATTTAGTGATTTTTAAAAACTATGCCATTGATCCCTCCCGTTAGATTTTCAATTAAATTATCGTTAATTTTAGTTAAAAAACTAAAATACCCATATCAGCTTCTTCTCCAATACTTTCGACGACTTTGTACATTTTCTTTCTCTCTCTCTAGAAAGAAAAAAAAAAATTCTTTTCCCCTTTTTATTCTGTGATAACGCATCACATCTTTGCTATGGTGTTGAAGATCTGAGTTTTGTATATTCCGCTTATTAACTTGCATGTACTTTTTATTCTTAACCTTATATAGTGGTGTTTGAACTGGGTTGGATCAGGCAGAGGGTTTGATGTGAACCGACTATCAGTAGAGGAAGCAAAAGAAGGAGTAGCAATGTCATCACCAAACAGTGTTGTGTCGTCATTTCAGATGGATTTTGGGATTAGAAGCAGAAGCTATAAAAGATAAATTGTAATACCCGGCTAGAGTCCGGCATCGGAAGTCCTACAGTCCGGTGGAATCTCGGATGTCGGAACCCTCTAGAAGGGTAATAGATATGTTTTCTAAAGTGTTTTTAATATGTTTTAAGGTTGTAAGTATAAAGAAAATGAGTTTTTGAAAGAAAAGCACCAAGGAAGAATTGTCAAGTTCGGCCGCCGAAAGTGATGTTCGGCCGCCGAACGTTGCATGGTTTTGGAATCACGTTTGGCCGCCGAAGGTGGTCTGGCCAGCCACCTATAAAAGGCCATATGTCGGTCAATGGATAAATTTTTTCTTTCCATTTCCACGGACAGAGGTGAGACTATGATCTTCCTTGGATGCTCTTCATGTTTTCTCAAATCCTTCAAGGTTTTGACAAGTTTTCATGTTGTTTTGAAGCTTTTGAGCTAAAAACCAAAGTTTTGAAGCTTGGAGACTTTGTGAGCGAGTTTCTCCATATCTCCACGTTAGGATCACCTATCCTCTCGATCTTCAAGAGGTAAGTGTAGATCCCTACCTTCTTTCATGTTTTATGGGTAGAGATGCATGATTAGGTTAAGTAGGGTTTTTGGTTGATTGTTGGTGAAAGCATGTTTATGTGTTGAGTTGTGATGTTTGGTGGGGTTTTTAAGTTAGTTTTGGACCCCTTGTGCATGTACTTAAGTATATGTTTGCTGTTGAGTTGTGGGTTGCATGTATGAGGAAGTTGGGAGGTTGGTCGCATGAGACAGAGCAGGGTTCTGCCTTACTGGAGAACCCAGTTTCGGTCGCCGAAGGAAGGTTCGGTCGCCGAACATGCTAAGGAGGTGGTTTCGGCTGTCTAAGCTCGCCTCCGAAAGTTTAGACTTTCGGCTCTGGAGGGGGTTTCGGCAGCCGAATGTGCCGCCGAAGGTTGAGACTTTCGTCTCTGGAAGGACTTTCGGCTACCGAAGGTGCCGCTGAAAGTAGCTGAGTTTCGGCTCTAGAGGGACTTTCGGCCGCCGAACTTGCCATCGAAAGTGCCCTGTCCAACCTTCTTTTGCATGTTTTCCTTGATTGTTTTAGGATGTTTTAGAGGGTTTTTGGGGAGTTTGTTAGAGATGTTTTTGAGTTAGTTTGGTCCCTCATTTGAGTCCACCTGTGTAGGAACGGACCAAAGGAACCGAAGAGATCAGCAGTGAGCACTGTTTCAAAGTCAGTACAGAGTTAGCCAGAGGTGAGTGGAACTAAACTTAATCTTCCTAATTGAGAAATCAAATGCTTTTAGCATGTTTCATGCATCATGATTATGCAATAGATTGATTGCATTAGAATTCACTATTCTGTGCATTGCATTATTTCTTGTATTTGCGGACGGACATAGAGTTTGTTTTATTAGCCCTCCCAGTAAAGTCCTGAGGAGCCCCATTGAGGGCCGGGCACAGTAAAGTCCTGAGGAGCCCCGAGAGGGCCGGGCACAGAGTACTTTTGTACTATTGATTGTATAATAAAGTCCTGAGGAGCTCCTTCGCGGGCCGGGCACTGAGGGATTTTTTATTCAGTCCGTCCGGTATGTGCTTACTTGTGCTGTTATGCATTTCATGTGAGCATGTTTATAACATGTTTTTAATTGTTCTACTCACTGGGCTAGTATAGCTCACCCCTCTCCCTTAACCCTAGTCTTGCAGGATCAGAGTACAGGGGGAGTTCAGCAGAGTACAAGAAGAGTAAAGAGTTGTGTAATAGCATAGTGTGGACATGTATTCTTGTAAAGAGATGTTTTAGTATTGTATAGAGGTCAGTAGTGTGCTTGACCCATATGTTTTGTAAATCCCTTTTTGTATATATGGTCTGTTTATGTAAATGTGCTTGTATGAGTATGAAAACCAGGCTTAATATATTAAGAGTTTTAAACCGTCTAGAGCAATGATGAGAGCTCTAGTAAGGGGTTCTGTAGTACAGAGATAGTGCATGCACAGGTTGAGCCTTAGTACAGAGCGAAATTTTATGTTTTTACAGAAAATGCATGATCATGTATGAGATTTTACAGGTACACAGAGAGTATAGCAGGCTTACTACGGGTCCCGGCGACCTTATGTCAATCTGGATCCTAGCGCCGGTAGCGGTCCGATTTTCAGGTCGTTACATAAATGGAAGCCATTGATGTCGAGAGAGCGAGTTCTTGTTCCTTTCAGATTCAGAAAATCCTCACAGTGGCCCTAATGCCACACTTGCAATTCTCATTCAGTTACCTTCCCTCCCATTTGCCGCTAGTATCGGGTGAGCAACTGGTGACCGACTGAAGAAGAAGATAATGGGTTTTGGATTTTTGGGGTGTGGATGTAAAGAAGAAGAAGGGTTTTTGGGGTGTGGGCGTAAAGAAGAAGAAGAAGAAGATAATGAGTTTTTAGGGTGTGGGTGAAGAAGAAGAAGAAGAAGAAGAAGATAATGATATTAATAATGGATATTTTAGTCTTTTAATTAAGACTAACGGTGACTTTAACTGAAAATCTAACGGGAGGGACCAATGACATAGTTTTTAAAAATCACAGTGACTAAATTGATGATTTTTTAAAACAGAGGAACGAAAGATTGTATTTCACTAAACTAGAGGGACTAAATTATAGTTTACCCATTAATATTTGATAATATAATTTTCATATAAATATTTTTATATATTATAAATATTATTTAAATATATTTTAAAATAAAAAATTAATAAAATCATAAAGCATCTTTTTTGTACTTTTTCTTTATCTTATCAAATGTTCAATTAGTCATTCTTGTTTGTGTACAAGTCCCTAGTCTTTTTGGAACTAAGTTACCAGTATTTTATGAAATCCGATTAAAGAGTTCAAGGATAACATCACTAGTCCCCTCCGTCTGCCATTAAACGCATCACAAGGGGGTAAACACACTGTTTGCTATATCTTCTCCTCTGTTGAATTGATTGCTTCTCCCCACTACTCCAGCCAGACGTCAAAACTTGATTTAATCATGGCACATAAATTTAAATAAGTGGATCTACTAATACATTTACATCGAGTTGGTATTGCTGGTGCAAATGTCCTCATTACTTGCACGTATAGAACGCTTCTTTTTCCTATAGGCAACTTGCAACGACTGTCTAGGAACTAATATAAATCCAATTGTTTATTTGCATGAAGTTAATTAATGGTCTAAAAACAACTCCACAACCACAAAAAACAGAAAAAGGGAATCAGACAAACATGTTTCGAAGCCGTGCCGAACACCAGGCTTTTAGAAGTAAAGGGCGATAGGGAGCATGATAGTGCAATATTTGTTCAAAGAAGAAGCTGCAACATACATATGATAAACAAACCAACTGCAATATATGCAAACCATTATTTAGAACTACGATCATCACTCAATTTTAGAGGGAAATGAGTGCTTTTCATCTATCGTCCTAGCATTCCATTGATGACGATTGTGTCGACATGTGCATCCTCAGCAATCTGGAGTGATGAAACAGCCTGTGCTGCAATGAGATCAGCTGAGAATTCTGTTGTGCTCCAACCTCCATCCTCAACGTATGGTGCATGAAGATCTCTTCCAAAAGATGCATATGAGAATGACCAGTTGCTGTTTTCCATTTCACTCCACTCACATCCAGTTCCACACGCATTCGAAATCCACCCAGCTCTTTCATGTGAATGCCTCAAGTGGTCCTGATGCGGAATACATGCTCTCTGTTCACCCATTAAAAGATTGATACTACTAGCACAATCCCAAGGGTCGAAGCCATCTTCTTTGTCTAGCACAATTTTACATGGATCATCAGAGTCCTCACCAAGTAATACATGCAGAGCTACAGCCTCTGCGATTGCAGCACCCTCTTCATCAAGCCTTTGCTGCTCTTCCTTCTTTTTCTGTTTCTTCTTCTCTAGTGCAGATATGATGGCTGCAGATGTAGCAAGTGCTTTCTCCAAACGCCTCTTTTTCTTCTCTGCCTGTTTGAGACGATCCAACTCGCCTTTCACCTGCTTTTTCTTCACTTTCCTCACAGCAGGTTGCACTTTATTACACACTATGCTATCCATGATAGCTACCACCTATAAATATAGTCCCGATTTGCTCTACTTTTTAACTTAAAGAGAAATCCCCTAAAATGTGTACATTTCCCTATAATTTTCTTCTCTATCTTATTTTTCCTTTGTTTAATATCTTAATAATTACCAACTATTTCAGTATAGAAAAACTTAAAAATATCTCAGAAGCCTCACAACTACACCCACTCAGGTCTGAAGGAATACCGCATTTTCCGAACAACACAATCCCAGACAGAAACAACAGGAGATAGCAAAAGAGAAAAATGGTACACACTCACAGACTCATCCCTGGGCACCATTCTTCCTAATTTGCCACAACCCTTGCATTTGCCCATTTTGTGCACACAAATAAGACTACAAATGCAATCACTCTGGTTCAAACAGCTCACATGGCCTTCCCTACTGCAGTCCAAAATAACAAAAGTCAACAAAATGTAAGCAAATTACAGACCACCAGAAAATAAGTAACAGGCATACAAAAGCACAGTAAGATAGAACACGGTACCAACACATTATAAACCTCAATTCAGTCCAAGTCATTGACAAGGACTTGACAATATGAACAACAAACCTTGAATAGCAAATTACTTTCCCAACATGACTAACAAAAAGCTAACCTAATCAACCGATAGATAATATTACTTATGCAGAAATGCAAGAAGAACCCATCATTGCTCAAATGATCTTGCCTAGATCAATTGAAGAGAAGAGCTTCAAGACTGTGAAAAACAAAGGAAGGTGACAGGAGAACATGCGATTGAACTGAACAAAATACTTTCTACGCTAATCACATGTTTCAGATGTCAAGAAAACCTCATTTGGTAGTGGTATATAGAACTTCAATAGTAATTATTAAACAACAAAATTATGATAACATATACTGACTAAACCTCATCGTCCCAAACGTAGGAAATTATTCTTGCTGGGCTAGGACATCTGGGGTCAGCATGATCCAGTGATAATTTTATTTATAAGTCTCACCACAAGTAATCTCCTCCTATGAGTAATTCTGAAGTTAAACATTTGTCGTTTTGGTCAGATTTTAGATATCAAAATGTTGAAGTCTATACACCCAATTAATAATAAAAACTCTGTCAGAAAAACAAATATTAAAAAGTGTTGGGATACAAATATGCGAAATTTAGTTATTTAAATACCTAAAAACTGATGAATCCTATCCAATTTTACTCCCATCAAACTTATGCGGAAACAAATCCAGGATGCACAAACAAAATTATCACTCAGCTAGATCTACGCCACAGCTTGTTCAAATAACTTGAATCCGATCAAATCTAAAAAAAACACATCATTTCTAACCTATTGGCCTAGAAACACATGAAAACATTAAATTACAGCCATGTAAATATATAAATGAACATCAGATCCAAATATTAATTAAGCTAACAAGCAAAATTTTGTCACAAAAACTCATTTCGATAGAATCACATCAATCCGGTAATCCGAAAAATAATAATTACAAAAAAAAAGTATGAATATCAAACCTTGTTTCAATGGTAGGGAGATTAGAAGTGCCTCGAGATTCCTCCGACGACGCTAAAATCACAAGCTCAGAGAGAGAGAGAGAGAGAGAGAGGTAGGTTACGATACAGTACAGGGTGTTTGGATCTGGAGAAAGTAGAGAGAGATAAAATAACTGTATCACACGAGGCGGGCGAAGAAGAGTGTAGGGGACGGAGAGGGCGCAATATCGTGCCACTGACGAATAATAAGTAGACAAGTGTCGACGGCAGTTTGGCAGACATCAATGTAAAGCCTTAGAGAGGGCAAATATGGAAAATCAGGCTTTTCATGTATAAAATGATTGCCACTTGGCAGCCTTTTGTGATGGATCAGATAGGTAAGGTGGGTCCCACTTGAAAAAAATGAAAATTAAAAGGTATTACCACCCGTCAGATTAGGTTTCTTTTGGAGAGCAAGTAGTTGAAGGGTCAAGATTCCAGATCTGAATTTATAGTAGCATAGTCCAAATTGGCTTCGCTATCAACTCAAAAGTCAATTCTCAAACGATTAAGCAATTACTCTTGGGCTTAGGCCCAACATATTTGGGCCTAGGGCTCGTAATCTTAGAACACTAAAGCCCAACTCATTCACTAAGGAAGTGACTACTTACTAGCGAGAATCTTGCGGTGCGCTCTGATATTTCAGTGATTTCTTTCTTGTGAGAATCAAATGATCTTGCTCTTCCTTTGCTTCTAAACCCTTTACTCTCTGACAATGATATCTCTCAAACCCCTTCCTACCAATCTCGATTCCTCATTTTTCCATTCCTTAATGCCATTTAAATCCTTCAATCCCAAAACCCAGACCCTAAAATACTCGAAATCCCACTCCCATTCTGCCGTCCAATCCGTCCTCCAATGGAATAGGAAGCCCGAATTGGCTGGGGAGACCCCACGCGTTGTCGTAATCACCTCTGGCAAAGGTGGCGTCGGCAAGACTACCACCACTGCTAATGTCGGTCTGTCATTGGCTCGTCTCGGTTTCTCCGTCGTCGCGGTCGACGCCGATGTTGGCCTCCGAAATCTCGACCTTCTCTTGGGTCTCGAAAATCGAGTCAATTATACTCTCGTTGAGGTTATGAACGGAGATTGCCGCTTGGACCAGGCCCTAGTGCGTGACAAACGGTGGTCCAATTTCGAGCTCCTGTGCATCTCGAAACCTCGCTCAAAGCTGCCATTGGGATTCGGTGGCAAGGCGCTAGTTTGGCTAGTGGAGTCACTAAAAACCAGGTCCGAAGGTTGCCCTGATTTTATAATTATAGATTGTCCAGCGGGGATTGATGCAGGGTTCATTACGGCCATAACTCCAGCGAATGAGGCAGTGCTTGTCACCACACCCGACATCACGAGCCTTCGAGATGCGGATAGAGTGACGGGGCTGTTGGAGTGCGATGGAATTAGGGATATAAAGATGATTGTGAATAGGGTGAGGACTGATATGATCAAAGGCGAGGACATGATGTCGGTGCTGGATGTGCAGGAGATGCTGGGGTTGGCGTTGTTAGGGGTGATTCCAGAGGATTCAGAGGTAATTAGGAGCACGAATAGAGGATACCCACTTGTGTTGAATAAGCCTCCTACTCTTGCAGGGTTGGCTTTCGAGCAGGCTGCTTGGAGACTTGTTGAGCAGGATACTATGAAAGCTGTTATGGTGGAGGAGGAGCCTAAGAAACGTGGGTTTTTTTCCTTGTTTGGAGTGTAAACATGCTGCTATTTGGTCACGTTAAATTTGCAAGCTACGTTGGCTGTGACAAGGGGAGAGGTGAGCTGTGTACAGTTTGTCAGTTGGTGTATTATGTTTTGATTTGATGGGGACATTTCTTTTATTAGCTCTTGGGTTGCGAAGCTGCATGCCCTTATTGTTGAATGAGGATTGTTTTGATTTAGTTAATTTTGTCTCTTGAATGGAGAATGGTATAATGCTTATTCTGTTTTCGTTTGTTGGAAGCTTATGATGAGAGAAGATTGTTGCAACTATCATAATGAGAAGATTATCATAGAAGCATAATTTGATGCGAGGACATGAAATGCGTAGTTTCACGTTTTGTGTGGAAAACCCAGGAAATCATGCTTAAAAGTACAAAGTAAAATTAATTGTAAGCATCACAAAGATGGGGATTGATTAAATATTTTGAGTAGAACTGGCCTTCCCTAATTTGAAACCACTGAAGCAGAAGATATTGAAGGGGAGGATTAAAATGCTGCGTGGATAACATTGCAGCAGGAGGTGGTAAATTGCTATGATATTTTAAATCCTTCTAAGGTCTCAAACAGTACGCACCATTTTTTGTATCATTTCAGTGTTTTTTTTTTTACCATTTCAGTGCAAAATACTAAAATGGTGTAATACCATTTTTAAGACTTACATTATTTTTAATACTAAAAAAAATTTTATTTATATTTTTTTCTCTTTAATATTATATTATTTATTTTATTTAAAAAAATTGACACCGCTACAGTGAAGCATTAAATATAGTGTGATACTTCACCAACACATGAAATTGACGCTGGAACGCTGAATTATAGAGCTGCATTGGATGATCAACTCCAACACTAAAATGGGATATGGGATTTGAAGTAGCATTGAAATTAGTTTAAATTAAACAATGGAGCCTTCTCTACTTGTTTAATCTCCGTTGAGGGTCTCTTTTCATCTAGGTGTCGAGCATTTCTTACCTCAAGGAATTGCAACTTTTCCCTACCTCTTTTGGGCACAAGAAGACTCGCCCTAGAGAGTGTGTCTGGTTAGGTTGTGAATAAGTCTTTTTGGTTATTTTCTTTTGGCTGCATTGTGGATCTAGGAGAAGGATTGTTAAGTGTTTGATGTTTGCATGCATTGGCACCTCCTTTGCTAGTGTTTCTTGGTACTTGTGTGTGTTTGTTTTAGCTTTTGGAAGAATTGTGTTTATTGGTACAGTAACTCTCAATTCTAAGCCCACCATTTAAGCTTGCAATTAGGCATCATTACTGCTCGGTTAGAATCGAAATAATCGACCAAATCGATTTAATTTAATAATTTAGTTCGATTTTAAAATAAAATCGATTCGATTCGATTATAATTTTTGAAAATTTCGAATTGATCGATTCGATTCAGTTTCAAAGATAAAATAATTCGGTCGAACCGAACCGACTGAATTTAACCCTAAACGTTGCGTTTTATTACAGGGTTATATCACTTTGGCACTTCCCATCCTATATATAGCCATCTACTTCCCTCTCTCTCAGATCTCAGTTTCAGTTGAAGCACCTTGACGGCCGCGAGACGACTCCTCACTAATCACTAGCTGTCGTTCTCCTTTTTCCGTTCTCATCCTTCAGTTCAGTGCTGCAGCCACGGCCACCCACCCACCTAGTTGCCAGTCCCGCAGCCACCCACCCACCCAGTCGCCAAAGCCAGAGTCTCTTCTCTCCATCCTTTGCGTCTTCAATCCCACAGCCACGACCACCCACCCAGTAGCCGATCTCGTAGCCACCCACCCACCCACTCGTCAAAGCTAGAGTCTCTTCTCTCCATCCTTCGCATCTTCAGTCCCGCAGCCACGGCCACCCACCCACCAGTCGCCAATCTCGCGTCTCTCTCTCACAGCCGTCGCTCGCGGCTCGCATCTCTCTCTGACGGCCGTCGCTCGCATCTCTCCCTTACAATCGTGGTAAATTATAATTAGTTTAAACTTAATTTTCTTTATATTTTTGAAACTATCTAATACAAGTTTTGGGTGTCCAAATTCTGGACACATGATGTAGCACGCTGATTCTGAATTGGATTTTATGATTAATTAAATATATTAGGTTCAAATCAATTTTTATTAGGCCCAAATTATAGTATAATTCAATGAAATAAGAGAAAAGCGCAAAAATCGATTTCGAACCGAACCAAACCTAACTAATTCGGTTGGGTTCGATTTTCTATCTTATTTGGTTCGGTTCGATCTATGATTTAAAAAAATTTGATTAAATCAATTTTGGCCGATTCGATTCGGTACCAATTTAATTTTCTTTATATTTTAAAAATTATTTAATACTAGTTTTCAGTTTTCAGTGTCCAGATTCTGAACACATGGTGTAGCACGCTGATTCTAAAGTGGATTTTATAATTAATTAAATATATTAGGTTCAAATCAATTTTTATTAGGTCCAAATTATAGTATAATTCAATGAAATTAGAGAAAAGCTCAAAAACCAATTTTAAACCGAACCAATTCGGTTGGGTTCGGTTTGATTTTCTATATTATTTGGTTCGGTTCGATCTACAATTTGAAAAAATTCGATTAAATTAGATTTTACCTGTTCGATTCGATACCGAACCGAGCCGACCGATGCACTCCCTTACTTTCCACGCAACGAGGAACAAAGAGGACAATCAGAGTATGTTTACTTATTGCTTATATTGTTCCAATTAGTTTGGCTTCTTTATACATGCTTATGCTTGAAGTGCACCTTTGCCGGTATCTAGAGATCCAGGATTGCAAAGGCAACAGTGTATTAGGCTATTAGCCCGTTTACTTGAATTGTTATGGTGGGCAGTAGAACCAGCGACGATCATATATCTTTCTTGTTTCTCCATTTTTGTTTATGGCCCTGGACCCTCTTTGTTGTTAGCTATTGTTATGGGCTTTCAGGAGTTTTCTTGCCTTAAATCTAGCGGGATATATTGGAAAAAGCTATTTAAGTAGGAGAGGGTGTAAGGATTGAACTCTTGATCCTTTACTTTGGAGCTACTAGCCCAACAGCAGAGTAAATACAGATTATGTTGGGAGATATTAGCACTGCTCTAAGCGATTAATAAATGTGCAAGAAAAATGAATGACGTGAAGCATGTTGAGGTCAAATATATCGTAGCTACTTGCTACGCTATCAAGATGATGACCTACTTATACAGCACAAATTTCAACTACAGTAGCATAGTTTCATGGTCAATTGGGAAATAAGCAGAGCATGCAACTGATTTGCTTATTTAAATGGTTTATCATATATTTAAAAAATAAAAACTATATAAAACCCACTTATTTATATTTTAAATATATAAATAACGAGCTGAGTTCAATAAGAATTCTCCTCTTGCTATAATAGTCGAGGCCTAATTCCTAACTGCTGGCAATTAAGATGGACTTGGTGTTCTAGGTTATTTCAATTGACCCAAACTAACAAAATTGTTAGCAGGCCTTGAAGATCAACTTCAACTTGGATCTATCAGCCCAGTGTGTCATGCTCAGCTTTGGTAACATGGTGTGAGCATCGTCGTTAAACGCATGTGACAAAGATACCAACTTGCCCAGATGGACCCAATAGCTCCACTTAGGGTTCAAATGCGTGGCTGTGAATTAATCTTTTTGCATGCCAACCCACAATGCATACTAATATAAAATAGCCGTATGAAATGCAAAAAACCAACACGTAGCTGCAATTAATAATATATTGGAGAATGTCAAAATTGAAAAATCCATTTGATATTTGGCTACACCAATCAAAAGTTAGTGATCCTGAGACCAACAAGTAGATAACAAATTTCCCTTTTCCTTTTTCCCTAATCCAATCTTTTGATCCAAATTATCCTAATCTAATTAAGATTAGTGGATGCACGTCTTTATCTATTTTTGTTAAATGGGTAAAGTGCATGAGCCACTAAGGTCGCATTTTCCATTATATAATATTATTACTGGTGGAAATGGAGATGGATGGGGCTGCAGGGCTAACAAGTAGTCTAAGAACAAATAAATTGCGCTGCGTCACTCCCACAAGACTTGCATAATGCGTTCGCTCAGTTAAGTTCTGTAGCCATTGAGCAAAAACAATTCACATTTTATTTACGTCATTCTTATCATGCGATTTTTATTTTATGGAGTTAGGTTTAATTTGTTTTTACCGGTATGATATAACGTTAACCTTATTTTTATGTCAAATCACCTATAAATATTTAAATTTAATTCCCTAAATTCTATATTCTAAATTTTTCTGGGTGAAGTATTAAAAAATTATTTTATTTTGAATTGATGTGCACATACTATCACCTTGTATCATACTATCATTAAATAAATGTTCTTCCTAATTTATTTAAAATGTCATTTTTCTTTGAAATGTTTTGAAAATTAAATATATTAATTAAATACTCACCTTATAAAAATTAAAGTTTTCTATTCATAGGATTATTTATTTCCATTGAAATTATCGATATTTATAATTGTTTTCTTGGAAATTTTTTTATCTATATAAGGGTGTTTTTACATCTCTAATAAAATTTTATTAATTTAAGTTTAAAATTTATTATAAATTTTAATAATATACTTATTCATTACCTACTTTTATACACTTAATGCGTAGATGGGATTCGCATTATATAGAAGGTCAACTACATTTTGGAGAAACTTACTGCACACGCGGACCGCAAAATTATACGAAGGAAAAGATTGAATTTCCAAAATTTAACTCCCTTCGAAAGTTAGATATAAATAAATAAATAAATAAGAGAAGTATTTAAAATTTCTATATTATATCTATTCCTGATCAATGGGAGATTCATTATATTTTATATTTAAAATTATACTGTAGTGTGATATAATTATATTTTTTATAAAAATTTTATGAGTTAAACTCAATTCAAAGTTAACACGATATCAAAGTTTCTCTGTGAAACGCTATTGATATTGAATTTTTCATAAATATTTCATACTAATTATGTGAGGAGATGTATTAAATGCACATCGATTTTGGAAAGAGATAATGTGTCTTTTATAAAAATTTTAAATACTGAATTAATTGATAAAAATAATTGATTGATAATAATTTTAAAAATATTATTTAATATTTTTACGAGTTAAAATAGTATTTAATGAGAAAAAAATAAATTATTCATGTACTTTGATTAATCAATATTTAAACAATTATTAACTGCTAAAATAACTAATAATTATTACAACAAAAATTGTTCAACATGACTTTTGTAACTTTAGGATGAATTAAATAAAAGATTGAATTGCAAAATTATGACAGAGAAGCAACAACTGCCTAATTAAGAAATTAATTGAAAAGGCGATAACTTTGAAGGTAACTCTAATATTATTAAATTAATTTTTTTTTTTAAAAAAAATTATTGATTAAGATGTTATTTCATTCTATTATTAGAGTAAGTATTTGAGATTTGTACAAGTCACACTCATTTATACACTGAATATGAAAACTAAAAGCAGAAATACTTGACATTGATTTTTTTTTTTTTTTTTTTGTCAATGGACCTTGATAATTTGAGGGCTCAAATACAGTGGGGAATAAATGAAACACGTTTTGGTATAGTTCCCACATAAAAGTGAAAATTTGATAACCCCATCTCCCATTGTAAATTGTAATATTGGTCTTCTATTTTCTCCCTTTGGAGTGATTGATAATATTTATATTTTCACTGACCACTATTGTTTCTCTACAATCTACTTTACCAAATGATCCAAAATTTATCCATCTCGTTAGCTGCCTTGGTAATATTTTATTCTTCTATTCATTTCCTTTTCCAATTCTTCAAGGCCACCAACTTCCTCAATTTCCTGCAATTTGATATACTAATCACATTCATATTCACCTTTTTAAAACAATAAATAAAAGTAAACAACAAGTTTGCAGAAGCCCACCTTAGGTCCCAGGAACAACCCATATGGAACGCCATTGAATTTCTCTGAGTGATGAAGCTATAGCCAAACATTTTGAAGGAAAAAAAAACGGTTAGATTCTGTTTCTGTTAGTGCATTTAATAGAAAACAAAATGTAAGCAACAGAAACGCTCGAGTGGTTGGAAACGCTAAAGAAGTGATTTTGGGAAGAGAGACAATTTCCTTTCCAATGCTTAACTAGCTAATAAATTTGTCTTATCCGAGTCAGTAACGACAGTGATGGTCCCGCAACGCACAGGACCATTAGTCCTGCAAATTTACCTGGTGGGCAGCAGCTACCTTCCTGAAATAGGGCACGTTGGCAATGGGACCCACTGGGAATCTCTTGTGAACAAGACCATCGTGGACAAACATGTACGCCATCCCAAACACCGTAATTCCAAGTCCCTGTACCGTTGATTTTTTAATGATTAATCCGTTGATCAAGGAATAAACTCTGATTAACAAAGATGCTGGACACAGAAACTGAAACTTACTGCTCCAAAGCAAAGACCAGGAAACAGGCCTTTGTTGAAGAAGCCATAGTAGAGAAGTCCTATAGCTGGGACTGCGTTGATTATTGCAAATACATCGTTTAGCTCAAACGGACCTTCTCTGGGTCGATGATGAGACTGCCATTCAAAAACACTCTTAATCATCATTCTGTTTGGTAGCAAAGAAAATGCAGCAGAAAGAGAATGATATGAAGAACTTTAATAGGTCCTTCTCGTGCCAGTCCTAATGTGATCCAAGGTTCACGTATGAAAAATTTTAAATTCTCCTTTCAATGATTATTCCTTGTACTTCCAATGAACGTTTCGAACCGGGAGGTGCATATCAATTATCATACCTCGTGCATATGCCACAATGAAGCATGCCAGAGAGCTCTATGAGCCCATCTTGCCCAAAACTCCATTCCCACCTGAAACATAGAACCCCCAATTCGATTCAACCCCAAAAATTGTCCGGGAAATTGGCAATATTCCAAATCAAACAACAACAATTTCCCAAATTGGATGGAAAGAAAAAAAATGGAAGAAGAGATATGGAAATTTGCACTTACAGCAGCGCCCACTGATAGCGAAAATGTGCCAAACATTTCGAGCAAAGGCACCTCTCCACCCTGCTCCATAAAGAATCCAACTTCAGAATACATACGGATGGAAACACAATTGTAAAACTAGAGAGAAAAAGGAATGTTGGAAAGTACCTCCATTTGCCAATAGAATCTATAGTAACAAGCCAAAACAGCCATTGAAGTAATCCCAAAACTAGACATCACAGCAGCAACCAAGTAAGTAAACCTCTCCGACCTCTTCCTAGCCAATCTCTGCGCCATGCGAGGCGTCAAGATCTGGTAATTTACTTCTTCAGACTGTTCCGGAACGAGATTCTCGATCTGAAGGCTCTGTTTTGAGTCTTCGAGGACAAAACAGATAGCAAAGCTGGATGTCCTTCGACAACCATGGAATAAACTGTGATATCGAGTTGGAGCAGGAATTGAGAAAAGTGAAGTGGGTATGGGCTTTGGGAAGAGATTGGAAGCGCGGATACAAAGGAAGGGCTTGAAGACGGGAGCAGCCGATAATCCAGCCGCCATCGTAGGGAGGTGGATTGAACGCTTGAGAGCTTCCGAGCTTGAGAAGGAGAGATGCGTTGCCTAGTAGCGTACACTATGTAGTGTGCTGTGAGATGTGGAGGGCTTGGAACCCTTGGTTAAATGCACGAAGACCACATCTTTATTTCATTTTATTTTGTTTTGTTTTATTTTTTTTGGGCTCTCGTGAATAAAATACTCGTCACAGACAGGCACGAGATCAACATTACAAGGCCATAGTGTTTTTTATCAAATTACGAAATAGCCACTGAGTTGGGTTGGGAGTACTAGAGCAGGTGTCAGAATCACAGAGAAGAACGAGAAGCGGTGGAGCCGCGGGAAGGATTGCGGAGGTGTCGACAACCAATCACATTTCTTGATAAAATGCGACTCCTTTTCTTTTGTGTTTAGCATTGGATTTCTAGCTCCTGCATTGCGCCACGTTAGCGTCGGTATAATCGCTAACCTGTCAAGAGCTTTTTGGGGATTGTTGTTGTCTGCCACTTGGATTCGGTTGATTGGTGTACGTTGTTGACACCTGGCTGGGCTTCTGGTTGCCCTGGCGCACTTGGGTCGGGTTGACCGAAGCATACCGGATCCATCGGGCGGCATTGGCTTGCCAAAAGACGAAATGTTCTGGATGAATTTAAAAAAAGTGTGGCTTCAATTGATGGAAAAAATGACTACATGCTTGATTGCTGACACACTCCACAGTATTGAACTTTTGAAAATTAATTTAATATCTTTATTTTTTTATTAAAGATATGTTGTATTGTGTGATTTTTTTTTTCTTCAAAGATAAACATTATATTAAGAGGATTAAATATTAAGTTTAAAAGTCTATTATAAGACATTTCAAAGTCCTCAAAATAAGGAAAAACTAGTAAGGCCCTAAAACAATTAAAAGCTTACAACAAGGCTCTAAACAACAAACCCTAGAATTAGAGGAAACAAGCAGTAGATGCTGATGCTGCCGCTGCACATGAACATTCCTTCTCCGACAAGATAAAAAACAAAGTAAAAACAAATAACATAGAAAAGAAAAAGGGACCCGCTGGATACCTTTTGTAGCTCATCTCTTTTGTTGAACCAATCATCAAAGAACCTGCAATAGAGACCTCCAACTATAGAAGCCAAAAAGGCTGCAACACAAACTAAAGATCCATAGAAATCCCAATGAGAACAATATTCAAAGATAACTAGTAGCACAAAGTTAAAAATGGAACCTTGAAACATCAAAAGGTTGGAGCCACAAAGAAGTTTCTCCAACCAGTGGATCTAAAAAGGGAATGATAAAGAGAAGAAAGTGAGACACAGCTTTTCAAAGCCTCTAAGGTCAGCTGCCTTCAACCGAGGTGAGCTAAGAACCATGGATCTGCCTTCTTCCCATTCAAGATCAAACTGAAGCGCCTCCCTTTAGCCACACCTAAAACCCTAAAATTACAGATCTAATAGCAAAAACCCTCTTCAATAAGTCCAAAGATCTATGCCCAAAATATACCACAAAATAAAAAAATTACAACCCAACCCATAGTGAATATTAATGCATCTTATCATAATCAAATAGGATATAAGCATAGATCATTGGCATCTCATTGATTAGGTTTGTTCATCGATCAAGCAACAATGAAGATGGGAGAACTAGTGGAAACAAGAGAGGGGGGTAGGAAAACTAAAAATCTCAAAAAATTGGCAACTTGTTTATGAATTGGAAGAATTTCATAGTACACCGCATATAATAAGAAGTTCTGTGAATTGAGACAAGAGAGAATAGTGTAAAAAGGCAATAAAATTTAAAAATTAAAAATTAAAAAGCTGAAAAATAATTATATTTTTTTAGAGAATAAAGAATTTATTATTTTTTTATGAAATAATCCACTTATATGTGTTTTATATCGATTCATATAAATATTTTTTTATGTTTTTATTTTTTAATTTTTTAAAATAACATATAAAAAAATTTTAAAAATATATTAACTCACCAATAATTAAAAAATTAATTCAAAAAATTTTACAACAATTATTTATATCTTTCATAATTATATTATAAAATATATCTACAAACTCATTTTAATTTTTATAATTTTTTAAAACGCATTATTCATTTCACAATAACACAACTAATATAATATGTGGTTTTCTCATTATTATAATCGGATTAAATCCGTTTATTAAAAAAATAATAATAATTAAAATATCACTAATCACCGCCGAATTTCTGATTTTTGAAATAAAACTAGACTTTAAGAGAAAATTCAGACTCAAAATCCATCAGACCTTTCTCATAAACAAATCAGCTCATGCGGAGTGCTCCAACCCGAAAGTATAAAACATGCCGAACCAGACGCACGTGTAGGTCCATCCTCTGGGAACTTAGTCCGGTGACGTGACAGGAAATAAGCAAGGCAGACTAATCACTTCGCAGTCTTACCTACATACGCGCTAGAAAAATTAAATGGCCACTTAATATAGATGAGGGCTCTGACGCGTCCGTAAGTACAGATCTGAATGATAGAGACAGGTGGCATGGTATCAACCGTTAGACATCACTAGTGACATGATCAATATCTTACTCTCCAACTAAATTTACATTTATAATGTAAACTTTATTTTCTGTATTTCATAATATCAATGATTTCATTTTGCCCTTAATATTAAAAATTTTCATATTAATAATTGAATGGGTTAATTATCTACTTTAAATTTTCAGTTACTTTATCAATTTTTTTTTTGGATTCATTTTTTTTACTTTACCTTAATTGTCGATATATATTAAACCAAAGCTGATAATTTCTTTTTCCCATTTGGAATTGTATTATTCCTAACATGTCACTCCACAGAGATTATCACTGTAATATTGACCTAAATGAATTCCTAATCAGCCCACAGAATAGCAGAAACGTGCATATATAGTAATATCCAAATCAACATTAATATTTTATATGGTAACTATATCTCAATTATGATAAATATTTCCCTTAAAATTGCAGCTTTGAATGGAAATTTATTTAAATTTTATTGCTACTTTTACTAATAAAATAATTGGGTATCCTTTTTGGTAACCACTCTATAATAAATTGATTAAATAAAAAAATAATTACAGCTGTTAATTATTTTTGCTCTTTTAAAAACATTTATATTGTTGAATCACTCGTAATTTCTCTTATTGAATGCCAGATTCATTTAGGATATTCTCATCATTTTAGAATTGATTATTGGATTTAATATTATAATAATAATAATATAAAAAATATATAATAACGAGATAAATTAAATGAGAGTTTAAATTACACTCTTTAATCATAATTTATTTTTAATAATAATTTTACTTAATACTTTCTAAATAAAATTCTAATAGTAATAGACATTTTATTTATTTTGAACAATCAATTTTATTTCATTTATAATATATTAGTATTTATAAAGGGAGAATGTATTGTATAATTTGTCATCATCAATAATCAATCCAGTATACTATATATATTTCTCTTTATTCATTCAGTACAAGATTCATCTTCACGTTATCCATAGAATGAAGTCGTCTCCCAAATACCATGTAGTTTGTTCGCTCTCTCCAAAATTTTCCTTTTTCTCTTATGTTCATTTGCAAACTACGTGACAAATAAATTATTTTCTCTACAGATATTTGAGGTCCTCTCGATTATTTTCATATTGGGATCAATAGTTTCAAGGCTCGGAGAATGTAGAGAGGTTATTGCGGCTTCAGAGGGCGTAAGCTACCCTGCAATTAATTGTCGCAGGAACAGCGCAGTTTTGACAGATTTTGGAGGTGTTGGCGATGGAAAAACATCTAACACAATTGCTTTTAAATCAGCAATCGCTAATCTAAGCAATTATGCATCAAATGGTGGAGCACAGCTTGTTGTACCTCCTGGAAAATGGCTAACTGGGAGCTTTAATCTCATCAGTCATTTCACTCTTTTTCTGCACAAAGATGCTGTTCTTCTTGCTTCTGAGGTATACAAAGTTCTTTTCTATTGCTGGTGATTTGGAATCTTTGCCAATTTATTTGTTTCATTTTATTTGATGGAATGAGCAGGATGAGGCAGAATGGCCTATTCTTCCTCCGTTGCCCTCTTATGGAAGAGGAAGAGATGCCCCTGGTGGAAGATTCAGCAGTCTCATTTTTGGTACTAATCTCACTGATGTGGTGATTACAGGTAATACAAAATTCAGCCCTCTATTTTACTAAGTTTAGTTTTAGGCATGAATGTGGATTAACAATTTTGGGTTTAGGTAACAATGGCACGATCGATGGGCAGGGTGCAACTTGGTGGGACAAGTTCAAAAAGAATCTGTTGAAGGAGACCAGACCTTATCTCATTGAGTTTTTGTACTCTAATAATATTCAAATATCCAATCTTACCTTAATCAACTCTCCATCATGGAATGTTCATCCCACATACAGCAGGTTTTATTCACTCATCATCAAACTCTTCACTAAGTTTTTATTCATAAATCAATGAGAACTAAAACATTTTCGACCAAAATTGCAGTGATGTTTTGATCCAAGGGCTGACTATTGTTGCACCAATTGATTCCCCTAACACAGATGGGATCAACCCAGGTTAATTTGTTTGTTTAATTAGATTTTGCTCCATTTTTTTAACCCTTGTTTGGTAGAATTTACTCAGAAGTTCCATGGTAATTGTGTTCTAGACTCGTGCTCGAACGTCAAGATACAAGATTGCTACGTAGTTTCAGGAGATGACTGCGTTGCAGTTAAGAGTGGTTGGGATGAATATGGAATCAAAGTTGGGATTCCCACAAAGCAACTGGTGATAAGAAGATTAACCTGCATTTCCCCTGACAGTGCAACAATTGCTCTCGGCAGTGAAATGTCCGGTGGAATCGAGGACGTTAGGGCTGAAGATATCACAGCAATCAACACTCAATCCGGCGTCAGAATCAAAACTGCAGCGGGAAGAGGAGCTTATGTCAAAGACATTTTTGTGAGAAGATTGAACCTCAACACCATGAAATATGTTTTTTGGATGACAGGCAATTATGGGTCACAC
This sequence comes from Manihot esculenta, assembly GCF_001659605.2. Taxonomy (NCBI): domain Eukaryota; kingdom Viridiplantae; phylum Streptophyta; class Magnoliopsida; order Malpighiales; family Euphorbiaceae; genus Manihot; species Manihot esculenta. The sequence continues at coordinate 2,193,733 of NC_035174.2, read as the reverse complement.
CCACATGAAGGCTACGATCCAAATGCACTGCCTAACATTACCCAAATAAATTACAAAGACGTTGTGGCTGAGAACGTGACATATTCTGCGAGACTTGAAGGAATTGAGAAAGATCCTTTTACTGGTATTTGCATTTCTAATGTGAGCATAACATTGACAGAGAAACCAAAGAAACTGCAATGGAACTGCACGGATATAAGTGGTATTAGCAGTATGTGAGTCCTGAGCCGTGCGAGTTGCTGCCTCCTGCAAAAGAAAAGATCGATTGTCCTTTCCCTGAGGATATTCTGCCGATTGATACTATTCAGCTACAAACCTGCTATGCCCCTTGAAAGATAGATTCCATATTGGTTATAAGGAGCGAGGAATCAAATTTCATAAATTAGATGAATAATTTTTTTGCGCTTAATGTGTTAATGTATAACATTGTATTAATTACCATAAAGCAGTTAATACAATTATATTTACATATAACAAACTTTTAAATAAGATGAAATCACCTGCTTTTATAATTGAAAAATAATCTACACCCATAAATTATTATTTTTTCTACTTGTTCAAATTTTTTATACTATCCCGTCTTACTTTTTTATCCATATTAAGAAAAACAAATTTTTTTATTAGCTTTTCAATTATATTCATTTTAAAAATATTAAATTTTATTAAATATCAAAATATGTTTTAAGAATTTTTTAAAAATAAAATAGAAATTTATATGTTAATATAATTTAAAAAGAGAAAATAGACAATAATTTTGATATAATAAAAAAATTGTGGAATAGAGGAAGTATTAATTTTTAAAAAAAATTTTCAATCTATTAAATTAATAAATTTTTAAATTAACAAAAAAACAAAATTTTACTAAAAAATAAAATATTATTTTTATTTGAAACGGTGATTAAGAAGAAAAACTTGAGATCTCTCATACTTATTCGAATGCACTTATTTATCATCAGATTAGCTCTATGAGATAAAATATTAAAATTTAAATAATTCAAAATTTTAAATTAAATTTTAACATGATTAAATTAGAGGATTATATTAGAATATAATTGTGTTATTAAAATTAAATTAAATAATTAGATTAGATTATTTTTAAAAGTCTTCGATTGTCATATTATAAATTAAATATTTAATTGAAATTGATTAATCAAAATATAGAAAAATTGAAAAAATAAAATAAAATTATCTTTAAAAAGGAAAAATAAAAGGTGTTTAACTTTTTCTTTATTTCAGCTTTTAAGTTTACGTTGAATGCAAAACACCTATCCTAATACAATATGATTTTGCAGTCAGTTATTAACAACAAAACTGTCTTCTATTTAAGATAATATTTGAACTCCAAATCCTACGAGAATTTTACATATAATTAATTTCCACTATAAATACATCTCCATTCACACATTATTTCTAATCTATCATTACAGTAGTAAATTTTTTAATTATCATTAAAAGGTAATTATTTATTATAAAATGCATGGAAAGAAATAGTAATAAATTGCCTAATAATAAGAATTAAAAGCTTAACCAACGCAGGACAGGATACCAATTTTCAGTTTTAATCAAGTCTAAAAATAAATCTACCTTTTTTAGTTAATTTCTTATATTTGTCCTTTGAGGATTTTCTTTTTCTCGCAGCTATTTAAGGAGACGAGGAAAAAACAGATTAACTTGGTGAGCTTCATATCACAATGTCTTTGACGTCAAAATCCAGCCGCCTCAATGTAATTTCTTCCACAGTTCTTTTTTTCTTTCAATTATGCTATTATTTTTATTTGCAACATTAAAAATAAATCCTTTTGCTTTTTACAGATATATTTTTTTTCCTTTTTATTCGATTTCTTGTTATGTTGTTGTTTTAGAAAAATCCTATTTTTCATTTTACTTGTGTTAGATGAAATATGTGAAAAGGGAATTCAATTGATGATATAATTTTGTGCAGATTTCAAAGGTTTTTTCAATCCTTATTCTGGTGGGAGTCCTTTGTCTCCCATCAGCAGAAAGCAGAAATGTGAAGGTTTTAAAGATAAAAACCTCAATCGAGTATCCTGCCATAAGTTGTCGAAAGCACAGTGCAGTTTTGACAGAATTTGGAGGAGTAGGCGACGGAAAAACATTAAATACAAAGGCATTTAAATCTGCCATTGCCAATCTAAGCCAGTATGCATCAGATGGTGGTGCTCAGCTCATCGTACCACCCGGGAAATGGTTAACTGGAAGCTTCAATCTCACCAGCCATTTTACCCTTTTTCTACACAAGGGTGCTGTTCTTCTCGCTTCTCAGGTACGAATCCAGATCTCTCTTTCTTTCTCGCTTTCTGCTTTCCTCTTAACGGTGATGATATGGGCAGAATGAGGAAGATTTTCCTCTGATCGATATATTACCCTCTTATGGGAGAGAGCAAAATTTTACCGATGGAAGATACGCCAGCCTCATTCTTGGAATGAACCTCACTGACGTTGTAATTACCGGAAACAATGGCACAATCGACGGCCAGGGTGCTCCTTGGTGGAACAAGTTTGCCAAGGGTCTTCTCAAGGCAACAAGACCATTCCTGATTGAGATCCTGCACACTACTCAGCTCCAAATAACAAATATCACTTTAACCAATTCTCCATCTTGGCATATCCATCCTATTTACTGCAGTAATGTGGTGATCCAAGGACTGACGATTCTTGCTCCTGTTAAAGTCCCTAATACTGATGGGATTAACCCAGGTTAGATCTTCTTCTTCCTCCTCTCCCAACAATTTTGGATGGATTTTTGATGATGTTGTTGTGAATGATATTATTCAGATTCATGTATAAATATGAGGATAGAAGACGTTTACATTGTCTCTGGCGATGACTGCATTGCTATTAAAAGTGGATGGGATCAATATGGAATTAAATATGGAATGCCCACAAAACAACTGGTCATAAGAAGGCTAACTTGTATTTCCCCCAAAAGCGCCACCATAGCCATTGGAAGCGAGATGTCTGGTGGAATTCAAGATGTTAGAGCAGAGGATATCACAGCCTTCAATACCGAATCTGCTGTCAGAATCAAAACAGCGCCTGGAAGAGGAGGCTATATTAAAGACATATTTGTAAGAAGGATGACCTTGAAAACCATGAAGTATGTTTTCTGGGTTTCAGGTGCTTATAAGACGCACGTGGATGATGGGTATGATCCAAATGCACTTGCAGAGATTAACAACGTGAATTACATGGATGTTGTAGCAGAGAATGTGAACATCACAGGATCACTTAGTGGATTTGCAAAGGATCCTTTTACTGGATTCTGCATTTCAAATGCAACTATAACATTGAGTGAAACTGCTAAAAAGCTGCAATGGAACTGCACTGACGTACAGGGAGTTTCAAACAATGTGACTCCTAAGCCTTGTGATTTATTGCCCCAAAAGGACACTCGTTGCTCTTTCCCTGAGGAGAAGCTACCGATTGAAACCATTCGTATGAATACTTGTTCTGTGAAATGGTTTTAGGTCATGTTTATTTTAAATTCAAGACATAATCACGTGAATTATATCATGTGAAACTCTTGGTATTATTGTCTTGAATTTAAAATAATCTGAACCTAATTTAAATTTATTACTGTTATACTGGTAAATGATTGGTTGGTAGAAATTTTAACAACCAAGTTTATTCCTCCTTAAGGACATTCAATAAAAATAAATTAAAAAAAATTGAATCCTTTTGTTGGTATTTTATTTTTATGTGTCATTCATGGATTATGATTAGAATATGATTAATAAATTTTACATTTTTAATATATATTAACTGAGAGTCTATTAGTAAACTAATAAATAATTATAATCTAAAAGAAAAGAAAATTAGTCTATAATTTAAGAGAGATAAAGAAAGAAATTTATTTTTTAGCATATAAATTAAAATCTATTAAACTCTTCTTCAAAGGAGAATTCAAATTTGGCGTTTCTATATTTAGTAATTTTTTTTTGTTTCTTCTATATTTAATAAAATTTAGTTAGGTCTCACTTTTTTTTTAATCAATTACAATTAAGAATTAGATTATAAATATTTTTTATTTTTATTTTTTAATATCATGAAGGAATTTAATTCTACTAGTAAAATTTAAATACAATTTAATGTGTATCGATCAATATATAAAAAATAAAATAATATGAACAGTTATGTTAATATTTAAATCAGTAAATCAATGAAATAAATAAATATAATAAATTACTTTTTATAGGTAAAATATTTATAATATGTATTGATGTATCAGACATTATTATGTAATTCTATTCTATGATGAGGATTTATTTTAGAAGATTATTAAGTATTATAATTATATTATTTATTTTTTTATTAAAATTATTTTTATTATTATATTTTTATTATAATAATAAAAAATTAATATGATTGTACCTAAAACAAAAATATAAAAATATAATACAACTTTTATATTTTGGTTTTAAATACAACCATATTTACTTTCAAAAAAAAAATACAACCATATTTTTTATATAATATAATTATTAATAACTATTAGCGTATAATTATTAATTGTAGAGCAATTTATAATTTTTTAATTAATTAATTAAATGTATTTTTATATGATATGATATAATTAATTACCTAACACCTGGTAGTGGTAATTGAATAATTATTAATTATAAAATATTTGCTTGCCGTTCGTTATTCCCTAAACAGCCTCATTTATTTGCAAAATATACATCAGGGGCAAAAATTTTTTTCCCAAGTTTAAGGTAAAAAAAAAAGAGCATAATTTTTAGGCAGAAATATGAGGCAGGGAAGGAAAGCGAAGGAAGCAAAACAAACACAGAGTCGGTGAATTCCAAAAAAACTTGTTAAAAAGCTATGTTTATTTTATAATTTTTTTTTGTATTTTGTAAGATTTAAAATATTTAAAATTACTAATAAAAATATTTTCTGATAAAAAAAGTTAAATTATTTTTTTTTAAAAAATACATTTATTTTTTAAAATAAAAATTATTTTTTCATTTCAAAAATTTTATTAATAAAATAAATTTTATACATACAAATTTCTAAATACTTTTGTTTTTTAACATTATAATTAAATATCCAAAAATAATTTGTTGTGAAAAAACAATTTTTACATCTAAATTGTTACACGAATTTATATGTATAGTGAACCCTTGCACATATTTGCTAGAAAAATGCTAAATACACTTATTTATATAAGTGATTATTTAATATCCTTTATTTTATTAAATAAAAAGCAATTATTGTTTTCTCCTATTAATTAATCATACTTCAACTAATGGAATGGAGAAAAAACACTTTTAATCTTTCCAATTTTTGTTATAAATAAATTTAATGGTGGATACTGCTTTCAATATCACTCCTTTGTTGTATAGGTTTACTTTTTTTTTTAAAAAAAAATTGTAATTAATAAATTTTATTTTTTTTAATATAGTATAAGATCAATAATAATCGTCTTCTAAAAAAAAATAGATACAATATCAATTTTTTATGACTTAACAATATAAGCGTCATAATTTAATATTTGAGTGAATTGGCCAATAATTAATATATTAAAAATTAATAATAAATTATTATCCGAAAAAGAGATTGGATTTGTATGATGGAAAAATAATAATTATATAAACACATATTTCTTTTTCCACATATTCAAGAGACACGTGCTTCGCCAGTTCTCTTACACGCATATAATAAATAAGATAAAAACAAGTACAATAAAACAAGTACAACAAAATTTTGCCGAAAGCTCAAGGTGAGCAGAGCACTCAAATTTGACCCAAAAAAAAAAAAAAGAGCAGAGCGCTCAAATAAAACGAGGGTCTATTTTCAAGTTCTTACAGTTCAAATGGCTTTGTGCTCAAAATCCAGGCGACTCAATGTGGTTTCTCTCTCTTTTTCTCCGCTGTTCTTTTTTCCATTTTTTTTTTCAATTATGTTACTGTGCTACCAATCACTAATTGTAGCTTGTTTTATCTTGATTGGGGTTATGTTCTTAAATGAGTCTGCTTTGAATTTATCTAGAAGATGTTTATGAAAAATCCAATTTTTTTTTTCAGTTGTTCATTAAATTTTTTCCATTCGTCTAATTAATTTTGTGCAGATTTTGGAGATTCTCTGGGTGTTTGTTCTATTGTTATTTGCAGAAACTAAAAGTGTGCAGATCTTAAAAAAGGAAACCACAATCAAGTATGCTGCCATAAGTTGTCGAAAACACACTGCAGTTTTAACAGAATTTGGAGGAGTTGGCGATGGAAAAACGTTAAATACGAAGGCATTTAAATCAGCCATTGCCAATCTAAGCAATTATGCATCAGATGGTGGTGCTCAGCTTCTTGTACCACCGGGGAAGTGGTTAACTGGAAGCTTCAATCTCACTAGCCATTTCACCCTTTTTCTACAAAAGGGTGCTGTTCTTCTTGCTTCTCAGGTACCAATTCAGATTTCTCTTTCTTTATGCTTTCCTCTGAAGTATATTGTATAAATTTGCATGATAATATGGGCAGAACGAGGCAGATTTTCCTATAATCGATCCTTTGCCCTCTTATGGGAGAGAGAAAAATTTTACTGCTGGAAGATTCGCCAGCCTCATCCTTGGAATGAACCTCACTGACGTAGTAATTACTGGTAATAATCACACATTATGCCTCCGGATTAGCGTTGTGCCAATGTTAAAATTCTCCGATGCGAGTTTGGTTTTGTAATTTTTCAGGTGAAAATGGCACGATTGATGGACAGGGTGCTCCCTGGTGGGATAAGTACAAGAAGGGTTTATTTAAGGCGAGTAGGCCGTTCCTGATTGAGCTCATGTACACTAATCGGCTCCAAATATCTAACGTTACTTTAATTAATTCTCCTTCTTGGCACCTTCATCCTATATATTGCAGGTTTGTTGAGATTTTATTGAGAGCATGATGCCCATTTTTGCACATTGAGTGATTTCTGATAAAATTTGCATCGAGCAGGAATGTGGTGATCCAATGGCTGACGATTCTTGCTCCTGTTCAAGTCCCCAACACAGATGGCATAAACCCAGGTTACATTATCTTTTCATTAGCGGTTGGATGTTCTCTTCTTCTTCCTCCCCTTTCCCCCATTTTTGATGGATTTTTGGATGATGAAACAAAAATTCATTCTCAATAATAGCATCCTGCTAACTGAGCCTTATTAATCTCCTGTAGTACTTCTAGAATCATTTATAGTAGCTGGATTGCAATTCACTGAATATCTATGTTATTCAGATTCGTGCGCAAATGTTCGGATAGAAGATATTTTTATTGTCTCGGGAGATGATTGCATTGCTGTTAAAAGTGGATGGGATGAGTATGGAATTAAAGTTGGAATGCCCACAAAACACCTCATTGTAAGAAGGCTTACCTGTATCTCTCCTCATAGTGCTACCATAGCTATTGGAAGTGAGATGTCTGGTGGAGTTCAAGATGTTAGAGCAGAGGATATTGCAGCCTTTAATACTGAATCTGCTGTTAGAATCAAAACTGCGCCTGGAAGGGGAGGCTACGTTAAAGACATATTTGTAAGAAGAATGACATTAAAGACCATGAAGTATGTTTTCTGGGTTTCAGGTGGTTATAAGTCACACCCAGATGATGGCTATGATCCAAATGCATTCCCTAAGATTAACAATATAAACTACATAGACGTTGTAGCAGAGAATGTGAACATCACAGGTTCACTTGATGGACTTCCCAATGACCCCTTCACTGGAATCTGCATTTTTAATGCAACTATAACATTGAGTGGAACAGCTAAAAAGGTGCAATGGAACTGCACTCACGTACAGGGAGTTTCAAACAATGTGACTCCTAAGCCTTGCGATTTGTTGCCCGAAAAAGCTACTCGTTGCTCTTTCCCTAAAGATAAGCTGCGAATTGAAAGGGTGCATATGAAAACTTGTTCTGTTAAGAAAATTTGCCTGTGAGAGTGCTCTAGTTAGATTTGCTGTGTGATCATGTTGATAAGAAGTTGGTAGGTAAAATTATGATCAACTTTGTTCAGACCTCTCAAGGGTAGTCAATAGAAAGAAAATGAAAAATTGCTGTTTTTTCTGCTGTTGTTTTACTTATTATGTGTTCCGCCCAAAAGGGGCAGATCGTGCCATCTGATGCAGTATTTTAACACTGATGTGTAGCAACGTCCTCTGAATGTTCAACAATTTTATATAGTGAATGTTCAATAAGAGAAGGATAATCTTGAATTCATTGTTACCTCTACAGTTTGACATCAGTGAGCGTATTATCATCTTTTGATCAACATTGCAGCTGCTTTCTCTTTCGTATGTATTGAAGTCGCCCTCACCTGAGTTTGCAACAACCCGACTCTCCAGTGAGCAACTTCGATGAGATGAGGATCCTCTCCTAATCCGGTGTTCCTGCATCACAGGATCATCGTACCAAGTTTATATATACAAATTTTGGACTCGTGCATTTTAAATATTTATAAATTCCTTGTCACATCATTTAGAAGCAAGTCCCGTAGCTCGAGCATGGCTAAAAACCCACATCATCTTCTGATCAATATTTATAAATTCTTTGTCACATCATTAGTTAGATTGAGAAAAGTTAAAAATTGAAAATTTTTTTATTAAATTTTTAAAAATTAAAAAATTTCATAAACAGTAAAAAAAATTTATTTATAATATAAAAAATTTTAATAAAAAAATATAAAAATAATTAAAAATAATTAAAATGTAAAATTGACTTTCTAAATGATAAAATTTAAATTTCGAACTTTATAATAGGCTTGTCACATTTCTAAAAGTTATCTGTCTCAAAATTTTCTTTTTAGAAAGTTATTGTAAACATTATAAGTAGAAGAAGTAGAAGTTAAATTCGATCCAAGTTTTATATAAAATTTAAAATTAATTGCTCTGCATCATTCTCTTCTATTTATAAAGAACTCGACCTGGAGTTGTCATCAGCAGGGTAGTACTGAAATAGATCCACCACGTTAAATATTTTGAAAATTTTTATATAATCTGAAGGTTAAGAATATAAGTATTATTATTAATTTTCTAAACAATCTGAAATGAATTAATTTTCTTTTGGTCAAGATTTTTCTGTCCTCCACCACGTTTCTTATGTAAATACACCATAACTTCATCACCAACATTAAAGGGCTTGAAACGCCTATATTTATCAGCTGCAGTTTTATATTTGTCATTGACTTCTGTAAGATATTATTATACGGATCAAGCATAATTTAGCCACATTTTTATTATCTTTATTACTGCTTAATTACACATTTTCTAGCTTAATTTATGGTTTTTGTCATGTTTTTATAGAAAAGGAAGAAGATGGAAAGTTGGAGAAAAAGAGTAGAAAAAGCTGGAAAAGTGATTTGGTCAAAGTGATTTGGCCAAATCACTGTCCAAATCACTCACAGGGAACTGAAGCAGGAAACTGGGACTGACTTGCGTGAGCGATTGGGGCAAGTAATTTGGGCAAATCAACTGCCCAAATCAAACTGAAGCAGAGGCAGACAACAGCGCGGGAAAGAGGCAAATTTCAAATTTCAAAAGTATTGAAGTCCTATACTACTCAAACACTTCAAGATCAATCCTAGGACATCTCCAAGAGTCACTCCCAAGAAAGACTTTCTCAAGAAGAATAATTCATTCATAATTAAATACAAAAGCAAAGAAGGAATAAAAGATTATAAAAGACCAAGTCAAACTAGGATTCCAAATCCTAATTGGACTAGGACTCTTTACCTATAAAAGGAGACAGCCCCAAACCAGCAAGAGAACCATTAGATTTTCAGCAAAAACTCATCGGCAACTGCAGAATTTCAGCAGCCTCTCCTCTTCTACTTTTCTTATTCTTCCTTTTTGTGATTTTGTCCACCATGAGTGGCTAAATCCATTCTTTTCTAGTTGAAGTTGGAAAATTTCAGATTTATGATAAATTGGGAGATTTAAAACTCTATTATTAAACTCTTATTTACTTTCAATATTTATGCAACTTGATCTTTCTATAATTATTGCTTTGCTTTTAGAATCAATTAAGGCATGTTGCTTTTAATTGCATGAGTAATAAATTGTTTGAATGATTTAGGTTCGTAATTGCTTAGATTGTTTAAACACAAGTATAATCAGTTGCATAATTTAAATTTAACCACGTGGTTGGCAAGGTTAGAATTGGATTTCTCTAAGTCTTAATGCAGTTAGCAGTTGAAAAGTAAAAAACCCCAAGGACGTTCCTTGGCAACTTGTTAACTAGAGTTTGATTAGCGAACGTTTCCTAATCGAACTAAAACTAAGGAGGAATTTGGATTGTGAGAAGCGTCTTCCACGTCCTAAACTAACTTATTGAAATAAATAGGAGTATCAAAAAGATCAATGATCAATTCTAACAAGCTGAAATAGATCCATACTTCAACTAGAATTCTTCTCCCATTAATTTACTCATTTAATTACTGCTTTCTTTTATTCAGCTTTAACTCTTCAAAACAAACCCCCATCTTTTATTTACTTTTGTTATTTGTCCAAGTCATTAATAGGAAATTCATAGTGTCAAATCCCTGTGATTCGACTCTATTGCCACTATCTGCAAATTATTTTGTTGGTTGATAATAGGTTTATTTTTTACGGCTTCGACAACTGCTATCATATACCTATTTAAAAATGTTCACATGTTGACTTGCCAAGTTGTTTGCTGCAATACTGTTATGAAAACTTATAGGAAGAACAATAAGGTCAACTATATACAATAAAATTTTCTTGTACATAACTACAAATGGTGACATCTTTGTAGAGCTGTGGACAAAACTATTGTAAACATATTCTGCATGAGCAAGAGCAAGATCCCAAGTAGTTTTCTTATTACTGCAGATGCAACGCAGAAGATTGCCAAGAGTGCAGTTCACCACTTCAGTTTGACCATCAGTTTGAGTATGAGCAGCACTATTGTATCGAAGTTCAGTCCTAAAACGCTTCCCTAAAGTCACCCAAAATTGAGATAGAAACTTCACATCTCTGTTAGAAATAATGGTCCTAAAATGACATGTAAACGAATAGCCTCCTGGAAAAACAGTTTGTAATATGAGAAGTATCATTAGTTTCTTGCAATAAATGAAATGCGCTATTTTGGAGAATCTGTTAGCGACAACAAAAATGGAATCAGATCCATGTTGAATACGTGGAAAATCAAGAACAAAATCCATAGATAAGTCCTTCCAAGGGTACTTTGAATAAGTAATGGAATGTATAAATCCGCATTCTGCGAATGACCCTTCTGAGTTTAATAAACTGGATATTTCTATACCATTCGACCTGTATTCTTTTTTAATTATGGCTAATAAAAATACTCCTCTAAACTAGTAATAATCTTATCACGCCCCAAATGACCACTTAAACTTTTACTATGGATCTCTTGAATCAATTTTTTCCTCAGAGAAGAATGAGAAATGTCCTTTAAAAGAAATCTATCATGTATCAAAAACCCATCAGCATGTTGACGAACCTGGACCTTCGTCATATATCAGCAAAATCATTATCTACAGCATATAAATTCTTTAGAAATTCAAAACTCATGACCTCTTGATTAACTGTAATCAACAAAGTAGTCCTCTTACTCAAAGCGTCTGCTACCTTATTACTATGGTCAGCCTTATATTTTATGACATAATGAAAATTTTCAAAATAAGTTGTCCATCAAGTACACATTTTATTCACATGTTTTTGAGTTTTAAAACAAATCAAAGATTCATGATCCATATGAATAATGAATTCCCACCCCATCAAATATTGTTCCCAAGTCTGAAATGCTCAGAACACTGCATATAATTCTTACTCATAAGTAAACCACTTCTTTCTAGTATCATTCAATTTCTCACTAAAGAAAGCAATAGGCCTACTAGATTGTGATAACACACGCCAATCCTAACTCTACAAGTATCACATTCCACCTCAAACAGTTTATCAAAATCAGGTAGAGTAAGAATATGGATAAAAGTAAGCTTATCTTTTATCTCTTCAAAACTTTTGTTGACAGTTTCAGTCTAAGTAAATTTCTGCACTCTTTTTTTCCTTTCTTCAAGTAATCTATGATAGGGCCAATGATACTGCTGAAATTTCTGATAAACCGTCGATAAAAAGTAGTAGGTCCATAAAAGCTGTGAACTTCTGAAATATTTTTGAGAATGGGATAGTTTCCTATTGTTTTACCTTCTTCTCATCAACATATATCCTTTCTGCACTGATAATAAATCCAAGAAACAGAACGCGCTCCGACATATAAATGCATTTTTTTAAATTAATAACCAACTCATTTTCTTGTAAAGCTATCGTGACTTGACGGAGGTGTTGTAATTATTTTTTTCACTGCGACTAAAAATAAAAAATATCATCAAAATAAACAATAATAAATTTACATAAAAAATGACACAAAACTTAATTTATAAGTTGCATGAACATGCTAGATGCATTCGTCAAACCAAATTGTGTAACTAGCCACTTGTATAAACCTTTAGTTTTAAAGACTGTCTTCCATTAATCTCTCTCCTTAATTCAAACTTGGTAGTAGCCACTTTAAGGTCGATTTTTAATAAGACTTTAAATTTTAATAACTGATCCAATATGTTATTCAGACGAGAAATAAGAAATCAATACTAAACTGTAATTTTATTAATGGTTCTGTTATATACGCACATTTCCCAAATTTTATTTTTTTTTGAAATCAGTAAGTCAAAGACTCATGTTAATACTCTCTGGAATGTACCCTTCTTCATACTCTTCAATGCATTTATTTTTTATAAATTATTACTTTTAGCTTCTTTAAATTTTTAGTAAAAGTATGAAAAATTAAGTTTACTTGTGAATTGGATATTTTAGCATTTCTAAATATAAATGTAGCGTCTTTTTAGCGACAGTATCCAACTAATTTAACTAAATTCTAAGTGTCTCACATGCTCTATCACCCCAACTTTAATTACAAATTCCTTAGCATGCACTTTTTAATTGGTTTCACTGCATCATTATGCTAATATTGTGTTTGTATACGTGTAAGGAAAATAATAAAAGAAAAATTAAAAAATAATAATTGAAAAGAAAAATAATTTATTATAATTATATTTGGATGGAACCATGGGAAGAAAATAGCGGTTTTAATAATAAAATTATTATTCTGTCATTAGATTTTTAAAAACAACTTATAGATATAATTATTTTTAAAAATTCCTCACACTTTCCCTCAAATTTAAAGATGAAATATAAATTTTATTTTCCTCTCAAAATTTTGTTTCCTTCTTAATTTTCTTTTGATCAAATATAAAAAAGGTGAAAATAAATTTGTTTCGCTCATCAATTTTCCCTCCAGCATGTGCATTTACCATTAACATCGCGTATGACGTCATCGCTGGCAATAAACGGTTACAAGTAGGAAAGAACATTCCAGACTCCAGAATTCATAATTAGGCGAACTTTCTTGAGCTTTCAACAGAAATTTACCAAATAAAATATCCTAACAAATCAAACAGACGGCAAAAACGCTACTCTGTCCACCCAAACCAACAATTCTCTAAAAAACGACTTCGTTTCATATAAGAATCCAGAAACCCGCCATTGTCCCTCATTCACGCTGCCCCGTGGGAGAAGAGACTGGAACCCCTGCAACTCTCCTGTATATATTACCCTTCAAGCATTGCGTATCTAATCATCTAGAAATCATTAGCGATTATCTAACGAAGTTCTCTCTTTAGCTCTTGCATTCGCTCACGCTTGGCTTTGAGGCTTGTGTTTTGGTGCGTGCAGTGGGAAGGAATGGCGGACGTGCAAATGGCTGATGCAGAGACCTTTGCTTTCCAAGCTGAGATCAACCAGCTTCTGAGTTTGATCATCAATACCTTCTACAGCAACAAGGAAATTTTCCTTCGCGAGCTCATCAGTAACGCCTCTGATGTAAGTTGCCTGCCTCTTCTTCGCTCATTTAAATTTGACTGTTCGTTTTCCATGGAATTATCCATTCATTCGAATGTATGGCTAATGGTCCCTGGTTTTGGTGTGTAGGCATTGGACAAGATCAGATTTGAGAGCTTGACAGATAAAAGCAAGCTGGATGCGCAACCTGAGCTTTTCATTAGGCTTGTTCCTGACAAGGCCAATAAAACGCTCTCGATTATTGATAGTGGTATCGGCATGACCAAAGCAGGTAATGAGTTCAATTAGTTTAATCTATTCTTCGTGTTTCTGTCCTTTTGTGTTTTATTATCTTCAAAATTGTGCTTAAAAGATGAAATAAGTAGAATATTAGGGCCGAAGAAAAGTTGAAGATAGAAGAAGAAGGAGATTCGTTTGTATCAAGAGAAGAAAAGAACTCTACGTTTCTAGTTGCCTGGAAAAATGAAAGGAGGTGTTGTTTATTGCTTATGCCCTTACTCCACAAGATTGTTTGCTTTTGGCTGAAGTCTGCTTCATCTGGTAGTAGAAATTTAAAAACAGAATAGTTTTAGAAGCCTGGAGTAGATGATTATTTTTCTTTTTGGGTCGAACCTTTTTTTTTTTTTTCGTTGGCACTGTCGACTTTAAACAGCTAGCGGGAAAAATCTTTTGAATTCAGAATTAAAAGAGCAATTTACCTGGTTTAGGAGCAATTTATTGGTCACGGCATAAGTTAGCCGTTTACTATGGCCCGGTTCTGTATTCAGGGTTTTGATTATTTGTCTGAACAGACTTGGTAAACAATTTGGGTACCATTGCAAGATCCGGCACAAAGGAGTTTATGGAAGCATTGCAGGCTGGTGCCGATGTGAGTATGATTGGTCAATTTGGCGTCGGTTTCTACTCGGCTTACCTTGTCGCGGAGAAGGTGATTGTGACCACTAAACACAACGACGATGAACAGTATATTTGGGAATCACAAGCTGGTGGTTCTTTCACAGTCACAAGGGATGTCAACGGGGAACAGCTGGGCAGGGGAACCAAAATTACTCTTTTCCTCAAGGAGGACCAGGTAAACGGGGTTCTGTTAAGGTATTGTTGTCGAAGATTTTGGTTAGTGGATGGTGTCTGATTCGTTCTTATTTGTTGTTCCGATTGCAGCTGGAGTACTTGGAAGAGAGGAGGATTAAGGACCTTGTGAAGAAGCATTCTGAATTCATTAGCTATCCCATCTACCTGTGGACAGAGAAAACAACTGAGAAAGAGATCAGCGATGATGAAGATGATGGACCCAAGAAGGAAGAGGAGGGAGATGTGGAGGAAGTTGATGAGGAGAAAGAGACAAAATCCAAAAAGAAGAAGATCAAAGAGGTCTCTCACGAGTGGCAGCTCATCAACAAGCAAAAGCCCATCTGGCTACGCAAGCCAGAGGAGATCACCAAGGAGGAATATGCGTCTTTCTACAAGAGCTTGACCAACGATTGGGAGGACCACCTTGCCGTCAAGCATTTCTCCGTCGAGGGTCAGCTTGAATTCAAGGCTATCCTATTTGTACCAAAGAGGGCTCCGTTTGATCTCTTCGACACCCGGAAGAAGATGAACAATATCAAGCTTTATGTCAGGAGGGTCTTCATTATGGATAACTGTGAGGAGCTAATCCCCGAGTACCTGAGCTTTGTCAAGGGTGTTGTTGATTCTGATGATCTGCCTCTTAACATCTCTCGCGAGATGCTCCAACAGAACAAAATCCTCAAGGTTATTAGGAAGAATATTGTGAAGAAATGCATTGAAATGTTCAATGAGATTGCTGAGAATAAGGAAGACTACAACAAGTTTTATGAGGCTTTCTCAAAGAACTTGAAATTGGGTATCCATGAAGACAGCCAGAACAGAGCTAAACTGGCTGATCTGCTCCGATATCACTCAACCAAGAGTGGTGATGAGATGACAAGCTTGAAGGACTATGTAACCAGAATGGAGGAGGGCCAGAAGGATATCTACTATATCACTGGTGAGAGCAAGAAAGCTGTTGAGAATTCACCATTCCTAGAGCGGCTCAAGAAAAAGGGCTATGAGGTTCTCTTCATGGTAGATGCTATAGATGAGTACGCAGTTGGGCAGCTCAAGGAATATGATGGAAAGAAGCTGGTTTCTGCTACTAAAGAAGGACTGAAGCTTGATGATGAGACCGAGGAAGAGAAGAATAAAAGAGAGGAGAAAAAGAAGTCTTTTGAGAATCTGTGCAAGACAATTAAGGACATTCTCGGGGACAAGGTGGAGAAAGTGGTAGTGTCTGATAGGATTGTGGACTCCCCTTGCTGTTTGGTAACAGGGGAGTATGGGTGGACTGCTAATATGGAAAGAATCATGAAGGCACAGGCTTTGAGAGACAGCAGTATGAGCTCTTACATGTCTAGCAAGAAAACAATGGAGATCAATCCTGACAATGGAATCATGGAGGAGTTAAGGAAGAGGGCTGAGGTTGACAAGAATGACAAATCTGTGAAGGACCTTGTGCTACTGCTGTTTGAGACTGCCCTCTTGACCTCTGGCTTTAGCCTGGATGATCCAAACACATTCGCTGCTAGGATTCACAGGATGTTGAAACTGGGCTTGAGCATTGATGAAGATGAGATTGCTGGTGATGATGCTGAAATGCCTGCTTTGGAGGAAGATGGTGTTGAGGAAAGCAAGATGGAGGAAGTGGACTGAGGTCTTGATTTCAGGAGCTTACTGTGTCATTGTTTGAAAGGAAATGGCCATTTGGCGTCATTTACTAATACAACTGTAATACACTTTTGATGTCGGTCTAAGAAGAGTTAATTTTGTGTGTGTCCTAAACTGAATGCAAATTTTTGGTTCTCCTCAAGGGAATAATCCCTGTTTTCTATTTGATTTCCTTTTTCTTTTGATCAGTTGCAACTTCAACCTAAATTTCTTACCAACATAACAGCAGTGCTGTTTCGTGGAATTGATCTTCACCATCATCATGGAGTGCCAAACCTGGTGAGGCGGAATATTTTGGTGATTAGCGAGTTCTCAGCTTATTTTGCACATCAAAATTCCTACAGGAACATTTTATTTGTCTAATCGACGTGTGTTGTGGGTGAAGGGATATAATAATAGCAATGTTGCTATTTTGTTATTAATGTTAGTTTAATTTTGATATTATGAATGTAAAATCAAATTGATCCTAACTTAATCAAATATTTAACATTAAATATTATTTTATCTAATTTTAAAATATTATTGTTTAATTAAAAAAATATGAAAATCGAAGAGAAGCAACCAGAAACATCGGGACAAAAACAATCTCAGAAAACCAAAGACAGCATCTCATAACACATCACACGAATAAATCACATTTTCGTCAAAAACGAATAAACAACATGGTTGAATTGAGGTTAGACAAATCTGTATATATATATATTATTTAAAATAAATTTTGGAGAGATTGATAAATAATATATTTATATAGTTAATATCATACTTAAATTTAAATTTATATATTTATTTTGAATGGCACACTTTATTTTTAAGTTAAATTTTTACATTAAATATTATTAATTAATATGTTTATAATAAATATAATTTATTATAATTTTTTAATATAACATATTAATCATATAAAATAAAAAATTAAATATATTTATTTATTTTTTATTTTTAATAATAAATAAACTATAAAAAAATATAACCAATACAATTAATTAATTGATATTACATGTTTTTTCTCCACGTAATTATGCTATGTGGTATAAATTTATAATTTTTTTTATATATTTTTAATTTATTTTTATATAAAATAATAATTAATATATATATAATATAATTTATTATTTTTATCATTACTTTACATTTTTGAATTTTTTACTACTTTTTAATATAATAAATATAATTTATTATATTTAATTGTTACTATTATGTAACATTTTGATTTCTTACTACTTTTTAATATACTATAACATGTTATTAATTTTTAATATACTATAATATGTTATTAATATTATTAATGTATCACTTTTAGATTTTCTATTTTTTTAATATAATAAATATAGTTTATTGGATTTTCTACTTTTTTAATATAATAAGTATCATTTATTATATTGATCGTTATTATTATGTAACCTTTTGATTTTTTATTATTTTTTAAATATAATATATTATTAATATTATAATAAAAACTTTATTATATTTTTATTTTAATAATAAATAAAATGTTTTACATAAAAAAATTGATAATTATCATATAAAAAATTGTTTAGAGAAATAAACAAAATCACTGTGGATATATATATATATAATTTCATAACAAAATATTATATAATTTTTTTTTATTATTTCACAATAGTATTAATTTACTGATTTGATAATTTTTTAAAACTATATCTAATATAAACTAATTAATAAACACTATATATTTTTATTAGTTTAATGTGAATAATTATATAGAATAAATATATATAATTAATTAAATTATTATAAAAATATTAATTATAATAAAATATAAAATAATTAATAGATTAATAGAACTAATCACATAAAATATTATTAAATTAAAATTTTATTCAATACAAATCATTATAATTAAAAAAAATATAAATAATTAAATTATAATAAAAATTTAAATAATATTTATAATACTCTAACTCAAAGGTTATAAATTTTGAACAATCAAATTATTAAAATTAAATTATTATAATTTATTATATTAATAATTATAATAATATTCTTTTACTTAATAAAAACTTGTAATTTTCATATATTTATTCCATATAAAGCTCAGTCGTATAATATTTGTTCATTTACTTTTTCATATAATCCTATCTCCTATTTTTAAATAGCTCACATTTATAAAAAAAAAAAAAAACATTAGATAAATAAAAATAAGACAAGAATCATTCAAATGTTGAGGTATTTTTATTCAAATATTAAATTTTTTATTTAAATGATTATCATTTAAATATTAAAGCTATTTAATTCAAATTATTCTCGTCCTTTGGTACTACCAGGACTCCTGTTATCATCCACTACCATTAAAATCTAACAAATTTTATTTTTTCAAAAATATAGTTTATTGAATGAAATATTTATTGAATATTAATAATATATAATAATAAGTATTAAAATTTTTATTTTTTTATATAATTAAATTTAATAATATATGATTTTATACTTAATTAATATTTAATATCTTTAAATTTCTTATTTTATAATTAAAAGTGATGCATATTAGTTGAATTTCTAATTTTCTCCTACAATTATTTTTTTTTTGTTTTACAACAATATGCTTGCATATTTAATCAATATATAAAACAAGTTATATTGATAAAATTAAATATTTTGTTATGTGAAAAAAAATTTTATATTATTTTAAATTTTAGAAAATAAAATAATATATTATAATATATTTTCCATCAATCAATAGTTTTATGTTCAAAACTTGAATATATCAATAAGGAGTGTAAATTTATATAAAAAAATATATATATTATTTTATAAAATATAATATTTCATACAATAATAATGTAAAATATTTTAATACCCACACTATACTGTGCGAATAAATGACTAGTTCAATCTAAATTTTCTCCTTTTACGAGATTTATATATTTAAAAAAAAAAAAAACTTTCAGTTTTTATTATAAAAGGCACAAATTGAAAAATTAAATTAAATTAAATTCTACCTGAAATTGTGATTAAAGAAGAATGCAGCACCAAAGGAGGTGTAGCGAAGAAAATAGCATGGCAAAGAAGATGAATATGAGATTATGAAGGAGACGAAATAGTGAAGAAAGTGAATATGCAGTTATGATGAAGAAGATGGAGGACGTAAAGCTATATTTGAATTTTTAGGGTTTTAAAGATGAATAACGATTTTCTTATAGATTTGGACTTCAGGGTTTAGAAGATGAAAAACGTTTGTGAATTCGAATTCTAGTTTCTAGAATTTTTAAAATTTTAAATTATTTTAATTCAAATAAAATATGATGTTAATATTTAAAATGAAATTATCATATTTTAAATTAGAATCAAATTAACCAAAGCATATAAACTTAACCAAAAAGTTTATTTTGGGTTCAGTTGAAGATGATAAAAGAGCATGGCAAAAATGAGATCTTAATCCTACTGATCGAAGTATAGAATCAAAGGATTCGTTTTGCTTTCCATTAGTTGGCGAAATTCACCTGGAAACCAAATACCCATACTAGAATATTATATAGACTAATGCCGTACATTAGTAGATGAAATTTTTACTATAATTACTGAAACCTTGTACGATTAGTCACGATGGCAATTGGGAACTCAACAACCTTCTCAGAGCTTACTCCGCTTCGCACTCCAAAACGAAATAGAATTTCTCTGGGCATACAACTTTGATAAAAATGCATATTATGGAGGCTTTTATCAAATTGCGCACACATTTTTTTAATTAAAAACAAAAAACAAGAGAAGCACAGATACGCGCAAAAACAAAACGTAGAGGTTTACCCATGGATTCATGTAGACTGGCAACACCACGCCTCCGTAATGTCCAGTTCATCTATGCCCAAGGCTAGGTGTGGAAACAAGCACCAATAGACTATTGAAATAGTAATACAGAAACGCAATTCCAAATTTAATTACCAAAAAAACCTAAGTTTTTTTCATAAATAAAAATAAGAATACATCTCAAGTCCTAAATCAAGCTCCACACTCTAATTTCTCGCTTACAAAATCCTAAGTCGGATAGAGGCACCAAAACAATACTTAGGTTAATAAGATCTTCAAGCAAAGCCAGCAGAACTGGATTGAGCTCCACCATAACCTCCACCTCCACGGCCAAAGCCAGGCCTTCCACCGGAGCCCTTTTAGAAAAGCACAGAATAGAAAAACATGAGACTCAAATATGCAGCAGTAACAACTATGCAATGACATGGTTAAAGAAGTGCTTATGCAAGTACAGAGAACCAACCCAGAAGAGCAGCATAACCAGTTTAGAAACTCTACAAAGCAAATATTGCATGGCTATAACATTATATGGCACAACTAGGAGATGATCAATAATCCGATGCATAAATAATTCCCCTACCTTATCCAGCTTCAAGTGCAAAGATAGCCGTAGGCTTTTCTACTTCTTGTCAATTGTAATGTTCTTGACTCATGAATCAATGCAACCCGCATGTTTTAGAAGTGAGTGCACTCAGCACTCCCAACACCGCAAAGATAAAACATAAATAATATTCACCTATTATTGTAAAGGAGATGCTACAGCTCTTTAAGATCAGCATTTATGCATCTTCATTTTATTCCCACATACGAGGGCCCAAAAGGTCACACAACATATGGGCTAGATAACAAAATTTAACTGATAGCTTGCGTGCTGCAAATCTATCTTCAAAGTTAATGCACAAAGAAATAAAGATGACAAACAGAGGAGATATTCTAATAGAAAGACATGCATTAACCAAACAGCATCGAAGCTTTATAAGAGTGAATTACCCTAAATGAGGGCTGGAAATCTGCTGGAGCACCTCCTTTTTCACCACCAAAATCACCCCCTCGAGGACCTCCTCGATACCCATCCCGGTCGCCAAATCTTGGACGGTCTCCTTCAAAGCGTGGTGGGCCTCTAAAGATTTAAATGCACAAAAACATTTTAATCATTGTCCAAACAACCAAGAGAGAAATATAGCGGTATAAAATTAAAAAAACAAGCGGTGAATCTAAAATACCGGGGCCGGTCACCAGGTGGGCCACCCATTGGCCGACCAGAGGGCCTGGCGGATTTCTTCAACGTGGCAGGAACAATTTCTGATGGAAGATTAAGGTAAGTCCTCAGAAACTCAATCCCATCATTTGTGAGGTACCAGTAATAGTGCATCCATGCAAACGTTTCACGAACATACTCCTTGGATTTAAAGCTCTGCATCAGCTTAATAACCTGCAGATTTGGGACATCAATATTCGGGTGCTTTGCAAGGTTGAAATCCTTCTTTGCATAGCAAACTCCCTCTACAGATTCAACAGAAATTTAAGATCGCATTAGTCAATAGTAGATGGATAAGAATATCACGTGTTCAAATCATTCAATATCCAAAAATTAATTAAAAAAACGAGAGAGCTCCTCATAACCTTTTTTCCCAATAAACAAGCAGATATAAAGAAAACTTCAAATTAATGTAACCACCATTCCACCAAAATGTATCCAATGCTATCCATTAGCTAAATTATTAAAAATTATTTTCATTATAAAAATCATTTCTAGATGAATTCTCATTTTGGTATCTAACTACTAATACATCAAATTCTATTTTCTTAAAACAAACAAGAATAGAATTTCATTGATAAGAATAAACCCAAAAAAAAAAACGATCTGACATCGAGGGCTAACAATAAATCCGAAAAATAAAAGGCGAGCAAGAGCAAGTCGAGATAATATCTGAACCTTGAAAGAGATACTTTGAGATCTCCCTCCTATTCTTCTCTGGAATAATCTGAAAATATCATCGAAAAATGGGAGAAAAAAGGTTCAATTTCATTAACACAAAAGAATGAGGTTTGTACGGGGAAGATTCCGAGAGAAACAGATGACCTACCATGATTGTTAACAGGTGACGATGCAAACCCTTCCTTTTAGCTAGCTGCAGACACGCAAGGAAGCTCGTTATCGGTAAACCCTAGATGAATGATGAGGATTCTAATATAAGGAACTGTCTGGGCTAGCTAAAACCCAGAATGGGCTTCGCAATGGTATTGGGCCGATGACCCACGACGTAAAGGCCTCCTTTCTACTTATTCATTATTTTATTTATTTTTCTTCAAATTCCATAAACTATGCTTATCAACCTAGCAAATTATTTCAAAATTTTATAAAAAGTCGCGAATACCATACTTCTCAAATTTATAAACAAACTTAACTTGACTTAAATTATCATTCAAATTCAATATTTCAGGATTTTATAGACAATTTTAATATTAAAAAAATTAGAAGTCATTAATAACAATCGAATTATATATATTGATTATAATAATAAATATCTGAATTAGACTGACATTTGAAATTAGATTAGAATTTAAAGATAACATCACTTTTGTCTCTTTGAAATTAGATTAGAATTTAAATACCTATAAGTCAATAGCATAAAAAATGAGAACTAAAAGTTAATGATTTTTGGTTTTGTTATATTAAAGTCATTTATCGAACTGTGAGCTTTTAAGTATAAATTTGAAGTGGAGAAAAGTGAACAAAAAGTTTCATAAAAGAAAATTTCAAATATATTGTTCATGTTTTGTAGCGCTGAAATTATCTAGGAAAATAGGCACTGTAAAATAACAAGGTAGGTTCAATTTTTCTAATATCATCCTACGTATAAATTATTCTAATAAGACTTTTTTTTTTGTGATTTACCGTTACATGCATATGCTTTGATAAATTTAGAAACTCTACTCAGTGTATTCAGCTATCAACATCCTTAATTCTATAGAAGGATGTTAATGGATCATGTGTAGTTATTAAATACCTTCACATTATAATTGTTAAGGTGCTACAGTCTTAGGTTGTGCCAAGCAAACTGGTTGAAATCCTTATCCCCAAAGGAAATTGCTCCAATATTCATAAATTAGGTCCTCAGATTCAAAGACCTATTCTCATAATTCTCTTCGTCGATATTGTTTTCCTAAAAATGCGATTGCAGATCCTTTCAAGGACCCGTCCGCTGGATTAACTAGGTGTTATTGGCGACTGAAATTAGATTGTCAATTTGCCAGGATCACACAGAGTAGATGATTTTCAGCCAAAATTTTAAAATTAACATCCCGCATTTGAACACAATTCACGAATCCCATACAAAATTTTTAAGCTCATTCCGCAACCAATAAATTTACAAGGTTTCCAGACAGGATAAACTAAGTTAACCTGCACAAATTCACGTCTTCGAGTCAAAAACTAGTCAAGAACTTGAATAAACCAGTGATTCAGCACTATACAAGAAAACCTCATAAACTTGGATCACTATACACTCGAGTTTGTTTTCCCCAATATATACATGATTCCGGAATAATTCTTGTAAGTGAAGGCATGATAAACGGATTCACCTAATGATAATAATAACAATAAAAATTGTAGCAGATGCCATTAATATCCAGCGGCTGCAATTTCTACATGTGGCCTTTCAATCTGACACATCTGGTGGTTCAGTATTGGGTGGCAAAAGTGCATGGAAGTTCAAGCACATCCAACAATGGTGAAGCATCATTTGATCTCATTACTCACCCAAATTGAGCAACGTTCTTTGGTATGTTGTCTTTAAGGGTTTTGTTTGCACCAATTGCTTCTGTGTCAATCTCATAAGTTGAGAGCAACCTTCTCTGTATCAATATCAGAAGGCAGGTCAAAATTTAAAATGAATAGATGAATTTACTCACTATGATGAAAATTTTTTGAAGAAATAAATGTCCTTGGAAGAGAAGCAAACGTGACAGTAACACTTCTCAGGCACTTGCAAAAATCAATCGGTCATTAGTCCACCGGCAACTGGGGAGAACCACATGCATAGGCCCACTGGCCACATTTTACTAACTTGTGCTAGCATTTTCCATTTTTGGACAAGCTTCCATTTATTATTAAATTTAATAGATATTATAAAGAAAAGCCAATCAGCTTGCCATCTGATACTGTAAACAAGGGCACATCTAAAGTGTATCTGATTAGTAACAGAAGAGAGAATTTTGTCTTATTGAAAGAAAAATTATGTTTATATGGAGAGAGTAACATAATTTAGAATAGAGACTGTAGATAGATTACACATGCATGCAAGACCACGAAGAACATGCACAATGTGAAAACATATAAGCTCATAAAAGAACAACAGAGAAAGAGTGTTCTTTATAGAAATTCCACTTACATGATCCTCAAATTCAGGACAGGTCAGATTGATAGAGAGGTTTCTCATCAACAACAGCACCTGGATAGGAAATAAACAACACGTAAATGTAATTTACCATGAAAGATGTGCACAAGTACTCCAGAAGTTCTATGCTTAACTTAGACCAGGCACCAACTTTACTAATGTAACTATATGAGAAACTGATATAAAGCACCTGCTAAGGGAAAAAAAGAAATACAAGTTGGAAAGAAGACAAACCGTCTCAACATCTATGGGGTCCATTTTTTTAAGTTTCTGCAGATGATTGGCAGCATTTGGATCGAAGATGCTGCCAATGAAGCTGTATACTTGAGCAAAATCAGGCAGAACTGCAAAAAAAAAAGAGCTATGAGTCCCTAGTAAGTGCTTGAGTATAATGAATTATGAATTATAATTATCTCTTGACTCACATAATGCAGTAGTTTGTCAGGCCTCTCTATGTCTACTCTAAAGAAATTAATATAGTAAGACTAAAAGGGCAAATAAAACAGGATATGCTAACATGCAAAGAAAATGTCAAACTTAGTCATATAAGGGTCTGAATTTTATGATGACTTGCATGAAATTACAATTCACGATATAACATGTGGGATACATTAAAATCCATGGTAATTCCCTATAGAAAGCAAAATAAACAGAACCACCAAACAAGTGCCAATTTGTTACAGATTTGACATCAGAGAAAGAAGTCTAATTTTCTTGGACATTGTACTACTAGAAATCAGGATATGCTTCTAGATACAGGAGCTTTATCAATTGTTATGTCAATACCTATAATGAATGATATCAACTCAGCACAGACAGACAACTGCGTTCACTCAAGGATATTGCAGATGCGCACAGGCCTAGATGCTTACATATACAAACATGAGGGCATGTGTAGGCTTTGAAGATTTGCCACAGATTACATTCTAATTCAACTCCATAAACTAGCCATGATTCTAATTTTAGTGTGGAATAATTTAAAATGAGTATCCATTTGCAATTTTTATCCAGATTATAAGTATATTAACATATAGGAATAAAAGGAAAACCTCACCTCTCAATGAATGGCCGTGATTCCCTAGCTCAGCTGTTTCTCCAATTGGTTTTGTTCTAGGAGCACTCTCACTGCTGCTACTACAATTATTTGCTGCCACTAATGGCCATGCAGAGCAAACATTTATAGAAGCAAATGAGAACGGAGAATTACTTTTGCAAAGAGGCATTGACATTGGAAAAAAGATGAATGCTTATACCTTTTGTTTGATTTGATAAGCCGACTGCCGGCAAATTATTTGACCAGGAAACTGCAGCAGCACTAGTTATAGGGTTCATAGGCATTGAAGTGGAATCAGGCCTTCGAACAAATCCAGGTTCAAGAAGAGCAGTTGATGACTGAAAGGATCCAGGAGTCTGTGAGAGCATTGGGGCTGTCAAATATTGATAGAAGAGGTCAATTTACTTTTCTGATTCCCATATTAGAAAAACAAATAAACTTAAGAATAATGTCGTCACCATTTTTTGTGGCTTTCTGAGGATATGGATGAGCAGCCTTTCTTTTAGGCCTGGGAGGGGGCAAGTGTTCATTTGTTCCGTTCTTCTCAACCTTTAGAAAATATTTCTGTGCATGACTACGTATCTGCAAAATATCACATCCAACATTTCTTTTAGGTATAGGAATTTTTTGATATTTGGAAAGAAGGAAAAAAAGGGTGAATGGGCTGGCGGGTGAGTTAGATGAAATCATACCAATAATGTCAATTTAACATTTACTTCCTATTAATTGAGAAAATAGTCCTTGGAAGAAAGAGTGTACAGCCTACCTATTTGAGCGGATGTAAATTATTTAGATAACATCCTTGCTTCATCAAATGACACTAAATGAGTGAAGTAACATACATGGTTACAGATATGTTTAAATCAAACAGGTAAAGGAAGCTATACAAACAATCATGCTACAAACCAACAAACACTATCAAAACATGAGAAGAGACCAGCAATATTGAATCTTAGTGAGAATGAAAATATTAGGTGGAACAATAATTATATTTTGTTAAGGATAATGTAAACTACAAAAATATCTTTGATACCTGAATAACCGTTTTTGATCCAACAAATGCTTCAATCTTTTTCCAGTCACGATCAAAGCTGAAAAGGAATGAAGTAAACACATAAGGATATGCATGAAGAAAACAGGATAAAGAGAATCTTACTATGCATAAAATCCGTACTGATAGGAAGGGTTCATACAATTTTAGATAAAAGTTTCCAACACATTTAAGTCCAAAATTCAGGAGATTGTATTGCAAAAATGAGATGCATCTTCCGAAGTAATTCTGCAACAATTGATATATGGCATCAATCCTCTAAATCGGTCAGCTGTCATCATTTTCTATATTAATATATGAAATCATAACTCATTTGAAATACATCACTAAATTCCAACACTGTGAAGAGGCCACTCTAGTCTAGCTTTCCTTTGAAAAGCGTACGTCCAACATTAGAATTATTATTTCTTCCCAATTTCTTTACTGATGTTTTACTAAAGCAATTTTCCCATACTGAACTAATAATGGAATATTTACTAATGATATCTAGAGGGCGTCTCCATAACCCCACTCTTCCATTCCAGTGTTCAGCAGTTCAGCTCAAAAGAGTCATTTTCTTACTTTTTAGGCAAATTTATGAGGAACCACCAACACGTACCTTATTGTTAGTTAGTGACTACTTGTTCAAACGCATAACCATATCTACTAACTGAAACAGACAAAATCCAAAACGAAAAAAAAAAATTTGTCGGAGCAATTAATTGGCAAAAGAAATAATCCCAATATACATTTACACTCCATCTCAGAAATGATCAACCAACAGCATTCTTAACTTTAATTTTCCTATCCTCCAAATAAGAATTCAAATACGATTCAAACAACTAGAAAAATCAGCTACCAAAATTAATTATAACATGCTAAAATAGCGAACTACACCCTAATTGAAATATAAAATAAACAATTTCAATTAATTCAAGGAACGATGAGGACATTACAGTTGAAGAGCTTCGAGGAACTTGTCGTGTTCAGGTTCGGTCCAGCTCTCTCTGGACTTGGTGATGGTGTAGGGTTTTCGGATCTTCTTAGACGGATCTTCCGATGAAGACGTGGTGGATGCAGTGGCGAAGGGTCCTAGTCCAGGTACTGCCATTCTGTTGGGATCCAAGTAGAATCCGTCTGGCGGGTTCGGATTTTTTGAGACCATGTTGATATTGAGATTTGGGGTTTTAGTTTGAATTAAAGAAGAAATGCAGCTTTGGGAGAGACACGGGGGGTTCTTATAGCAAGCATGAAAGTAGAATCTGATGCTTTCGGCTGTCAAGTGAATACGGCGATAGGCCTATAAGAATATGCCACGTAACCACAGCCAGAAATATTTTAATTCTTTCCCATTGAGCTTACTTGTTAAGCCCCTCCATAAAACCTTAACTAAACTATTTATTAAAAAATTAATAAAGTTTTGCTTTAATAATATCAACAATAAATTGGAAAAGGCCAAATATGAAATTATGATATGTCGTAACTTGTAAATTAATAGTAATAATAATTCTAAAATTTTTTCCTTGTTTTATCACAGAAAAAGTAGTAATAGAAACGTGTTTAGAAAATTGTATTAAAGTTTTAAAAGAGAATTAAATAATTAATTTTCAAATTTATCAATTAAATATCAAATTATTAATCTGATAAAATTGTTGGACATTTATATGAATTATAAAAATATTTTATGAATTAATTTTCATAGATCAGATGGTGAATAAAAAGATTTGTAGTATTAGGTGGCATGGTCTGCGGGACACCTGATTTTCACTCGATGAGCAGAGTAGTCTGGTCGGGTGGGTTGTTAAAGGATAAAAAGACAAATAAAAGGTAGAAATCCTCGTGAGGATGACGCGTGGCAAAGAAGATATATGAACAGATGTATCTCTTGGTTCTGAGTGGCCAAACAATATGGCCACACGAAGAGAAAGACACCTAAGCACGTATAACGGAAGATATTTAAAGTGGGCCCTATATAAAATTGCACCATACAAAGTGTTATGCCTCCACTGCTCTAGTTGCTTTTTCTTTGATATTTTTCCATTTCATTGTTTTTAATGCTTTTTGGTAATGCATTTCCATTAGGACTCTGCATCATGTTTGAATTTCAAATTAAATTGAAAAATTATATTAAATTGAATTTGAAATTAAAAAAAATTAATGATATAAAAATTAAATCGTATTGAATTAAATTTATTTAAATATTTAATTTTAAACTTATTTTTTTATTAAAAATAGTATCAAAATTATACTAGATCTATATCAACATGAAATCATACCAAAAAATCAATTTATATATTTATATTTGATGACTATTGGGTTTCGAATATCCCGAACACAGCTAAATTTATATAGAAAGACCGGACTGTAACCTCATCAAAATTTGCTATATGGGTCCATCCATTAGTGCGCGGCTCTGACTTCGGGTAAATAGGCTGAACAGAGTAAGACTCGGGCCCATCGGAGAGAGATCCAGCTCAAACTGACTTAATAAATCAATGGGGCAACAGACCCCTATACATTCAAGATTGTGTCCCCATGGTGCCGAAGGGAATTAAATGGTCATCTGACGATGAGAAATGACACAGTACATCCGTACATACAGCCAGCATGGCTGTGGCAGGAGGGTACAAACGCAGGACGGTGATTATGTGTCACTAGATGACAAAAGGGAAAATGAATAAAGGAAGTAAGGGAGAGACAAACTGAAAAAAAGCTTAACAAAATATATCTTGAGTCTACCTCTTTATAGATATCAGGATATCAATTGGCGCCGTCTGTGGAACGAAGGAGCTCTTCGTCACCGGAGTTCTTATACTCACCATACCCACTGAGATTCGCATCGCCAATCACGATGAAAATCATATTGGAAACACCCTAAACAATCTGAGCTCTGCTCAAGAAGGACCATAGTTCTCATTTTTCAGCCCTATCGCCCCACTGAATCAACCACCTGTGTTGTTTAACCCTTTGCCAAGCTCAGCAGGGACCATGTCTCGACCCACCCTATTTGACCATGAGCTACAAAACGTGACTCTCCAGCTCCAAAACACTGCTCATTGGCTAGGGCAGATATTGCAACAAAGGAGACTCAGTACCCCGTTGAGCATACTACCAGTAACCGAAGGATTCAACATTAATGGGCCCCAACCCACACTAAACCACCAAGCCCCTCAGTAAAGTAGCAGGAAGACAGGCGATGGAGACGGAGAAGCTAGCAGAAGGAATGAGCCTGTGGCCAAAGTGAGAGGTTGAGTAGTAAGGGAGCTTATTGAGAATGACGGGATTGAAAACTATTCTTCTGAGCCAGCAGAAAGGTCAGAAAGTGAAGAGTTGGAGAGAAACTATTGCTTGGAGAAAAGGCCAAAGAGAGAAGAGGTAGATGTAGATCAAAAGTTGGAGAGACTGAAGGAGCAACTGCTAGCAGAGTTGGGGGCACGAGACAATAGCAGCCCCCTGCTACCAATGTAACGATCCGAAAATCGGACCGCTACCGGCGCTAGGATCCAGATCGACTTAAGGTCGCCGGGACCCGTAGCAAGTCTACTATACATCCTGTACATCTGATAAAATCCCATACATGATCATATATTTTCATAAAAACTTTAAACTTTCACATATACCAAGCTTGACATGTGCATGCACCATACTGTAACATAAAACCCCATACTAGAGCCCTCATCAAATGCTCTAATGGGTCAACATATTATACATCAAGCTTGGTTCAACATTTCATATCGTTAAAATATTTCATATAGATCATGTACAAAAAGAGATAAACCATAAATATTAGGGCCAAGCACAATACTAATCCTCATTACCTTACTTTACATTACAATACATTACATTACAATACATGTCCACTATAACTCTATTACATAACATAGCCATAACTCTGCTAGCTTTCCCATAGCTACCTGTGCTCCTACAAACCTGGGAGTTAGAGGAGAGGGGTGAGCTATAAGAGCCCAGTGAGCAGAACTATAAAAAATATTTAAATAAACATATGCCATCATGAAATGCATCACATCACAAGTAAATCACATCACGGATGGATTGACCCAAAAATCCCTCTCCTCTGTGCCCGGCCCTCGGTGGAGCTCCTCAGGACTTCTATTACATACATAAGCTCTGTGCCCGTCCCTCGGTGGGGCTCCTCAGGACTTCTGTTACATAACATAATATCTAGAGGGCTAATGGGTCATCCTGTTGTCTATCCACATCCACAATGAATAATGCAATGCGTCATATTCGTGGATTCTAATGCAAACAACCTATTACATATCATGATGCATGAACATGCTTAAATCATTTGATTTCTTGAAAACAATAGATCAGTTTAGTTCTACTCACCTCTGGCTAACTCTGGACTAACTCTGAAGCAGCTATCTCACTGCTGATCACCTCGGTTCCTCAGGTCCGATCCTACACAGGTTGACTCAAATGAGGGACCAAACATACTCTAACATTACTCTAAACATCTCCCTAAAAACCCCTTAAAACATCGTAAAATATGCCTTGAAAACATGCAAATGAAGGCTAGACAGGACACTTTCGGCGGCAGATTCGGCGGCCGAAAGTCCGTCTAGAGCCGAAAGTCATGTACTTTCGGGGGCAGGGTTCGGCGGCCGAAAGCCCTTCCAGAGCCGAAAGTCACAACCTTCGGCGGTAGGTTCGGCGGCCGAAACTGGCTTCGGCGGCCAAACCTGGGTCCTCCAGATAGGCAGAACCCAAGCCTCACATACACATCCAGCTACCCCAAAGCCTCTCAACTCAAACCAACTCACACAAAAGCATGCATAAACATGTATTCAAGCATATTGGGACTTAAAACTAGCCTATGCCCCAACAAACATCACATAGCATACATTTGAGCATAAAACTAACATAAACCCTAACATTTACCTCTACTCTAAAGCATGCATCAATATCCCTTAACCCTTCATAAAACTCAATCAAAACATTATAAAAGGCGAGGATCTACACTTACCTCTTGAAGATCGAGAGGGGATGCGATCCCAAACTTGGAGATATGGAGGAATGAGCTCCGGGGGTCTCCAAGCTTCAAAACTCTGATCTTTAGCTTAAAAACTTCAAAACAAGATGAAAGCTTGTCAAAAACTTGAAAGATTTGAAGGAAAACAACAAATCGACTATGGAAGGGCGAAATCTCACCTATGCCCGAAAATAGAGAGAGAAAACTCGCCCATTTTCGGACAAGGGGCCTTTTATAGGTGGCTGGCCAGACCACCTTTGGGGGCCAAAGGTGCCTCCTCAAGAGGCCAATGTTCGGCGGCCGAACATGAGGTTCGGCGGTCGAACCTGGCTTTTTCCTTCCTTGGTCTTTTCTTTCAAAACTCAATTTCTTTCTTATTAAAACCATAAAACATGTAAAAACATTTTAGAAAACCTTTATTTTACCCTTCTAGAAGGCTCCGACATTCGAGAACTCCGGATTCCAACGGAGATTCCACCGGAAAGTAGGAATCCCGATGCCGGGGTCTAGCCGGGTATTACAACCAACCTCATCCCCATTCATGAGATGGGTACAGTAGGAAACCATCCCCAAAAAATTCATGATGCCGACAATGGCCATATACGACAGCATGGGGAACCCCCAGAAGCACATCTTGAACTATAAGACATTTATGGAGCTGCAGACCCACTTGAATGCTTTGATGTGTAAAGTTTTTCCCACCATCCTTACTAGGCCAGCTCGAGCATGGTTCAACAGTCTAGAGACAGGAAGCATTAAAAGCTTTATGGACCTAACCAGCGTGTTTATCAGCAGGTTCATTATCGCGGTCCTAACCGAAAGGAAAACGAGCTACCTAGAAAAAGTTCGACAGAGGAGGAACAAATCTCTGAGGGAATATGTGGCTAGGTTCAACTTGGAGGCTTTACAAATTTCCGAGCTTGACAAAGCCAGAGCAGTAGAAGCTATGCAGAAGGGCACCACCTCCCCAGAGTTTTTTAGATCGCTGTGCAGAAAGTTACCCACCACCTTGGCAGAGTTAATGAAGAGAGCAGAAAAATATATAAGGCAAGACGATGCCTTGACCACTAGCAGATTTTTCAAGGAAGCAGGAGATAGAGGAAAGGCTAGGGAGGATAAGTGACCAGACAGGCAGGAAAGGAGGAAGGACCGAGAGCCTGAAGCGTTGAACAGACACCGGTGGGAGAGGACGGAGTAGAGACCCTATTAACCCCAAATTTATGAGGTAATCACTCCTCTGAATACATCCAGAGTCAAAGTGCTCGTGGCAGCCCAAAACAAGACATTTATGGAGCTGCAGACCCACTTGAATGCTTTGATGTGTAAAGTTTTTCCCACCATCCTTACTAGGCCAGCTCGAGCATGGTTCAACAGTCTAGAGACAGGAAGCATTAAAAGCTTTATGGACCTAACCAGCGTGTTTATCAGCAGGTTCATTATCGCGGTCCTAACCGAAAGGAAAACGAGCTACCTAGAAAAAGTTCGACAGAGGAGGAACAAATCTCTGAGGGAATATGTGGCTAGGTTCAACTTGGAGGCTTTACAAATTTCCGAGCTTGATAAAGCCAGAGCAGTAGAAGCTATGCAGAAGGGCACCACCTCCCCAGAGTTTTTTAGATCGCTGTGCAGAAAGTTACCCACCACCTTGGCAGAGTTAATGAAGAGAGCAGAAAAATATATAAGGCAAGACGATGCCTTGACCACTAGCAGATTTTTCAAGGAAGCAGGAGATAGAGGAAAGGCTAAGGAGGATAAGTGACCAGACAGGCAGGAAAGGAGGAAGGACCGAGAGCCTGAAGCGTTGAACAGACACCGGTGGGAGAGGACGGAGTAGAGACCCTATTAACCCCAAATTTCTGAGGTAATCACTCCTCTGAATACATCCAGAGTCAAAGTGCTCGTGGCAGCCCAAAACAAGGACTTCATACAGTGGCCCAAGTGATCAAGCATAATTTAGCCACATTTTTATCATAATTATTATTGCTTATTTACACATTTTTTAGTTTAATTTATGGTTTTTATCTTGTTTTTACAGAAAAGGAAGAAATTGGAAAATGGGAGAAAAAGTGCAGAAAAATTACAAAAGGATGATTTGCCCAGTGATTTGCCCAAGATCACCAGAAAATCTGCTCCAATCACTGCCCAGATCAAGTTAAAGCAGAAACCCGGAGGCAACAGACAGCAGTGATTTGCCCAGCGATTTGCCCAAGAAACTCGAAGATCACTGGCCAAATCACTCGCAGAAGACAGAGAGAACTGACTGGCAGAAATGTGATCAGGTCTGTGATTTGCCCAATCACTTGAAGAAACTGGTCAAATCACCGGGCAAATCACTTTGACAGCAGAAAATACAGCAGAGCGGAAAATTGTTCAGGAAACCGAATTTCAAGTTTTCAGAAGTCCAAATCCAACTCAATCACTACCAAAACAATTCCAAGAGCCACGAAAGAGTTTCTCACCTAAGGAATTCCAGTTGCAATTAAATTCAACATCAAAAGAGGAATCACAAGCCAAATTAAAAAGGGATTTCAAAACCCTAGAAGGATGGAACTCTTCAGCTATAAAAAGGGCAGCCTCCAAACCAGCAAAGGCATCATCTTGGATCAGCAACTCAACTCGCCAGAAACTCTCCAGCATTTTTCTTCCTTTCTTTTCTTTTCATCTTTTTGTATTTAGTCCACCATGAGTGGCTAAACTCTTTCTTTTCTAGTTGAAGTTGGTGAATTTCAGATTTGTGTGATGAATTGGGAGATTTAAATCTCCATTGTTAAACTTCTATTTCTTTTCAATATTTATGCAATTTGAGCTTTCCATAATTATTACTTTGCTTTTAGAATCAATAAGGGCCCATTGTTTTTAAATTGCTTAAGTAATATTATTTGAATGATTTAGGTCCGTAATTGCTTAGGTTGTTCAAATACACATTTAATCAAATTGCATGATCTAGACTTGACCACGCGGTTGGCAAGGTTAGAATTAGGTTTCTCTAAGTCTTAATGCAGTTAACAGTTGTTCGATGCTATAATGCCCCAAGGACGTTCCTTGGCAACTTGTTAACTAATGTTTGATTAGCGAACGTTTCCTAATCAAACTAGAACTAAGGAGGAATTTGGATTGTGAGAAGCGTCTTCCACATCCAAAACTAATTTATTGAGATAAATAGGAGTATTGAAGAATCAATGATCAATTCTAAACAATCTGAAATAAAACCATACTTCAACTAGAAGCTTGTCTCTTATTGATTTACTCATCTTTAAATTATTGCTTTCTTTTGCTATTTAGTTTTAATTCATCAACTCAAACCCCCCTCTTTTAATTATTTGTTATTTACTTATCTTGGTTATTATTAGGAAGACCTTTAGTGTCAATTCCCTGTGGTTCGACCCTATTGCCACTATCTACAAATTTATTTTGTTGGTTGATAATAGGTTTATTTTTGACGGCTTCGACAACCGCCTATCACCAAGCTGATGAAGCAAACAAGAGGGATATGGATAAGTATTACTAGTACCACCGGACTCGTGAACATGATACAAATTATTGTTACCAGTTAATAAATGAGATAGAAAGGCTCATTAAGAGAGGACACCTCAGGAACTTCATGAAAAAACTGAAAGGCCAGATACCGTAATAAAATGCATCAAGGGAAAGGCTCCAGAGACAGACAGGGAAACCAGTGAATGATGGCTCTAGTGGGATAATCAACATGATTGTAGGAGGGACTGAAGTCCATATGAGCAGAAGAGGAAAGAAGAGAAATAGGAACTGGGAGGGAAGCAACACTGAAGTAATGTAGATTGTGGAGCATTCCCTAGTGACAATCTCTTTTTCTCTGGAGGATGTCTAGGGGGTGCAAATACCTCATGATGATGCTTTGGTCATAGAGGCCGTTATCCACAACTTCAGGGTCCAAAAGGTTTTAATAGATGACGGCAGCTAGGTGAACCTACTACCCTACTAGGTTTTCCGACAGATGAACATACCTGAGGAACAGCTGGTCAATGACTAGGCTCTAATCAAGGGGATAGGGGGGACTCTAGTGGTAGTAAAGGAAAAAGTAAAAGTGGCCCTCACCCTAGGGGAACCACCTCTATCCTGAACTCATTACGCAGTCTTCCTCGTGGTAAAGCTACCCCTGAACTACAATGCCATCTTGGGAAGGCCAGTGCTGTATGACTTTGAAGCAGTGACCAACATCCGGTATCTGACTATGAAGTTTTCGACGGAAGCAGGGATAGGGGTAGTATGGGTGATCAAGCATAATTTAGCCACATTTTTATCATAATTATTATTGCTTATTTACACATTTTTCAGTTTAATTTATGGTTTTTATCTTGTTTTTACAGAAAAGGAAGAAATTGGAAAATGGGAGAAAAAGTGCAGAAAATTCACAAAAGGATGATTTGCCCAGTGATTTGCCCAAGATCACCAGATAATCTGCTCCAATCACTGCCCAGATCAAGCTGAAGCAGAAACCCTTAGGCAACAAGCAGTAGTGATATGGCAAGTGATTTGTCCAAGACACTCGAAGATCACTGGTCAAATCACTCGCATAGACATAGAGGACTGACTCACAGAGAAGTGATTGGGGCAGTGATTTGCCCAAAATACTCAAATCACCGGGCAAATCACTTTGACAGCAGAAACTTATAGCAGAGCGGGAAAATGGGCAGAAAACAGAAATCCGAATTTTTAGAAGTCCAAATCCAATCCAATCACTCCCAACACAAAACCAAGAGCCACGAAAGAGTCTCTCATCCAAGGAATTCCAATTGCAATTAAAATCAACATCAAAAGAGGAGTCAAACACCAAATCAAAGAGGGATTTCAAAACCCTAGATGGAGAGAAATTCTGCAGCTATAAAAGGAGAGCCTCCAAACCAGCAAAGGGGGATCTGGTCAGCAACTCAGCATCATCTCTCAACACCAGAAATTCTGCAGAAATTCTCTTTTCTTCTTTCCATCTTTTCTTTGTGTATTTTGTCCACCATGAGTGGCTAATTTCCTTCCTTTTCTAGTTGAAGTTGAGAATATTCAAATTTGTGATGAATTGGGAGGTTTAATACTCCATTGTTGAACTCTTGTTTGTTTCAATATTTATGCAAACTGATCTTTTCCATAATTATTACTTTGCTTTTAGAATCAATAAGGGCTCATTGCTTTTAAATTGCTTAAGTAATATTGTTTGAATGATTTAGGTCCGTAATTGCTTAGGTTGTTCAAATACACATTTAATCAAGTTGCATAATCTAAACTTGACCACGCGGTTGGTAAGGATAGAATTGGGTTTTTCTAAGTCTTAATGCAGTCAACAGTTGTTCGATGCTACAATGCCCCAAGGACGTTCCTTGGCAACTTGTTGATTAGTGTTTGATTAGCGAACGTTTCCTAATCAAACTAGAACTAAGGAAGAATTTGGATTGTGAGAAGCGTCTTCCACAACCAAAACTGATTTATTGAAATCAAATAGGAGTCTTTAATAATCAATGATCAATTCTGAACAAACTGAATTAGACTCACACTTCAGCTAGAATCTCTTTCTCATTGAAATTCTCATCTATTTAAATTATTGCTTTCTTTTGCTATTTAAATTTAATCATCAAATCAAAACCCCCCCTCTTTTAATTACTTGTTATTTACTTGACCTAGTCATTATTAGGAAAATCATTGGTGTCAATTCCCTGTGGTTCGACCCTATTGCCACTATCTACAAGTTTATTGTTGATTGTTTAATAGGTTTATTTTTTACGGTTTCGACAACCGCTTATCAATGGGGAAGACAATAGTAGGGCATAGCCGTGTACCTAACCACAATGGAGGAACCAAGTGCCCAGCTAAAATAGGTAAACCCTAAAGTCATAGAGGTCCAAGATGAGAAGAAAGAGGCTAGGAATGAACTTGTAGATAAGTTGGTGATCTTCCCATTGTTCGAGGAAGAAAGCGACAAGGTCTTCTGTAACACCCTCTGCCCGGTCATTTAATTAACCGAGTTGGAGATATCACATTTTGTAACAGTTCTCTTCTTTTTCCTATCATTTATATCATGTAATTTATGACTTTTTTTTTTTCTGAAAATCCGGCAGAGTTTTCCCTAAAATATGAGTTTAATTCCACCTGTGAAAAGTAATATCACACTTCTATATACTTCAACCTTAACCCATACTTCTTTTAACATCAACACAAATTCAACTCAGATCAAACACTTCATAACATCTCATTATGCTCAACACAAAAACTTATACTAATCATCCATATTTACATCAAAATTAAAATATTTAAATATATCTAATTCAACCCATATACAACTTTATCTCTAATACATGTACATGCCATATTTTCAAAATTAATTTTATATAAAATTTACAAAATATACCCCAAGATAGTCAATGATGTAACTCTGACTGGGTTGATGCAGATCTTGATCTACTGTTCTACTGTTCCTTGAATCTACGGCCTGCGCGAGAAAAAACAAATTCCTACGCGCTAAGCAAATTGCTTAGTGGTGCTCAACTTTTTTTTTTTTTTATAAATATAATATTTAAATCAAAATCCATTTAACAACAGTAAATCAAACAAATGACAATAAACTATATAACAAATAATTTGAAATAAATCTAAATCATATTATTATTTCACATATATACATATTTTAATTTCATAATCTTTTTTTTTTTTCTTGATCATGTAAAAAGTTTTATTTTCTCTTAATATTTTTATTATTTATTTATTTTTATATATTTTTTTGGCCCCTATAAATTTAAATGGGACTGTTAAGTCAGATAAGAGAGTTATATCTGTAGGGCACAAAGTGCCAAATAACTATATGGCTTAAAAGCCGATTCTATAACTGTAGGGTACCTCATTGTAACCCAAAAATCAGTATAACTGTAGTGCAGTACTGCAAGATCTGTATATGGCATGTCACACCCTTAAACTAACTCACAATTCTCATCAAATTTACTAGGGCCAGACTTTAAATAATTTATACATTTAAACAGGGGGACAAAAACTTTTAATACAGTGTAACTGTCAATTATTCTAACTACAATACTTTATCATATTACAATTGTGCTTTTAAACATTGTCATATCATATAAATCTATTAATATAATTCAACTACATAAATTACAAATTCATAATTTAATCCTTAATTAATTAACTATTATTCTTTTAATTATTATTATTATTTTTTTCTAATATAATATTCTTTTTTTCTATTTATCACAATATACCTTATTTTATTTTTCTTTTTTTTTGAATTTCTATTTTTATCTTATATTATTCTTATTATTTTTAAACATCATATTTACACTATATCTCACTTTTCTTATTCCT
Organism: Manihot esculenta; assembly: GCF_001659605.2. Taxonomy (NCBI): domain Eukaryota; kingdom Viridiplantae; phylum Streptophyta; class Magnoliopsida; order Malpighiales; family Euphorbiaceae; genus Manihot; species Manihot esculenta. Next base: position 2,154,547 of record NC_035174.2, on the reverse strand, counting down.
TTAATTTCTATTTTTTTATTCTCTAATCTAATATCTCTTTTTTTTTAGTCTATTAAATTTTTTTTATTGTCACTATATCTAACCAAATTATATTTCTATCAAAGAATATAGAGTCATTTCATTTGATCCATAACTTAAGTTTTGGTTAAATTACATATTCATTTTAAAAATTTTCTATCTATTATTCACTTGGTTTATTCCTACTAGGGTAGTAAAATTTTCACATAGAACATAAATAACAAATTCTTAAATTTATTCAAATAAAATTGAGCACAAACCTTAAACCTTTCAAAATATTCTACAAGCTTTAATTCTCTACTCTTCATTTCATTTCCCTTTGGAACTTTCACTCTTCCTTTCCACTTCTTCTTTATGAAAAAAATAAGCAAATAAATCATATTAATGCAATCTCATTCATAAATTTTCACATAAAAAAAATTATAAGAAATATTTCTATATCAAACCTCTAACATACCTTTAAAATTTTCAATATTTAGTTACTATTTTCTCTCCCTCCACCTTGAATTTTCTCCTTGATTCTTCCTCCTACCTTGAATATTTAACTAGGGAAAGGACTTGGATGAGATGGGCTAGCAAATTGGGTGAAAAATTGGAAGAAAATGGAGTAGAATTGAAAAGAAAAATTTTAGGGAAAAAAATGGGGATGGATGAATGGGACTCTTCTTTTTTTTCTTTCTTGGAAAGAAGATGATCTCCTCAACTCTTTTCTTTTCTTTTTCTTTTATAAAATTAATTTGGTTAAGTGGCTAGCATTAAGCCACTTGTCCCAAATTAAAATTTTAATTTATCTTTTCTTTATCTTCTCTCTTTTTTTTTAATTCTTATTATTTATTTATTTATTATTTATTTATTTATTATTTTTACTTTATTTTATTTATTTTATTTTATTTTATTTTTGGGATATTACATCTTCAGCATCAACTCAGGTCTTGAAAAAGACTAAAAGGAGGTTGCAATGGCTCTAATTAGAGGACATGACTCAAGCTTTGCTTTGAAGCCCTCAAACATACCAGGGATTGATACTGAGATGATGACCCACAAACTAAACATCATCCCTGGGGCCAAGCTGGTGAAGCAGAAGAAGAGAGTGTTTAGGAAGGAGAAACAACAAGTCACAAGGAAAGAGGTGCAGAAGCTGAAGGAGGCTGGGTTTATTAGAGAAGTAATGTACTCATAGTGGTTAGCTAATCATGTGTTAGTAAAAAAGACTAATGGGAAATATATAATGTATATAGACTTCACCAATTTAAATGAGGCATGCCCTAAAGATTATTATTCTCTCCCAGATATTAATAAAATGGTCGAATCTACGGCTGAGTTTGATTACTTATAGTCCTTAGATGCTATGTTAGGGTATCACCAGATCCCTATAGACAAGTCGAAGGAAGAGAAGACCTCCTTCATAACTGAAGACGGGACATAATGCTACAAGACTATGCCTTTCAAATTGAAAAATGCCGGGACAACGTATCAGCGGTTGATGAATAAGATTTTTAAGGATCAAATAGGGATAAATGTGGAAGCCTATATCGACGATATGGTAGTTAAAAGTTAGACCTTCCAACAACATCTGGCCGATTTGGAAGAGGTCTTTAGGGTATTGCAACAATACTGAATGAGGTTGAACCCAATAAAGTGTGCTTTTTTCATCAGAGGGGAAAAATTTATGGTCTACATGGTTAGTGGAAGGGACATAGAGCCAAACCAGAGAAAGTAGAGGCTATACTGGCAAAGCCTGAGCAAACATATGTAAGGGATGTGCAGAGGCTTACAGGAAGAATGGTAGCACTCAACAGGTTCATATTCAAATCAGCAGAAAGATGCCTACCTTTTTATAAGAAGCTGAGGAAGGTCCCGAACTTTGAATGGACAGAGGATTGTCAGGAAGCCTTTAGAAACCTCAAGGAGTACCTCAGCTCCCCACATGTGCTTAGTAGCTAAGGGTGAGCAGTATTTGGTTCAACTGAAAAAATCGATCGAACCAAATTAATTTAAAATTTTGATTCAATTTTTTATTCATTTTGGTTCGGTTCAATTTTTAATTTTAAAAATTATGGTTATTTCAATTCGATTTGATTTTGATCAGAAAAAAATTAAAAAAAATCGAACCGAACTGATTAGTGATAATAGTATATTAATGTAATACCCGGCTAGACTCCGGCATCGGAATTCCTGTCGTCCGGTGGAGTCCGGGGTGTCGGACTTCTAGAGGAGGGTAGGATTGATGTTTTACTATGTGTTGTGATGTGTGTTAGTATGGTAAAGTCAAATGGAATTAAGTTTTGAGTTGAACTGAACAAAGGCAGATGAGGTAAGTTCGGCCGCCTAAAGTGCTCCATGTTCGGCTTTCGCAGGTCAGGTTCGGCCCCCGAATGTTGCATGGTTTTGCATGCGATTCGGCAGCTGAAGCTGAGTTGCTCAGCCAGCTCTTGTGCAATCCTTAGTCAGCATGGTGGACAGGTGTTGGCTCCAAACCTTGGCCAGAAGAGTGGCCACGTCTCCCATGCTATATGTGCTCAGTTTGAGCAGCTCATGCAAGAGTGAGCTGGTGTGCAAAAGATAGTGAAAGTTTTGACGAAAAACCTAAGTGTTTGAGAGTTTGAGTGGTTGACGGAAGTTGGTCCGTTGCCTTTTGGTCAGAGTGTTGAGCTTCTTCTTACAGGAGGTAAGTGGTGCTCTTGAACCTGTTGATATGTTTTCTGAAGGGTTTACAGGTTTTAGGAAGAGAGAGACATGTTTGGTGGTTTTGATGATTATGTATGTATCTATGTTTATGTGTTATGTTTGTTTTGTTGTTTGGGGTTATTAGATAGTTTTGGACCCCTGTGACCATATACTTATGTATATGAGTGTGGAGGAGTTGATATATGCATGTTTGGAGATGTTGAAGAGAAGGAGGAGCTTGGTTTGCCGTCGGGCTGAGTTCTGGATGAACTCAGGTTCGGCAGCCGAAGGTTCATTCGGCCGCCGAACCTCTTGCATGGTGGCTTGGCTGCCACAGTTTGCCCCTGAGTGTTTTTGCATGTTCGGCTCTGTTTGGGGGTTTCGGCCGCCGAAGGTGCCGCCGAAGGTGCTTGAGTTTCGTCTCTGGAGAAGACTTTCGGCCGCCGAACCTGCCGCCGAAAGTGTTCTGTCCAGCTTTCCTTTGCATGCTTTGCAAGAGGTTTAGAGTGAGTTTAAGGGGAGTCTTGGGAAGTTTAATAGAGTTGGTCAGCAATTAGTTTGGTCCCTCATTTGAGTTTATCTGTACCTATACAGACCAGAGGAACCAGAGAGAGCAGCAGTGAGTACTGCTCCAGAGTTTTCAGAGCCTGCAGAGTCAGTCAGTCCAGTTAGCCAGAGGTGAGTGGAACTAAACTTAAAACTTTTAATTGACTAATGGAATGTTTTAGCATATCTCATGCATCATGATTATGCCATAGGTTGCTTGCATTAGTATCCACGACTATGTTGCATTGCATAGTTATTTGTTGATGTGGGTAAATGCTGAATGATCCAATAGTCACAGACAGGAAGTCCAGGAGCCTTTGACTACGCCCTGGCAGGTATAGTAAAGACCAGGAGCCTTTGACTACGCCCTGGCAGGTATAGTAAAGACCAGGAGCCTTTGACTACGCCCTGGCAATGGTAAGTACAGAGGTGTTATATACACATATACATATATGACAGGAAGACCAGGTGCTCGATTCTACGCCCTGGCACAGAGTTACTGGGACTATGTGGTGACAGGTTTACTCTTGATGTGAAATGTTTGTGTTATGACGCATTCCATGAGATCATGTTTTACTGAGATCTTTTACTGTTCTACTCACTGGGCTATAGAGCTCATCCCACTCCCTTAACCCCAGTTTTGCAGGTTCAGTGTACAGTGTACAGGGACAGTCCAGCAGAGTACGGAAAGAGTAAAGAGATTTGTAATAGCCTAGAGTGGACATGTAAGATTAAAGAGATGTAATAATTGTGTGTCTAAAGTTAGACATGTGCTTGACTTAGTGATATATGTGTTGTACATGATCTAGATATGTATATATGTGTTTTTTCTGTATGTGAAAAACCAGGCTTAACAGGTATGAGTTAACCCATCTAGAGCAAGCTCTAGTCAGGGGTACAGAGTACAGAGTACAGAGTATAGAGTACAGAGTACAGAGTACAGAGATAGTGCATGCACAGGTTAAGCCTTGGTTCAGCAAAGAGTTTTTATTTTCACAGAAAATGTATGATCATGTATGAGTTGTACAGGTACACAGAGAGTATAGCAGGCTTGCTACGGGTTCTGGCGGCCTTAAGCCGACCCGAATCCTAGCGCCGGTGACGGTCCATTTTGGGGTCGTTACAGATTGGTATCAGAGCCCTAGGTTCACATGATCGGACCTATAGAGACAGTGTCGGGCTCATAGAGAGAAGTGGTCAAGCACAATAGGAAAGCATGTCCACTAGGATAGGGTGTTGCGTCCTATCTGTTTTATGCCATGAGTTATGCATGTGCTTTATTGTTATGTGTTGTTTATGTGCTAAAGTGCTATGTTATGTGTTGTTTCCAGAGAGTAAAGATGCGAGGAACTCGTCGATCAGCTCGATTGACTGGAGTCCCACCAGAGAGTGAGAGACCAGCTGCTCGTCCTCCTGCATTGCCAAGGGCAAGGTCTCAGAGATCTAGCAGGGAAGGTACGTCAATAGACCCTAGAAGGTCTGTAGACGAGAGCAGAAGAGGAACTGTTAGGGGAGAAAGATCAGAGGAAAGGATGGAAGCTATGGAGATTGATCAGTCTAGAGATGACAGCATGGGTATAGGCAGCTTTGAGGAAGGTATGGGAGAGTCACAGGGAAGTGCTCAGACCTCAGGTTTTGGCTATCCAGAGTATCCGATGGGAGGTATGTCGGAGTACTCTAGTTTTGTGCCATATCCTTCTTACATGCCATATATGCCTTATCCTCCTTATTACCCACCATATCCTATGTATCCATCTTCCCCTACCCATCCAAGTGCAGCACACCCAGAGCCAAATGACCCAGTACCACCACCAGAACCAGTAGCCCCTGTTGGTGACAGACATCAACCTAGCTCCTCTGGAGGTAAAGTGCAAATGACGGAGTACTTGAAATTGGATGCTCCGAAATACAACACGGGAGATGATCCATTTGAATACCTCAGATCAGTTAGGATGATAACTAGTGAGTTGGGAGCTGATGATAGTAGAGCCATTGAGATGGCAGGGTTTACACTGAAATGCAAGAAAGCCAGAGAATGGTTTAAGAACTATGTGGAACCCAGAATGGACAGCATGTCATGGGGAGAGTTCGCCAATGAGTTTGCAGGGTGGGCTTTTCCTGATAGTTCCAGAGAGATGAAAGTAATAGAGTTCGAACAGTTGAGACAGACAGATGAGATGAGTGTTGATGAATTCACAGATAAGTTCCTGGATTTGCTTCAGTATGTGGGTCAAGCCTATGATACTGATCAGAAGAAGGCAAGGAGATATACGATGCGATTGCATTCCAGGTATGCTTCCTTGATTCTTCCAGCAGAAAAGGAGAGTTTCCACACCATAGTGGACGCAGCCAGGAAAATGGAAGCTAGTGCCAATATTCAGAAACAATCAAAGGCACAGGCTTCGGGTTCTAAGGCCCCCAGTGGAGGCACTTCAGGCAGCAAGAGATGGGATAGAGCAAAAGGAACAAAGAATAAGTTCTGGAATAAAGTCAAGTCAGGTCTGGGAATAGGTAGTGGCTCAAGCTCTGGCACAGCTCCAGTCTGCAGAAGATGCGGAAAACCACATGGCGGAGTTTGTCGGTTGGGATCTACTGCGTGTTTTAGATGTGGACAGGAAGGGCATATTGCTCGGGATTGTCCTCAGGTGACTTTTGCACCATCCCAGCAGATGAGTTCAGGCAGTGTGGTACAGCCAGTTGTACGGCCAGCAGCTCCAGTCATGCCTCAGAGTAGTGGCAGAGGTAGAGGGAGAGGGGCGGCCTCTACTTCAGCAGCAGGTTCCCGAGGTGGAAATCCGGTAGCCCCAGCACGGATTTTCACTGTGACACAGGAGGAGGCGAACATGTCGAACACAGTGGTGTCAGGTAATCTCATCATTGGGTGTTCAAATGTGTATGCTTTGATGGACCCCGGTGCTTCTCATTCCTTTATTGCTTCGAGAGCCATAGAGAGATTGGGTTTGATCAGGTCTGAGTTAGAGTATCCTCTCTGGGTCAGTGGACCTAAATGTGACCCATCAGTGGCAGTGTCAGTCTGTCGTTTCAGTCCAGTGGTTATAGAGGGTAGATACCTTCCAGCTGACCTTGTGGTTCTAGATTTGACGGATTTTGATGTCATTCTAGGGATGGATTGGTTATCTACATATAGTGCTACTTTGGACTGTAGAGAAAAGATAGTGAGTCTTAAAGACCAGGATGGGTCAGAGTGTGTCTTCAGAGGAGACAGGAGAGGTACACCCAGAGGTATGATTTCAGCCCTTCAGGCTCGTCGTTTGCTTAGGAGGGGTTGTCAGGGGTTTCTAGCTCATGTGAGAGAGCTAGACAGTCAGGTGAGGGAACCAGCCGCAGTACCAGTCGTCCGAAAGTTTCTCGATGTGTTCCCAGATGATTTACCAGGACTACCACCTGTTAGGGAGATAGGGTTTGAAATTGAATTGCTGCCAGGTACGAGACCTATCTCTATTCCTCCCTACAGGATGGCACCAGCAGAGTTAAAAGAGTTGAAAGAACAATTGCAGGACTTGGTAGATAAGGGTTTCATCCGCCCTAGTACCTCACCGTGGGGTGCTCCAGTGCTCTTTGTCAGAAAGAAGGATGGATCCCTCAGACTTTGTATCGACTACAGACAGTTGAACAAGGTCACTATCAAGAATAGGTATCCTCTACCTAGGATTGATGATCTATTCGACCAGCTAGCTGGAGCAGGTTGTTTCTCGAAAATAGATCTGAGATCCGGGTATCATCAGTTGAGAGTCAGAGAGGCAGATGTGCCTACGACAGCTTTCAGGACCAGATATGGGCATTATGAGTTCTTAGTGATGCCGTTCGGGTTGACTAACGCCCCTGCAGCATTCATGGATCTCATGAACAGAGTTTTCAGTGAGTTTCTGGACCACTTTGTCATTGTGTTCATCGATGATATTTTAGTGTATTCCAGAGATGCAGAGGAGCATGCCCAGCATCTGAGGATAGTTTTGCAGACACTGAGAGAGCATGGGTTATATGCCAAGTTCTCGAAGTGTGAGTTTTGGTTGAGGAGCATTTCCTTCTTGGGACATGTGGTATCAGCAGAGGGTATTGAGGTAGACCCCAAGAAGATAGAAGCTGTAGCTAACTGGCCCAGACCCACGACAGTGACTGAGATTAAAAGCTTTCTGGGACTGGCAGGTTACTACAGGAGGTTCGTTCAGAACTTCTCAAAGATAGCAGCTCCGATGACCAAATTGACTCAGAAGAACCAGAAGTTTGTCTGGTCAGACCAGTGTGAAGAGAGCTTTGAGGAGCTCAAGCGGAGATTGACCACAGCACCAGTGCTAGCTCTGCCCGTGAGTACTGAGGATTTCACAGTGTTCTGTGATGCATCTCGAGTGGGATTGGGTTGTGTATTGATGCAGAGTGATAGGGTGATAGCTTATGCTTCGAGACAGTTGAAGAAGCACGAGTTGAATTACCCCACCCATGACCTAGAGATGGCAGCAGTTATCTTTGCACTTAAGATGTGGCGGCATTACCTCTACGGGGTTAAATGCGAGATCTTCACTGATCACAAGAGTTTACAGTACATCTTGAGTCAGAGAGAGCTAAATTTGAGGCAGAGGAGATGGGTAGAATTGCTCAGTGATTATGATTGTAAGATCCAGTATCATCCGGGTAAGGCGAATGTCGTGGCAGACGCCCTAAGCCGGAAGTCACTAGGCAGTTTATCCCATATAGCAGCAGAGCGGAGACCAATAGTGATGGAGCTTTACAAGCTCTTAGAAGAGGGGTTACAGTTAGAGTTGTCTGGTACAAGTGCGTTGATAGCACAGATGAGAGTGACACCTGTGTTTCTGGAGCAGATAGCGCAGAGACAGCATGAGGACCCTGAGTTGATGAAAATTGCCAGGACTGTTCAGTCAGGCAACAGTGCAGAGTTTCGATTTGATAGCAAAGGGATCCTTCGTTATGGACGTCGACTTTGTGTACCAGATAGGGGCAGTGTGAAGGAAGACATTATGAGGGAAGCTCATAATGCGAAGTATAGTGTTCACCCAGGAGCCACCAAGATGTACCAGGATTTGAAAAAAATCTATTGGTGGCCAGCCATGAAGAAAGAAGTGGCGCAGTTTGTGACAGCGTATGAAGTTTGCCAGAGGGTGAAACTAGAGCATCAGAAACCAGCAGGAATGCTTAACCCATTGCCGATTTCAGAATGGAAATGGGAGAACATAGCCATGGATTTTGTAGTGGGTTTACCAGCAGCGTCCAACAGGATAGACTCGATATGGGTGATTGTGGACAGACTCACGAAATCTGCTCATTTTCTTCCAGTACGGAGTAACTATTCTGTGGATAAGTTGGCACAGGTCTATCTGGATGAAATAGTAAGATTACATGGTGTTCCAGTGTCGATAGTTTCTGTAATACCCGGCTAGACTCCGGCATCGGAATTCCTACCGTCCGGTGGAATCGCGGATGTTGGAAACCTCTAGAAGGGTAAAATCATGTTTTTATAAAATGTTTTCATGTATTCTAATGTTTTAAGTATGAAATAAAATGAGTTTTTGCATGAAAAAGTCCTTGGAGGAAAACTCAGGTTCGGCCGCCGAAAGTCAAGTTCGGCCGCCGAACATGCATGCGTTTTGGAGGCACGTTAGGCCCCCGAAAGCATGAGTTAGGGAAGTCCAGTTTCGGCCGCCGAAAGTCAAGTTCGGCCGCCGAACATTTGTATGGATGCGGAGGCACATTCGGCCCCCGAACGTGGCCTGGCCAGCCACCTATAAAAGGGGTCCCTTAGCCGAAAATGGGCGAGCTTTTTCTCCCCATTTCGGCCAAGGTGAGCATTCCGCCATCCTTCCCCCAATCTTGAGTTTTTCCTTCCTTTTTCCATGATTTTTACAAGTTTATAACTTTGGTTTTGAAGATCCTTGAGCTTAGAACGAGTTTTGGAGCTTGGAGACCAAAAGTTGGAACTTCTCCCATCTCCAAGTTTAGATCTCCTCAACCCTCGATCTTCAAGAGGTAAGAGCCGATCTTAAGCTCATAGTATGTTTTAAATAAGTTTTATGAAGTTTTATGGGGTAGAAATGCATGTTTGAGTTAGTTGAGCTATGTTAGGTTTTATGTGATTTTTTTGAACAATGTGGCATGTTTGAGTATGTTTGAAGTGTTGTAGATGGGGTATATGTTTGTTTGAGGCCCCTAGGAGCTTGTATGCATGTTTTGGTTGAATGGTATGCATGATTTGAGCTTGGGAGGCGAAATGTGCATAGGAGAGCTGAGTTTCTGCCATTCGGGAGAAACTCAGGTTCGGCCGCCGAAGGGACTTTCGGCCGCCGAACCCCCTTGTGGAGGCAGCATTCGGCTGCCGAAACTTGCCTCCGAAAGAGGACTTTCGGATCTGTCTGGGACTTTCGGCCGCCGAAGGTGCCGCCGAAAGTGCCTGACTTTCGGATCTGTCTGGACTTTCGGCCGCCGAAGGTGCCGCCGAAAGTGCCCTGTCCAGACTTTTCTTGCATATTTTTATGTGATGTTTTCAGGATGTTTTAGGGGGTTTTTGGGGAGTATAGTAGAGTTATGTTTATGTATGTTTGGTCCCTTATTGGAGTCCACCTGTGTAGGAACGGACCCGAGGAACCGAGGTGCTTAGCAGTGTCAACTGCTTCAGAGATAGTCCAGAGCTAGTCTAGAAGTGAGTGGAACACAACTCTCTTATTTTAAAGCAAATGAATCAAATGTTTTAAGCATGTTCATGCATCATGAATACCATGATATGTAATAGGTTGTTTGCATTAGAATTCACGAATATGCTGCATTGCATAATATGTTGATGATGTGGATGAATCTTGAATGATCCTCTAGCCCTCAATACGATATGATATGATGAGATATGCCATGGTATGATATGAGATAAAATGACCAGGTCGCTCCTGGTAATATGTTATTTGTGAGCGAACACTAGGTGAGGCCTAATCGCCCCTGGTGTAGTTGGACATGTTATGGTATGAGTTATGTAAGTGAATACTAGGCGTGGCCTCATCGCCCCTGGTATAGTTGGACATGTAATGATATGTGGAGGGCTAAGGGTGACAAATTCATCCTTGATGTGATATGTTTGTGATGTGACGCATTTCATGATAGCATACGTTAAAATGAACTGTTTTCTTTATGGTTTCCGCTCACTGGGCTTTTTAGCTCACCCCTCTCCCCTAACCCCAGGTTTGCAGGGTCAGAGATAGTCAGGAGATCAGCAGGTTACGTCCATGGTCGTGTTTTTGTAATAGAATAGTAGTGGACATGATTTAATATAAGATTATGTATTGTTGTAAAAAGAGTTGTATTGTAATATGACCTTATGTAATATGTTCAGAGTTATAGTATTGTGCTTGGCCCGAGTTGGATAATCCCTTTGTACATGAGTTTTATTTTATGTTGTTTCATGTGATGGACCGAGTTTGACATAGGGTTTGCTGACCCTAGGGGTTCTATGAGTTCAGTCATAGTGCATACACAGGTCAAACGGGTTAAAGAAAAAAGTTTACAGTTTTATGTTTTAAAGTTTATGCTTATGTTGGATCATGTTTGGGATTATACCAGCTGTACAGGATGCATAGTAGGCTTGCTACGGGTCCCGGCGGCCTTATGCCGATCTGGATCCTAGCGCCGGTAGCGGTCCGGATTTCCGGGTCGTTACAGAATGGTATCAGAGCCCTAGGTTCACATGGTCGGACCTATAGTGTGTCGGGCTCATAGAGGTTATGGTAGGGCAAGCACAATAGGAAGATCATGTCCACTAGGATAGGATATGGAGTCCTGTCTTGTATGATGATGTGAAATGCCATGATGATGAGCATGTGCATTAATGCTATGATATGTATGTGATGCAGGTTCATGTGTTTCCACATGAACCATAAGATGCTAATGTTTATGTGCTATGTTATGCTTTCAGAAGTCAAGATGAGAGGAACTCGTCGATCTGCGAGATTGACTGGAGCTCCGCCAGAGAATGAGGGCATGGATGCCCATCCCCCTGCTCTGCAGAGGGCAAGATCTTGTAGGACGATCAGGGAGAGTACATCAAGGGACCTTAGAAGGTCTTTTGATGCAGGTCGGAGGAGATCAGTTCATGAAGGTATGTCAGTGGATGTGATGGAAACAGAGGAGGATAACCAGAGAAGAGATAGTAGTTTGGGCATGAGTATGTCAGTAGAGGATATGGGAGAGTCCCAAGGAGGCACTCAGGCCTCGGGTTTTGTTCCACCACAGTATCCACCCTACCCGCAAGGGCCAGGGTATCCGATGGGAGGTACGTCGGATTTCTTCAGCTATAACCCATATCCCACCTTTATGCCCTATCCTCCCTTTTACCCACAGTACCCCATGTTTCCATCCTCACCCTTTTTCCCAGGTCCAGCAAACCCTAACCCAGGGAATGCTGCACCTTCTCCTCCACCAGCAGAACCAATTGTCCCTGATGTCCAGATACCCAAACCTGGTTCATCAGTTGGGGGTAGAGTAAAGATGACAGATTACCTTAAGTTGGATGCCCCCAAGTTTGAATCAGGTGATGACCCTTTTGAATACCTCAGAACGGTGAAGATGATAACAGATGAGCTAGGAGCAAGTGACAGTAGAGCCATTCAGATGGCAGGGTTCACATTGAAATGCAAAAAGGCAAGGGAGTGGTTCAAAAACTATGTGGACCCAAAGTTGGAGAGCTTATCCTGGGAGCAGTTTGCCAATGAGTTTGCAGGATGGGCTTTTCCGGATAGTTCCAGAGAACTGAAGATGATTGAGTTTGAGCAGCTAAGGCAGACGGAAGAGATGAGCGTAGAGGAGTTTACGGACAGGTTCCTGGAGCTGTTGCCGTTTGCAGGACAAGGTCTTGACACAGACTTGAAGAAGTCTAGGAGATATGTTATGAAGCTTCACTCCAGGTATTCCTCGTTGGTTCAATCAGCAGAAAGGGAGAGCTTCCATGCTATAGTGGATATGGCGCGGAGAATGGAGTCTAGTGCCATTGTCCAGGGGACAGTTAAACAGTACGTGGCACAGTCTTCGGGTTCCAAAGTCCCGGGGACAAGCGATGTTGATCTCTCCCCTCTAAGCGAGGCTGTCACAAAGAGTAAGAAGGGAGGCAGAGGCCTCAGAAGATCGAAGAAGAGCAAGTTCTGGGATCAGATAAAGTCTGGTCTGGGTTTAGGTGATGGTTCGAGCTCTGGTTCAGGTAACTCCAGATGTACACGGTGCGGTAGGCAGCACAAGGGAGTCTGTTTGATTGGGACAACAGCATGCTTCAGGTGCGGACAGGAGGGGCACATGGCACGTGAGTGTCCCACCGCGACCTTGGTGGCACGGTCCCAGCAGACAGTTCCGGGCAGTGTAGCTCACCCAGTAGCTCCATCCATGTTTCAGGGCAGTGGTAGAGGCGGAGACAGGGGGACAGCCCCTTCTTCAGCAGGTTCCCGTGGGGAAGGTCCATCAGCTCCAGCGCGGATCTTCGCCATGACTCAGCAGGAGACTAACACATCGAACCCGATGGGATCAGGTAATCTCACTCTGGTATGTTCTGGTGTGTCTGTTTCATGAACCCTAATGTTTCTCTTTTCTTTGTCTGCTTGTGAGCCCTTGTGAGGATGGGTTGATAGCTTATGGGTTAGAGTATCCCCTTGGGGTCAGTACACCCAAGTGTGATCCATCGGTGGCAGAGTCAGTCTGCCGGTATAGTCAGAGTATGTGTTGTGAGTAGATGCCTTCCAGCTGACCTAGCGGTTCTAGATTTGACTGTTTGACGTCATTCTAGGGTTGGATTGGTTCTTCTACTAGTGGTACTACCTAGTCTGCAGAGACAAGGAAGTCAGGTTCAGAGGTCAGGATGGATCAGAGTTAGTCCTTAGAGGGGACAGAATAGGGATACCTAGAGGTTCAGTATCAACCCTATAGGCTCGTAGATTGTTCAGGAAAAAGTTGTCAGGGATTCTAGCTCTTCAGAGAGAGTATAGCAGTCAGGTCAGGGAGCCCGCCTCAGTGCCCGTTGTTAGAGAGAGTTTTAGATGTTTCCCCAGATGAGTTCCCAGGACTACCACCTGTCAGGGAGATAGAGCTTAAAATAGAAGTAATTCATGAAACTGGACCAATCTCTATCCCTCCCCACAGGATGGTATCAACAGAGTTAAAGGAGTTATAAGGATCAGTTGTAAGAGTTGGTAGACAAGGGTTCCCATCTAACTGAGCACTTCACCTTGGGGTGTTCCTGTGTTGTTATGAGGATGAAGGATGGATCCCTAGGACTTTGTGTCGACTACTAGTCGTTGAACAAAGTCACTACCCAGAACAAGTATTTGTTACCTTGGATCGACGATCTATTTTAAGCCAGCTAGCAGGAGCTGGTTGCCTTTCCAAGATAGATCTGAAGTCTAGGTACCATCAGTTAAGATCAAGGAAGAAGATGTACTGAGAACAGTGTTTAGAACCAGATATGGGCACTATGAGTTTCTAGGAGTGTCGTTCGGGTCAATGAACGCCCCTACGGCATTCATGGATCTCATAAGCAGAGTTTTAGTCGGTTTCTGGATCACTCCGTTATTGTCTTCATTGACGGTACCTCGGTGAGTCCCAGAAATGCAGAAGAGTATGCCCATTATCTGAAATCAGGATTGCAGATCTTGAGAGAACATGGCTTGGATGCCTAGCTCTCCAATGTGAGTTCTGGTCAAGGAGCATATCCTTCTTGGGTCATGTGTGTCGGAGAAAAGAAAGTGAAGTAGACCTGAGAAAGTTGAAGTTGTAGCCGACTAGCCCAGGCCCATGGTAATGACAAAGATTAAGAACTTTTGGGTTGGGCAGGTTACCTAATGGAGGTTCATCTAGAACTTCTCTAGAGTTGCCGCTCCTATGGCCAGATGGATCAAGAAGAACCAGAAGGTGTGTGGTCTACTCAGAGTGAAGAGGGCTTTGAAAAGCCAAAGGAAATGTTGATGTCAGCACCAGTGGTGGCTCTATCCGCCAGTGATGAAGATTTCATAGTGTCCCGTGATGCGTCCCGTGTGGGACTAGGTTGTGTGATATGTAAAGTGGTAGAATGATTGCTTATGCTTCTGGGTAACTGATGAAGCATGAGTTGAATCATCTTACACACGATCCAGAGGTGGCAATGGTAATACTTGCACTCAAGATGTGAAGGCAATACCTGTATAGGGTATGATGTCAGATCTTTACAGATCAAAAGAGCTTGCAATACATCTTGAGTCAAGGGAGAAGAACATCGGTATATTCGGCTAAGGCAGATATTTCGATAGATGCCCTCAACCGGAAAACCACTTGACAGCTTATCCCATCCCTTAGTATAGTAAGAAGAAGGCCAGTAGTCAGAAGATGAGAAGAATCAGAACTGCTGTGAGTCAGCAGGAGAATCATGAAGTTGTCCGCAAGAGGCATGTAGAGTACCAGAAGAGAGAAGAGTTTTGTCAGAGTGTGCAGCGGAAACATGTTGAGGTTCTCGAGGAAGATGAGGTTACTGGAGGTGTCTCCTAAAGAGAGGGTGATTCGTTATGGGCAGAAAGGTAAATTAGCTCTAAGATACATTAGACCCTTTGAAATCCTGCAAAGGATTTGGGAATGCATCCCACGAGTTAGATTTACCTACTTCAATGGAAGAGATCCATCCGTTTTTCCATGTTTCCACGGTATATGAGTTTGTGTCGGGTCCGAGTGAGGTTCTTGAAGGAACCAGAGGTGGAGATCGCAGAGGATCTCACCTAGGTTGAGCAGCTAGTACAGACCGCAGACACGCAAGTTAGAAAGTGTGGAAACAAGGAAATACCGATGGTGAAAGTCCCTTAGGATCACCTTAGATGATAAAGTACACCAGGGAGACCGAGAGTTCATACTCCAGTGACACCGTGTTTCTTTTTAGATTAGAACTTATGTATTGTTATGATTGTATGTTATGTTATATGTTATGCATGTCTTAGTTAAGGAACATTCGGGGACGAATGTTCTTAAGGGGGGGAGAATGTAATACCCGGCTAGACTCCGGCATCGGAATTCCTACCGTCCGGTGGAATCGCGGATGTTGGAAACCTCTAGAAGGGTAAAATCATGTTTTTATAAAATGTTTTCATGTATTCTAATGTTTTAAGTATGAAATAAAATGAGTTTTTGCATGAAAAAGTCCTTGGAGGAAAACTCAGGTTCGGCCGCCGAAAGTCAAGTTCGGCCGCCGAACATGCATGCGTTTTGGAGGCACGTTAGGCCCCCGAAAGCATGAGTTAGGGAAGTCCAGTTTCGGCCGCCGAAAGTCAAGTTCGGCCGCCGAACATTTGCATGGATGCGGAGGCACATTCGGCCCCCGAACGTGGCCTGGCCAGCCACCTATAAAAGGGGTCCCTTAGCCGAAAATGGGCGAGCTTTTTCTCCCCATTTCGGCCAAGGTGAGCATTCCGCCATCCTTCCCCCAATCTTGAGTTTTTCCTTCCTTTTTCCATGATTTTTACAAGTTTATAACTTTGGTTTTGAAGATCCTTGAGCTTAGAACGAGTTTTGGAGCTTGGAGACCAAAAGTTGGAACTTCTCCCATCTCCAAGTTTAGATCTCCTCAACCCTCGATCTTCAAGAGGTAAGAGCCGATCTTAAGCTCATAGTATGTTTTAAATAAGTTTTATGAAGTTTTATGGGGTAGAAATGCATGTTTGAGTTAGTTGAGCTATGTTAGGTTTTATGTGATTTTTTTGAACAATGTGGCATGTTTGAGTATGTTTGAAGTGTTGTAGATGGGGTATATGTTTGTTTGAGGCCCCTAGGAGCTTGTATGCATGTTTTGGTTGAATGGTATGCATGATTTGAGCTTGGGAGGCGAAATGTGCATAGGAGAGCTGAGTTTCTGCCATTCGGGAGAAACTCAGGTTCGGCCGCCGAAGGGACTTTCGGCCGCCGAACCCCCTTGTGGAGGCAGCATTCGGCTGCCGAAACTTGCCTCCGAAAGAGGACTTTCGGATCTGTCTGGGACTTTCGGCCGCCGAAGGTGCCGCCGAAAGTGCCTGACTTTCGGATCTGTCTGGACTTTCGGCCGCCGAAGGTGCCGCCGAAAGTGCCCTGTCCAGACTTTTCTTGCATATTTTTATGTGATGTTTTCAGGATGTTTTAGGGGGGTTTTTGGGGAGTATAGTAGAGTTATGTTTATGTATGTTTGGTCCCTTATTGGAGTCCACCTGTGTAGGAACGGACCCGAGGAACCGAGGTGCTTAGCAGTGTCAACTGCTTCAGAGATAGTCCAGAGCTAGTCTAGAAGTGAGTGGAACACAACTCTCTTATTTTAAAGCAAATGAATCAAATGTTTTAAGCATGTTCATGCATCATGAATACCATGATATGTAATAGGTTGTTTGCATTAGAATTCACGAATATGCTGCATTGCATAATATGTTGATGATGTGGATGAATCTTGAATGATCCTCTAGCCCTCAATACGATATGATATGATGAGATATGCCATGGTATGATATGAGATAAAATGACCAGGTCGCTCCTGGTAATATGTTATTTGTGAGCGAACACTAGGTGAGGCCTAATCGCCCCTGGTGTAGTTGGACATGTTATGGTATGAGTTATGTAAGTGAATACTAGGCGTGGCCTCATCGCCCCTGGTATAGTTGGACATGTAATGATATGTGGAGGGCTAAGGGTGACAAATTCATCCTTGATGTGATATGTTTGTGATGTGACGCATTTCATGATAGCATACGTTAAAATGAACTGTTTTCTTTATGGTTTCCGCTCACTGGGCTTTTTAGCTCACCCCTCTCCCCTAACCCCAGGTTTGCAGGGTCAGAGATAGTCAGGAGATCAGCAGGTTACGTCCATGGTCGTGTTTTTGTAATAGAATAGTAGTGGACATGATTTAATATAAGATTATGTATTGTTGTAAAAAGAGTTGTATTGTAATATGACCTTATGTAATATGTTCAGAGTTATAGTATTGTGCTTGGCCCGAGTTGGATAATCCCTTTGTACATGAGTTTTATTTTATGTTGTTTCATGTGATGGACCGAGTTTGACATAGGGTTTGCTGACCCTAGGGGTTCTATGAGTTCAGTCATAGTGCATACACAGGTCAAACGGGTTAAAGAAAAAAGTTTACAGTTTTATGTTTTAAAGTTTATGCTTATGTTGGATCATGTTTGGGATTATACCAGCTGTACAGGATGCATAGTAGGCTTGCTACGGGTCCCGGCGGCCTTATGCCGATCTGGATCCTAGCGCCGGTAGCGGTCCGGATTTCCGGGTCGTTACAGTTTCAGATAGAGGACCTCAGTTTACCTCTAGATTTTGGCGAAGTCTGCAGAGTGCGATGGGCACGAGATTAGAGTTTAGCACTGCTTTCCACCCACAGACTGATGGACAGTCAGAGAGGACCATCCAGACCATAGAGGATATGCTTCGACTATGTGTGTTAGACTTTGGCGGTTCTTGGAGGCAGCATCTACCTTTGGTGGAGTTTGCCTACAATAACAGCCATCATGCTAGCATTGGGATGGCCCCTTATGAAGCTTTGTATGGGAGGAAGTGCAGATCCCCTGTTTGTTGGGAAGAGATAGGAGAGAAGGCTCTTGCAGGGCCAGAGTTAGTAGAGCTTACTAGTCGAGTAGTGCCCGTGATCAGAGATAGAATCAGGACAGCGCAGAGCAGACAGAAAAGTTATGCAGACGTTCGCAGAAAACAGTTAGAATTCCAAGAGGGTGGTATGGTATTGCTGAAAGTGTCTCCAATGAAAGGAGTGGTTCGTTTTGGGAAGAAGGGTAAATTAGCTCCACGGTACATTGGACCCTTTGAAATTTTACAGAGGATCGGAAATGTGTCGTATAAGCTAGATTTGCCTGCTTCTATGGAGAGGATTCACCCGGTATTTCATGTTTCTATGCTACGGCAGTTTGTGTCAGATCCGAATCAGGTTCTGAGTGAGCCTGAGGTGGAGATTCATACAGATCTCACCTATATAGAGCAGCCAGTGCGGATTCTGGACACGCAGATCAGACAGCTAAGGAACAAGGGGATTCCGATGGTGAAAGTTCTATGGAACCACCATAACCTAGAAGAGTGCACCTGGGAGACGCGAGAGTCGATGCTTCAGCAGTATCCATTTTTGTTTTAAGGTTAGTTTCCTCCGTTTCATGTGTTATTTGTTTTTGGAACATTCGAGGACGAATGGTCTTAAGGAGGGGAGAATGTAATACCCGGCTAGACTCCTGCATCGGAATTCCTGTCGTCCGGTGGAGTCCGGGGTGTCGGACTTCTAGAGGAGGGTAGGATTGATGTTTTACTATGTGTTGTGATGTGTGTTAGTATGGTAAAGTCAAATGGAATTAAGTTTTGAGTTGAACTGAACAAAGGCAGATGAGGTAAGTTCGGCCGCCTAAAGTGCTCCATGTTCGGCTTCCGCAGGTCAGGTTCGGCCCCCGAATGTTGCATGGTTTTGCATGCGATTCGGCAGCCGAAGCTGAGTTGCTCAGCCAGCTCTTGTGCAATCCTTAGTCAGCATGGTGGACAGGTGTTGGCTCCAAACCTTGGTCAGAAGAGTGGCCACGTCTCCCATGCTATATGTGCTCAGTTTGAGCAGCTCATGCAAGAGTGAGCTGGTGTGCAAAAGATAGTGAAAGTTTTGACGAAAAACCTAAGTGTTTGAGAGTTTGAGTGGTTGACGGAAGTTGGTCCGTTGCCTTTTGGTCAGAGTGTTGAGCTTCTTCTTACAGGAGGTAAGTGGTGCTCTTGAACCTGTTGATATGTTTTCTGAAGGGTTTACAGGTTTTAGGAAGAGAGAGACATGTTTGGTGGTTTTGATGATTATGTATGTATCTATGTTTATGTGTTATGTTTGTTTTGTTGTTTGGGGTTATTAGATAGTTTTGGACCCCTGTGACCATATACTTATGTATATGAGTGTGGAGGAGTTGATATATGCATGTTTGGAGATGTTGAAGAGAAGGAGGAGCTTGGTTTGCCGTCGGGCTGAGTTCTGGATGAACTCAGGTTCGGCAGCCGAAGGTTCATTCGGCCGCCGAACCTCTTGCATGGTGGCTTGGCTGCCACAGTTTGCCCCTGAGTGTTTTTGCATGTTCGGCTCTGTTTGGGGGTTTCGGCCGCCGAAGGTGCCGCCGAAGGTGCTTGAGTTTCGTCTCTGGAGAAGACTTTCGGCCGCCGAACCTGCCGCCGAAAGTGTTCTGTCCAGCTTTCCTTTGCATGCTTTGCAAGAGGTTTAGAGTGAGTTTAAGGGGAGTCTTGGGAAGTTTAATAGAGTTGGTCAGCAATTAGTTTGGTCCCTCATTTGAGTTTATCTGTACCTATACAGACCAGAGGAACCAGAGAGAGCAGCAGTGAGTACTGCTCCAGAGTTTTCAGAGCCTACAGAGTCAGTCAGTCCAGTTAGCCAGAGGTGAGTGGAACTAAACTTAAAACTTTTAATTGACTAATGGAATGTTTTAGCATATCTCATGCATCATGATTATGCCATAGGTTGCTTGCATTAGTATCCACGACTATGTTGCATTGCATAGTTATTTGTTGATGTGGGTAAATGCTGAATGATCCAATAGTCACAGACAGGAAGTCCAGGAGCCTTTGACTACGCCCTGGCAGGTATAGTAAAGACCAGGAGCCTTTGACTACGCCCTGGCAGGTATAGTAAAGACCAGGAGCCTTTGACTACGCCCTGGCAATGGTAAGTACAGAGGTGTTATATACACATATACATATATGACAGGAAGACCAGGTGCTCGATTCTACGCCCTGGCACAGAGTTACTGGGACTATGTGGTGACAGGTTTACTCTTGATGTGAAATGTTTGTGTTATGACGCATTCCATGAGATCATGTTTTACTGAGATCTTTTACTGTTCTACTCACTGGGCTATAGAGCTCATCCCACTCCCTTAACCCCAGTTTTGCAGGTTCAGTGTACAGTGTACAGGGACAATCCAGCAGAGTACGGAAAGAGTAAAGAGATTTGTAATAGCCTAGAGTGGACATGTAATATTAAAGAGATGTAATAATTGTGTGTCTAAAGTTAGACATGTGCTTGACTTAGTGATATATGTGTTGTACATGATCTAGATATGTATATATGTGTTTTTTCTGTATGTGAAAAACCAGGCTTAACAGGTATGAGTTAACCCATCTAGAGCAAGCTCTAGTCAGGGGTACAGAGTACAGAGTACAGAGTATAGAGTACAGAGTACAGAGTACAGAGATAGTGCATGCACAGGTTAAGCCTTGGTTCAGCAAAGAGTTTTTATTTTCACAGAAAATGTATGATCATGTATGAGTTGTACAGGTACACAGAGAGTATAGCAGGCTTGCTACGGGTTCTGGCGGCCTTAAGCCGACCCGAATCCTAGCGCCGGTGACGGTCCATTTTGGGGTCGTTACAATTATTTTCAATAATATAGAGGGATTAAATCATATCAAAGTTAAAATATTTGAATTAAATTTTAAAATACTAAAAATAAAGTGTAAAAAATAAAAAATTTATTAGAAGTTCAAATTGATCAAATCAAATCGAATCAGATTGATTTGATTCGATTCGATTCGATTTCTGACTAAAATCGATTCGGTTCAATTTTAAATATCTAAATTTTAATTTTTAGTTTATTCAGTTCAGTTCAATTTTAAATCGAACCGACCGAATGCTCACTCCTATTAGTAGCCTCTTAGCAGGAGAGGAACTTTTAATTTACTTGACTGCATCCGAGCAGGCAGTGAATGCCTTACTGGTGAGAGAAGAAGCAGAGAACTAGAAGCTTGTCTTTTACGTTAGCAAGGTGCTCAGAGACGCCGAGTTCGGGTACATAAATATTGAGAAGCTAGCATTTGCTTTGTTGGTGGCGGTGAAGAAGTCTAGAATGTATCTGGAAGGCCACTAAGGGGTGGTGATGACTGACCAATCCATGAAGAAAATTTTGCACAGGCCTGAGATTTCAGGACGAATGCTAGCCTGGTCTGTGGAAATCAGTCCATACTGCCTTATCTATCGACCTCGAATGACCATCAAAGCCCATGCCTTAGCTCACTTTATAGCTGAGTGCTTCTTTAGTTCAGACAATAAAGAGTAGGACGACGCGTTGTCGAGTTTAGTAGAAGAAAAAGAAGGGGACCAACAGCCATATGAATTTAGATGGAACCTATTCGCAGATGGGACATCAAGTTCCACGGGTTATGGGGCAGGAATTCTACTTAAAGAGCCAGATGAGTTCAAAGTGTGCTACACCTTATGCTTTGGGTTCTCGACATCTAACAACATGGCATAATATGAAGCTCTTTTAAACGGGATGCAGATAGCCTTGAGAGTGGAGGCAACCGACCTCAGAATAAACAACGATTCTCAGCTTGTTGTGAACCAAATAATAGGAATGTACCAGGCAAAGGATCCCATTATGCAAAAGTACCTAGACAGAGAATGAACTCTAAAAGCCGAGCTCGGTGGGCAAGGGATTATTGTTCAGTATCAAAGAATACCCCGAGAAGAGAATGAAGAAGCAGATCTACTCAGTAAGCTGTCTATGGAGAAATTAAAATAACTCCCAGACGAAGTGTATGTGCAGCATATTGGCACCCCCACCTTTGAGAAGCCAGCTTCCGTCATGTAAATCGATAAAGAACGAAGCTAGATGACCCCAAACCTAGAGTATCTTGAAATGGGGAAACTACCTGAGGATACTGCAGAGCCCCAAAAAATCATGGCTAAGGCTACTTATTATCAAGCAGTAAGAGGAACCCTCTATCAGAGAGGTAAAGCTAGTCTGTGGCTGAGATGTGTAAGATCAGAAGAAGCAGCCAGGGTGATCTAAGAGATACACCAGGGAATATATGAAGTTCATGAGGGGGCAACCACGTTAGCAAATGAGATCTTCTGGTAAAGATATTACTGGCCCATAGTCAAGACAGAAGCTGAGGAGTTTGTCAAGAGTTATGATGTCTGCTAGAGGTTCGCCAATGTTATCAACAACCCGATTATGCCACAATTAAGCATATTGAGCCCGTGGCCGTTCTCTCAATGGAGAATAAACATCCTGGACCCATTTCCTAAGACCATGGGGCAGAAGAGGTTTGTAATCATAGTCGTTGAGTACTTTTTCAAGTGGCCTAAAGTGACAAATTTGGCTATCCTTCAAGGGCTAAGAAGTGGTTAGACAGTGCTAAGATGTGGTTAGACAGTGCTAAGATGAACTGGGCAGCCAAGCTACATAGCATTCTATGGGCATTTCGGACTACACCTCGGATACCAACAGGAGAGACACCAATTGCGCTAGCATTTGGGACAGAGGATGTAGTCCCCATAGAGCTGCAAATTCCTACTCACCAAGTCCAATTCAGTGATGAGAGTACCAATGGCGAGAAATTAAGAAGCAATCGGGATGCCCTCGAAGAGATCAGAGATGAAACACAAATAAGAACAACTGCTTATCAATAAAAGACAGCCTAGTACTACAACTAGAAAGTCTGTGAAAGGAACTTGAAGGTTGGGGATCTGGCTTTAAGGAGATTGGAAGTAACGTAAAAGAGAGCAGCTGTGGGGAAGCTAGTGCCAACCTAGGAAGCCCGAATCTAACCTCACTAAAGGGTGAAGATTACGGGAATACAAGCAGAAAGCCTAGCTCAGACCTTGCCAAAGGGCTCATACCACAGGAAAATAAGATTGAGGTCGGCACATAAAAAAATTAATTTAAAGCATTCTAATGCCCACTTCATGAAAGAAAACTGCTCGCTGAAAAGCTAATTTAAGGCTCACAAAGCCAAAGTACCACGATGACCTCGAAAATGAGCTCAATGCCCTTAAGGCCCAAAGGCAAGTAAAGACAAGGCAAAATCAAAGCGAAAAGAAGCCTTATCACTAAACTCCATAAACAAGCATGCGAATGACAAAAAAAATCGTAAAGGAAACACACCTAAATCTAAAGGCAGGACTATATGAAAATTAAATATTTCAGCTAGTTAAAGTATAATACGAGCTAAAATAAGGAGTTGTAAGAAAACTAAACCCAGCTTGGATAAAGGCTTTAAGAAAATAGTTGGCAAAAAATGCTAAGACATTCAATAAATAGGAAAAATAACGCCATACAGGTAAAACAAAATTAATGAGTTGTCAGCTCGGTGAAGTTTACAGGCTGTGCACATAAAAAAGGGTCTGAGTACAGAAACACAAGTAAAATAAGTTAACGAGCCACCAGTCCAGTACAGTACACACAATATACAAAAATAGCCTAAGTATAAAAATACAGATAAATTTAATAAATATGAAAAATAAAAGTAGACAAAGGAAAAATAACAAAAACTTAAAATTTTATTGATTGTTGGAATAAGTTACAGAGGTGGCGGGGAAGGGTGAGGGACGGGGGAAAAATGAGCAGAACTAACTAAATCATTTACAAAATTATTTACAGTATCTTCCCCCTAGGGTCTAGAAGGCAAGCGAGGAGCATTTTTTGGGTAAAGGGTTGTCATCCTCTTTGTAGCGCACTCACTCGCCATCAGAGTTCATTTCAAAAGTTCATAGATCTGCCAACAGAGTGGAGATGACATCCCTAACCGACTTAAGACCCTAATTATACCCCGAAGTAAAAATGGAATGCCTCTTATAACAAGATGGTGTTGACTAGAACCACTAAATAAGGGCTATCAAAAGAATCTTTAGCTACTAGAGAGGGAAGAGATGTAAGCATTATTTTGCAATTTGTCTTAGAAAGACTCTGCAGCACCAAAATGTGAACATCAGTTAGAATCGTTAGAGCTTGAAACAACAAACAAAAGGCTCCTCAAATCTGGTATTTGCAGCACTAGCTTTGAACCTAAAATAATTAACTAGGATTCAGCAAGCATGATTAACTTAAATAGTAAATGTGTTTTTTTTTTGTCTGCAATATTATAATATTGTAATGTGGATATACAGATTATTTTCTTGGTTTTTAATATTTAAATTCCTATTCACAATAAATCCAATATATATATATATATATTCAAGAAAAATAAAATTACTTGACGATTGTTTACATTATAGAACATTGTTTATTTTAAAAGTTAAATATTAATAAAGTATTTAAATAATTTTTGAAATATTTTATTTAATAATATCCTTTAAAAATGATATTTACTGTAATCTAAGTTTATAACATTTGTTTTTTTTTTTGAGAAATAAGTTTATAATGTTTGTTGAAATAACTTATTACATGCTTTTAAAATAATATTTTCAATTGAATTATTTAAAAAAAAAATATGAATATTTCGATCGAATCCTAAATATGTGACCCACTGCTTCCTGTAATTCATAGACTAGACTGACCCATTAATTATAGACCGCGTCAAGTTAGGCCCAATTGCTTATGGACCCCACAAATTTGTACTGGTTGACTCGTATTTCCACGAGCAACCAGACAAAGACCTTTTCTTCTCAAATGATATGGGTTGACCCGGTGGACTCGGTGCATGTGCTTTTTTTTATATCATTCATGCCAATAGCGTGTGTGGACTGTAAAAGTTAGATGGAAGGAAGATAAGTTGAGGAAAATAATATTTACTTTTATTTGAAAATTGATAGAAAAAAAAAAGTAAAGAAAGAAAAATAAAATTTATTTTGCTCTGTATATTTTCTCTTCAAAATGGAAAGAAAATAAAAGGAAACTATTATTTTAAATTAAAATTATATTTACATCCTTTAAATTTTTAAGTATATTCTGAAATAAAGAATAAAATAGTAATTTTAAAAAAACCACATTATTTTCATTCCACTTTTTTATCTTTCCAAACAAGACAAAAAATAATATTTTCCTCTCCTTACTGTTATTTTCCTTCGATCCACACACATAATTAGAAAAATGAAGAGAGAAAAAAATAAAATTTATTTTTCCCTTATTATTTTCCTTTCTCCCCTTCACACTATCCAAACATAATGTTGAAGTCAAGTTACAATTAAAAAAAAAAAAATGGGAATCTACTACGAAACTTCAACATCGAGGTAGTACTAAGCACTTACTCGGCTGCAATAAACCTATAAATACAACCTATCCCATCAATTCATCTTCAATTCATAATCACCTCTCTAAGTTTCTAGCTTTTACCCGTCTTCTCCTTCCCTTTACTACACCAGTCCATTTTCTTTTAAACTTGAATTTTCTATTAGATTTTCTGAGCTCAAAGAGATGAAGGTGAGAATTATTCTATTTGCCACCCCTCACTTTTTGGGGTTTTAAATTTAATTTATTCTAAAACTGCTAGTGCTACTGTAAATCATTTTTATTACTCAATTGAGATTCAAATTAAAACTTTATGATCATTAGATATATATTTTTTCTTAATGTACTGATAAGTTAACAATATTTTGTGGCAGAAACTAGTGTTGGCATTGCAATTCCATGATGAAAATGATAGGAAAAAAGCCATGAGAGCAGTTTGTGGCCTACCAGGTATTCGATTTAACCTAAACATTACTCTATATTTTAAATTCCTGATTTAAAATTTTCACCAAATGAACTAATCAAGTTTATTATACATATGGCCACTTAATTTTCAGGGATCAACTCGATTTCAGCAGATCTAAACGGAAAAAAGATGACAGTAATCGGGGATGTTGATCCAGTGGTCATAGTGAAAAAGTTGAGAAAGCGGCACTGCACGAAGATAATCTCCTTCGGGTAAACCAGAGAACCTCTAAAAGAAGGGAAGAGTGGAAGAAGAAACAATAATAGGAAGAAGAAAGACGTAAAAAGAAGATGCAGATGGGCTTCTTAAGGCCTCATGCCCCATATTATTATGTTAATACTGCTGAGGGAGATTATCCTTAATTGTTAACGTATTCCTTTTTTAGTATAATTTGGTGTAACTGTTAAGCTACTTCGTTTCATAATTTTTATTTATTTATTTTTTTTATTATTATTTATTATTATGTTTTATAATATAATAATATATAAGTTGATTTTTATAATTCTATTAAAGTTTATATTATTTTTAATAAATTTTTTAAATTATCTTTTAATATTTAATAAAATTTAATATTTTTAATATGAATATAATTAAAAAATTAATAAAACAATTAACTTTCTGAGTAATAATTTTTTTTATTATATCATGTTTTTTTTTTTTTTTTTTTTTTAATTAGGATAATGAATCCTACTTGGTAAGTCTTTAATTTTGAACACCTGTTTTTTGGATAGTCTCACTGCTTATTAATTATTTTAATAATAAATGAGAAGGTATTGATTAAATAATCATCTTAATAATGCTGACTTTATTGGAAATCATATCATATAATTGTTTTTTTTAATTATTTTTATACATAAAGGATATATATATCGAGTTTGTTTGTAAAAAATAATGCATGACAAAATAATGTATGGTTTCAATTCTTTTAAAATAAAATTCTTTTTATGTTAAAAAAATTGATTTTTTATTTTATTTTAATGAGAAAACTTGTAAAAAAATCAATTAAATTTAATTTTTGTAAAAATTTTATTTCCAAGAGAGAGATCATGGGAATGGAAATGCAATTCTAAAATCAGTTATAGAAAAGAGCTAATGGAAGTATACTTAAGCTAGACAAGTCATGTGAATTTTGAAGTTAATATAAATAGTGAACAGAAATTTCTCCAGTTGCTACTATTCTATCTTATGAAAATTGTTTGTTAATCCGTTATCACCATCTTCAACCAACCATGTGAAAATATTCCATTTTATCGATTTAAAATTGAATAAATCGTCAGGACATGGAAGAAAACAAGGATGAATCTTACTAATTCAGTTTTCCCAATAAATTTGCTGCTGCCTAGCCATACACTGCCTTCACAATCCTTCCAGAAAAATTTTAAACAGTTATCAGGCAGGTCGCAACAGCTCCAGAAAGAGGATCTGCTTTGTTTAAAAATGGGGCCTGGACCAAATTAGCAATAGCTACGGGGAGAACCCACGTGAGAAAGGGAATAAAATGAAAGAAAATGAGGACTTCACAGTTCACAGCCGCAGCAATCAGACATTGAAAAATCGACAGTTGAACCAACCAGGAAGAACCCACCCTTTTTTTACATTTCTTGCATTGACGGGATCTTCCACACCACGTGATTGAGTGGGGATCAGACTCGAACCATGAGATGGGAAGAAGGTAAGAGAGAGAGAGAGAGAGAGAGAGAGAGAGTTTCGTGTATTTTATAATGATTAACTTGACCATATCCAACATGAACACGTTTCTTATTTTCAGTACTTTTGTCCTTCGATGGCCACTAGCCAAGGCCACGCAATATACTGTTAACTCTAGTTTCCTGGAAACCCAGATGAAAGGTAAAGCACTGTGGAGAAAGTGCAATAATAGGGTACGATGTCGTTTTGCTCAAGTAGGAAATGCCGATGCGCATTCGTTTGCCGTTCTACTTTTATTTGGATTTGACCATAGACCAATGACCTTCTGGTTGACTACGATAGGCATTGTCTCGTTTCTCTCTCTATATATTTCCGCCCCTTGACATGCCTTTATTCACCGCCGGGTTTATTTAATTTCTTTTGCAATTATCTCTTCTTCTGCCTCTCTGCCTCTGTTGGCTTCGTTCTGTAGTTTTCTTTGCGAGTTCTAGTGCGGATTTCTCAACCTATAAATATGAAGGTCTGAATTTTGTCTATGGATCTTTGATAGTTCTCTCTCTTCTTACTGTTGCGAAATCCTTTTTAGATAATTTTGCTATATTTTTCTATTGAAATTGTGCGTCCATGTTTAATTATCTTCATTGTTTTTTTCTTTTTCATCTTTACTATTCAAAGCGTGTTTTGGTTACTTTGATATCAATCTATTATAAGTGATATATGATAATGGAATTTGTTGCAGAAAGTAGTGTTGAAATTGGAGCTACACGATGACAAAGAGAAGAAAAAAGCTATGAAGAAAGTTTCTGGACTTTCAGGTATGGAATTTCATCCCTCTGCTTTTGAACTAAAAGCTTCCTGTTTTGTGATTGTCATCACGCATCTCGGAAAATGAAATAGTGGGAAAGTTTAAAAATTTTCTGTTCTTTTCGTTTTTGAATTTATCGAAGAATGAAAACCCAGATCCTAAAGAAATTTAGCGTTTCTTGCTTGTATTGCAAATTTGTAGGAATCGAATCGATCTCCCTGGACATGAAGGACAAGAAATTGACAGTAACAGGGGACGTTGATCCAGTACACATAGTAGGCAAATTGAGAAAGCTCTGCCACACAGAAATAGTTTCTGTAGGACCAGCAAAAGAGCCTGAAAAGAAGAAGGAAGAGCCCAAGAAAGAGGAGCCAAAGAAGAAGGAAGAGCCAAAGAAAGAGACGAAAGAGAAAGACGACGTCGCTGAGCTTATTAAGGCTTACAGGGCCTATAATCCTCACATGACAACCTACTATTATGCTCGAAGTGTAGAAGAAGATCCTAATGCCTGTGTCATTTGCTAGGTAGGTCTCGCAAGAACTGAGAGAAGAAATAAATGGAAAAAAGAAAAGAAAAATCATGTCTTTATTTGTTGGTTATCTTAAATTTGGATCATATTAGTATCTAGATGGTACTTTTTCTGTACAGTAGATGATGTTGGGATTTTCAACTTTATGTTTGTTGGCTTTTTTTTTTTCTTTGCCTTTGATGTATCAAATTTTGGCAGTGATTTTTCATTAATGGGTACTTTCCAAGTTTTTTCAGTATGCTGTTTGATGCAGATTTAGGGTGTCACCTCTAAATTATTACGTACAATCTAATAATGCTTTGCCGAGTAAACATGGGTTTTGTTCTGGTGGACTTATTTTAATGTTAATGGAAATGTCAGGACTTGATAATGGTTTGGTCATTGCAACCAAAAGATGCAACTTTATTGCCAATTTGTTTTTGCTGATTCATTCAACCATCAACTTAAGTGAAATTTTGCCATTATCCAAATTAGGCTTTATTGTTTGGGTGTTGCCTTTGCATAATTACATTCAAATCCCATTTTCTTGTCTGATATTTATCCATGGGTTGTTAAATGTTTCTTTCATTTCTAACATTTCCTATGTGCTTGGTTAATATTTTCCCTTGGATGCATGATGGTTTGATGTGAAGTGTTGTATAAAACAGGCTGTAGCCGGCATTCTTGTCCGGGGTGAGAAATAGGGACAAGGGTACCAGACAAAATTTCTTATCTTCCTTTCGCCCTTGAATGCAAGTTTCGATTTTTTTAATGTCTATCTTCACATATGATAACGAACTATCATTTAGGAAAAGAAATTGTCTCTTTCAAAGAATTCTAGTTCAAATTTTTAAGAAGCTAACTCCAACGTAACCATCCAACAGCTAAAATAGATTAGAGGGCCACATGCATGGAAGAGATCGCTTGCAAAGTAGCCATACGATTAAAAATAAAAGCAATCATTAATTCTGAAAATTTTCAAATGCAAGAGACAGATCAAATATGCAGAAAGATATTTCAATTGGTGACGGATTATAATATGTCATGCATGAGTCCATGTCATGATTCCATCAGTTTCACTTTTCTTTTCATTCATTTACTTTCCTGTGGTGAGGTAATAGATGAATAATTATATGATATAGTATATACATACATTCCGACAGATCCACTTCAAGATGCTTTCTTTGTGCTGACGGCATTTCTCTGCTTTGTTTAAGCAATCAGGTTCCAGTTGATGTATTACGTTATGTTTATATATTCATTGGATGTTAAAAATTTGAATATCAGAACATACCCATCAAATCTTGTCACTAATTTATATCATTTTCTAACTTGGCAAGACAACTAGCAACTGTAATGTCTAAGCACAAAATGGTAACACATGCTCACTGACATTTGACTTCAGAGAAGACTATGGTTTTAGATTCATCTTTTGCAGTGATTGAACATTTAAATTTACAGTTTTGCTGTTCAGTTCGGTGTTCCATTTTTCATAACAGTTCAAATTAATAACAGCAGAAACTAAGTGGCGCAATATGTCTGTTCTTTCATGGATTGCCTTTAAGAGGACTACAACATGATTGACCACATCTCTACGAAACAGAGCAGAGTTAAAAGAACTTCTTCTTAGAAATACAACTTTTCATTTCAATGGTTTCAATTGACAGCTTATCCTCTGGGAAAGAGCAATCGGTTTCTTTCCCAGTCAATAGATCGCACGGCTTAGGGATCACATTCTTTGAAACTCCCTTTATGTCAGTACACGTCCATGGAGATGACTCTTTTGCTTCTTCATTCAATGTCATTGACACATTAGACATGCAGAACCCAGTAAATGGATGATTAGCATATCCCTCGAGTGATCCTGCGATGGTCACATTCTCAGCAAATACGTCTCTGTAGTTTATATTCTTAAACTCAGCTAGTGCTTTAGGATCATAGCCATCATCTGGGTGTGTTTTGTAAGCACCTGAAACCCAGAAAACATATTGCATGTTCTTCAAAGTCATCCCTTTTACGAATATGTCTTTAATATAGCCTCCTCTTCCGGGCGCAGTTTTGATTCTAACAGCGGATTGAGTATCAAAGGCTGTGATGTCCTCTGCTCTAACATCTTGAATTCCACCAGACATCTCACTTCCAAGAGCTATGGCTGCGCTGTCTGGGGACTTGCAGGTTAGTCTTCTTATAACGAGGTGTTCTGTGGGCAAGCCAACTTTAATTCCATACTGATCCCACCCACTCTTGATTGCAATGCAGTCATCTCCCGAGACAATGTAAACGTCTTCAATCAGAACATT